>NC_012870.2:1397500-2013750 GCF_000003195.3 Sorghum bicolor
ATGATTAGTTGTGTAATCACACAAGAAGAAGAAGAAGAAGAAGATATATAAGACTGAAGGCAAAGGTTTGCTAACTTTTGTCTTGAATATCCTTCGTCTTTTGCCAAAGTACAATGACATGTTGAGTTCTTAATTAGCATGAATTGAAGGACGTTGATTGCCATTGTACCTATTAATAAAGGATTGAAAAACTTGACACGGACTATGCAACGAGCTTCAAGGAATTGAAAAATCAACTAGTCACTCTACGCTACATACTCGTACCTGGGAATGTTGCAGACCAACCTTCATTGTTGGGCCAGAATAGAAACTAACGTATGGAGGACTTGTGAGATCTTTCACTCTTCGACAATGAAAACCTTGAGGACATCAGCGTTGTGTTATAGATAGGGACGTCTCGCGATCTTGCTTCTAGATTACATACAAGAAATTCAAATCCTTGGGTGCTCTGATCTTGCTCGTGAGGAAGAAAGATTGCCTTCTTCGTTCAATGTTGGGGCAACTTCGGATGGAGATGAAGCTCAGCCTCAGACTGTCTCTTGGCGACCGGTTTGGGCTCGACTAGAAGGAGGACAAGCTTCCCCGGTCATCGTGTGTGGTAGTCATGCTAACAGCGCTAGTGGAGGTGTTGGTGCCGCCTGGCCTGCCCTCACGTGGACAAGCTCACTGCTGGTCCAGGCAGAGGTGTCAGAAGTTGGGAGGAAGTAGGGGTTAGATGGATGGAGTTCTTGCCACCAACCGATCTATGGCTTTTGGCTATATCTGACTAAGAACCTCATCCATCTAGCCCCTGCTTCCTGTAAACTTCCGACACCTCCGCTTGGACCGGCAGCGAGCTCGTTGGTGGGAAGGCTAGCGGCGCCGGGACCTCCACCTGCATTGTCAGCATGGCCACCATGGACAACGATCATGGAGCTTGTTCCCCTTCATACCGAGCCCGAACTGACCGCCAAGTTGCCCTAGCCTCTTCTTCAGTTGCAACATGTGTCCCTTGCCAATCCCGCATTGCAAGCCCTACGGCGAGGAGCTTGAGGAAGGAGCGAGGCGAGCGCGCGTGGGGCGAATACACACGACCACGACTGAGCGCATTTATAGGCGTGTGGGGTCATTCTTTCCAAGCGCCAAAAAGTTAAGACGTGGGATTAAGTGTTGTTGGATATGTATTTTTTTAAATCTTTCCAAAAATTAAAGGATTAGGAGTCTATTAGAAACTCTTGGAGATGCTCTAATAATATTGTCACTTTTCGCTAATTAGATTGGATGTTAAACACAACAAACCATCTTTTTCTTACTTTGTGCAAACAAGAACATGTGTTGAGAGAGAAGGAGGCCATGCGTTAATAGCTTTGTGTGCAAATCGCCTCAGAACTCAAAGTGACCTTCTCTCTCTCTTTTTCAACTTACTACCATTAGGTGTACCCGTATTTGTTGTATCCTATCCTACACAAAAGTGATAGTCTACTGTTATAAGTTCAGACAAATTATGAATAACTTTTTTCGGCACTACTAGCTAGTGTGTGTAATCTTTACAAGCAATGTATAGTTGAACAATGGTTTTGTGATGGATATATACGTAGTATACAAAACTACATACTAGTTTTCGTATAAAAGGGGTGCTATAGATGCAACACGTCACTCAGAGAAAAGGTAGAGCCAAAACAAGAAACTGAACATAGGCTGTTTGCATGGTCGTCCAAACCGTTTTTTGTTCTCCATGCCAACAACTACGTACGTACGTGGTTTTCTTTGTTTGATTTGATGAGATGTTGATGAGTCATGCGTGAATCATACTAAGGACAACAAAAAGTACTAACTGCCTAGGAGTTTATGTCATCATTATTATTCATGGCATGCATGTATGAGCCATCCCACGAGTAACCATGACACGTCAACTTATATCTCCTATACTACTATCTATGACTATACATGCTTTCAAATTGATGGATTGTATTTGCAAATCTCAAACAAGATTATGCATAGTAGGCTTCATATTAGGGATTTTCCTATTTTTCACAAAGGAATGGTGCCTTGCAAGGAATGTTAATAATATGTGAAGTTATCTGGTTTCACTTGGCAATATGTAGCCATGTAATAAATAAAATAATAAATGAATAGAAATTTATCCTTTTATGTGAGCACAATAATATATTATTTGAGTAAAGACTTCCTACTAGTTGTCGTTATCTATCCATTATTTATTTATTTATTTATAGCCAATGCACTTGGATGGAACATGTGAGAAATCTTGTAGCACTACGCATGCTTGGAGTTATAGTTGGGGTGTAGAAAACAACCATAGTTGTCTACCCCATCACATCTCCTATCAACTTTAGCTATCGTGATCATTTCTTCACTATCCTATCTTCCTCCACCTCTAATGGGAGTAATGGCTCCTTTTGATCTACCTAAGGGCTAAGGCTATAGATTCTTGCATTAATCATGGACGCCAACTTTACTATCGCTTAGTGTTTCTCCTTGGAATGGATCCTTCTCTTTCCATAGAAATAATTGCTTTTTGGTTGTTGGTTGAAGGAAATGGTGAGGTTGATTTCCTTCGACAAATCAATTCCTTTCATGGCAATATGTTTCTAGACATCGCTGCTATGGGAAAACAGTTTATTGATGCCATGCATGGCAACCCTAGTGGTTTGAAATCCAAATCCACATCAAAGTTTCATGAAGAAGTTATTTTTGGAATTTGTTTCTTCCTCAATAATGTCTGCTACAAAGTCTTGAGCGACCTTAGACAAAAGGCCGAGCAACATATAGCAATTGATTATGTAGAAGAATCTCCCGGTTCAAGCTATCATGTCCATTATCAATACATGAAGAAGTACCAGCCCCCACATGATCACCGTAAGCACAAATATAGCATGTCTCACAACTTATTTTGTGGAAATTTCCTAATTTGATTGCATTTAAAACATTGTGACACTTATATGGATGGCACTAATAAAATTTCCTTATTTACCTTGTGCAATGATCTTTTATTTGATTTTATATTTGCTCTTTTCCATATAGAGCTTTCACCAACATCAAGGAGATGGTTTAGTTTCTAGAAGTATACATAGGGATATTGATTCCCTTCGAGATGTGGCAAAAATAAGGGATGATATCCTAGCAATTCATGGCATAGAAGAATCTCCTAGTCTGAGCTATCATGTTCAGCATCAATACATGAAGGATCAGCCCCACATAAGCCTTGTAAGCACAAATATAATATATCTCACAACTTATTTGTGGAACTATCCTACATATTAAAGCATTTGATACTTACTAATTTACCCATTTAACTTCTACAATGAACTTTATTTCATTTACATTGCTCTTTTCCATACATAGCTCTCATCAATACCAAGGAGACAACCCAATTTCTAAAGGTGTACATAGGGATATTAAATGCTTTCAAGATCTAGTAAAATCAAGGGATGGAATTCTATCAATTCATGATATAGAAGAATATCTCAATTCGAGCTATCATGTTCATGATCAATACATGAAGGGCCAGCCCCACATAAGTATTGTAAGCATAAATATAGCATATGACACGTATATGGATGACACTCATTAACAATTTCCCCATCTACCTTCCGCAATGAAGTTTTATTTGATTCTACATTTACTCTTTTCCATATAGAGCCCCCATCAATTTGAAGGAGACAATGCAACTTCTAGAAGTATGCTTTGGGACACTGAATGCCACCAAGATATGGTAAAAATGAGGGATGAAATTAAATCAACGAATTCTTTTTTGAGAGCAGGAAATATGATTCCTTGGCAACAAAGAAATAATGGAGTAAACATATATTCAAGACCGAGCCCTATGCCTATCACTAATCAAATCCTTCAAGGTATGGTAAATAGGAGGTATGGAGCCCAATCAACGAATGATTTCTCAAAAAAATTAGATATTATTAATCCTCAACAACAATGAGCCATTGGAGTTATTCCATTTAGATCAAATGTTGATGATTTGGAATTATTATCCGGGAGTGTATGATTTCTTCTCAATTCCCATTAGAGCAGAGTACATTTCCCCAGAGTTCTACAACAAACATGAACCCTCATTTTTTCATTCACATATACAACATGCTTTCCTTGTTCCACAAGATGATAGAACATTGTTTGTCACTTTCTCCAACGAACATCCACTAACTAAAGAGGAAGTATATAACTTTTTTACGAGGTAAGATTTTTGTCTTTATTCTTACCTACTTACATCCATGTACACAATTTTTTAAATTATTAAAGAATTTAGAAACAAAAGATTAAAATGAATTCTTTAATAGTGAGTTTACAAAACATTTTTTATTTGATTCATTTTATTTGTTTACCATATATCTTCTCTAGATTTACTTAGATATATGCCACTATGCAATACCTACTAGGAAAAATGTTATTGCAAATCGCTTTCTTGCTAACAATAAAAAAGAAGCAAAGAATAACAGTAATAGTAAAGATGCAAAAGTAGCACGACTTTTGTACATAATAGGCAAAAAAGGAGGAGGAGGAGAAAGAAGAAGGTTCACCCTCCTCTACCACACCTATCACATCCGTTTGTTCTTATTCGCCACAATCATTGACGATAAGCAAGAAGGCGATTTGCATTTATGTTGTTCTACTTGATGTGTACATAATAATAAAGAATGCAAAAATAGCATGAGTTTTGTAGAAAGTGAAGCATAAACGACAAAATAACACGAGGATTGGCATCCGGTGGTACCGAAGGTCAAACGAAGTTTTTACTTCCAAATATAGTTTTATAAGAAGAAACTAAATCAAATTCTAAACAGTAACAATAATTAATTAATTAAGTGTGATAATAAAATGTGAACATAATAGTGGATATTCCAATTCAACGCAAATGGTATGTCCACGTGGACAATTTAATGAGCAAAATGAAATGCATAGAGAAGAGGATGCATTACTAGCCAACTCCTTGACTTGTTCCATAGTCATTCCCTTACCCTTGCCACCCTCCCTTAAATAAACTACTGAGCCCTTGATGGGTTCATAAATATTTTGGTAGTCACCATTTTGCATGACATACCATAAGGTATGGATTTAGACAAGTCTTTTATCATTGTTTGGAAAGCTACTTCTTTTATGAATTTACTGGTAGTCATTTTCACATATATAACTTTTAGACTGTTGCACATTTATTTCGAATCCTATATTGCTATTCATCTATGTTCTTATTGTTTGGTCCTCTATTTGCAGTATTTTCGGTGACATGGAAAGCGCTTAGAGGATCCGATTGAGATTAGACCACCTCAATATGCACTAGTCACGTTTGGTTCGCTGGAGACTGTGCTATTCATACTTGGTGGAAAAGAGAAGACCAAGTTCGTGATAGGAGGAAAACATTTGTGGGCTCGAAAATACGTGCCAAGAAACTATGAAAAGGAGAAAAGTGGAGTTTGGATGTGACTCAATAATAACAAAATCAAGTGGTTTCAAAGATCAGTCCATTATACTGAATAATTTGCATCTCCATATTTTTGCTTGCATGTTAAGATCCTGCTGTAATAATGCGGCCATCAACTCTAAGGCTCAAGATCAGCCAAAGGAACAAAGCTCAAAGCTTTGGATTATTTCCGTGTAACACACCCAACATGCATGCATATATGGAGATGCGCCCAAATGAGTGTTAAAATGGCTTCTAGTACTGCTTCCCTTCCAATACTGTGTTTAAATGATCTGATTTTATCTCAATTTTAGATTTTGCTAGGAGTTTGTTTGCGTTCTGTGCCTCTTTCCAAACTGTTTTGTAGATTGGATCTATTTCTCTACATATTTTTTTTTGCAATATAGATAGAAAAAAAATCTTATTTTCAGGGAAGATTAGAGTTCGTTTGGTTCCTAAATTTTAGTCATTTTATTAGTAGCTAAAGTTTTAAATATATTGACTAAAAAGAAACTAGCTAAAAATTTAGGAAGAGAAAGCAAACGGGGCAGGTTGCCATGTTAAGCATTTTCAAATTCGGATGCCCCGATGATCTTCGCTAAAATTGTCAAATGTCTGCGTCGAATCCGAGTGGATCTCGTCGCCGGCGTCAACCTTTGCCGTCCCACCCCGCCATTGCCGCCAAGCAGTCGTCAAACTGACGCGGTAACCGTGTGGACTCCACTCGGGGGAGTGGCGGCCCGAAGCCCAAACCGCACGGGCTCGCGGCCGAGCCGACCGACCCGGACCCAGACCCACTCGCTCCTCCGCCCCCGCCGCCGCCGCAATGGAGGAGGAGCCGCCGGCCTCGGACCTGGCGGCGCGCGGCGACCTGCGCTCGGCGCTTCCCTTCCTCCCCGTCGTCCTCCGCGGCGGCGCGCTCTTCTGGCCGCCCGCGGCGCAGGAGTCGCTCCGGGCGCTGGCGCTCGGCCCCGACGTCAGCCGCGTCGCCTCGGGGGACGTCCTCGCCGACGCGCTCACCGACCTCCGCCTCGCGCTCGCCCTGCCCGCGCTGCCCCAGCGCGCTGCCGACGGCCTGGCGCTCTTCTTTGACGACCTCCTCTCCCGGGCCCAGGCGCGGGGCTGGTTCGCCGAGGTCGTCCCCAACCTCGCACGCCTCCTCCTCCGCCTCCCCACTCTGCTCGAGGACCACTACGCCAAGGCCGGCCACGGCGCCTCCGGGCTCCGGGTCCTGGCGTCGCAGGACGCGGGCCTTGTGCTCCTCAGCCAGGAGCTTGTCGCCGCGCTGCTCACCTGCGCGCTCTTCTGCCTCTTCCCCACGGCCGGTAGGGCCCAGGCGTGCCTTCCCACCATCAATTTCGATGGCCTGTTCACGTATGTCGTCTTTGCATTTTGTGGTGTTTGGCTTATGATGAGTGGAGAAAACAACTAGATTGGAGCCTATGTTCTGTTCACGGATCGCAGGGCGCTGATTCACCGATCGCAGAGCCAGGAGCAGAAAGTGAGGTGCCTTGTTCACTATTTCGAGAGGGTGACTGATTCTACGCCTGCTGGTTTCGTTTCGTTTGAGCGCAAAGTTCTTCCCCGCCAACCTGTCTCTGATGGCATTACCTATCCTGACATCCATGCGTGGTTGGCATCTAGTGCACCCCTCTGCCAATTCCGGGTAAGAGACCACCGTATACTGAATTATCTAGATTTTGGAGCTCAGGTGCTATTTGATAAACAGTTTACTGCCTGGTGCTGCTATTGCCACCAAACTATAAACGCAAAAATGCTCAAGTATTCACTAGTAACATGGAAAAGCTCTATTATGATCATATAAAAAGGGGAGTGCATCTAGGGGGATCTGTTTGTGTTGTAATAATGGTTATAAAATTGCCTTCAGGTTTGTTATAAAATTTTCTGATTATCTGGTTCCTTTTCATTAGTAGGTATTTTCCTCAGGTTTTATAGAAGATGAGGAACAAGAAGCCCTTCAAGTTGACTTTGCAAATAAATATTTGGGAGGAGGTGCCCTTTCCAGGGGTTGTGTGCAGGTACCTTTCTTTTGATTGGCAGATTTTTATTTTACTCAATCTTCAATTTCGTAGCTACTTTGGTTAGGGTTTGCGTGATCATGTGATGCTGTTCATTTCTCAGCAGTTTCCAGATGAATTTGTGCATCTGCACAGTATGAATTGCAATTTATCCACCATTTCCTATTTATGCTTAAAAAAAGTCCTTTGCGTTCTGCTGTGAATTGAAATGACTTTTCAAATAGATTACATACGTTACCATGCTCTTGTGGTTTTGTGTACCCACTCCATTTTTCCTCTATGGTACAGGAAGAGATACGCTTCATGATAAACCCCGAATTGATTTTGGGTATGCTATTCATGGCTTCTATGGAAGATAATGAGGCTATAGAAATTTTTGGTGCAGAACGGTTCTCACAGTATATGGGGTTAGTGAAACCCTATCCACCCTTTGCTTAATTTAGTTCATAGATTCAAGAAGTAACTGATATGATCCATATATGATTTTTCTTATGAGATACTATAAATCCGGTACCTGTTTCTCCTTGCAGTTATGGTTCCTCCTTTCGCTTTGTCGGTGACTATTTAGATACCAAACCCTTTGATTCGGTGGGTAGACGGAGGACTAGGATAGTGGCAATTGATGCTTTGGACTGTCCAGCTAGGTTACACTATGAATCTGATTGTCTCCTAAGGTAAGTAAGTTACTTTTTTTGAATGTCATAGTTGTCACTGATGACATCTGTTATAAGTTTATGGTTTTACCATTTCTAATTATCCTTTGCTCAGGGAAGTGAACAAGGCTTTTTGTGGATTTTTCGATCAATCAAAATGCCAGCTTTATGTGAAGCTTTTCCAGGTTGTTTAACTAATCACTCCAATGAGTTTCACTCAATAGCAATCTCCTTTTATTTTGTCGGAATGATCTTTTTTTGCAGCCATTATGGCCTTAGTCAACATTGCAGCCTGTAGTTAGTTTCTTTCTTGTGTTCTGCCAATGATGTATCTAAATGCAGATGTAAAAAACTGGCACTCTGGTGCATGGGTATATAACCTCAAGAAATGCCCAAATATTAAGCTTGTATATGCATATCATGAGAAGTATGACAGATACATCATATATCTGCTGGTTATGTTTTTGTTTTTTTTTTAAATACTGTTCAGGATTCACACAACAAGGATAACTTTCCAAGTATCAATTCCAATGAGTACATAGGAGTTTCAACAGGAAATTGGGGTTGCGGTGCTTTTGGTGGAAACCCTGAAATCAAGAGCATGATTCAGTGGATTGCTGCATCACAGGTACGGGACAAATTAAATATAATGTCTACATTTGTTTCCATTAGAATGCATGCGGCTGATGGATGCATAGCGATCAAACAAATTTGTATGCCTCTTTTCTTTTGGGAGTGAAATCTGTCTGTACTTAATCGTGCAGGCTCTCCGGCCTTTTGTTAATTACTACACTTTTGAGGATGCATCTCTGGAAAGATTAGAGGAGGTACTATACATCCCTTCCACAAATTTTGCTCATGCTACATGTTTGGAAAGTTAAACTCTAGCCGTACAACTTTTAAAGTTGGTGTATCCTTGAAAGAGGGTGAGGATCCTCATCGGCAGAGTCCAATGGAGCCTCTCCTAGAGCTAACTGCCAATTGGGACTGATACATTTTTAGAAGTTCAGAACAAGTAACTTGTAAAATGCACAACAAAAAATTATTTTGAATGAATCGCCATGAGGTTCCCAATTTTATATTGTCACATGTCACAGCATGAAGGTGTGGATAAAAAAAGGGGGGAAATCACAAACAACACTGTTCTCACCCTATGAGAGGATGCACAGGGAAATTTGGCGTGCCAGTCAAATGCTGAAAGTGTTAATCACAATTCTGCTATGTTAGGCTTCTCTGTTATATATGTTCCCTTAACCTTCTCCCTTGTATCGCCGTGCTGTGGCAGGTGATCCAGTGGATACTACGCCATGGCTGGACGGTCAGTGAGTTGTGGCATATGCTCATCGAATACTCGTCTCAGAGGCTGAGAGGAGAAACGTACAAGGGTTTTTTTGCTTGGCTACTTCCCAGCAACAGGCCCAACAATGAAGTGCATTACATGTCTGAATAGCCCCAGCTTTGTGAGGTCAGAATCTGTGAGGCGCGTAGCTCTCTAGGAGCGCTGTCTGTTGAGTGTGTAGTTGTCTGGGCGCGAACAGAGCTACGGAGGGGGAGAATATTAGTCTATGCATCCTGGTCGGTTAGCATACTAGTCTATGCATCCTGGTCGGTTAGCACTCTGGACGCTGTGTGTAACAAGTAGTGACTGAGCTGAGTACATGGGTGATCGCTGAACAGTTTCAACACTGCACAGAGCTGTACTCCATAGCTGAGTCACAATGACTGGTTAGGCCAATCTCAATGCAATTGGTTCATGGCTGAAACAAACTTGTATAATTCATAGTTTCATTTTTGTGTGTGTTATATTTGAATTTTATTATATGACACATTCAGATTTTGTTTTGAAAAATTATGACACATTCAGACTTGGAAACAGTGTTCATGGGGTTTCATCTCACCTAGACGAAACTCACATTTCATCTCTCTTGTTTAATTCTTTGCATGTCATCAAATTTCTTTGGTTGGCGCCAACTTCCATTGAGAGTGGCCTTCCACAGAATGACAGAAAGGGCTCTTTATTTATTCAATGGGAGCAACAATACACTGTTTTGTAATACATATATCCAAAGCATGATGACGTTTATATATCATGTTTGATCAGTGGTTATATGTATGTATGTATGTATGTTATTATTACCAGGTACATGAGGGTAATAAGCTCCCCATCTGGTCTGAGCAGGTCGGCAATTCTGTTTGGCCCATGCTGGCCTCATTGACGGCTCGAAAGCGCAGAAGAATCTGACGAACGAAACAATGCAAACTTGGTACGCACAAGCATATCATGCGTACCGAATACAATTTGATGAATGTAGAAGCACAACACGGGCGGGCGGTGTACAAAAGCGCATTCAGAGATGTCGAGGCCGACGACGAAGCGGCCGGCGCAGGAGAGCGCACGCGACCACGCCGTGCCGTGCCCCTGCACGCACAAGCACAACACGTACGATCGAAGCAGCAACGGCTGAGATATCGATCGATGCATGTCATGTGTACGTGAGATGGTGATCGAGGTCAACATGCATGGTGACCACATGCTCGTACACCGTCGGGTTCGAAACGTTGGCCACCGCCGGCGATAGTCGTGGATGCCGCCACGCCACGCCATCATCAGCTATCGTACGGCGCCACTGCTCAACAAGACTACAAAACATTTCTCTAGGGAGGTTAAGCTTAACAGTTCTACTTTGGCATACACTATGTGCTTGTGCCACTATACATGTAAAGTCTGCAAGTGATATGTTCATCTTTGGCATCTAAATCTGCATATGAACATCTAACTCTGTATCTTGCATCACAACAACGAGCTCTGCAAGCATCTGATAGATGGATGCCGAGTCTGAATGAGACGTGTCTCTTGCAACAAAGGTGCTGACCTCGTTCTTGACCTCGATCCAGCTCCAACCGGCATCCTTCTTCACCCCAATTTCATCCATCCTCCGACGCACCCTCTCCACATCCTGCCATTCTTCATGCATCGCATAGAGGTTTGACATCAGCACGTAGCTCGCGGAGTCTCTTTCTGAAAGCTCCATCAGCTTGTCTGCTGCGAGTTTTCCAATGTCAAGATTCTTGTGCTATGAAAATATCTCCTATAACTAAAAAATAACAAAACTAAGACTATTTCATCGTGCGACTTTTTTTTTGTTCCGTCGGTCCGTCCGCGACGTGAGATCCGCGCCTCTGCCCGCGACTCTCCCTAAAAATGCCACAATTTATGGGTGGTCCCAGATAAGTCTCCCTCAAAACACCACTTCTTGCGGACCCATATGAAGGATTATCGATTTTATACCACTTAACTAATAAAGAAACTACGTGATTATAGGAATCATGTCCCGATCGTGCGACCCTCCCCCGTCGAAGGCCTGATGTCTCTGGAGTTCCTCACCGCGGGCTAAGGCATCGAGCACGACCGGGCCAATCAACCACGCGGCGAACACGCGGCCGTCTGCAGCCCCGATCCGTCTCCGTGGCCTACACCCTGCCACCTTCGTCGATGCCAGTTTGACGAAGCTTATGACCTTCTTTAATCTTGGACTCCATCGTGACTGCGAGACCGGCGGCCGACCATGTGGCCGTCCACAGCCCCGATCCGTCTCTGTGGCCTGTGCCCTGCCACCTCCGCCGATGCCAGTTTGCTCTGGGTTATTGCTAGGGTATCCTCAGACAACCTCTATGTTTTTGGGATTAATATCACTTTAATATCGATATTTAATTTCACAGTATTGTTATTTTGTCATGTGATCAGTATATTTTTAGTACAAAGTTTAGCTGTTTTGTAGCAACGCACGGGCACGAACCTATCTTACCAAAATAGAGAAGAAGTAATTGTACGCAATACAAACAAAGGCAACCAAACCACCTAATACTAGCTAAGTTTAGACAATACAAGCAACCAAACAATTATATATTGGCTTGCTGAAAGCAGGTTTGGACTGTCATGGCTTAGATTCTAGCCAGACTAGAGATAAGCCTGGGAACCAAATAGACCCAACATTGTTATCTTATCATGCGATATATGTATTTTTTTTATAAAATATTAGCTATCCCGTAGCAACGCACGGGCACGCTACCTAGTACATGTAAAGTCTGCAAGTGATATGTTCATCTTTGGCATCTAAATCTGCATATGAACATCTAACTCTGTATCTTGCATCACAACAACGAGCTCTGCAAGCATCTGATAGATGGATGCGGAGTCTGAATGAGACGTGTCTCTTGCAACAAAGGTGCTGACCTCGTTCTTGACCTCGATCCAGCTCCAACCGGCATCCTTCTTCACCCCAATTTCATCCATCCTCCGACGCACCCTCTCCGCATCCTGCCATTCTTCATGCATCGCATAGAGGTTTGACATCAGCACGTAGCTCGCGGAGTCTCTTTCTGAAAGCTCCATCAGCTTGTCTGTTGCGAGTTTTCCAATGTCAAGATTCTTGTGCAGCTTGCAAGATGCTAATAGTGTCTTCCAAATCAAAACATCAGGCTCGAATGGCATATTCTTGATCATGTGTAGCGCCTCATCGAATCTACCATTCCGACCCAGCATGTCGATCATGCAAGCATAGTGAGAAGGGGTCGGTGTGAGACCATACCGATCAGTCATTAGTCTGAAGAATGTCTCCCCTTCCTTCACCAGACCTGCATGATTGCACCCTACCAAGACTGCTATAAATGTCGAATCGTCTGGCTGCCAACCACTTGAACACATCTCACTGAATGCCTCCAGTACCAAGTTTGCAGCTCCATGCTGTGCGAGACCATGGATCAGTGAGTTCCAAGACATGACATCATGAAGATTCATGACATCAAATGCAAGCCTTGCAGATCCAATTTGACCACACTTGGAGTACATGTTGATTAGTGCATTCCCAGTACAAACTTTGAAGTCACACCCCAGTTTCAGTGCCAGGCAATGAAGCTGCCTTCCTTGATCCAGCAATGCCAGGTCTGCACAAGAACTCAGACCACTAGAGAAGGCATAGTCATTCGGTGTAAAACCTTCCGAATGCATCTGAAGAAGCAATGCTACGGCCTTCTCACTGAAACCATTCTGGAAGTTCGCAGAAATGGCAGCTGTCCAGCTAACAAGATCAGGATTTTCAATCTTGCCAAGCACAGCCTCGACTTCTGAAACAAAACCACTCCTACCATACATAGAGAGCAAAGCATTTGATACTCGGATGTCAGTCATTAAGTTGCACTTGATGGCTGAGCAGTGAATTTGACGCCCCAGACAAACAGACCCACAAGCCCCGAGAGCAATTGAAAATGCAAACTCATTTGGCTCAACGGCCTCCGAAATCATCTCGCTGAACACTCGCAGTGCATCTTCCAACCTTCCATCCCTAATGCACAGCTGCATCATGGAGCACCACGACACCACGTTCTTGGAGTCAAGATTTTCAAACACGGTCTCCGCCATGTCAAAGTCACCGTACCTCGAATAGAAGTCAATCAGTGCAGTCGATGCATAGACGCTCTGTGAACCCATTACCTTGAGCATATATCCATGTATCTGCTCGCCAATCATTCGAGGGCACTCCGCCAGCATGCTCGTCATCGTGTGCTCGTTCGGCTGCAACCCCTGCCTCATCATCTGACAGAGCACCTCCACAGCCCGTGCGAGGTCGCCGTTCCTGCAGAGCGCCGAGACAAGCGAAGTGTACCCCACGACATCCGGCGCCTCCATCCTGCGAAACACCTCCTCAGCCGCCCACATGGAGCCGCACCTCGAGTAGAGCTCGATGAGGCAACTCCCGATCCAGGCGTCGGCGGCGAAGCCCGCCCGCACGGCGAGCGAGTGCACCTGCTCGCCGAGGCTGAGCGCGCCGGCGCCCGCGGCCGCGCACGCCGCCAGCGCCGCGTTGCACGCGAAGTCGTTGGCCGCGACGCCGGACTCCAGCATGTCCGCGAACATGGCCGCGGCCGCCTCGGGCTGCCCGTTCCGCGTGCACCCGGAGATGGCCGTGGTCCACGCGACGACGTTCTTGCGAGGCATACGGTCGAACAGGTCCAGCGCGTCACTTAGCCTCCCGGACTTCATCAGCGCGTCCAACCGTTTGCAGTCGAGGACGACGTCAGGCGGCGGCGGCGCACCGAGGCGTACATTGGCCGCCGCCGTGGGCGGGCGGGCAATGACATGGCTCGTTGGCGCGGGGAGTAGACGAAGCGTGGGCTGCTTCGCGTGGAGCGCGACCATTTCCCGCGGTAGCCGCACAGCAGGACTGTGGGAGGCCGGGAAAGGATAAGCTGTGTGTGTGATGGCAGCGTGGCGCCTTGTCGCTGGGCTCCATTCTATTATTCCTCCAGTCCATCCAGTTCCAGGACCTCAATCTCCGCGACCTCCTCCGCGCCGACGGCCCCGTGTCGTCCACATCCTCAGCGCCCTCATCCACTTTCTCTTCTTCAGGCAAGAGAAGCTCACCTTGCTAGAGCCTATCGTCGAAGAGTACGGCGCGATTGAGAAACGGCAGGGGGAGCTCAGGGCTAAGATCGCCGAGGTCTCTTTCCCATCCTCCTCCTTTACATTTTTCTGCCTTCTGTCCGGGGAAATACTTAGATTTTCTCTCCTCTTTGTGCGTTTTCTTTTCTGCGTTTTTTTCCCTTCCATTTTCCACCTTATACAGCTTAGCAAGGCGAAAGAGGACCATCTGCTTAAGGAGCAGGTGGAGGCACACATGGTCCAGCAGCTCGAGAATGAGGTCAATGCCCTCAAGCAGAGGCTTCATGATTATAACAGAGAGCAGCTGTCACTGCGCAATGCATCAAAAGCCTTGGACGAAAAGAGAGAGGATACACTGAGGAAGGTGCTGATTCCTGTCTTGCCTTGCATTTTTTTTCTTCCTTTTGATTAGGATGGTACTTGGAGCTTTTCCTTGGTATGTTTTTATTCTTGTTTTCTGTGTGATCAACAGAGCTTTGCAATGTGGGCTTTTGTTTAGATATGTCTACTTTGAACCTCCTGCATATTTTGGCTGCTGTCAATAATATTGGCACTACTACCATGCTGCCTTAAGCTACAACACCAAGTAGATTTCTTGTTTGGTGTATTGCTGATACCTTCTGTCAATAAATTGTTGTCCATGAAAACTAAGAGGTATGTATAATCTGGTTGTTGCTCAAGTTTCCACCATGTTATGCTACCAGCATATTAAAAGAGCATGTTTCCCATGCATGTATCAAGCATGTTATATTTGAGAATGTGCCTACAGCGTGGATACTATTGGAATTTGGAGGTAGTATGAGCTAACATTGAAATTAATTGAAGAGTCATATGCTCAAGAATTTTGTTCAATGCCAACAAGATAACAAATTGTATTGAAGTCAGTAGGTTTTGTTTGCCTATATTCTGTTCCAGGCTTCTTGGTTGAAGCTAGCACAAGTAGTTTTGGATTACATGGAGTTTGGATGATGCCGTAGGTGATAGTGAGCTGCCTTTTGGTAGGTTCATTGGTTCAGTCAGTTGGAATTTAGAAATATTTCATCTGATTCACGTCAACAGATAATGTAACTTGCCACTGGTTTTCATTATACATACGTTGAAAATCTCATTAGACTTAAAACTGGAGAAGCTGGAGTTGTTAGGCCAGACATGAGACACCCCTCTTACTCTGTTTTTTTTTACTCCGAGGAGCCAAAGCTCCATAGGCTGCCACCTTCTGTATGTTATAGGTGCTCCAGGTCAAATCAGTCTTTACATGTTTAAGAAAGAGATCTTTTAGCATAACTGGAAGACATTTAGTTATTTAATCAGCCACTGAATGCTGACATTTTTTTTCTTCCTAACTAATAATTTGTATTTATTAGCATCAGCTTTGCTTTGTATATATGGACATTGACCAGCAGAACTGCTCTTATTAAGTTAAACTGGATTTTTTTTACTCTATTCAAAGCAGTACTTCATAATATTACATTCACTGCTTGTTTTTGTTTCTGGCAGATCAACCAGGCTGATTTTGAGTTGGTGAAAGTTATGCAAGAAAAGAAAAAGCTATCAGCCAAAATTGTTCATTCCCCTGAAAAGCTCCAGGTAGGCTGTATGTTTGTTTTAAACTGCTACAGGCATAAAGTTCATCAGGAATTGAATGGGTTGGAATGCCTAAGCTAAAAAGGCTGAAAACCATTCATACAAGCAACTCTATAGGTGGTTCTAGAATTACTTTCCATGGTAGAACAGCAAGCCATAGTTTTCCTAACTGTCTTACTCGATGCAACTAGGACTAGCAAGTATGGTGTCATCCTTTTAACTGTCGGAATGACTTTATCTCTTCACAGTTCAGCATATAACTATGAATGAATTATTCACTCAACATATTATTGCAATTGTTTTTTTTTTTGAAAGTAAAGGCAGGAGCTCTGCCGCTCAATTAAGAAGGAAAAGTGGTTTATGTACAAAAGCACCCAAAGTGCCAAACAGGCAAAAACACCGGTCATAAGACCAAACACAAACAGGTACCACTCACACGTTTGTTTTACCCCACAATACACATGGCCCTACGCCTTTGAACAATATCTTCCTTGACCAATGCTGCAACTTGTGCTGACGTTTTGTGCTCATTTTCAAAGATCCTCCTGTTCCTTTCCTTCCACAGGTTCCACACAACATAGATAAACACTCCATTAAATGTTCTGCATTGTTGCTTTGGCACCTTGGTCGCCGCCTCCTCCCACCAATCGGCGAGGCACATGAGATCTTGTTGGGGCAGCTGCACATCAAAGTTTTCCCAGGTTAACACCTGGCTCCAGACGGCTCTAGCAAAGGGGCATAGCAGAGATAGATGCAGCCCTGTCTCCAGAGGTCCATTACACAAAATGCAATGGTCTTGATGTGGCCACCCTCTCTTTTGAAGGTTGTCAGCTGTGAGGATTTTGCCATGCATTAGTATCCAGGCATGCACTTTGCATTTATTTTCTGCCCTTGCTCTCCAAATAAGATCAGCCTGGAACTTGCAATGCGAACCTCGAAACTGTATCCTGTAAGCTGAACGTGTGGAGTAGTTACCGTCAGCTGTCCATCTCCAAACTATGGAATCTTGCACATCGGGCATTAGCTGCACATCCTGGAGCCTGATCCAAAGGGCAACAAATTCCTGTATCTGTACAGATGTTGTAATTCGTGCCCTGAGGGATCGGATCCAGTTACCATTTTGTAGCTCTTGGCGAACCGTCCTGTTCTTACAACGCACTACCTCGAAAAGGTGGGGTGCTAGGAATCTTGGAGCTTCACCCTCTAGCCAATTATGGTGCCAGAAACGTGCCTTGTCACCATTTCCAATTGTTATCGTGGTTGAGGCATTGAAGAGCAGTCGGTCTCTGTCATTACACAGCAGTTCCGTCCCTACCCAAGGTTTTGAGTCCTGAACCCACTCCTGCCACAACCAACGTAGCCGCAAGGCTGTTCCAAATCTTTCCAAATCCGGCACCCCCAAACCTCCCAAATCCTTTGGCATGCACACTGTTGGCCAATTTACCAGGCAATGTCCTCCATTAGCGTTCTCCTCCCCTTTCCAAAGAAAAGATCTTCTGAGTTTGTCAATTTTCTTTCTTGCCCATACTGCCAGTGGGAATACTGTGAGGTGATAGGTAGGCATTGAAGATAGCACCGAGGTGACCAAAGTAAGTCTACCCGCTCTATTGAGCAATCTACCTTTCCATCCAGGTAGCCTTTGCCCAATGCGTTCAATGAGAGGTTGCACATGGACCTTCTGTAGGGATCTCGTGTGGAGCTGCAATCCTAAGTAGCGGCATGGGAAGGATTCTCTTGTCCCTGCAAATGAGGCTAACACATGGTCTAAATCGATGTTCTGACATTGGATTGGGTGTACCGAGCTCTTCTGTAGGTTTATGTGTAAGCCTGATACATTGCCAAATTCCTGGAGGATCATGGTGATGGAGTCCAAGTCATCCTTGATCCGGTTAGTGAATATAGCCGCATCATCAGCATACATGGAGGTTCTCCACCTGGTCGTAGGTAGAGGAAGAGCACTAAGAACGCCTTGTTGTGTTGCCATGTCTAGCAGGCGTTGGAGAGGGTCCATAGCGAGTATGAACAGCATGGGGGATAAAGGGTCACCCTGCCGAACCCCTCTCCTGTGGCTAAAAGCTGGACCCTGCTGTCCATTTAGCAGTGCTCTCGATGATGTCGTGCGGAAAAGGATAGAAACCCACTCCCGCCAGCGTGGTCCGAAACCTAAGGCCTGCAGTACCTCAAGGAGGTAGCTCCAACTGACCGTGTCAAAAGCCTTGTGTATGTCAAGTTTGAGGAACAACATTGGCAGCTTCATCTTTTGCATTGTCCGGACTATGTTCTGAACATATAGAAAGTTGTCGTGGATGTTCCTCCTTTTAATGAAGGCGCTTTGGCATTTTGAAACTAAGGAATCAAGCAGCGGCGCCAACCTATTTGCCAGTAGTTTGGCGAAAATCTTTGCTACGCTGTGAATGAGGCTGATCGGGCGGAAGTCTGCAACTCTCAAAGCATCCATTTTCTTTGGAAGCAGGATGATGTTTGCTGAATTTAGGAACTCAAAACCTTGGGAGTTTAGACTATACAGACTGTTCACAGCGGCAGTGACATCCTCTTTGATAATATCCCAACAAGCTTTGAAGAAGGCGCCTGTGAAGCCATCTGGACCCGGTGCCTTGTCCGACGGCATGGAGTTTATTGTATCTTTGATTTCATCTTGTGTGAACGGGGCCTCGAGTGCCGACAGATCCCTTGGGACATATCCAAGCGCCGACCAGCTGAACGTCGTCGACCTCGGTTCATGGGAGCCTAGGTGTCCCGAAAAATAGTCCGCAATGATTTTTTCTTTATCATTGTGTGTAGTCGCCACCCTCCCATCAGTGTGCAGGCTATGGATATAATTCTTCCTCATTCTCGTGTTAGCCCGAATGTGGAAAAATTTTGCGTTTGCATCTCCACTGCGGATGTATGTGAGCCTTGCCCGCTGTCTAATTCTTGATTTTTCAATGGCCGCTAATCCAGTGCTTCTGATTTTTAGCCGACGGCGTAGGTGGAGCTCCTGCTGCGTGAGTGTTCTGACTTCCTGCGCTGCCTCGAGCTGTAGCAGAACCTCTTTGACAATGGCTAGCTGCAGCCGAGTATCCCCAATCTTCTCCTTCCGCCACCTCTTGAGGCCTTTTGCCACTCGCACTAATTTTATATGCAGCCGTTTGAAGGGTAGCACAGAGTGGACAGGTTTGCACCAGACTTGCTCCACCACGTCCCTGAAATCATCCACCTTGACCCAGAAATTTTCGAAGCGGAAGGTGTTATTGTGGCAGTGCTCAAGCTCTCCTTGCAGAAGTAGAGGGGTGTGATCAGACATGAGTGAAGGCAAGGAGTGGAGGAAGCACTAGGTGCTCTATCTAAGATTGCGTTCTTTTTAAAAAAATGTCCATTTTCCCCAGAATCGTTAGTTCTTGCTTCTTTTTATGTGTTATGAGTGTATTTTCTTTATGTGCTTACATTGTCAAATTGCTTCGATCAGAATTATGAGCTTCAATCAGATAATCATCATCTTGTGCTAGCTTCCATAATAACTATGGATTTTATTTTCTATATCAAAGAGGAACCTTGAGGAGAAGAAATCAGTCCGTGATGAGTTAAAGAACTTAGAGAAGATAGCAATGCAGAAAGTCCAAGAGAAAACCAATACTCTTGAGATGTATACTAAGGTACTCTTTATGATGCAATAAATTTATTGTAAACAATACAGATCATGTGCTAACAAACAGTGTTTTGTTGCTGCTAATCTTGAGTTCCCATTTAGTTCTCCCCACAGCCTCGTATCATTCTTTTCTTACTACAGCTGATAGGCAATTGCTCAAATGATCAAATCGCAAGAATCATTTGACTTTCTATTTGGTGGGGGGGTGGGGGGGGGGGGGGGGCTTCTTGTGAGGCTGGACTTTATTCCTGTATACTCCATTGATGTAGTTGCATGATAAGCATCTTTATTTTGCAGGTTTCTGAGAAACTAGCGAAGCATCTCTCTAAAATATCTGCTGTACATGAAAAGGTATGAATAGCGTCAAGCTTTCCTTCGCGCATGATTTTTTTCCCTTTGGCTGATTGCAGCCTTGAGTCAAATTGGTATAACAATGACTGTACAAATATATTATCCATGCTAGAGCGCTGCTGCTAAAGCTTTTGAGAAGGATGTTAAAGCACACAAAGAGAAGATCAGTGATCAAAATCTGGAGATAAAGGCACTTCGCAATAAAGCTGCTGAATGGGAAATGAAAGGTTAGTATATTTTTAGCATTGCTCAAGTATTATCAAGTCAGTTCTTAGTTCAAATGTTATCATCCCATCACTGTGCATGAACATCTTGCAATTAGTACTCGAGAACGAGGCCAAAGTGAAAGCAAAGGAGAAAGAAAGGGATCAAAGAGTTGGAGAGCACAATCGGAAGATGACTGCATTGAAATCTGAAGTTGAATCGGAGCAGAAGTGCCTTGAGGAGAAAGAAAGAAAAATAAAGGAAACAATTGACAAGGTGATGTTCTTATCCTGGATGTTCTGCTGTTGAAAAGAATTCTTTCAAAATTGCACTCCATGAGTTGTCACATCCTGTTTATTGCTTTACATGTTACCTTTGAATTTGATTGATACCTTTGAGCCTGATTAGTAGCTGTGGCTCTATAAATCTAGAAGGGAAAACATAGGCTATGCATTCAGCACTTCATTTAAAGCCTTGTAGGCTGTTTTCATCATTTTTCTTTATTGTTTGTACCTCTTTCACATTTTCTGACATACTGTGTGCCAATCAGGGTTCTGAATTATGCTCTCAAGCTGATTCGGTTGCTGAAGCTGGAAGGAAGAAAATAGAGGAAATCTATGGGAAGTATGATCAAGTTTGTGAGGCGGTACGTCCTAGCTAGAAGCCTATTTGATTTCCTAAAAGCACACTAGCCCATAAAGAACATTGGTTTCCTTGAGGTTGTTTGCTGATAACAGCTTTTTCTCCAGGCTAACATGTACATTGATGGTTCGGATCAGTCCTTCGAAGAGACTGATGAAGCTGCAGCGATGCTGAAAACTATAGCCCAGAGTGGCGCTTGATGTGGTGAAGTGACCATCTGGCAAAGGATCGTGGACAATTATCATCATAGTAATAATTGTGCTAGTGTCCGGCTTTGTATATATACCTTCATTGGATCATGTCGTGTGGTCACTTTTGCATCTCGTTCATGTTGTTGCTCTGATCGGGTGTGGTCAGTGTATGTGCTTTTAGCACCTCTATTTTAATTTAATTATCAGTACTTCCTAGTATTAGTGTAAGCAATGGAGCATTGGGCGTGGTCTTACAACTTTCCTACTAGCCTCTTGGTCTCAGTTTTGTTGACTCAGAATATATAGAAAAAAAATAACTTAAAAATCTGGAACTCATTATAAAAAACATACAATTTGAAACCAAAACAACTTATAATTTGATAGAAGTTAGTGTAGACTTACAATTTGGATTGAAGTTTGTATATATAAGCAAGGTTGCATTTGCAACTGAGATATCCATGAAACTGTGTATAAATCACAACAGACTACAAAAAATATGTAGTTTTTGTTCTCAAGGCATCACGCGCATTCAATTTAAACTCGGCAGATGAGTTTATGGCAGGAAAAATGGCCATGAACTGTTAACGACAC
Organism: Sorghum bicolor; assembly: GCF_000003195.3. Classification (NCBI taxonomy): domain Eukaryota; kingdom Viridiplantae; phylum Streptophyta; class Magnoliopsida; order Poales; family Poaceae; genus Sorghum; species Sorghum bicolor. The sequence goes on from NC_012870.2 coordinate 1,419,248, forward strand.
GAGCATTTCAAGAAAAAGAAAAACAAAGAGATTTGGAACGTTCAGTGTTCAAGCGCCCACGACAGGTAAAAAAGAAAAGAAAAAAGAGAGAGGCCTTCCTGGGTTGAATTTGTTTTGTGGCCCATGTGAAAGCGGCCCGTTGTGCTCCGGCCTGCTAGCTGCAATTGATTCATGGCTGAAACAAACTTGTACAATTCATAGTTTCATTTTTGTGTGTGTTATATTTGAATTTTATTCTATGACACATTCAGACTTGGAAACAGTGTTCATGGGGTTTCATCTCACCGATGAAACTCACATTTCATCTCTCTTGTTTAATTCTTTGCATGTCATCAAATTTCTTTGGTTGGCACCAACTTCCATTGAGAGTGGCCTTCCACAGAATGACAGAAAGGGCTCTTTATTTATTCAGTGGGAGCAACAATACACTGTTTTGTAATACATATATCCAAAGCATGATGACGAACAATATTATCAATTATTACACACAAGACAGAGCTGGAGTCTTCCATGTTATAAATATATGACCACAGATTTTTATCTCAGTAGCGCCGAATTCATACGAATTGTTTCATGTTATGGCTAGTCTCTGTCTCACTCTCTCTCTCCTGCAGAATTCAGGCTCGTTGGATTGGGTTTGCCATCCTTTTCCACCTTGCCATTTTTTCCATCCCCTAACAATATGTATATATATAAGGGAAAAAACAAACAATTTCAGTAAAGATACTGCATTATCTTGGTAATGCTAGGTTCCGGTTGGACAATCGAATTAGTACGCACCTTTTTCGTGATTGGACTGCCACCTCCTTGTCTTGGATGCTGTTCATGACAAAACCCAAGGGATTGAGCACCTCCTCGTAGCTGCATGCATCACACACACAACACAAAGGCCTCAAGGAGGGTTCCTTTCCCATTTAATGATGTGACACATCAAAAAATTTGCTAAGTTATCAGATTAATTATGAAGAGAAAGATAGGTAGAGTTTTATAAAGTTTCATCTAAATAAAACTCGTTGTCATAGTTACCAACACAAAAGCTGCATAAAACTCCCTATTGTCAGAGACTGGCTTATATACTACTGTTTGCAGCCATAAAATACTACAGAAGTATAAGTACATACCAGATAAGCATCTTACTCGTTTACTGCTGCGTTGAATGGTGGCCCTGTGATTCCTGTCCTTCAACCTGCCATGCATGCACGTTTATATATCATGTTTGATCAGTGGTTATATGTACTTTATTATTACCAGGTTACATGAGGGTAATAAGCTCCCCATCTGGTCTGAGCAGGTCGACAATTCTCTTTGGCCCATGCTGGCCTCATTGACGGCTCGAAAGCGCAGAAGAATCTGACGAACGAAACAATGCAAACCTGGTACGCACAATCATATCATGCATAACGAATACAATTTGATGAATGCAGAAGCACAACACGGCCGGGCGGTGTACAAAAGCGCATTCAGAGATGTCGAGGCCGACGACGAAGCAGCAACGGCTGAGATATCGATCGATGCATGTCATGTGTGAGATGGTGATCGAGGTCAGCATGCATGGTGACCACGTGCTCGTACACCGTCGGGTTCGAAACGTTGGCCACCGCCGGCGATAGTCGTGGATGCCGCCACGCCACGCCATCATCAGCTATAACTACGTACGGCGCCACTGCTCAACAAGACTACAAAAACATTTCTTTAGGGAGGTAAAGGTTAACAGTTCTACTTTGGCATACACTATGTGCCACTATGACATGTAAAGTCTGCAAGTGATATGTTCCTCTTTGGCATCTAAATCTGCATATGAACATCTAACTCTGTATCTTGCATCACAACAACGAGCTCTGCAAGCATATGATAGATGGATGCCGAGTCTGAATGAGACGTGTCTCTTGCAACAAAGGTGCTGACCTCGTTCTTGACCTCGATCCAGCTCCAACCGGCATCCTTCTTCACCCCAATTTCATCCATCCTCCGACGCACCCTCTCCGCATCCTGCCATTCTTCATGCATCGCATAGAGGTTTGACATCAGCACGTAGCTCGCGGAGTCTCTTTCTGAAAGCTCCATCAGCTTGTCTGTTGCGAGTTTTCCAATGTCAAGATTCTTGTGCAGCTTGCAAGATGCTAATAGTGTCTTCCAAATCAAAACATCAGGCTCGAATGGCATATTCTCGATCATGTGTAGCGCCTCATCGAATCTGCCATTCCGACCCAGCATGTCGATCATGCAAGCATAGTGAGAAGGGGTCGGTGTGAGACCATACCGATCAGTCATTAGTCTGAAGAATGTCTCCCCTTCCTTCACCAGACCTGCATGATTGCACCCTACCAAGACTGCTATAAATGTCGAATCGTCTGGCTGCCAACCACTTGAACACATCTCACTGAATGCCTCCAGTACCAAGTTTGCAGCTCCATGCTGTGCGAGACCATGGATCAGTGAGTTCCAAGACATGACATCATGAAGATTCATGACATCAAATGCAAGCCTTGCAGATCCAATTTGACCACACTTGGAGTACATGTTGATTAGTGCATTCCCAGTACAAACTTTGAAGTCACACCCCAGTTTCAGTGCCAGGCAATGAAGCTGCCTTCCTTGATCCAACAATGCCAGGTCTGCACAAGAACTCAGACCACTAGAGAAGGCATAGTCATTCGGTGTAAAACCTTCCGAATGCATCTGAAGAAGCAATGCCACGGCCTTCTCACTGAAACCATTCTGGAAGTTCGCAGAAATGGCAGCTGTCCAGCTAACAAGATCAGGATTTTCAATCTTGCCAAGCACAGCATCGATTTCTGAAACAAAACCACTCCTACCATACATAGAGAGCAAAGCATTTGATACTCGGATGTCAGTCATTAAGTTGCACTTGATGACTGAGCAGTGAATTTGACGCCCCAGACAAACAAACCCACAAGCCCCGAGAGCAATTGAAAATGCAAACTCATTTGGCTCAACGGCCTCCGAAATCATCTCGCTGAACACTCGCAGTGCATCTTCCAACCTTCCATCCCTAATGCACAGCTGCATCATGGAGCACCACGACACCACGTTCTTGGAGTCAAGATTTTCAAACACTGTTTCCGCCATGTCAAAGTCACCGTGCCTCGAATAGAAGTCAATCAGTGCAGTCGATGCATAGACGCTCTGTGAACCCATTACCTTGAGCATATATCCATGTATCTGCTCGCCAATCATTCGAGGGCACTCCGCCAGCATGCTCGTCATCGTGTGCTCGTTCGGCTACAACCCTAGCCTCATCATCTGACAGAGCATCTCCACAGCCCGTGCGAGGTCTCCGTTCCTGCAGAGCGCCGAGACGAGCGAAGTGTACCCCACGACATCCGGCGCCTCCATCCTGCGAAACACCTCCTCAGCCGCCCGCAGGGAGCCGCACCTCGAGTAGAGCTCGATGAGGCAACTCCCGATCCAGGCGTCGGCGGCGAAGCCCGCCCGCACGGCGAGCGAGTGCACCTGCTCGTCGAGGCTGAGCGCGTGGGCGCTCGCGGCCGCGCACGCCGCCAGCGCCGCGTTGCACGCGAAGTCGTTGGCCGCGACGCCGGACTCCAGCATGTCCGCGAACATGGCCGCGGTCGCCTCGAGCCACCCGTTCCGCGTGCACTCGGAGATGGCCGTGGTCCACGCGACGACGTTCTTGCGAGGCATACGGTCGAACAGGTCCAGCGCGTCCCCTAGCCTCCCGGACTTCATCAACCCGTCCAACCGTTTGCAGTCGAGGACGACGTGAGGCGGCGGCGGCGCACCGAGGCGTACATTGGCCACTGCCGCCGCCGCCGCGAGCGGGCGGGCATGGCTCGTTGGCGCGGGGAGTAGACGAAGCGTGGGCTGCTTCGCGTGGAGCGCGACCATTTCCCGCGGTAGCCGCACAGCGGGACTGTGGGAGGCCAGGAAAGGATAAGCCGTGTGATGGCAGCGAGGGAGAGGTGGGCGACGAGGGAGGACATGGCGCTGTTGGTGAGGACGAGGACGGTGACCGAGCTCCGGCTATTGATGTTGTGGGCGGAGGCCGCGACGGCGGTGAGGTAGAGGACTAGGAGGATTAGGTGGTGGGAGGCGGCCATGGAGCGGTATTTGAGGGGTGTCGTCTGACAAGAGTCGCGGGCAGAGAGTGAGAGAAACAGGGGAGCCGACGGGGGTATTTGAGGGGTGTCGCCTGACAAGTGGGCCCCGTCTGCCAGCGGCCGAAATCAGCCCCTGCTTCTCATCCCTGCGCCACGGTGTCCAAACCACTGACACGTTGGCCGCCAGTGTGGCAAAACCATCCTCCCAAACCGCCCCAGGGGTTAGATGCCTGGTTTTGCAAACTTTAGAGTGTAGAAAATCCGGTTTTATAGTTGGGGGTCTAGGTTAGACACAGCTTAATACTTCAGGGGGTAAGTAGACTTTTTCCTATCTACAGAAGTTGTTTTCCATTCCAATTCCAGTTTCTGCAGCGCAGGACGACGGGCGGGAAGACGAAAACACCAACGCCGCCGCCTGCCGGAGTGGAAAGGGGGAAAACCCGCAGCCATCGCAATCCCACCCATCCGATTTCAATTCGCCAGTGGTGCCCGCAGCGGAGGGGATGGCGAGCTCATTCTCCTTCCCGCTGTTTACGCCGGCGGATATCGTGGCGGCGCTGCACAGCTACGGCATCGCGCCCAGCCCTAGCTTCTGCGCCGAGGACGTCGTCCACCCTCAGCCCGGCCTCCTCGCCGAGGTCCTCCAGCTCTTCCTCCTCAACTTCGTCGGGTACGCCCCCCGCCCCGAGCTGTCCCGTCTCACCTGGATCCGGCCTCATCTCTGCGTTTGCTTGCTTTGGGCCTTGTTGCAGCGACGAGCCCGACGAGCAGCTACAGTTCAATGCCCTGCAGGTGCTCGACAACCCGGAGCACCACATGCGCGCCCTACGGTTTTCGCGGATCTACAAGAGGGCCAACGCTTTCCTCCAGTCCATCCAGTTCCGGGACCTCAATATCCGCGACCTCCTCCGCGCCGACGGCCCCCGTGTCGTCCACATCCTCAGCGCCCTCATCAACTTTCTCTTCTTCAGGCAAGAGAAGCTCACCTTGCTAGAGCCTATCGTCGAAGAGTACGGCGCGATTGAGAAACGGCAGGGGGAGCTCAGGGCTAAGATCGCCGAGGTCTCCTTCCCATCCTCCTCCTTTACATTTTTCTGCCTTCTGTCCGGGGAAATACTTAGATTTTCTCTCCTCTTTGTGCGTTTTCTTTTCTGCGTTTTTTTCCCTTTCCATTTTCCACCTTATACAGCTTAGCAAGGCGAAAGAGGACCATCTGCTTAAGGAGCAGGTGGAGGCACACATGGTCCAGCAGCTCGAGAATGAGGTCAATGCCCTCAAGCAGAGGCTTCATGATTATAACAGAGAGCAGCTGTCACTGCGCAATGCATCAAAAGCCTTGGACGAAAAGAGAGAGGATACACTGAGGAAGGTGCTGATTCCTGTCTTGCCTTGCATTTTTTTTCTTCCTTTTGATTAGGATGGTACTTGGAGCTTTTCCTTGGTATGTTTTTATTCTTGTTTTCTGTGTGATCAACAGAGCTTTGCAATGTGGGCTTTTGTTTAGATATGTCTACTTTGAACCTCCTGCATATTTTGGCTGCTGTCAATAATATTGGCACTACTACCATGCTGCCTTAAGCTACAACACCAAGTAGATTTCTTGTTTGGTGTATTGCTGATACCTTCTGTCAATAAATTGTTGTCCATGAAAACTAAGAGGTATGTATAATCTGGTTGTTGCTCAAGTTTCCACCATGTTATGCTACCAGCATATTAAAAGAGCATGTTTCCCATGCATGTATCAAGCATGTTATATTTGAGAATGTGCCTACAGCGTGGATACTATTGGAATTTGGAGGTAGTATGAGCTAACATTGAAATTAATTGAAGAGTCATATGCTCAAGAATTTTGTTCAATGCCAACAAGATAACAAATTGTATTGAAGTCAGTAGGTTTTGTTTGCCTATATTCTGTTCCAGGCTTCTTGGTTGAAGCTAGCACAGGTAGTTTTGGATTACATGGAGTTTGGATGATGCCGTAGGTGATAGTGAGCTGCCTTTTGGTAGGTTCGTTGGTTCAGTCAGTTGGAATTTAGAAATATTTCATCTGATTCACGTCAACAGATCATGTAACTTGCCACTGGTTTTCGTTATACATACGTTGAAAATCTCATTAGTCTTAAAAGTGGAGAAGCTGGAGTTGTTAGGCCAGACATGAGACACCCCTCTTACTCTGTTTTTTTTTACTCCGAGGAGCCAAAGCTCCATAGGCTGCCACCTTCTGTATGTTATAGGTGCTCCAGGTCAAATCAGTCTTTACATGTTTAAGAAAGAGATCTTTTAGCATAACTGGAAGACATTTAGTTATTTAATCAGCCACTGAATGCTGACATTTTTTTTTCTTCCTAACTAATAATTTGTATTTATTAGCATCAGCTTTGCTTTGTATATATGGACATTGACCAGCAGAACTGCTCTTATTAAGTTAAACTGGATTTTTTTTTACTCTATTCAAAGCAGTACTTCATAATATTACATTCACTGCTTGTTTTTGTTTCTGGCAGATCAACCAGGCTGATTTTGAGTTGGTGAAAGTTATGCAAGAAAAGAAAAAGCTATCAGCCAAAATTGTTCATTCCCCTGAAAAGCTCCAGGTAGGCTGTATGTTTGTTTTAAACTGCTACAGGCATAAAGTTCATCAGGAATTGAATGGGTTGGAATGCCTAAGCTAAAAAGGCTGAAAACCATTCATACAAGCAACTCTATAGGTGGTTCTAGAATTACTTTCCATGGTAGAACAGCAAGCCATAGTTTTCCTAACTGTCTTACTCGATGCAACTAGGACTAGCAAGTATGGTGTCATCCTTTTAACTGTCGGAATGACTTTATCTCTTCACAGTTCAGCATATAACTATGAATGAATTATTCACTCAACATATTATTGCAATTGTCACTGGGTGCTCTATCTAAGATTGCGTTCTTTTTAAAAAAATGTCCATTTTCCCTAGAATCGTTAGTTCTTGCTTCTTTTTATGTGTTATGAGTGTATTTTCTTTATGTGCTTACATTGTCAAATTGCTTCGATCAGAATTATGAGCTTCAATCAGATAATCATCATCTTGTGCTAGCTTCCATAATAACTATGGATTTTATTTTCTATATCAAAGAGGAACCTTGAGGAGAAGAAATCAGTCCGTGATGAGTTAAAGAACTTAGAGAAGATAGCAATGCAGAAAGTCCAAGAGAAAACCAATACTCTTGAGATGTATACTAAGGTACTCTTTATGATGCAATAAATTTATTGTAAACAATACAGATCATGTGCTAACAAACAGTGTTTTCTTGCTGCTAATCTTGAGTTCCCATTTAGTTCTCCCCACAGCCTCGTATCATTCTTTTCTTACTACAGCTGATAGGCAATTGCTCAAATGATCAAATCGCAAGAATCATTTGACTTTCTATTTGGTGGGGGGGTGGGGGGGGGGCTTCTTGTGAGGCTGGACTTTATTCCTGTATACTCCATTGATGTAGTTGCATGATAAGCATCTTTATTTTGCAGGTTTCTGAGAAACTAGCGAAGCATCTCTCTAAAATATCTGCTGTACATGAAAAGGTATGAATAGCGTCAAGCTTTCCTTCGCGCATGATTTTTTTCCCTTTGGCTGATTGCAGCCTTGAGTCAAATTGGTATAACAATGACTGTACAAATATATTATCCATGCTAGAGCGCTGCTGCTAAAGCTTTTGAGAAGGATGTTAAAGCACACAAAGAGAAGATCAGTGATCAAAATCTGGAGATAAAGGCACTTCGCAATAAAGCTGCTGAATGGGAAATGAAAGGTTAGTATATTTTTAGCATTGCTCAAGTATTATCAAGTCAGTTCTTAGTTCAAATGTTATCATCCCATCACTGTGCATGAACATCTTGCAATTAGTACTCGAGAACGAGGCCAAAGTGAAAGCAAAGGAGAAAGAAAGGGATCAAAGAGTTGGAGAGCACAATCGGAAGATGACTGCATTGAAATCTGAAGTTGAATCGGAGCAGAAGTGCCTTGAGGAGAAAGAAAGAAAAATAAAGGAAACAATTGACAAGGTGATGTTCTTATCCTGGATGTTCTGCTGTTGAAAAGAATTCTTTCAAAATTGCACTCCATGAGTTGTCACATCCTGTTTATTGCTTTACATGTTACCTTTGAATTTGATTGATACCTTTGAGCCTGATTAGTAGCTGTGGCTCTATAAATCTAGAAGGGAAAACATAGGCTATGCATTCAGCACTTCATTTAAAGCCTTGTAGGCTGTTTTCATCATTTTTCTTTATTGTTTGTACCTCTTTCACATTTTCTGACATACTGTGTGCCAATCAGGGTTCTGAATTATGCTCTCAAGCTGATTCGGTTGCTGAAGCTGGAAGGAAGAAAATAGAGGAAATCTATGGGAAGTATGATCAAGTTTGTGAGGCGGTACGTCCTAGCTAGAAGCCTATTTGATTTCCTAAAAGCACACTAGCCCATAAAGAACATTGGTTTCCTTGAGGTTGTTTGCTGATAACAGCTTTTTCTCCAGGCTAACATGTACATTGATGGTTCGGATCAGTCCTTCGAAGAGACTGATGAAGCTGCAGCGATGCTGAAAACTATAGCCCAGAGTGGCGCTTGATGTGGTGAAGTGACCATCTGGCAAAGGATCGTGGACAATTATCATCATAGTAATAATTGTGCTAGTGTCCGGCTTTGTATATATACCTTCATTGGATCATGTCGTGTGGTCACTTTTGCATCTCGTTCATGTTGTTGCTCTGATCGGGTGTGGTCAGTGTATGTGCTTTTAGCACCTCTATTTTAATTTAATTATCAGTACTTCCTAGTATTAGTGTAAGCAATGGAGCATTGGGCGTGGTCTTACAACTTTCCTACTAGCCTCTTGGTCTCAGTTTTGTTGACTCAAAGAATATATAGAAAAAAAATAACTTAAAAATCTGGAACTCATTATAAAAAAACATACAATTTGAAACCAAAACAACTTATAATTTGATAGAGGTTAGTGTAGACTTACAATTTGGATTGAAGTTTGTATATATAAGCAAGGTTGCATTTGGAACTGAGATATCCATGAAACTGTGTATAAATCACAACAGACTACAAAAAATATGTAGTTTTTGTTCTCAAGGCATCACGCGCATTCAATTTAAACTCGGCAGATGAGTTTATTGCAGGAAAAATGGCCATGAACTGTTAACGACACGAGCATTTCAAGAAAAAAAATTCAAAGAGATTTGGAACGTTCAGTGTTCAAGCGCCCACGACAGGTAAAAAAGAAAAGAAAAAAGAGAGAGGCCTTCCTGGGTTGAATTTGTTTTGTGGCCCATGTGAAAGCGGCCCGTTGTGCTCCGGCCTGCTAGCTGCCTGGCCGGCATCAGGTTAGGGTTCCTCCCTTCCCGTATAAAAGCCTTCCTCCGCGCCGCCACGCCGTTCTCTCTTCCCTGGCCATTCCTCATCTCGCTCGCTCGTCGTCGCAGCCGCCTTCTTTGGGTTCGCTCGCCAGCGGCAGCCATGGTTTGTCTCTGTCTGCGCTTCTGGTTATCTCCTTTTTTGCTATGGTAGTATTCTGATCCATCTTCTTGGTTGTTGACAGGTGAAGTACTCGAGGGAACCTTCCAACCCCACCAAATGTAAGCATCTTCTACTCTGAATACTTTCTTCAATTCGCGTGTCTACCCCTTGCACGACCGAAGGCTATCTTGATACAGGAGGTGATGATCCTTTGTCTTTGTTTTTCCAGCCGCTAAGGCTATGGGTCGGGACCTGCGTGTGCACTTTAAGGTTAGTCATTGAATAAATGAAGATTTGATCTATGCAACTAATTTTTAGTGTGTTCTAGTCTGTGCTGTATACTTCTTTTTTTCTGCTTGTGCGTGAAGTTAGACATCTCAAATTTGTAGTTTCGAAGTGCAATTGATATAGCTGAACCTGACATGAGCTTAGGTGCCCTTTAGGTTAATTTTGACTCTTTCAAGCGCACTATCCTTCTAGACTTGTACATCTTCTGATCATCATATTATTGGGCAATTAGTTAGATTGTTTCTGTAGATAGTTCCAGTGAATGATGGCACAAGCATGCCTGACTCCACATGCTTAACGGAATGGAGTTCATTTGAATGTTCTATTGATGAATACGGATTTCTTTCAATTGTGTGGTCCTGCAATATTTCATTCTTCTAGTTGGCAAGATGACATCTCTTTTTAGCTATGTTGCTTATACATTACACTTGCAGTCAGGTGCAATAGTTACCTAATTCAACTCTTGCCTGCTTATGCTCACTTTTTGTAACTATCTTTTGGTTACATTTTAACCGATGCTATTGGAACAGGGCATTATCTATCTGCTGGTAATATGAAAATGTATATCAGGTTCACATTTCAGTATTTATATGATGCTGTATTATTATAGGTACTTTGGTTTCTGTTGGAATAAAGCATTGGCTACCTATGCACAATTTGTTAGTGCAGTTTGGGATCCGTCCAGTATATATATGTTGATGTATCACTTGTAGTCACTTCAGTTACTAACCTAAATAAAAAAACATTATTTTGTTTTCTGTAAGGATAGGCTTTTTATTTTTAGGATTTTTTTTTCTATTTTTTGGATGAACTATTGATCATAGTATAGCCACTGGTTTAGTAAATGAGAAACTTAGCAGTATGTATCGCTTCTCAAGTAGCTTTGATTTTAATAGACTCAAGGATTCGATTGGTCTCTTTGAGGATGCAAATACATTCAGGAATGATTAATCTTTAAATTTTGTATGTGTATCTCTCTCTCCTTGTCACAACTCAATAGTGTGCATGGGTTATTGCCTTGGTTTTGAATTAATAGGAAGGAAAAAAAGGCTTGCGATGCTTTTCTCTAGATAATATTCTTATAAACCTTAGGAGAGTTGCACTTAATAACATTTGGCGAACCGTGATCTCTGGTTGTGTGAATCATGGGCAAATAATGAATGATGTGATTTCTGTACTTCATGGAGAAACTAATGTTACAACGTGCATTTTTGTATCCTATTTCTTTTTGTAACTTCTGGAATCTGTAACTAATTTAGTTGGAAGCCCTTGTAATTTTATATCTTATTGAATACATGTTGGTAATAATTTTGCACTCATTTTGTTCAGAACACACGTGAGACAGCTTTTGCCATCAGGAAGCTGCAGCTTAGCAAGGCTAAAAGGTATCTTGAGGATGTGATTGCCCACAAGCAAGCCATTCCCTTCCGTAGGTACTGTGGTGGTGTTGGACGTACAGCGCAAGCTAAGTCTCGCCACTCGAATGGTCAGGGACGTTGGCCTGCCAAGTCTGCTAAATTCATTTTGGATCTTCTCAAGAATGCAGAGAGCAATGCTGAAGTACGTTACCTTTGCCTCATTGTGTGAGCTTTCCTTGTATACTGCATGATTATTCAATGTATTTTTTTCCTCCTGTAGGTTAAGGGCTTGGATGTCGATACGCTCTATGTGTCGCATATTCAGGTGAACCAAGCTCAGAAGCAGCGGCGCCGGACTTACCGTGCTCATGGGCGCATCAACCGTGAGTTCAAATACTATATTGTATTAGTCTTTGTATCACTCGTTTATAGTATTGGAGTGTTCAAATGTCCTTGGCTATCCACTGCAGCTTACATGTCTTCCCCATGCCACATTGAGCTGATGCTTTCAGAGAAGGAAGAGCCAGTGAAGAAAGAGGTATGCTCTATTAACAGAGCTTATTTTTCTTAGCATAATATTTCGTTGTTTGAACTTGCTGAGCGACAAACTGAGAATTGATGCCCATATTTATGCTGTGTAGGCTGAGACCCAAATTGCAGCAAGGAAGGCCTAGAAGATATGAAGACTTGTTTAGTATCAGTTAAGAGTGGACCGATTGTATCTCCTTTTTTTTTCTGTACTGTTGGTGCATACTTAATCGATCCCCGGAATGGAACCTTTCTTTCTGCAGTTGTGATGACATCCCAAGAATGAGAATGTTGCCTCAGTAGTTTTTCTTATTTATAATCCAACTAAACTACCTTGGTGCTGGATTTTGTACATCGTTATCTCCTTGACTAAGAGCGATCATTTGGTCAGCACATCATAAACATGAGAGTCTGACATATTTTCCATACTGTGCCTACATCATACAGTTACGTGAATTGCACTTTAGCATTATACGTGGTTATGAGTATATCTCATCCTGAAGGTGAGCTAGATAGGTGGTTTGATGATGCAGTTGAAGCATAATATAATTTCAGATGCACGTGTCAACACCACGCCAACGTTATCTAGTCGTATCCTTAGAGCAAGGTCAATAATAGAGCCAAGTGCTTGGCTATAAGCCAAATAATTAGAGTCAAGTTATACAATAAGTTGTCTTTTACTTGTCTCTAAAACACATTCTCTTTCTTCTTTCTTCTTACAACATTTGCTTTTTGGGCCCACTACTATCTATGCATCCGTGTCCAGCTTGGTGCTTAACTAAGAGCCAAGCTATCATCTCTCTCCTCTCTTCTCTCCTCCACATCAGCATTAGCTTGGCTATAAAACCATTATTGTACCTGCTCTTAATAAAAGTGTTGTTTGAGAGTTTGGACCAAGAATACCGATTTTAGTTCCAGTGTAATGTCTCGGTACCTGATCTGCCCATTTTACGAGAGAGAGTGAAACTATATATATATGCTATTTGATGCTTATAGCCTCATTTTTAAATTCTAAATTTGCTGATTTCGGGTGGTAGAGAAATGACCAAACCCACAAATTTCCGATATCAGCTTTGGTAACCCAAACTTATGCAAACCTGAATTACCTGACCTGAACTTGTTAAAGCAGGATTCCAGGCTTGGTACACGATGGAGCTTCCTTTTTGCATCTTGTGCCAAAAAAATTTAAAAGATAATTGATGTACCATCAACAATTTGGCCGTTGAAGTTTAGTTATGAGAAGTTGGTAGTCGAGCAGCCGCAGTGGCAGTCATCGATGCCCAAAGCCCGTTCGCTTAAGCTTATCTATCAAATCTGTTAGTCATTTAGAAGTGTTTTTTCTCTTACAACAAATCACTGAATAGTATTTAAATCTGTTAATCATTCAACAGTATTTTTCTCTTACAACAAATCAATGAATAATACTTACCATGACTTTTGAGACAAGCAATTAGGCTTGGGTGCAATGTCAGATAAACTGGCATCACTCTTCTAAACTGCAGTGATGCTCCATGCCTGATGCACGCGATTTTTCTATTGGCCTTAAGTGAGACATATTTTTAGTATAACTGAGCAAAGATGATAAAGCGAGATGGTTTTGCAACCTTCCCAGAGGAAGAGCAGGGATATTCATATTCCTCCTTTTTTTTTAAGCTGATCATCGTGATGCAAAATTGTGTCAACAAAAATGTAAATAAAGCTCTCAATTTCTTGTCCGCTGCTAACCACGCCTTGTATTATCACTTCATCTACTAGTTATTCAATAATATTTTTTATAACAAATTAATGAACAATACTTTTTGTCGTAGCTTATCCAAACAAACAAGACAAGATGAGTAAGATTGATGCTATGTTGCTACAAAAGAAACCACCCAGTGCAGGCCGCCACAGTGACTGTTAACGACACAAGCATTTCTAGAAAAAAAAACAAATAGATTTTTTTTTTTGAAACTCAAAAAAAAAACAAAGAGATTTGGAACGTTTGGTGTTCAGCACCCACGACAGGTAAAAAAACTTGACAGTTTTGCTCGGTAGAGAGAGAGGCCTTCCTGGGTTGAATTATTTTGTGGCCCATGTGAAATCGGCCCGCTGTGCTCCGGCCTGCTAGCTGCCTGGCCGGTATCAGCTTAGGGTTCCTCCCTTCCCGTATAAAAGCCTTCCTCCGCGCCGCCACGCCGTTCTCTCTTCTCTGGCCATTCCTCGTCTCGCTCGCTCGTCGCCGCCGCCGCCGCCTTCTTCGGGTTCGCTCGCCAGCGGCAGCCATGGTTTGTCTCTGTCTGCGCTTCTGGTTATCTCCTTTTTTGCTATGGTAGTATTCTGATCCATCTTCTTGGTTGTTGACAGGTGAAGTACTCGAGGGAACCGTCCAATCCCACCAAATGTAAGCATCTTCCACTCTTATACTTTGTTCAATTCGTGTGTCTACCCCTTGCACGAAGGCTATCTTGATACAGGAGGTGATTATCCTTTGTCTTTGTTTTTTCAGCCGCTAAGGCTATGGGTCGGGACCTGCGTGTGCACTTTAAGGTGAGTTATTGAACAAATGAAGATTTGATCTCTGCAAAGAAGTACTAGTAGTACGTTCTTATCTGTGCTGTAAACTTCTGTTTTTCTGCTTGTGCGTGAAGCTAGACATCTCACATTTCTAGGATCGAAGTGCAATTGAAATAGCTGAATCTGACATGAGCTTAGGTGCCCTTTAGGTTATTTTTGACTGTTTTAAGCACTATCCTTGTAAACTTGTAGATCTTCTATTTTTGGGTAAGTAGTTACATTGTTCCTGTAGATAGTTTCAGTGAATGATGGCACAGGCATGCCTGACTCCACATTCTTAATGGAATGGAATGCATTTGATTGTTCTATTGATGATCAGTTTCTGTTATAATTATGATTAATACTAATTTATTTCAATTGCGTGGTCCTGCAATATTTCATTCTTCTGGTTGCAAAACGACCTCTCTTTTTTGCGGTGATACTTATACATTACACTTGCAGTCAGGTGCAAAAGTTACTTAATGCAACTCTTGCCTCCTCATACTTTTTGTAACTATCTTTTGGTTACATTTTCACTGATGCTATTGGAACAACACATTATTTATTTATCTATCTGCTGAAAATATGAAAATGTAGATCAGGTTCACATTCCAATATTTATATTTTGCTGTGTTAATATAGGTACTTTGGTTACTGTTGGAATAAAGCGTTAGCTACCTACACACGATTTTTTAGTGTAGTTTGGGATCAGATTCCAGTATACATGTGTTGATGTATCACTTGTACTCACTTTAGTTACTTGCCTTTTAAAAAAAATATTATATTGTTTTTTTGTAATGATAGGCTTTTAAATCTTTAGGTAAACAAATTTCTATTTTCTTGGACGAGCTATTGATCATAGTATAGCCACTGGTTTAGCAATGATAACTTAGCAGTATGTAATGCTTCTCAAGTAGCTTCGATTTGAATAGATTTGAGGATTCATTTGGTCTCTTTGAGGAGCAAATACATTCAGGAACGACTAATTTAGTTGGAAACCCTTGTGGTGGATTTATCTTAGTGAATACATGTTGGTAATGTTTTTGCACTCATTTTGTTCAGAACACACGTGAGACCGCTTTTGCCATCAGGAAGCTGCAGTTGAGCAAGGCTAAAAGGTATCTTGAGGATGTGATTGCCCACAAGCAAGCCATTCCCTTCCGAAGGTACTGTGGCGGTGTTGGACGTACAGCACAAGCTAAGTCCCGCCACTCGAATGGTCAGGGACGTTGGCCTGCCAAGTCTGCTAAATTCATTTTGGATCTTCTCAAGAATGCAGAGAGCAATGCTGAAGTACGTTACCTTGCCTCATTGTGTGAGCATTCCTTGTTGTATACTGCATGATTATTCAATGTAACTTTTTTCTCCTGTAGGTTAAGGGATTGGATGTCGATACGCTGTATGTGTCGCATATTCAGGTGAACCAAGCTCAGAAGCAGCGGCGCCGGACTTACCGTGCTCATGGGCGCATCAACCGTGAGTTCAAATTATATTTTCATTGGTTTTTGTATCACTCGATTATAGTATTGGAGTGTTCTCATGTCCTCCTTGATAACATCCCACAGCTTACATGTCTTCCCCATGCCACATTGAGCTGATGCTTTCAGAGAAGGAAGAGCCAGTGAAGAAAGAGGTATGCTCTTTTAACAGAGCTTATTTTTCTTAGCATGATATTTCTTTGTTTCTGCTCCCTCAGTGATAAACTGACAATTGATGCCCATATTTATGCCGTGTAGGCTGAGACCCAAATTGCACCCAGGAAGGCCTAGAAGATATGAAGCCTTGTTTAGTATCAGTTAGAGTGAACCGATCGCCTGTATCTCGTTTTTTCTGTACTGTTGATGCATACTTCATCGATACCCAGAATGGAACATTTATTTCTGCAGTTGTGACCACATCCCCAGAATGAGAATGTTGCCTCAGTAGATTTCCTCATTTATAATCCAACTAAACTACCTCGGTGCTGGATTTTGTACAATCGTTATCTCCTTGACTAAGAGCGATCATTAGGTCAGCACATCATATACATGAGAGTCTGACATATTCTCCATACTGTGCCTACATCATACAGTTAGGTGAATTTCACTTATACGTGGCTATGAGGATATCTCATCCTGAAGGTGAGCTAGATATGTGTTCCCATGCCCAAGCCTCAGGGGGACTGTTTTGACGATGCAGTTGAAGCATAATTTCAGATGCACGTGTCAAGTGTCAACACCATCCAAACCTTAAACATTAGTCCTATCTTTAACAAAAATGTTGTTTGCATCTTCAGAGTCTGGAGAAAGAATCCCGACTTGAGTTCCAGTCTCGGTACCTGATCTGGCCATTTTACCAGAAAGAGTGATACTATATGCTATTTTATGCTCATCGCCTCATTTTTAAATTCTAAAATACGACTGAAGAACTGTTGTTCATATTACTTAATTTCCATGCTAGAGTTATGTCCATTGTGATTCTGAATTTTTAATGGTTTTGCTGATTTCGGGTGGTAGAGAAATGACCAAACCTACAAATTTCCGATATCAGCTTTGGTAACCGAAATTTATGCAAACCTTGAATTACCTGGCCCGAACTCTGGATGACCCAACCCCAATGCTGACCCCTGCTTGTAGCTATTGTTGGATTTGCATTGTGAAATTGTGGTGCGTTAATAAATTTATAGCTTAGTCATCTAGCTGCTCCAGTCGGAAGAAGTGGAGGCGCCAAAGAAGTAAAAGCTTTGGCGTGGAAGGAAGGCCTGATTTTTGCTGTAGATTGATGTACGCCATTCTTGAACGGATTGCAGTAGAACGGATGCTATACCAACGCAATGGCCTAAGGTCCTCGGCTAAGAAAAAAAAAATGAAGATTATTTTGTTTCTCATGGCCCTACTCGGTAGAGTGTTTAAATAAACCAAAAATTGGGGCTTTTTTTTTCTATCCTAGCACCTCACGTGGTAAACTTTGCACCTCTTCTCAACAGTATATACACTACTAATGATTTGGCGTTGAAGTTTTAGTCATGAGAAGTTGGTAGTCGAGCAGCCGCAGTGGCAATCATCGACGCCCAAAAACTTTGGGTGCATCGCTCTTCTAAACTGCAGTGATGCTCCATGCCTGATGCACGTGATTTTTCTGTTGGCCTCAAGTGAAACATTTTTTTTTAGTAATAACTGAGCAAAGATGATAAAGCGAGATGGTTTTGCAACTTTCCCAGAGGAAGAGCAGGGATATTCCTCCCTTTTTAGCTGATCATCATGAGGCAAAATTGTATTATCAACAAAAAAAAGTAAACGAAGCTCTCAATTTCTTGTTAGCCGCTAACCACGCCTTGTATCATCACTTCATCTGGAGTTTAGCTCAGCACTTTCTACAGCAGGTAAGGAATGATGGATTTCTATCTTAGCACTTTCTACATGTTAGATGGGTAAGATTGATGCTATGTTCCTACAAAAGAAACCGGCAACAGATCTAGTGCAAACTCATCTCCCGTGCAAACTGTGCAAACTCTCATCTGGACCGCAGGATGTTGATCCAAGGGGGCGCATGAGAGAGGTGGAAGGAGAGGTTTGTAAAAGTGTGATTAAGAGCAGGCGGTTAAGTGCAAAATTACCCAATCTATCCGTGCCCCTTGGATCAACATCCTATGGTCCAGATTAGAGTTTGCACAACTTGCACGGGAGATGAGTTTGCACTAGATCCGTTGCCAAAAAAACCACCCAGAGCAGGCACCCAGGAACACCATGCATCTCCCAAGTCCCAAGGCTCGACATTCCAACCACAATGGTGTCCTCGGTGCTCCAAAGTCCAAACAGAGGATCCCTGACCAGATTACCTGCACATTTCATGCAGGACATGCAACATTATAATTAGAATTATCAGAAAATGGACACGGAATTTGGAAATACAGATCACTGAGTGCCGCCTAAATTTACCATGATGAAAACCTTCTACTTATATGCCAATGGACTTCTTAAGCTGATTTTCATGACCTTCCTGTTCTACAGAGTTCATTATGTAAAATGCTAAAATTTCAACAAAGTTTCAGACACTCCACTATCTGAAGAAGCAACGGCTAGTATATTAATTTGCAAGACAAGACAAACATGATTTATATATCATCTCAACATGGTATATACAGGAGAAAATCTCAAGAGAAAGAAACCTGATATGGCAAACCCTGGACCCTAAGTCCAATTGCTATGATGTCCGTCTACCGTAAGTCACTTGGTCATCCTACAGTTATACAGCGCGTCAGTATATATGCCAATCACTGAATCACTAAAGTTTAATGACTTGCCTCAGTCATCTCTAAAACATAATGAAGAAACTGCAACGTTCATTCACCTGATACATGCCATTAGGAAACACCCACTGAACCCTAGAGTGCTCTGCTGCTGATGTAGATTGGCCAAACTGCCAAATTTGAAGAAACTATTTTAAATCTTTTCCTTTGTTGCGCATATTTTATATTCAAGAAAAATTGCAATTGGAAATGCAAGTGCAGCATTGCAAATAACAAACCTGCAAAGTGTTTCCCGCATTTAGCTGGTTACCAAAATGGTGTGTGGGGCCAGATTGCACCCCATAACGGCTATCAAATGACAGCTCACTTGGATGCACTTCTTCCTGCAGGATGCACAATTAAAAGTAAGTATACTATCAATAATCTCATTTCATGATAAAGGATTGGCAACCAATTATAAAGAAAAAAATATTACCATGAGATCAACCATGCCAGGTGTCCGGATATGAGTACCAAGGTTTGAGGTAGTTGAAGCAGAATGAAAAACACCCTTCTGAGTTACATCTGAGGATACTAGTAAGGAGTCCTGCCACACGACAAAATAAAAACGGTTAGCACCAACAACGAAATGATGCAAAGCGTGCACACAATACAAGGAAACGCCTTATTCCCATACTAGTTTACCATAGAATCCACGTTTATCTCTTTATTCTTTTTAGGAGGACGGCCTCTCCGCTTTTTCGTTGGACCGCCCTCAGATGAACCAGGTTGTGTATGGTTGTCACCATTCACAATCGCACGCTCAGCTGGTGTAAGTTTCTGCTCCAAATCACGGCACAGATTATCATCAAGAAGGGTTTCTTTCATGTCTTTAAGAAGCCTTACTGCATGCCTATACTTCTCGTCTGATGCCATCCCAATCTCAACAAGACGAAGAAACTGCAAAGAAATATAATCATAACGCTCGACGTGATTACTTGTTGCTAAATCCTTTGATGGATTATCTGGGTAGTGCAACTGCTTGAAGTCAGCCCGCCACCTGTCAATTACATAACTAGGGGGGATGTCGTATAATTGCTGGCATTTAAGCACACATAATGCATGCCGACAAACGATACCACCAAACTGAAATAGGCCACAGTTACATTCCATCCTGTTTGTCTCCATACAGTGAACAACCTCGTACTTTTTATTCAGCATTTCATTCCCTGCTTCAGTCAAATCAATAACCATAAAAGAAGATGCCGACCCATCCAGCTGAACTTGACAATGCATGGTCGCCTTTAGCTCATCCTGGAACTTCAAAAACATATTCAAGGTGTACAATCTAGATAGCTGTTCTTCCATTTGGTACTTTGATATCAGGACCCTGCTGCTATTTAATGAATCAAAATCAGCTTGTTGCTCCATTTTGTATCTGTTATCCAAAAGTGTCATGTAGCTGGCAAGGAACGACACCAATGTGGTCTCTGAACTGACTGCGTCCTCAAAAAATGTGCTTGGACTTTCACGCTGGCTAACGGTGCAGAGCCCAGCCCAGAAGGTGTCCTTTAGGAAGGCAGGGGCCCACAAGTGCCGATTCTCATACAGATAGACGATCCATGCGTTATCCTGAAGACCAAATCTATCAACCCAGTTCTTCCACCCTGCCTCAAACTCATTGTTGATCAAAGAATCATATATTACACTGACCAAATCGGTTCTCATCGCTTCATATTCTGGCAAGTCACCTATTTTTTCTGAAATACTTCTTATTACATGCCAATCACTTATTCTATGGCGTATCTTTGGAAACACTTCCTGAACTGCGGCTTTTATCGCCACACATTCATCAGTAACTATGGCATTTGGAGGCCGTCCCTTCATACAAGTTAACCATGACTTGAACAGCCAGAAGAAGCTCTCTGTACTCTCATCTGACAGCAATCCACAGCCTAACAATACAAGCTGACCATGATGATTGACACCCAGAAATGAAACAAGTGGGACATGATACTTGTTCCTTAAGCACGTCGTATCAATCCAAACAGCATCGCTGAAATACTGATACGCTGCCCTGGATCTGGAATCAGCCCAGAGAACACTCCTCAGATGGCCCTCCACATAAAAGTCCATGACATAGAAGGAGTTTGGCAGCTTTGCCTGCATCTGGGCAAAGAAACCGTTGATGGCCACGACATCAGCTTCCCCAATCTTAAGCCGCCCCCATTCATCAAATATCGGGACATCAATGTCACCCGCTGCCGAGCATTCTCCTCTGGCAGCCCTCACCACGAGATCTTTGCTCAACCCGCTAGGCAGCGTCTTGTAGCACCTGAGGAAGCGAGCAGCGGACGGGTTGAGCGCGTGGTTGTGTTCGAGGTTCACATCCGTGAGGTGCAGCAAGTTGTCCACCCAGAGCCTGGCGACGACGGTGGCCTGGCAGTTGGTCTTGGCCGTGGGCCTGGCCTGGTAGCAGGCGTCCTCCTTGCCGGTGCCCCACCTGTTGCAGACGAGGACGAGGCGGCGGCAGAGGCCGGCCTTGGTGAAGGAGGACTTCTTGACGCAGACGCCGAAGCCCGTGCGCAGGGCGTAGCGCTTGTAGAAGTTGAGCACCTCCTCGTAGGACTTGAACACCATCCCGTCCCGCGGCGTGCGGTCGTCCCCGTACTGCAGCGCCGCTAACGACGACGACGACGACGCGGCGGCGGCGGTGGCGGCCGCCTCGACGCCGACGCCGCCGTCAAGCTCGACGGTCTCCGCCGCGGCCGCCGCCTCGACCATGGCGGCAAGCTCCTTGCTGCCGGGCGAGATGTCCCCCGCGTCGTCGTCGTCGTCCTGGTTGCCCCCGAAGTCCAGCTCCTCCCCGGGGTTCAAACCCACCTCCATCATGGTTGCTCCCCTGCTAACCCACGATCCAATCAGAGGCGGAATCACCCCTTGGGGACAACAGAATCCAGTCATCGCCAGTGATTCAAACGAGCTAGGGTTGCTTACCGACGAGAGAGGTAGTCAATCTGAGTCCGCCTGGAGGGAGCAGGAAGAGGAGGACACCGAGAGACTAATGGCGATTGCTTCGTGGTCGCCGGAGGTGTGAGTGCTTCGTTGAGACGAACGGGCCAGGGCCCAGAGTCCAGAGAGCGCCGCCGCAGGCGAGAACGAAGTGGGGAAGAAGAGAAGTTTGGGCTACTACTACTCCTACTACTAGGGGGTCAAGGGCCAAAGCCCAACGTGATAATTTTATTAATGTCTGAGGTTGTTTCCGCACAAAATGGCCGGGAGGAAGAAAGAAAAAGTTATGGGGACTTCAAGTTTTGCGGCAATAATTTGGATAATCACGCTAATTTTACAAGGAAAAAGAAGTTCAAAGACAATGATTTGGGTGTCCTCGACAATTTTACAGGAAAAATAAGTGCAGGAATGATTAATTAGACCGTTATAGCTCCAACGCTGGATGTTGAGAGCATCCATGGGGGCCTTTCTAACCTTCATGCTATAAATTATCATTCGGAGAGAAAATCGTTTTCTATATTTTTGTACTCTAGTAGTATCTTATGCACACTCTATAGTCATTCTCGCTCTTTATGTGTGGTTAACAGTAAATCTAGAATAAATAATGTCTATATTTAGAGATCCAACTAAGAGTTGTTGGAGAGTTTTTTTTTTTTCACCAAAATCTTGATTCCTGAGAATCTGGTGGAGATGCCCTCAACTCATAATAAACAAAGGGGGAAAAATCTCGTAACAAAAATGTCCTCCATCTTCAGTCAAAAAAAAACCCAATAGCTAATCCAGCCCTAAAATTGGCTAATCGCGTGCCATTTTATCACAGTACTGGCATCTAGCATACCTTTGATGATGAATTATAAACTGATAATATGACCTATCCAAACTGTAAACGCCATAAAATGGATCGACATATGATCTTCCAGTTACATATTTACATGGACTGGCCGGCATCTCATTGTGTTGACAAAATACGGCAGAAATTGTTCCTAACATAAGGACAAATATGGTTTCCTCAATTTGTACAAAATGCTGAACAGCCTAAGAAATGGAACTGTCATGCTGAACTACCGCTGTGGTCTACTCTATAGCTAGGGTACCACAGCCTCACTGGAAAATTGAATTCCCGCTCACTAAATAGCTTTAAACCCTCGGCTTAAGCCAGGGTGATGCTTTGCTCGTTGTTTATGTGGAACTTACACAGACGAGAATATACAAATGAACTGGACCGATCCAAACTTCCAAAGCATGTGCTGCATATTCTGTTCACATCCTTTTTGTAAAGGGCAACCTGAAGTATCCATCTAGACTGATCCAAAATCTGATCATGTTTTGCTCCTTCGCGCTCAGCGCTTGCCTTCTGCTAAATGTGCATCTGAATCAAACAGCTCTCTGCGCTAGTTGCTGCCTGTTTTTCCTTAGGCATGGTCACTGGTCGGGAGCTTGCTCTCATGTTAACTGTGATTTGATGAAGTTCATTCTTTCTCAGATATAACAACAAAAACATCCTTGGGTGACCATCTTCGCCTTGAAACTTTGTCTGTTGGATTGATTATGGCACGCTCAGCTGCCTCAAGACGGTACCCAATGACAATCTCTTTCCTCTGTCTAGCTCGCAGAATGACCTCAAAGAAATTTAACTCCTCTTCTTCTCTAAGGTAAAGATCGGAAGGTCGTATTTGCATTTCATTTCCCTGTAAAGGGTGCAGTTGCAAACCCAGATATTAATCAAACAGAAACATGACAAGACACATGATTCAAACATCAAGCTGCTGGCTTAGAAATATACTCTGACAAACTAGAACATGAGAAGAATCATAATTCTAATAAAGAACAAAGCGAAAAAAGTGAACTTGAACAAAATTGTCTAATTGTAGTAGTCCAAAGCCTTCAGTCTGCAGATGTGATTTGATAGGTAAAGTTAACCTAGTATACAATATCTGTCAAATATAAAGCTCTAACAATTCAGTTAATTTACTAGGCATTAGATCCATCTACTGTGCAAATTATAAGCTCAATATTATTTGCATATATGTTAGGGATTGAAATATGATAAGGATAGCTGATTGAATGCAGAATAATACTTCTGAATTTTGAGAGGTAAATTTCTAGGCCAGTAAAAAGTGATTTGACCATGCAACCATCAACTTCGAGAATTGTACCTGTTCGGCGAAGAGCTCCTCCAAGACATTATTTATCTGTCGATCCTCTGCGACCATTGCCAATGCCATGCTCACTAGTTCATTTGAAAGAACATAGTCACTAATTTTTGACATTGACAACAAATTTTTTGTCCTGGGGTCCAAAATTTCACTGATTATGACAGATTTGTCAGATGCTTGTTGCATCTCCCCTATCCAAGAACCTTCAGAAAAGGTTCCCCGGGAAACATGTGAAACCAATGATTCCTTGTATGGAAGACGTTTTGCCTGCAGTAATTAAGAAATGAGAAATCTTCAGTTCTTGTGAAGAGTTTAGTATAACATTAGGAAAGAAAGACAGCATGGAAGATATTTATTAAAAAAAAACATGATCGAAGATGATTGCATGTGACCCGAAGATGATATCAATAACAAGAAAACCATAAATAATTTAACCATTCTCTGTTAAAGAAACCTGAATATCTCTGATCAGCAGTAACGTTGCAAGTGACCTCGAGTCAGCTTGGATTGCTGAATCTTCTACAGATTCATCTGCCAAAATCAGGATCTGCATTTTGCTTTCAAGCATCAACCAACTATAGTCATTGGAATTAGCAGGGTATAATATAATGTCTCAGAACTTACAGAATCGAATGATTCTAAAGGAAGGCTCTCCAGGTGACGGCGAATAACAGCATTTCCTTCACGATGCACCAAAGTAATATTATCGAGGCGACTGAAGTCCAGACCTCCATCAATCAGCTTTCTTTCTCTGTCAACCTCAGGGACATCATTAAACATCCACAACTCTGATCCTGGCGCAAGGAAAGCATCAAGTACCTGGATTGATATCAACAACCAAGTTTAAAATATGTTCTCAACCAAAACAAATTAAGGCCTTAATAACACCTTCTATCAGCATTGCAGCTGTGATATTAATTAAACGTAATCAAATTCATAACAGGAAGAAAACTATATATTTAGAAGTATTGGCACAGGTAAGTTCTGCCTCCAAATCCTTTTGCTACAAATGTCCCCATCACATGCAAATGAACTCGATTTGGATCCGTCATCAAGTTACCATTATCATATCTTCTATATCACGGCGCCAACCACAAAACAATATTCTTTCTGGAGACTTTGGAACAACAAAATCTTTAGGCAGATACCCTCTCCTAACCTGCACAATTTAACAGAAGAAAAGGAATTAGGAGCTTCAAAGAAAGAACTTACCGCAATCATATCATCTATATCCCGTCGCCATCCACAAAGAAGAATCTTCTGAGGCTTTCTTTCAGGATGAACAATGTCTATGTAAACAGCCTCTTTAACCTGAATGATAAGATTGACTTTGCTTATGGGATGTTACACATATGTGCAGTGTCTATGTCTATTCTAGTTTTATGGTTTCAAGAAGTGATAACAAGCATTAGACTATTGTCTGTAAAACATAAACAGCAAAAGGTGGCTGCACCAATGGTACTCAATGATCAAAATGGAAAGGGAATGGATAAATTGCAAATCACGACACCAAGGAAATAAAGCTTCATTTGAGCAGAAGCTACAGTTCAATCTGCTGCTGTGTGCTGACTGCTGTTATTAAGCATACAATCCTACTGATCAAACTAGTGAAGGAAGTAATTCCAGAAGGTGCTCAAAGAGGTTGATTCGAACCCAGGACCTCCTGAACAGTAGTGAAGAGACTCTTACACTGTGGAATAGATCTAAATGCCAAAGCTCCCAACTATGGGTTTGGGCCTTTGGGGTAAGGCCCTGTTTAGTTCCCCACCCAAAATTTTTTCATCCATCCCATCGAATCTTTGGACACATGTATGGAACATTAAATGTAGATAAAAAAATAAACTAATTATACAGTTTAGTTAAGAATCGCGAGACGAATCTTTTAAGCCTAGTTACTCCATGATTAGCCTTAAGTGCTACAGTAACCCACATATGCTAATGACAGATTAATTATGCTTAATAAATTTGTCTTGCAGTTTCCTGACGAGCTATGTAATTTATTTTTTTATTAGTTTCTAAAAACCCCTCCCGACATCCTTCCGACACATCCGATGTGACACCCCAAAAATTTTCGTTCCCAATCTAAACAGGCCCTAAGGGAATTTCTAAAATAGCCTTACCCTCGCAAAATTTGCAAAGAGGCTGGTTTTTTTTTTTTGAGCCCAACAAAGAGGCTGGTTTGAACCCAGGACCTCCTGAACACTAGTGAAGAGAGTCTACCACTATGGAATTCATCTAAAAAAATATATTAAATAGCCTACATGCACTGACTGAGATACCAATTGTCAATATAATATTAAAAAATTATAAATAATTAAAAATGCTCACAAATGTAAGTATACTCTACTCTCAAAAACAGTTGATGCAGTAAGTTCCAAAGATAAGGCCTTGTTTAGTTCCCAAAAAATTTCTAGATTCTCCATCACATCAAATCTTGTGACACATGCATGAAGTATTAAATATAGACAAAAACAAATACTAATTATATAGTTTATCTGTAATTCGCGAGATGAATCTTTTGAGTCTAGTTAGTTCATGATTGGACAATATTTGTCACAAACAAACGAAAATGCTACAGAAGCCAAAATCAAAAATTTCTGTCAACTGAACAAGGCCTTAGAATAGATGAATGGAAGAGTTCACATATATAATTGACAGATTATATAACAGAACCTGGAGGCAGACCATTTCAATGGTAATACAGTATAGTTTGTGGAATGCAACGAGTAGACTAATAGCTACCACAGTCCAACACTGCCACGGAAAACGTGCAAAATTCTAAAGATCACAGGATTTAATATCGATACTGAAATTACAATCATTACGCTGAAAAATATCGAACCAACTGCTTGCAGATTAGAATAATAGAAAAAAGAACATCACATCTAATAAAAGAATTACCTTGGGCAATGGTGCTGGGGCATATGTATCATCATCCTCTGCAATTACTATCACCTCATCACCCTCTTGCAAAACATAACAATCATCAGGGTTTAAAATAATCTTGCCCCCATAAGATGCCACTTTTATGCCACATGGAACAGCATCAGGAAAGCTAATCAGCACATCTTCAAATCGCATTCCATCCAACTTAGGCCATCTCTTAATGTAGAATTCACAGTTCTCAAAACCAAGAATATCTTCCCATATCTGTGTATTAAACTCAAATGATCTTTCAAATAGTATTAAGAAATTATTAACTACAAAGACTATATGTAAATTCCTGAGCTATCACTAGCATTCGATCAGACAGATAATCATAGTAAGAATTCTATAGATGTAGGTACGACTAAGATCTACAGCCACTAGTTTAGTTTCACAAAAATCTGCGGTTGTAAGCTAAAGAAAATAAGTATAGAGAAAGGAGGAATTGGAAAAAAAAAATGCACTAAGGATATCAAAACTGTGAATGGCAATAGATAGCCTATATAGCAGCTCATGCGGTCATGCATGTCCAGAAATCTTGAATGAAAGATTGTAAGTTAAGCATATAAAATGTTTCTATGGCACGTGTACATTTTTAAACCTAGTAAACAGACTTTACTAAATGGTCTTCTAGATGCACATGAGTATTTTGCAACAGAACAATAACTAGAATCCAACAGAATGCCCAAAAGAAGTTCCTTCTAATGAGTTTAATGTCACAAGCACAACCAGATGGTCAGATTTCCATCTACTAAGCTTAGTGGGTTGATTTTGCACTGGTACAAATGCAGAAGGATGTGGATATCCAGTAAGAATTCTTATCTTAACAAAGTGACAGCATTTAGTATCCATTGTTGGTTAGTAGGAAACCTGAGCAAGGCCTGGCTGACGTGCACACTGTATCATCAATCGTCCAATCACATCATGCGCGACAACTGTTTCCACAAGATCTCCACCAACAAGTTTGACTAGAACTTCATTGTCGAGATCACTAAGCTCAACTACTATGTGACCACTTAGTCCCTCTTTAACTCCAGTCAAACTCAAGACTGTCCGCAGTGCCCGTGCATCACTCTGCAAAAAGGGTGCAATGATGTACGGAAGAGCTTTCAAGAACAGCATAGGTTGATCAGAGAAGCTTACCTGGTCAGCGTTTCCTTCTTCAGCAAGAACAACAATTGCTCGCGCCTTTGAAACTGAGACCTTGTGCATGAAGGTATATTTAGTTGAAAAATAGCACATATAGAAAGAAGTGAAGTGGTATCCAGGAACTAACTAACATGTATATCACAATCATCCTATCACTGTCAACAGACCATAATTTCACATTAACAATCAAGGATGCCAGAAGATCAAAATTCAAAACTGAGAAAAAAGTATGTCAAAATGTATGTATTTACCTTTTTCAAGTCAGCGAGTATCAGAGGGCTTCCACTTCTACATATTACAGCTGTTCCTTTCAAGTCAAACTCCATTTTAGCAATGTCTGCTTCCATTTCCTCTTTGTCTCTCTCAGCCATCACTACAATGGTCCCACCTCCCAAGCTTTCATTAGCAATGGCAATTTGGTTCAGCAAAGATCCCTATTGCCACCAAATGAAAGGGATTACACCATAAAATATGGAGAAATGCAACCTTTAGTTCTTACAACAAGATGACGTGTAACAAAGTAGTTATGTAAGTAGCTTCAGGGAAACAAAGTTGTCAAAAGTGTGCATCAAAATTATCTCGGAATATGCACGATACTATGACAGATACTATATGGTTTTGACATTATAGGAATAACTGTGAAACAGCCTTGTAGGGCTCTTAATAAACAAATTAGCAAGTACTACAAGATTCCAAGAATTAGAATACAATACATCTAACATACACAGAAAAAATTGAACGGAAACATTAACAAAGGTTTGTTCAATGATTACCAGCTTATCGCTCCATCCAAGAATTAGAGTGTGGCTCTGCTCTATGACTTCACTTCTTCCTTTCCTCAAAGAATCAAACTTCTCAGAGATTGAATCAGTGACAAGACCAAGCATCATGGCAAAAACCAACATTCCACCAATACTAATTGAAACTGAAACCAGCTTGGGTCCAAAACCCTCAGCATTGGCATGGTTCCCCGAGTCAGCAACGAAGGTCCATGACAGCCAAAGACAATCAGATAAGCTATCATCAGTCACACCATACAGAGCCAGCCCACCAAGAGCAATTAGTAACAACGTAGCAACAAGTAGGACCAATGGTTTAGCATACGGATGAAGTGACAAAAATATATCGACTCTGTACGCAAACCGCTTGTTTATGGGAACTTCTTCAGAGTCACGTGAGCTCCTTATCTTTGACACAAGGTCCACATACTTGAGAATGAGGAGTGGTGCGTATAGTACCGAAAGCGAGATAAGCAGGGAAAGGTACTTAAGGCTTCTGTTCTGCGTGGTACTGTTAGCATCCTGATAGAACATATTAATGCTGCTCGTATCGAGTGAGGAGTCTACAATGCATGACTGAAGTTTTGCAGTAGCGACAACCAGTTGCTCCTGAAACAATCATAATGAAACAGGGTAATAAGATCAATCAAAGGAATGTACAAGTGTTTCACGAATTCACGTAGTGCAAGGTAACTAAGCGTGGTCCCATACCTGCAGATGGTAAACCTGATCGTGCAACGAGAAGTTCCTACGGAGAAGGGAGGCCAGGCACAGTAAAATAACCTGAGGCGAACAGATTCCACGATTAAATAACCCGAGTCAACAAAAGTCAAACACGAAAAATCCCGGCGCGTTCACCCATTCCTCAATCCTCACCGCCGCTGAGAGCACCCCCGACCACCGTGGAACGATCGCCGACGCCGCGGGCTTCCTCCCGTGCACCGGCGCGGCCTTCGGGGCCGCCGCTTGCTCGGAGGCAGCCGTACGGACATCCTCGCGGCGGACGCCGGCGTACCGGGGGTCACGGCGGCGCGGCGCGGACGGAGGAGGCTGCGGCTGCGGCGTCAGCTGCTGCTGCTCCGGCGGTGGGTGCGGAGAGCGGGAGCGGGAGCGTGGGGTAGTAGGCGGGCGGCGGTCAGCGAGGGAGTAAGCTGAGTAGGGCCTGGAGGAGCGGTAGGTGGAGGGA
The DNA here is from genome assembly GCF_000003195.3 of Sorghum bicolor. Classification (NCBI taxonomy): domain Eukaryota; kingdom Viridiplantae; phylum Streptophyta; class Magnoliopsida; order Poales; family Poaceae; genus Sorghum; species Sorghum bicolor. Next base: position 1,448,942 of record NC_012870.2, read on the forward strand.
AAGGGCGTCCTGGGGGTCCGGGCCCGGGAGGAAGGGAGGAACGGCGGCGCCGGCGGGAAGAACCAGTCCCGGTGCGGCGGCGCCGGCGGTGGCGACGAGGAGTCGGGGTCCAGGGGCATTTTGGGGAATTCCCGGTTGCTATTGCTACTGCTGCTGATGTGTGGGGACTGCGGAGAGAGAGAGAGAGGAGGGGAATGTCTGTGTTTGTTCGTGCGTGGCTGCTTGTTGCTGTATTAGGCCGTGTCATTGACTTTTTTTAGCTTTTTATTCATCGGTGGTTCTTCTTTGATTGATGCCAGAATTTTGGATTCTTTTTTTTCCTTCTCGAGACTCCGTAGATGCTGTTATGTCTTCCATGATTGAATTAGGCCTCTCTCTTTTTAATTGCTGCTCGAATAAATTAGTTTGACGTTATAATTAGACGTTTATTTGATTTATTAGGAAGACCGAGCATCGTGCGATGAGTAAGCAACCCTCCCTATCATTTTCTTTATATCACTAAAGAGAATTCAACGACTTTGTAGCTTCATGTCTGGTTGGGGATTTGAGTGGTGTGTTTAGTTTATCATGTGTTAACTCTTTTTCCAACTACAATAATATTGTACATTATAGACGAAATTCATATATAACATACTAGATAGTTTCGAAAGACAAGATAATACCATTTTCTTTCTAGAGTTTTCAATGAGGGTGAAGGTGAGCAAAAGAGTTTTCCTCCTTCTCTTGATCTCCTCCAACTCAACCCGCAACTAGTAATGTTGATAGTGCCACAATAAATACCTAAGATATCTACAGAAATACATCTCTGAAATGAAAATAAGACCCCTAAAACGCCTAACGGGATACATCCAATCTTCTTGATTGCTTACAAAATTATGATAAAGCATGATTAGTTTAGCTCTATACATAGCCAACTAGAAACGAAAGACGAGACAACTACGTACATTTGAAGTTGCCTAAAAACTACATTTTTCTATTGAACTTTTTTAATCTCACTCATTACAACATAAAATATTGAAATGTCACGAAGAAATTTAGCATTACCTTTCCATCAATCTGCAAAGGAATATTTGTTTCCATCTCTCACGTCCAAAGACTGACCCCATGGCCCCACAAACCAGAACATTTCCCGCGCGAAACTCAACCCAAAACCAAAAGCGCGGCAAATCGAAGCAACCAACAGGTCCAACACACTAGGCACCCCACAAGGAAAAGAAAAGAAAATCCCCAATACCGAACCCCTCGCCCGCCACGCCCCGATCCATGGATGCGGAGATGGAGGACGCAGGCGCCCAGGCCAAGATCGAATGGGACGGCGGCGGCGGCGGGGCCGACGCGGTGCTGGGCCTTGCCGGCGGCGGTCCCCCGGTGTCGCTGTGCTACCACCAGGCGTTCGGCTCCCACGACGACATCGTCCTCCTCGAGGCCGCCGACGACCTGCTCCCTGACCTCCTGCAAGGCCGGTAAGCGCCCTCCGCCCAACCAAGCGAAAAACGATGCTTTCCCCCAAAGAGACCAAGGACCGGCAACGCCATTCTTTCGACTTCAGGGGGGGGGGGGGGGGGGGGGGCATTCGACGTTTTTTTAGGATTTGGAATACAGTCGATCTACAGAAGAAGCGCATTTTCTATACTTGGTTCGTAGTCCAGAAATTTGCCCTGTTTCGCTATTCACCATGTGTGCGAACTAGTTCTTTCAACTTCAGGGGGGCATTCGAACTACGTTTTTTTAGGATTTGGGATGTCATCATTATTCATGAGATCTACAATCGATCTAAAGAAGAATCGCATTTTCTATACTTGGTTTGTAGTCCAGAAATTTGCCCAGTTTCACTATTCACCATGTGTGCTAACTAGTCTGCACGAAATGTTCTAGCACTATTCTTGCCTAACGCAAAGTTAGTTGTTGTCAAATTGGTCCACCGTGACTCTATATTTCCATGCCATAGTGGTTGGAAAACAAAGGATGTTAATCCATAGACATGGGCATCTCTGTTGCTTAATTATGAGGAAGTCTAAGTTTAAGCATAATTATGAGTTTATCCTCGTGTAGTTCAGTTTCCCATTATACAGCTGGCATCTATGCCACAGATATCAACTGAACATAGGTTGCTCCTTGCGTTTGCAGTGCTAATTCATGTTGCATGAGAGAAGTATAAAGCCTTAAAATGTTCCATTACACAGAGAGTATTGTGCATCATTTCAATGTTTCCATCTCTAGAAATGTTGACATTTCTCTCGATATAGGGTGACTGTACGGGGGCGTCCTGAAGAAGAAGCTGTCCTTTGCACACCTTCTGCAACATATTCCATGAAGTTTGTTGGCACATCAAATTCTATGTTTCTGATACCACCAGGGGAGCCGTCTGCTAAATGCTTAAGACCTGACAGCACCAATGGCGATGCTAATGTCGTGGCTGCTACCATCAAATTAGCACCAGGGAGCATTGAATTGGTCAGAACTGCTCCACGGCTAGATAAACTGAGGAGCCTTCTCCGTGAGAGGCCCTACATACTTGATGAGGATCTTGGGAATGACTTCGAACATATGAAGGGGCTATACACTTGGCAAAACCTCTGCAAACTTATCCAGGCCAGTGATGGCGAGCTGTTAGATGGGTTGAATACCCTCTCGGCTGTTGAGATTGATGGATTCTGGAGGACAGTTGATGCCAATTCTGTGAACACGATTCTTGACATGATCCTGCACAACTCTGTGTTGCACGATTGGCCGTTAAATGCAATGCCGGAAAATGATGTGCTCTCTGTCATGGAATCTGATGGTTTTACCCATAAGATTGTAACCCACTGCCTCAACAGATTTGGCACAAAGGTAGAGCAGGAAGCTAGGAGTTTTTGGAGCCTTGATGAGAAGCGTGTATGCTTACAGTTTGCTCAGAGAGCACTTGGTGCAGGAAAGATGAAGCTTGCTAACTTTATGGACAAATGGGAGAGAAGCATTCCTTCAGGAATGCATGCTGATCTTCAGATGCTGGAAGGGGAAGTGTTGTGTGAAAAGCTTGGAGCTGAGACCTGGGTGCATGCTTTTAGTGTTGCTGATTTGCCACTGGCACCTGCTGACAGGTTTGCGGCACTTTTCCGTGAGCGCCCTAAGTGGGAATGGAAAGATCTGCAGCCCTATATCAGGTGTGATTTGCATTATTATTTTTTTGGTTGAGTTCTTTTTTTCTTTTTCCTTTTGTGTGTGTGTGTGTGTGAATTTGGCATGTGACTATATCTCTCCCCTATGTCCAGGGATTTGCGCTTACCAGGTGTCTCATCAGAAGGATTGCTTATAAAGTATACCAGAAGAACCCAACCAAGCGCTGAAGCTGAACCTATTTTTACTGCAAGATAATAGATCTAGCCATCTGCAGCCATGCTTTGATTCAAACAAGGCCTTGTTGGTGCTACTTAATTTGAAATATCACACTGGCAGTGTAGTGCAAGGCATTCTGGCTATTGGCAACGGAACCCAAATTATCGTTGCATACAGATCCGATGATCCTAGTTGTAGACCTTTAGTACAAGTGATTTTCCTCACCTGAACTAGATACTATCGGTGATGGAATATCTGAAGAACCTGTCATCTGCAAAACTTTGCGCCTTTGCTGTAACCTTTGATGAACATATAGCTATCCAAAAGCTGAAACACATGCGAGTACAATTGTGGATGCTTGAAATTGAAACGACTTTCAGATATCTTTTTTTCACCCTCTTAATATTAAAGTACAGGAGATTCAGGATGTGTATTGTATTTTTGGTAAGAGGCAAATAAGGGGGAACCGAAAATTACTTATATGCCATCAAAAACTATACCTGTCCCTTATATTGCATCAAAATTTACATCCTTCCCTTCACTGCTGACTGATGTCAATTTGCCATTACATTGCTATTAAGTGAAAGGGGGAAAGCAAGTAACATACTAACATATGGAAGCTTTTTTTTTTCTAGAACTTCAATCCTTCCATGTCATTGCCCTCAAGAACAATTATGGATATTGGTGTTTCCTCATTTTTTATTTGCACAACATTCAATAACAGTAACAATATAAAATTGACAGTGTTGATGCAAAACTGATCTGCAAACACAAAGGGCTAATACCCGATTCGAACGTTAAGGCGTGCCAGCCGATTTGACCTTGCTATCGGCAAAGGTGATAACTTGAATACTTTAGTCCTGACAACAGCGATGCGCCCGGATGTCACGGCTAAGAGGTACTCACGCGGAACTTGAGAACACGCCGAGCTTAAGTCGACGAATTCCTAAGAACTCGTAATGAAAAGAAAAAGTATGACGAAGTCGTCGAGAAGTAGATACTGGAATATGAGTAAAAACGTGTGTTTGATTGATTTCTTGATAGCTAGATTACAAGGTCCTAGGGTTTATATTTATACCCTGCTCAAAGAGCTACGACCAGATACGATTAGAATTCGAATTCCAAATTACACGGAATCCATATACAAAACGATGCAAATAACTAAGGAAACAATAAAACTACCCTTCGTAACAAACTGAAACTCCTCCACATGACAACTGGCAGCTTCCGGACTCCTCCTTCGCGTCATCGGCAATCCCCTCGCCATGGTCATCGGCAGACCCTTTTACCTGGTCATCGGCACCATACTACTGCCTGTGGACTTAGTCACACTCAACTTCTCCCTCATCGGCAACCATCCCCATCGGCAACCCGCATCGTACTGCCACCTTATCCTGTCATCCTAGACACGTGTCCAAAAACGGCGTCAACACATGCCCCCCAGTTTCGGAGTATAAAACTATTAATGCTCCGAAATTCCCTGCAGTAATGATGCCTTCTCCGCAATTAATGCTCTTAATCTGGTAACCGACAACCTCAATCTGGACAACTCTGATCCTAATCCTCCGCAGATTCCTCGAAATCCCCAACTTCCTAAACGGGCATCTTTCTTATTCGTATATCGGCAACAATACCGTTACAAATATCTGCCGATGCTCTGCCCAGGAGATTCGCAAAAACGGTTACCTCCCCTCTATCTGCCCATCGGCAGGATGACCGTTATAGAATATCGCCGATGGACCGACCAGGAGATCGCGTACAGTAAAATATCTTTAGATAATGACCGCTTCCTGTCAAATCACCTGCACAATCCCTGGATTACCGTGCGAACAGTTACCATATCCACTTGAGTACCCTCGGATTTCTCGGATGTGGCAAAGAAATAAGTCAGATTTGCCCTTTCCCATTTTGTCCTATAAATAATTCCTTCTTGGGTACTCCTCCCCCATTATACCATTCTGCTACCCAACTTCGCTTTTCCAGCGGCGGCGCCATTCACAACCCTCAAGATCTCCGACAAGCATTCCTCTTCATCAACTCCGGCGCCCTCCAGCGTCCTCTTCACGACAAGATGGCCGTTGGCTTCGTCGTCCCTGAGGTCAGATTTCCATCTCATCTGCTGTACCCTTTTCTTGCATTCCTGTTCATCTGCGATTCATCTTACCGAATATTTCCCTTTTCCTTTTTCTTTGTATCTTTATTCCCCAAAACACTAGGAGTTATCCAACAAAATTGTCATTCCTACCGATCAACCACATCTTCAATGCCTCGGCCCTCTAGGGGATCCAGATCCAACCGACCTTATCAATGCAGAAACCAACAGGATTCCCTTTAGAGCTGAAAACTTTGCTTTAGATCTATGGAAGGACACCTTTCGCTCTTGGCCCAGCCCTACTGTAGGGTGGAAAGACTGGTTCTTGAGGGTCAGCAACTCTTATGAAGTTCAATGGGGTGAGAGGAAATTAGCCCAATGCATTAGGCTGTCCATTGCCGATATGCACAGGAACGAGTCATTGCTGATAGCTGCATCTTACTTTTGGTCAGACACTCTCAACGCTTTTGTTTTTGGCCACGGCCCTGCTTCTCCTACCCTTGCCGATGTAGCCATGCTTACTGGGTTAGATATATCTTCTGCCGATAGCGCCCACTTTTTTGATACCGCCCCCAGTGCCAAAGTGGAGACTCGCGCTATCGGCGGCTGGTCAGGGTACATCCAGAAATACCGCGGGAGAGGGCCTGTCACCATAAAGGAGCAAACCACCTTTCTGAACATGTGGCTAGACAAGTTTATATTCTGTGGTCGATCGGCAGGACCGACTTCTGTCTATCTATCGGCAGCAGAAAGACTGGCTAGCGGTGGTCAATTTCCTCTCGGCCGTTATTTGCTCGGCGCTGTTTATCACCTTCTTCATCAGGTAGTCCAGAAACTCCTGCTCGGCCAACCTATCGGCAACTTGGGAGGTCCTTGGTGGTTTATTAATATGTGGCTCAATCTGCACCTGCACAAGCGCCTTGATCTCAACTTGTTCTCACAGCACTTCCCAAGAGATATAGCCGAGAACTACGTGTTGGGTGAAGAGGAATCGGCAACACGTGCCCCCCTGAACTTTGGCGAAGCTGTTATAGTCTTACCCGGTTCAGGGAACACTCCGGATCAGATCGGCCGATTCTTCGAGACGCTGTATGAGGGTTTGGCCAGAGATGAACGACCATGGTTGGCTTATGATGACCCAGATAGCATGCTCCCTCTGACCTTCAATCCATTCGATGAAGCTCTCGACAGGGACAATGAGGCGATGATGGCAATTGTGACTCCCAGGGCCATTCCGGTGAATTTCTTTGGTAGCACAAAAACTTCTCCCCAAACCTACGAATTTTACAATCCATCGGCATTAGCTCGCCAATTAGCTTTCGGCCAGTTGCTGATTGCACTTCCTTATGCCGATGTGATAAAACCCAGAGAAACTATCAACAACCTTCTTGAGTGGACTCGAGTAGCCCAGTTACCACCAAATGCCGATACGGATGTAGATCTGTCAGAATGGGTTCCGGCTGCTTTTATCACTCAGGCATACAAGTCGTGGTGGGCAGAATGGAAAGAGCATCTATTCTGCAGATCGGCGCTTTCATACCGCGGCATGATTGACACCGAATACGAAGTTCCCGATGACACTGTAAGTAACTCAAACCGATGTTTCATTTTCTCAATGTCACTTCTATCGGCAGCTTACCCTTGTATTCCTTTTGCAGGTTGACAGTATTCCTCCATTGGTTAGCAAGAGTGGCAAGCCGATCGACTTATTCCCACCAGGCCCGATCTCCTCAATCGGCCATAATGCTCCCACTCTGGCTTCCATCGTGCACCGGGGTGCGCGCCTCAAGAAAGTTACTACCAGGAAAACTCAGACATCACCAACGGTAACTGCTTCCAATCTGGCGCAAGCTTTCAAGGCAATCTGTTAAAACCTTTTTCATTTATGCTGATTATCTTTGTATCGGCTATCTGTGCTCATAAACTCCTTTTTTGTTGTTGCAGCAAACTGGTGCATCGGCAAAAGCCAAACGCCAAGGTGCCGATGCCCCCCAGTCTAGCCAGCCAAAGAGGAAAGGCATCCAAGGTGCTAAGACTGGAACAAAGCGCCAGAAAATGGCAACTCCTCCTCCTCCTCCGGTGTCTCCAATCCCGGTGGAATCTTCCCCTTCCCCTCCAGAAGTCCAGGCACAGCAAGCACCATCTCCTCAACCAATACAGGAAGCACCACAGATGGGAGAACCCCAGCAAGAAGAACCTCAAACGGCAGGTACATCAACTGACGTAGGTGAACAAACAACTGGCCCGACAGGTCCAGTTACATCATCGGCGGTTTCTCCGACTCAGGCAGCTGTTTTTTCTCCTCCAGGTAACATATCTCAACAATACTTCCGCCGATAAACTTATTCTCATTTAGTCTCATAATCCTTCCCGTCTTCTTTCAGGCGATATCATTCCATCGGCAACATTTGCCGATCAACCCGTAGCTCCATCGGCATCTTTGAGTCAAAGGCAAGAAATCGCCTTGAAGCAAGTAAGTCATCTAGTTTTCCACCAGCATCGTCTGCCGAAGTTCCGACCATAAAACTGACTTATTTCATCTTCATTTTCAGGAACAAGATTCTCCCAACAGCTTATTTTCCTTCGCCATTGATATCTTCGAAGAAGAAGGCGAGGAAGCAAGCTCCTCTCGGGCAGTTGGAACTGTATAGGACGCTCTGTCCCAAGCCCGGCAAGAAGAGAGTCAACTGCCGGAGACCATCAAGCACCTTGAACAAGAACGAAACGTCCATGGTTGCAAAGCGCTGCAGTTGAAGAGGAAGCTGAAGCCAATAGAAGGTTCTGCCGATGATGATATCAAGGAGATAGAGACAGCCAATCAGATCCGGCTGCGTGCCATATCGACAATCCAAGAGCTGCTGAACATCTGAAGCTTTCATCGGTAATACACCTTTGTTTTCCCGCCTTTAGCTTTTAGTCTAGCCGATAAGACTGTTATCGGCATCTTTTGAAACATTAAGTCTGTCCCCAAACATTTAATCTCCAGCCGATAGGAGTGTTATCGGCACTTAAACTTTTACGCATCGACCCATATGCTGGGGAAGTACTTCTTTAAATATTTGCCATTTAATGCTCTGGGGAATTCAACTCCTTCGAGAGTTTCTAGAATATAAGCATTACCAGGAGCTGAGTGTCTTATCCGATAAGGACCTTCCCAATTAGGAGACCACTTTCCAAACTTCGAACTCTTAGTCCCAACTGGCAAGATCAATTTCCATACCAAATCCCCATCGGCAAACTCCTTAGCCTTTACTTTTTTATCATACCATCTAGCAACTCTCTTCTTATTTTCTTCTATACTCATTAAAGCTTTTAACCGATGCCCTGCTAAATCGTCTAACTCATCGGTCATCAAAGTGGCATAATCATCGGCAGCCAATTGATCTTGAAAAGATAATCGCCTAGATCCAGCCTTAATCTCCCAGGGCAACACTGCATCATGTCCATACACCAATTGATAGGGTGACACCTTGGTTGATCCATGACAAGCCATCCGATAAGACCACAGTGCTTCCCTTAACAATGTATGCCACCGCCTAGGATTTTCCTCAATCTTTCGTTTAATAAGCTTGATAATTCCTTTGTTAGACGCTTCGGCCTGCCCGTTGGCTTGAGCATAGTAAGGAGAAGAATTCAACACTTTAATTCCCATACCGATTGCGAATTCATCGAACTCCCCCGACGTGAACATGGTGCCCTGATCGGTGGTAATCGTTTGGGGAATTCCAAATCGGTAAATAATATGCTCCTTCACAAAATCAATCATATTGGCCGATGTGACTTTCTTCAAAGGAATAGCTTCGACCCACTTAGTGAAATAGTCAGTGGCAACTAGAATGAACTTATGCCCTTTGCTAGATGGTGGATAAATCTGGCCGATCAGATCGATGGCCCACCCCCGGAACGGCCAAGGTTTTATTATAGGATTCATAGCCGATGCGGGTGCTCTCTGGATATTACCGAACTTTTGACAACCTTGACATCCCTTGAAATATTTAAAACAATCTTCAAGTATGGTTGGCCAAAAATATCCATTCCTTCGAATCATCCACTTCATCTTAAAAGCTGACTGATGCGCTCCACACACTCCTTCATGGATTTCTCCCATCAAACTTCTGGCTTCATCATCACCCAAGCATCGGAGAAGAATTCCGTCGATGGTTCGATAATACAATTCATTTTCAAGGAACACATACTTGGTTGCTTGAAATCGAACCCGTCTTTCAACCTTTTTGGATGGATTTTTTAGATAATCAATAATTTCTTTCCTCCAATCACCGGCACTGACTGCCGATGTCGCATTAATCATTGGCTGATATCCCGAGGCATGCTGGGCTAATCGATTAGCGTCTTCATTATGCAATCGGGGAACATGCTCCAATCGGAAGTTCTTGAATTCCTTTAACAGTTGCACACTTCTCTCGAAATAGGTTATGAGAACTTCACTTCGGCATTCATAGCTTCCGGCCAATTGATTTATAACCAACATGGAATCCCCGAATACTTCAACAGCATCAGCACGAACTTCTCTTAACAACTCCAATCCCTTGATCAAAGCTTGATACTCAGCCTGATTATTTGTTGATGTAGCAACAATCGGCAAGGAAAATTCATACTTCCTCCCCTTAGGAGAAACCAATACAATGCCGATTCCTGCCCCCCGATCACAGGTAGATCCATCAAAGAAGAGTGTCCAGGGTGCAATTTCCAAGGTTTCCACTAGACCGCAATGCTGAGTCACAAAATCGGCCATGATCTGTCCTTTGACTGCCTTAGCCGATTCGTAACGCAAATCGAACTCCGACAGCGCTAAAATCCATTTACCGATCCTACCACTCATAATCGGCATAGATAGCATGTACCGGACTACGTCATCTTTACCGACAACAGTACATTCGGCCGATAACAGGTAATGTCTCAGCTTGATGCATGAAAAATATAAGCACAAGCATAGTTTCTCAATGGCCGAATATCTGGTTTCAGCATCAACCAACCTCCTACTCAAATAATAAATTACCCTTTCTTTCCCTTCAAATTCTTGAACTAAAGCTGAACCGATAACCGATCCATCGGTAGATAAATACAATCTGAAGGGCTTCCCTTGTTGAGGTGGAACTAGAACTGGAGGATTTACTAAATACTTCTTGATTTCATCTAGAGCCAACTGCTGTTCTTTTCCCCAAACAAACTCCTGATCGGTCTTCAACTTAAGAAGAGGACTGAAAGCACGAATTCTCCCAGATAAATTCGATATAAATCTTCTGATAAAATTCACCTTACCGATCAAGGATTGGAGCTCGGTTTTATTGGTAGGGGCCACTATTTTATTGATGGCATCAATAGATCTTCGACTAATTTCAATACCCCTCTGATGTACCATGAAACCAAGAAACTGCCCTGCCGATACGCCAAATGCACACTTGTTGGGATTCATCTTCAACCCATGCTTCCTTGTGCACTCCAACACTTTTCGTAAATCGGCAAGATGCTTTGAGAAATCTCCAGACTTAACCACCACATCATCAATATAAATTTCCACGATCTTGCCGATGAATTCATGAAATATAAAATTCATAGCCCTTTGATAAGTAGCACCAGCATTCTTTAACCCAAAAGTCATGACTATCCATTCAAATAGTCCAACATGACCAGGACACCTGAACGCGGTTTTTGGAATATCCTCCTCTGCCATGAATATTTGATTGTAACCTGCATTACCATCCATGAAGCTGATGACCCGATGGCCGGCCGCAGCATCAACCAGTAGATCGGCGACAGGCATTGGGTATGCGTCCATTGGCGTAGCTTTATTGAGATTCCTGAAATCAATGCACACCCGAAGCTTCCCATTCTTCTTGTAAACCGGAACAACATTGGAAATCCATTCGGCATACCGACACTGCCGAATAAACTTAGCTTCAATAAGTTTAGTGATTTCGGCCTTAATATCAGGTAGAACGTTAGGATTACATCGACGGGCTGGTTGCTGATGTGGCCGAAATCCAGACTTGATGGGTAACCGATGTTCGACAATTGATCGGTCTAGACCAGGCATGTCTGTATAATCCCAAGCAAAGCAATCTTTATATTCCTTTAACAAACTAGTCAATTGTTGCTTACGCTCAGGATCTAATTTAGCACTAATAAAAGTAGGCCTAGGCTTGTCACCACTACCTATATCTACTTCTACCAAATCATCGGCCGATGTGAACCCTTGGCCTAATTTTCCATCATCGGCGAATCTGTCCATTAAAAACCGTCGTCAGAACCGACTGCTTGGATCGGCGGAATCTCATAATCGGCAACTTTGAGAAAATCTTTCTCCCAAACTTCCTCTGAAATGCACCTAGTCTTTTCATAAGTATCTGCTTCTGCCGATGCGATAACATAAGAAGAATCCCCTGGGACGATCTCAATCTTGTCACCTACCCACTGAACCAAGCACTGGTGCATTGTAGATGGGACACAACAATTGGCATGAATCCAATCTCTCCCCAATAATAAATTGTAGGCACCTTTTCCGCTGATCACGAAAAAAGTTGTCGGCAAGGTTTTGCTGCCGATGGTCAACTCTACGCATATCGCCCCCTTAACTGGAGACACGTTTCCTTCAAAGTCTTTGAGCATCATATCGGTCTTGGTCAAATCTTGGTCCCCTTTCCCAAGCTTCCGATATACTGCATGCGGCATAATGTTAATGGCAGCTCCACCATCAACTAGGATCTTAGTCATTGGCTGCCCATCAACCCTTCCTTTGAGGAACAGAGCTTTAAGATGCTGCCTCTCGTCATCGGCAGGTTTCTCAAAGATAGCCGTCATCGGATCCAAAGCCAACTGAGCTATCTGATCAGAAAATTCCAGGTCATCGTCACTGGTTGGTGCAAGAAACTCCATCGGCAACATGAAGACCATGTTGACGCCTGCCGATGGACCTTCCCTCTTAGTGTCTGACGGCTGCCGACTTCCAGAGTTCTCTCCCTTGTTTAGCTCCTCTTGCCTTTCTCGTTGCAATCTCCTTTTCTGTGTCTTGGTTAACCCTTGAGGGCACCATGGAGGAAGTGGCCTTTGTCTTGTCATCGGGCGTCGGTTCTCCCTTGACTCCATACGATGTGTATTAGCATCTCTGCAGAATATGAACTCATCGGGAACCCGCGCATTAGCCATCTCCTCGAGCTCTTCCTGGTTCCTGGGAAAATACTGGACACGGTCACCGAGCCGATCGCGAACGCTAAGTCTGCCCCCCAGCCGATCATGAACTGACGTCCTTCCTCTGATTGGCCCATTAAATCGCCGTTCATCATCATGATAACGCCGATCGTTCCTATCGTATCGACCATAACCGTTGCATTCAGGGCAGTCTCTGACAGTAGGAAGCTTGATATCTTCCTCCCAACAATGGATGAAGAATGGGCAATTCCAATGATCCCTGTGCCGATTCCACTCCTGTCGGCGTCTTTCTTCTTCCCGTTGATAATCTTCCTGCTGGCGCCGATACCGATCTTCCCGTTGTTGCCATCTCTCTCGAGGCCTTCTATGAGTTATGACGATACCAGATCGAGGAAGTCTTCCTGAGCTAGTTCCTTCCTGGACCAAGCCCTTGCTTCTTGCATCGGCGGTAGTAACTTGATGCTGAGGATCTACCGATGCACTCTTCTCAGCTGTCTCCGACGTTAAGACCTTAGCCTTCCCCTTAGCATCCAACATGTTTGTCGGGAAAGGATGCTGGTCTATCTTCATCGGCTTCTGGGCTTTGGAACTGTCAAACTTGATTCTCCCTGACTCTATAGCCGATTGCAACTGCTGTCTGAACACTTTGCACTCGTTGGTGTCATGTGAAGTTGCATTATGCCACTTGCAATATCTCATCCTCTTCAACTCTTCTGCCGACGGGATCACGTGGTTAGGTGACAGTTTGATTTGACCTTCCTGAAGTAGAAAGTCAAAAATCCTATCGGCCTTGGCGGTGTCAAAGGCGAACTTCTCTGGTTCCTTCTGCCCGAAGGGACAAGACATCGGCTTCTTGTTTTTTACCCACTCTGCCAAACCGATCACTGGTTCCTCGTCGGAATCTGAGCTTGTTGCTTCGTCAACAAATGACACTTTCTTATTCCATGCCCTCTTAGGCTCGAAAGGCTTGATGTCTTGATCAGATATCCTCTGCACCAAATGACTTAAACTTTCGAACTCCTGAGAGGCATACTTGTCCCTGATATGTGGTAACAAACCTTGGAAAGCCAAATCGGCTAGCTGCCGATCATCCAGAACCAGGCTGTAGCATTTATTCTTGACCTCTCGTATCCTCTGCACAAATCCCTCAACCGACTCATCATTGCGCTGCCTCAACTTGACCAAGTCGGTGATCTTCTTCTCATGAACCCCCGAGAAGAAGTATCTGTGGAATTGCTTCTCTAGATCGGCCCAAGTAATTACTGAGTTGGGAGGTAATGATATGAACCAAGTGAAGGCCGATCCAGACAATGATGATGAAAATAGACGAACCCTCAATTCGTCCCTGTTACCAGCCTCTCCACATTGAATAATGAACCTGTTGACATGCTCCATGGTTGACGTGTCGTCCTGTCCGGAAAACTTTGTAAAATCCGGTACCTTGTACCGATGTGGAAGCGGGATCAAATCATATGCTGGAGGGTACGGTGTCCGATAAGAATAAGTGTTGACTTTGGGTTTTATCCCAAATTGTTCCCTCATTACTTCAGCAATCTTATCGGCCCAATACGCATCGGCATTTTGCCGATGAGGCGGCTGCGGATCTGGCATTTGGTGGCGAACCTCCACATGTCTGTTCGGGACGTGACCTGTATGGAACATCGTATTGGTCACCTGTCCTCCAATCTGCGGACTACCAAACTGCTGTCCACCGATTGGCTGTCCTCCGGGTTGCTGTCCAAAATTTATTGGCTGGTTGGGAAGTCCCTGACCTTGGAACCCGGGATAAACCTGCCCTTGCGGGAACCCCGTAGGCTGATAACCTTGCTGGGGTGATTGTGGAAAAGCTTGCTGTCCAAGCCATCCATTATTAGCGTTCATCGGCATAGGTACTGCCGATGATTGGTAATTGGGTACCGTCGTTGAATTGACATACCCCGACTGGGCCATAGGCCTCTGTTGCATCAGCATTGACTCTGCCGATGCGTTGGGCATTTGGAACATTGAATCTTGAGGATTTCCAGTGTGAGGCCTTGCAGTAGTAGTTGTGGTATACCGAGGACTCTGGTTCACCGGCACATTGGAAGGTGCCGATGTCATAGGAGTTTTGCCCCTCATGTCAGTTATCTGTGATGTTCCCGGCGTCAACTCTGGAGGCATACCATAACCCCACCAGTTGGGAGGAAGCGTTAACCCTGACATTGCCGATGCCAACATATCTGTTGTCAGTTTATGCTGCCCAACTGAAATTTGCGGATTGGTTGCCATCGGCATAGACAGTGCACCAGTAGTCCCCAATGTACTTGGAGGGACGGCAGACTGTGCACTTGCACTCGTCAAGGCAGCCGATGGAGCCGTGACCTCTGGTGCCGTGGGTTGATGATGGGAGGGGCCCACATAATCCGGCGGGATTTGTCCCTCCTTGAAGGTTCTTGCCACGGCGTTGAAAACCGTATTAGACAGTACACCAGCTTGGTTAATCAACGCTCGATTGATGGCATTGTCAACCATATCTTGGAGCTTGCCAGGATTGGCGTCGAAGGTGACCTGTCGTGGTGCTGGCAGTGCATCTTTCTGGACCACTTCGCCGCTCCTGTTTACGCTGAAAGACTTCAGGCATTGCTGCTTGAACTCTTCCATGGCTTGGGCAATAGCTTGCTTCTGCTCATCCTTGAGGTTGGCTTCCGTCACGGGGATGACGTTGTCTTGATCGAGGTCAGAGATCGACATGTTGATCTTGATCTTGAATCGGTCCCACTGGGCGTGCCAAAAGATGTGTTGATGCAAAACTGATCTGCAAACACAAAGGGCTAATACCCGATTCGAACGTTAAGGCGTGCCAGCCGATTTGACCTTGCTATCGGCAAAGGTGATAACTTGAATACTTTAGTCCTGACAACAGCGATGCGCCCGGATGTCACGGCTAAGAGGTACTCACGCGGAACTTGAGAACACGCCGAGCTTAAGTCGACGAATTCCTAAGAACTCGTAATGAAAAGAAAAAGTATGACGAAGTCGTCGAGAAGTAGATACTGGAATATGAGTAAAAACGTGTGTTTGATTGATTCCTTGATAGCTAGATTACAAGGTCCTAGGGTTTATATTTATACCCTGCTCAAAGAGCTACGACCAGATACGATTAGAATTCGAATTCCAAATTACACGGAATCCATATACAAAACGATGCAAATAACTAAGGAAACAATAAAACTACCCTTCGTAACAAACTGAAACTCCTCCACATGACAACTGGCAGCTTCCGGACTCCTCCTTCGCGTCATCGGCAATCCCCTCGCCATGGTCATCGGCAGACCCTTTTACCTGGTCATCGGCACCATACTACTGCCTGTGGACTTAGTCACACTCAACTTCTCCCTCATCGGCAACCATCCCCATCGGCAACCCGCATCGTACTGCCACCTTATCCTGTCATCCTAGACACGTGTCCAAAAACGGCGTCAACAGACAGCAATGGCATATATGGGATGAAAAAGCATAAATAAATGGCAAAGCTATAATTTGCAATGGTATATGAAGAGTGCAAAGGTTCAACTGAATGATAATAAAGGGAAGTTGTAATTTCCAATAGCATACAAGGTGTGCATAATTTTGAATGGTACAAAAGGAAATTTCTATAATTAGATGCCTCGCCCACCCCACCTAAAACCCACGGCCTATAGCACCAACGTCATCCACCATCATGTAGATACCTCACCCACCCCACCTACAACCCAAGGCCTGTGGCTATGATGTCGTCCACCACATGGTCCAGTCTAACTTGTGTTCACTAGAATATAAGGTTTATCTCATTCTTCTTTATGTCATGTTTTTTTGGTTCATTCAGATTTTTTGCTAATCTTGTTTTGCTAGAGTTGTCATTGCAAACATTAGTTCTACCGTTTTAAGCATAAAACAAGAGCCTCTCATTTTTTAAATTTATTGTTTTGACATACGTGACAATTGAGTAACACATTTTTTTATAAAAAATAAAGCAACTTCAAGTGAAATGTTTTGTGCCCAACCTTAAGCGTCTTTCCACATCCAAATCGCAAGCATCTCGATAGAAAAAAACAAATGCATATTTTCCTAACCTATTGGTACCACACTTTGCGGCTCTAGCCATAAAGAGGGGACAATTGTTACTTTAAATAAATAAGCCAAGTTGATTAGAGGATAAAAAAGGGAAAGTTTCAGTCAAGAGGCAAATAGGCCACTCCCTTTGACCTTAAAGCGAGACCTGCCTCTATTGTCGTGCCCCGCCTGGTCCCCTTCCTTGAACCCTACCCCCAATCTCTACCTCGACGATGTCACCTCCAACGCTGACGACGGCCACCCCACTCCAGTACTCCATATCTCACCCTTTTTGCATCCTCTTCCCCTCCTCATCCTCCCGTAGTCTTGTGATTTGATCTGCGTTTTTATGGCTCCACCGCGCGCCCTCTTGATCAGGTGGTGCCATCGCTTCTACATCCGTCGCCACTAACCACTTTAGATCTGACACCCCCGCTACTAACCCTTCCTAATCGTCCTCCACCATCCCCCGGGTAGGCCACACCATTGCCCTTCCACCTACACAGTACTAGTACTATCTCTATAGTGGTCAATCCAAGACATCCCTGTTTAAATCGCGTAGCCACGGATTCCCGTCCAACCTATAGCTTGAAACCCTGACCCTAACACAATTTGATGTTTAGTGGAGTTGAAGGAGGTTGCTAGAGGTGGTACTCCATGGAGAAGGATGATATCATGGAAGGCGAGGTGCTCATTAGATTATGAGTTATATTTCCTCACCCCCTTGTTTTTGCTCCAGCATAAACTCGCCATCTAAATCAACATGGATCTCGATATAGGCTATGTATTTTTTATGGTTGTTTGGATCACACGTATTGCAAAAATTTTCTTGGACCATGTTTTGTGTGGAATTTTAGGGAAATGGGATTTAGATTATTAGATTGTTAGATATGTGAATTTTTAGGGGCATGTTGGCAACAATGAGTATTTTGTGAGTTAAAAGTGAATATAATGAATGAATCAAGTTATCATTATAGCATACCGGCAAAAAAATCCTACCACTAGTCGAAGTTGTTTTTTTGGTATTTATTACATAGTTTTAAAGAAAATCAACTTATGGTATTCCCCCTTTATCATCTAATCAACACAATAATTTAGACACTAAATTTTTGTTTAACTTAGACCTTTTTGACATAGTTCCTGCTAAGAGATTCAAGTTGCATGTGCAATTTGCATACCAAATTAAAATGATTTAAATATTTATATCTACTTCAAAGTATGAATAAAAGACCATCTATATGACCTCAGTGTATATCTATCTTTAGATTCAATATTCTTTTGAATACCAAAATTAAGAAATCTATAGATTTCTAACAGTTGCATATATATATTTATAGATTTAGGGTGTTTATGGCCAATGAAGTGTATGTAGACGAAGTATATGGTCATACTAAAAAATTCATGTACTAAGATTTGAAGTATCTTCAATATATAAACATACTCAAAATGATAAATTAAGAAAATACCTATATATATATTGAGTATGTTTATATACTCATACTAAGATACTCTAGATCTAACCACGCGAAAATTTTTAAAGGAATCCATATTTTTTAATATATTTAACATACATATCACTCTATATGATCTAATGTGATCATATATTTTATTTATATATATTTTGTCAAATTATATACACCAAAAATTTAGAGATATGATGTTTTTTTAGAATTATCTAGAGATATGATATGAGAGTAACTACTCGAGTATCAAGTAATTTCCCCGAGGCAAACAAAATGTGTTCAATCAAACAAGGCCTTCATCACAATTTGGTTTCGCGGCCCAAAGAACTAGCCCGCGGGCCGCGTGTCACAAGTTCCCACTTCCCAGAGGAGATCCGCCGTCGGCCGTCCGTCTCCCTACTCTCCTCAGACAAATCCCCCGGACCGTACTCCTCCTCCTCCTTCCCCTTCCCCTCCCCGTCCCCGGAGAGGAAAGCGTCTCTCGCTAGCGCGTTCAGTAGAAACCCTAAAAAAAACCCCGCTTCCTCGCCTCGCCCGCGGAGCCGCACTCCCCTCGACGGGGGTAAGGGCTACGTGGTCGCCGCCCGCCATGGATGCGTTCCGGAAGCAGCTGGACGTGCTCATGGGCGCAAACCGCAACGGCGACGTCGAGGAGGTGAACCGCAACTACTACGACCGCGACGTCTGCCGCCTCTTCCTCGCGGGCCTTTGCCCCCATGACCTCTTCCAGCTCACGGTAACCTCGTTTTCCCCTTTGATGTTTGGTATGGGAATTTTAGTTAGGTTTTCCGTTTTGGGAATAGGATATTATCTCCTCATGTCCTCAGTTTTTTAAAAACTCATGGATGGATGAATGGAATGTTGGGTTGGTAATGTTCCCATGTGGTAGTACGTGGAACTAGTTCAGTTTTCAGGGTAAAAATTAGATGTAGTTCTCTTTGTGCTGCTGTCTGACCTAATTATCTGGTGATTGCAGAAAATGGATCTCGGTCCTTGTTCTAAGATTCACTCGCTTCAACTGCGGAAAGAGTATCCTTCATTTTACATCATTACCTTTGTTTTTTCTTCTCTTAGATGCTGTTTGGTTCGGTGTTTTTGCCCCCGCAACGCTTCACGTCGTTATCAGATCATGTAACTTATGTTTGGTTAGACTGAGTGGGAATGGATAACGGAGGGATCAGATACGGGTAAGTGCAATGCGGTTACCTCTCAACTCTAGACGTTATCCGATTACGCGCGCACATGAGCGAGTGACTCCCGCGAATTATCCCGCATGCTGGCATGCGTTCGCTGCTTAGGCAAATAGAAACCGTTACATATGCCAACCAAACAAATGGCGGTTTCAGTTGCATGGTAACGGATAGCACTGGTTTCCAATTATATCGCCGTTGCTGGTCCCAGAGCTGAACCAAACAGCACCTTAATTGTTTTTTGGGTTTTTTTGTGCAAAGTACTGTATAGACATGTTTTCCTCAGCTGTTGGTAGTTATGAAGAAGCGAAAGCAAAGGGAACAGAGAATTTTGACAGAGAACTCGAGGATATGATAGAAAGGCTCATTGTGGAGTGCGACAGGAAAATTCAGAGGGCCCTGAAACGGCTTGCGGATGATGATGCCAAGGCTGCTATTGCAATATCTGTCTCTGAGGTTACTCTGGTATCTGCCAGGACTCACTTGTATATCAATTGCAAAAGTTTATTTGTAACGGCCACTCTTGATTTGAGCTGTATATTGATTATATTGTCAACGTTCACAGACGGAAGACATACTGCAGCTGTCAAAACAGATCAAAGAAAAAATGATAGAAGTCGATGCCTTTGGTAATTCATATATATATATATATATATATATATATATATATATATATATTTTTGCATTTTTTTGCCCACTCTTCTGTTTGCTACATTTTCAAAATAATAGATCAAGGCAAATTCAACAATAAGTTTAATTATTTTTTGGAGGATTCAGCTTCTAGGGATTAGGTACAATTGTGTTGTCACACAATAGGGAGTTAGCACATGGGGGTAGCACTACTACACCATGATTTTTACACATAGGAAGTTAGCCCATGGGCGTAACACCAATTTATGTTTGATTAGTGAAACATAGATATTGTAGTTTGGCCTCAAGCTGCAAATAGCTGAACTAAATATTGTCAAATTTTCAAATGTACTGACAGATTTTGAAGGGAGAACTGATGACAAAATAAAGGCCCAGGAAGTAGTGGAAGAACTCAGAGCTAAAAGAGCTGATATGCAGGTATTAATTTGATTCTTTGAAAAGTATTTTTTTTAAATTCTTATATTGATCTTATTGTTCCAGCACAAATTATTAAAATACTAGTACTTTAGTTTCAATGTGGTAATTGTTTTTTCCTATTTTACTGCAGGCTACCCTCTTGCTTGATGCTTTTAACAAGGACAGAGCTTCATTAACTCAGCCTGTTCCACCTCCTCCACTGGCAGCAGTGCCACCACCGCCTCCACCTGATGCTCGTACTCAAGAAATGATCAATGAAAAGCTTAAGAAAGCTGAAGAGCTTGGTATGGAAACCAATGTTTTGGATTGCTTTACTTTGCAAAGTAGCATGGATTAGTGGTTTGTTTCTTATAGGTTTTAACTGGGGCTAAATTTGGCCGATTTTTTCTCCTAGTATATCTGTATCATGAAGTCAACCACTCAGTTAGGTAATATAAAATCAAATAGACTAACGATATGCACTAGTGAGTTTTTTGTCAAAAGTGAGAAGCTGAGGAGATAACTTTCAGAGAATTTTTAAATGAAATGTGACATAAGGCTATAGTTGGTATATGTGGCACATTTTGATTTCTACTAGACATTTTCCAGAACATCAGCAAGTTTTGTGTAATTAGCTCTTTTGAAAATTGTCGACCTAGTCAGACTTATAAATATAATGTTATTATATTTTATTAATGGTTGTCGTTTTGGTAGGTGAACAAGGCATGGTTGATGAAGCTCAGAAAGCTTTGGAAGAGGCAGAAGCTCTGAAAAAGGTAGCCAAATAGCCATTACTATGCGCACTTTAAGTTAGTATTTTTAATGTTCCTTTTACCAGCCAGTTTAAGTAGTTTACCTTGCTGTGAGCTGTCTCAGACAGACACTGGCATTATTACGTTTATCTTGTTTAATGATCCATGATCCTTGACTGACGGATAACTTATTTTGACTCTTATTATTAGCTGGCGCCACGTCCGGAGCCACCTTCAGACCCTTCTAAATATACCGCCGTTGATGTTCGGATTGTGAGTTTCCACACAACCAATAATTATTTCGAATTAAGTTGTCATTGTTTGATAGCATTAGTTGCATAGTATCGTCATCAATCTTTTCTGTTAGCATAATTGGATGATAGTTTTTCTGGTACAAAGGCCTTTTCAAATCTGTGGCTTTGAGTGATGCTGACATAATTCTTGGATTGTTTTGTTTAACGCAGATTCAATGTATTTGTGTTTCTGTAGCCTAATTATCTAATGGGAAGACTGATTTTAAACATAAGTGCAATCGTGTGTTGAAAGTTGCATAGTTCACATTTCCTGAATGTTTTGATCAGATATTGTTCTAGAATCCTCTGTCAATTTATTAAGCTCTTAAGTGCACAGTTGAATCTTTGTGCACTGGAAATTTATTCCTGTCATGCATGTACCTTGTACCAGCAGATTTCCTCCACAAAATGATTCTTTCTACAACATGGGGGTTTCAATGTTTGTAAGGCACTTATTCAGCATCAACCCTTTCTGTATGTGCCTCTTGTTTACATCACACATTACTATGGATTTGTTGGTAGGAATGGCTTGCACATGTAAATGAATTTACCGTTAGAGGTGCTTGTGGTCTGCATTGCCTTTTTAGGGTTTAACTGTTTAAGGGTCGATGCTATTTTGTTACATAATTGTTGTCTTATTATCTGTATCTATTTACATCATGACGCAATGCTAGATGCATAATTGCTAATGGTGCTTTGTTTATTTTATAGACTGATCAAAAGTTACGCCTCTGTGACATATGTGGAGCATTTCTGAGTGTATATGACAAGTAATGCTTCTAGCTCTTTGTACTCCCAAAAAAAAATCTGAAGATGTCAAATTGAATATTTATCCTAATAAGCTGAAAATGTCTCAACAGTGATCGACGTCTTGCTGACCATTTTGGAGGGAAACTACACCTAGGCTACATGCTGATTCGTGAGAAACAGAAAGAACTTCAGGTAAATTCCTGCACGCCCATGCCCAAAGTACAAGTAAGGTACTGGAGATTTATGAAACAGATTAATAGTTCCAGGGTTTCCAAACCTTAAACACATAAATAGAACAAAATTCGCATTCAGTTTGCCCATCATCAGAATATGATAATCTTGATTTATTCCCTTATCCTCAATCTAAATCTATCAAGGTGCAATTTATCAGGTGCTGAGTGTAATGTACCATTTTCTGCTTTAAAGAGTTACTCTGTTTTGGGCCTTTTGGCATCTGTGAGTTTTCTTATCTCAAGAGCCTCAAGGTTCTCACCTTCCCTATGTATTATTTGATTTCTCACATTGCCGGGCACTATGGTTGTTACGATAGTCATTACAGGAATTAGTTCCATGTTGCGTGATTGGAATCTCATGCGATCATCTTCATACCCATGGCTACAACAGTCACTGTCTGTTGACAAATGTAAGCATAGGAGCGTGCAGGCCATGGTATGAAAAATCATGTTTACTTAATTGTGACAAACTGCTCATGTGTCTGCTTAGTATTATGTTGGGCAGAAGCTGGAGGTTGGTTTTCTACTGCCTGAGCCATATTATGTAGACCAGGTGATAAATAGTACTGGTTAAGTTATCCTGAAAGCACATTCCTTTTGCCAACATTTGCTGTAAGTGACAACTTGTTCTGTTTTTTTAATCTGCTACCTCCTTCATAAGTTTGCAAGATATATTTTCCTGAAGCAGCCTTGCCTGTAAAGTATCACTCGCCCTTTCCTTTGGAACGTTATCTCTGATTTTAAGTTTGCCAAAATATCACCATTTCTACTGTCAATAAATAAAATATACTATGCCATCTTGCAGGAGCAGAGAAACAAAAGGAGGACGGGCAAAACTGAAGATGATAGACGGTATGGTATTCCATATTCCACATCCTTATTATTTTAGTCAGCATCATGGTGGTTATCTGAAAGCATGTATTTGGCTTTTTTTAGATCAAGAGAGCACAGCAAGGATCGCAACGGTCGGTCATCCAGGGATAGAGATTCAGAAAGGAGAGACAGAGTTGAGTCTCGAGATGGTAGAAGAGATTATGATAGAGATCGTGATAGACGTCACGATAGGGACCGTCGCCATGACCGTGATCGGGATAGGGATTATGACCGTTCCCGCGGACATGATTCAAGGAGAAGAGAGCGTTCACGCTCCAGGGAGCGCAGCAGGTATCACTGAATAATAGGCGACTTGCATGTTAGATCTACTTTCTTAAGTTCTGTGCCTTTTGATTTGAAACCATTTTACCTCACATCGTTGACTAACCCAGGTATTTGTTCCTAATTTCAGGCGCCATGAGAGATACTAAATGTTGCTCCATGGCTGACAGATTTTGGAGTGCTGGCGTCTGTTCAAGATATGGTTTGAGTTGTGCTTTGTATCTTCTGTAGGTTCCTGCTCGAGAAATCCGAGAGTCAATCTTGGTGCATTATGCATCATGTCATAGCGTCGTACTGTTTAGTATACCAATTTTATATGCCGAGAACAATCACATTAAAGGAAGCTTTGGAAACCGTCCTACTTGACGCTAAATGTGCATGGAGTTTTAAGTATTTAAACGCGTCTGGAATCAAATGAAGTTGTACTTGCGGACGAAATGACTTTACTCTAATTCGTGCAGTTTTTGTATTATTATTGTGCTTAAACCTTGGTTGGATGTAGTCAGATTAAGCTCAATACATATGGGTTGGAGTAGAATTTGAACTAAAATTTACCTCATTTTACCCTAACACGTGTGTGATTAAGGTGAATCTGAAGACGTCCAATGTCTCTCATTGCACTCGTCTAGTTGGCTTATCACTCGCGCCCACAATATTGCACTGTACATGGTTGTACCGTTATAGATTATGCTGCATTTGTTCAACAGACTGTCTGATCATCATTTGAATCTGCTAAAGTGTTCCTTTGGTGAACGACGATCAGACGTCCATTTTCAAGAACCACAAGTCCACAAGACAAGAAAAAGACCAAAACATTTTCCTTCTCAATCATGGCAAAGGAGGCATACATCTACCCGCAGTACAGCAGAATTCTTGTATGGTATGAACAAAATATTCATTCAAGGCCTGATGAAGCTTTCCAACCCAGGCGTCTAGACGGCCTTCCGCTGGCGGACCTTGAAGCTGGTGGAGCGGATGACGTCGTCATCGGCGTTGAGCCTCAGCTGCAGGGCGTCCATGGACTCCGGTTTGGTGAAGTAGGTGATGAGGAGGTAGATGCCGTCGTAGTAGGTGGATGGCAGCCCGGTCCGGCTGTTCCTCTTCCTGATGCTGTATGCCAGCGGGATGACACCCCGGTTGAAGACCTCCACGTACATGGCGCCGCCGGCGACCAGCAGCTGCAGGCACAGAGAGGGAAGCACCAAGCTGAGCAGGAATTGAATAAGGGAAGCACCAAGCACAGAGATGGCACAGAGAGGTAGATGGCAAGGGTAATAAGGATGATGCTGTGAACATATTATGATCAGAGAGGCTTGTGGTTAGACTATTTACAGTCACATTTCAGGATAGAATACGATTAACATACATGGTGAATTCAGGATAGAATGGCAATTAACTTACTGATTGATGGATAACCATTACTACACTACAATACAGTGATGGATGCAGCAGAAGTTCATTGGGAAGGAGGAACACAATTATCCGACGGATGAAAAATTCAAGATCATCTCGATATAGCTTACAAATGTCACAATCTGCTACTGTGTGCGTAATCTTGAACTGCAAAATATTTGTTCTGAATACTTGTACAGAACATGGCTTCGAATCTCTCTGCATTTTCTGTACCCATTTTGTATGCTTAGAAATCCTAATATGGAGTGGAGGCAATGCGATTACCTCCTCGTAGCGCTGGATGAAGGCGAGGCGCTCCTCCTCGGACATGTCGGGGCGGAGGACGACCATGGTCTCGTACTGGCGCAGGCCGGGAGGGCAGGGCGGCATCTCGCGCTCCTCAAGCGCCAGCGCGGCCTCCGCGGCCGACATCCCGAGGCCGCCGCCGCCGAGACCGAGCCCCGGGCCGAACCCCGACTCGTCGCCGACCTCCTCCTCGTCCGCGCCGCCGGCCGCGGACATCGCCGAGCCGCCGTAGAAGGACGCCGCGTAGCCGGTGGAGACCGCGCGGGCGCGGGCGGAGGGTAGGCGCAGAAGCAGCGCGGCGGGCGGGCAGGGGCGGAAGTGCGGGAGTGCGGCGGACGCGGCGGTGGAGGAGAGCGGCAGCAGCGCCATGGGTGGCGGCATTGGAGGGACCAAGGGGGGCCGAGCGGCAGGGGGGCGAGAGCGCAGGGCGGAGGAGAGCGGGAGGAGGCGCTGACGCTGTTGGCGTCGCGTCCACTGGATAGATAAGGATAGGACGCCACGGCTTGGAGTGTGCACGGATTTTCATTTTGGTGAAAAACGGCCGCGTTTCAAACAGTTTTTTTTCTCTGAGTTTTATTTTGAACCAAAATTGTTTGCAACTCTAACTTTGTGTACAACAAGTTGAACCAATGGTAGAGGTTGTTTCCGTAGTTTGTCGCGTAAACTTAGGTAAACTGTGGCTGCATACAAAATGTGGCGTGCAAAATCAAAAACAAATTTCACCCATGTATTCTTATATTGTTTGAATGTAGGCAAAAAAAAAAAACCCATGAATCTTCCTTTTAATTGTGTTATTAGTTGGTTGTCTAAAATTGTTTGAAATTTTGGGCACCTAAAATATAGCAACTCTCTCATAGTTATTGAGTATATTAGACTGACTCCAACAATAGTACCCAGACCCAAAAATATGTCTTGCAATAACACTTTGTCTTAAAAAAACAAGACTCAAACAACTAACCCAAACACCGAACTCATTTCGGATAGCAGCCTGGATGAGACGCAGAAATGTGTCATTCTCTCTCCTCGACCCATTCTCTGCGGCATCCGGCGTTGGTTTCCTTGTTTGCGTCTACTGCTGGGAGGTTTGCCGCTGCCATGGGTATTAGTGGACAATGCACGCGCTGGTCTGGTTGCCGAGCTTGCGGAGTAGAGCGTGCATCTGTAGCATGAGCTCGATGACGAACTGCTACATCCGTCCGCACCGCAGTGTCAGCGCCAGGAGGGGCCGACCGGGCGGGACGACGAGCCATGGCGCACCCCCTCCCCCCACCTTGCTCGGTGCCGTCGCAACGGCGACTCCTCCAGCGCCGGTGCCGAGCGCCACTGTGCCGAGCGGCGCCACCATCCGAGTGCTGCCACCATGGGGTCGCGTTGCCATCTCGCCCAGCCACGCTAGGACCGATGCTCGCCGTTGCCAAATTCGGTGAAGAGGCCCTTCCCATGGTTCGACGGGGGTGTGCCGGCGTCGTTGAGGATAGGGCAGGGTCGGCTGCTGCTCCTGCTCGGCCCCTGCCACCACCGTGTCTGCGTTCGCTGTTGGAGAAGCTGAGTTCTTACGGTGTTATCTATTCACTGTGCATGACACAAACCTAGGAATGAGACTTGTATTTGCATTCCTATGTTGGAGTCAGTCTAAGAGCATCTCTAAAAGCTTTTTTAAATCTCACTCTCTAAATCATTATTTAAAGAATTATTTGCATAAAAATCATTTGGCTAGCGAAAAATCCGGAATAGAAAATGATTATAACACTTTAGAGAGTCATTCTCTAAATATAATCATTTTCTATTCCGGATTTTATCTCATATACACTTTAGAGAGTCATTCTCGTTTTCTATTTTTGGCTAGCGAAAAATCCGGAATTGAAAATGATTATATTAGATGAGTAGATGACCATTTAGAAAAGCTATTAGAGAGTACTTTTTTTCTAAAATCTCTATTTCTACCATTTATGAAGGATGCAAAGAGTTTCATGAAGATGTCTAACTCTGGTCGTCCTACGTGCATGACTCGTTTGTCATAGCTTTTCTAGCAACTTTATAAGTTGTTGAAAGCTGATTTGTGCCAAGCAAATAATTTTGAAATAGGGTCACATGTGATGCTCTTTAAATTATGCTCGTTTTACTTTGTTTCATGGGCCCTACGTGGGATTATTATGTGACATCATATTTTTAAAGAGTTTTAACCCCACCAAAAAAGGCAACTAGTCACTAGTCAAGGAAAAGGGGACTACGGACCAAATTATAGTTTGGCCAACCAGAGGCACAACCAAAAGACATGCAGTGTTGAGCCTCAAGACGCAAGCGAAGCGATAAATTGCTACCGGATCGATCAATGGAGTATTGGAAGCTAGAGACATTCATGACCCATCCGGCCATCCCTCGCCTCTATGGCTCAATGCATCTTTTACAGGGTGATATGTATTATAGTATTTTTGTTTTATTTGATAATTATTGTTTAATTATGGACTAATCGAATTTAAAAAATTTATCTCGCAAATTACTCTCTAATTATATTTTTAATTTTATAAATAGTATATATTTAAAAACTTTATGCATGTATCTAAATATTTAATATAATCAACAATAAACTTTAACAAGACAAAGCAACTCCTAGTGAAACACACGTGAGCTGGCCATACCCGGATTGTTCCTGACGAGGTTCGATTTTTGCTAGGGAGATGTTGGCATGCTGCGGGCTTGTTCTCCGGCTATCCGCTCCGCTCCTCGGATCGGCGACGGCGATCGCTGAAGCTGAGCTGGATTGACAAAAGGGTCGGTCCACCCACATTCATACACGTGCTTGCTGCCTCTGTCAGTCTCAGTCAGCACCAGTTCACCACCACCGAGTCCTTTGCCTTCCCAGGGCTGTCCGTCGCTGGCAGGCTGGACCCCGCCGAGCTCGCCCACCGACCAACAAGCCCACAAGGCCTAGCCACCACCACCATCCTCCTCCTCTCCCTCCCCCCACCGCCCGACCATTCTTCCCGCAGGCACGGGCGCACGCCGCACGCGGTTTCCACTCGCTTCGTCCCCTGCGGATCCCCCTCAGGTCAACCACCACCACTCCTCCCCTCTGCCCCCATTTAAGCATCTCGCACTCGCCCTCGCGCTTCAGATCTCTCTCGTCCTCCGATCTGCATCTCACGCACGTTGGCTTGCTCCCACCTTTTCTTTCTCTAGCAGAGTAACAGTCTAGCAGAGGCGCAGAGCGAGCATGTCGTCGTCGGCGGAGAACGACCCCACGGTGACCGAGCGCGGCGCCAGCAGCAAGGACAAGCACGAGGACGGCGACAAGGAGCAGGGCGGCGGCGGGTTCATTGACAAGGTGAAGGACTTCATCCACGACATCGGCGAGAAGATCGAGGAGGCGGTCGGGTTCGGCAAGCCCACGGCCGACGTCTGCGGCATCCACATCCCGCACATCAGCCTTCACCGCGCCGACCTCGTCGTGGACGTGCTCATCAAGAACCCCAACCCGGTGCCCATCCCGCTCGTCGACATCGACTACCTCATCGACAGCGACGGCCGCAAGCTCGTGTCCGGCCTCATCCCCGACGCCGGCACCATCCACGCGCACGGCCAGGAGACCGTCAAGATCCCCGTCTCGCTCGTCTTCGACGACATCCGGAGCACTTACAAGGACATTCAGCCGGGGAGCATCATCCCTTACCTCGTCCGCGTCGTGCTCCTCGTCGACGTCCCCATCATCGGCCGCATCAAGATCCCGATCCAGAAGGACGGCGAGATCCCCATCCCGTACAAGCCCGACGTCGACGTCGAGAAGATCAAGTTCCACCACTTCTCCTTCGAGGAGACCACCGCCACGCTCCACCTCAAGCTCGAGAACAAGAACGACTTCGACCTCGGCCTCAACCTGCTCGAGTACGAGATGTGGCTCGGCGACGATAGCATCGCCTCCGCTGAGCTCACCCAGACCGCCAAGATCGAGAAGCAGGGGATCACCAGGATGCAGGTGCCCTTCAGCTTCAGGCCTAAGGACTTTGGATCCGCTGTCTGGGACATGATCAGGGGAAGGGGCACGGGGTACACCATCAAGGGAAAGATTGATGTCGACACTCCCTTCGGCAACATGAAGCTGCCCATAAGCAAAGAGGGTGGAACCACCTGCATCAAGAAGGACGATGACGACGATGACGACGATGACAACTGAACTGAGGTACTACTACTATCTGCTGCCTGTTGATCCAATGCCATACTACTAGTCAGTGCTCTTTTCTTCTTCCAAGATGATTCCAAATCTTCATATGGAGTATGTATTCACCAGTCCAGTAAGTACTAGTCACTACTCTTTTTGACTAACTAGAATGCCAGTGGAAAAGAGACAGCTTTAGCTTGAGCATTTTAAATTTGATTTTAGGTGTGTTGACAGGCTAAGTTCTGTACTGCTACACTATGCAATAGCCGAACTTGGTAGGCTTAAGTTTCCAAAACCTGACCATTTTGTAGCTTGGATCAATTATAATGAAAAGCTTAGTCTACTATGACCTCCACTAGTCATAGAGATTTTGCAAGTATCCGAACTTGTTATGCTAGGCGATGGCAACTTGAGGTACTAATACTATCTGCTGCCTGCCGTTCTACGGTTCTAGTAACATCTTTGTCGTTCCATGTTGCCAAATCATTCATTCATATGATGATTCATCAGTTTAGTACTTGTTATTATTTTTATCAGCACTCTTTAACTATAATACTAGTGGAAAAGTGACAGCTTTAGCATAAGCATGGATCCTTTTTAATTGATTTAAGGTGTGTTCATTAAATGCAATATCCGAACTTGCTATGCCTTTAAATTTCCAAAGATCCAGAATTCTGATAGACACTAGAAATAGTTGTTACAAGTTGTCATTTTGAAACTCTGCAGTCTCTCCATGGATCACTTGTACCGAAAAGCTTAGTCAACTACTCAACTATGACCTTATTAGTCGGAGAGATTTTGCAAGCACTTGATCTGCACTTGTTTATGCTAGACGTTCAAGAATATGTGTGACAAATATTCAGTGCATGTCAATGTCAATAATACTAGATTTTATACTCTGTTCAAATGGTCAGACTACACACATTGTTTGATTCAAGCAGAGATCTGTGTTTGATGAACTTATAGAATGTGTAATTAATCATTCTATTTCAAAAGATGTTAGCTCAAAATATGCTATCCGGACTAGGTTGTAAGTCGTAGCAACAATCCCATGTGAAAACCCAAGAAAACTTTGCAGTGCAGGACTGCAGGCAGTTGCTATGTCTTTCAATTGTTCATGGGAACTTTGGGCGTTTTACTGAACTCTGTTTCTGAACCACCCTACCATTGTTGCAGGCAGGACTGGAGCGCTGCTGTTACCTTTCACACAAAATGCAGCAAAGCAGAGAAGGATGTGGGGATCGTCATCCACCTGATACCCTTAGTGCTAGTTAAGCTCGTGCCTTAGCTTATGGTGTCTTGTTGTTTTGCATCGTCTGAACATCCTCACTTCGTCAGTGTACGTTGTGGTGCCATGCGGTTGTCCAGTTTGAGGTTTCCTCTGTGTAGTCTCCTGCGTGAATTCCTTCTCCAAACTTTGCGGTTGGAACTGAAGAATAAGAATAAAATTCCATGACCCTCCTGGTTCTTTTGTGGGTCTGGTTGGAATAGCTCCTGGCTGAATTGTTTGCGCTGCTGTGATGGTCAAGTGCCAACAGTATTCCGGAAATGAACTTTACAGCCTTACAGGCATGTTCTTTATCCATACAGAAGCTCACGGGCAAGTCATGAATAATCGACTCCTGTTTTCATGGGGCTGTGTCTGCTTCTCTCTTTCTTTTCTTTGTTCTTTCTGAAATGCTTGTTTGGCATGTCATTCGACGAAGGAGCAAAACCATCCTGTTCTCGAGTGAGAGTAACTATCAATAACTTGCCGCCTTACAATTTCACCAAAGATAGATAGGCAGACAGGGACAGAAATTCTTCATTCAGTCAAAGCGTGAACACATTTGAGAAGACCATTTTTTGGCGCTCACTGCTCACACGAGAAATACATGAATGAATCCATATTGATTGATTATTAAGGGCTCAAGTCCAGAGTGTAATATAATCCGTTGCATCACGCACTGGAGATGGTGGTCGTTTTCAATCAATCTCAGTGGTTCGGTAAACTAACAAGACCAGCACCTTAGGGCTTAGGGAGAACAAAACCTAACATCTCTATACAAGGAATTGTAAAGAGCACAAGTAAAACACAAGTGTATAGAGCTCAAACCACACACAAGGTTTTCTCTATGGTTCAGCCAAACGAATAAGCAAGCTGAGTCCTTCCTCTTAACGATTATTAGGGGGCCCGAGGCCCACTGTTTTCAATCCCTCTCTTGTGAGTTGGGCCTGCTCAGCCCACCTCCACCTCCCGCTGCTCCACTCCAGTTCTAGGGGAGTGCAAAGCGAGGTTCCCCAATCCCCCGAAACATTTGGTCGAATCTGGCGTGAGATCCGCCCGACTCTCGCTCCGTTCCGGCGCTCTCGGCCGGGTAAGGTTCCACCTTCCACCGACGACATGGCGGGGAAGGGAGCCAAGGCCACGGCCGCCAAGTCGTCGGACAAGGACAAGGGGAAGAAGGCCGGCGGCCCCGTCTCGCGCTCCTCCCGCGCCGCACCTCAGGTGAGCTTCATCCCTCCGCTCCGCTCCCCTCTGCTCCACACGTTGCCTGCCTGGTCATCCTGTTTTAGATTTGGTGTAGATGCTGCTGGTGCCACCAACACTTTGCTGTGCATTCGGGGCCGCGGTTGTTGGATTCCTCTCTCTAAATTCTCCAGGGTTCACGCGATGCGATGCGTTTTTGCGGAATTTTATTAGGGTTTTCGCATGGTTAGTTAGATTTTGGCTACTTTTTCTCATTCAAAATTTTCGTAGATCTGGATAAACCCGTGGCATGTGTGAATTGGGTCCTGTGGATGGAATGGTGGTTAGAAGATTTCATTTCTTTGGCCTGGGAAGGCTCTCTCATTAGTCAGTCAATGGGTTAGAAGGGTTATTATTGACTGTTTAATTCTCTGATGCTGTTGTATTTTTTAGGAGAAGGAGAAGTCAGCTCCGAAGAAAGATGTTTATCAATTGTTCGCTGAGAAGGTTAGGGATAACAAACAACTGGAATCGAGATGGGCAATCATGCAAGAAACTCGTGTGGAGTATTTTCGTGGAAAAGATTTCAATACCTTCATCAAGAATCATCCAGAAGTCAGGGAAATTTTGGGGCCAGATAAGGATTTAGAAGTGGAAGACATTGTCAACACTTTGCTGACCAAGAACCTTGTGATAAGGTGTGATCGAGTTATGAAAACTGTGAGGCCTGGCAAGAAAAAGCTATCATCATGGCCTGCTCATTTGGAGATACATAATGTAAGTATTATAAATATGCTTCGTATGAAAAACATAATATGTATGTTATATTTTTCTGATCCTGTTGGTTAAGATTACTTGTTAATACTGTGCGATGTTCTCCTAAATTTAAACACTGTAATTGCTACATGGGGGTATGCTGTTTCCATTTAATTGTCCGTTTATCCCATTTAATTGGATGTTTAGCTCGTTTAATGGACCATATAGCCTGAATAATGGCTAAATGGTATAGATGAAGAACTGATTACTGTTTAGCGTTTAGGAAAACACTGCTACTGTGTTTCTAATTATTCATGGCTCTTAAAGAATAAAGACTTTTCATGCTGCATTGATGTTTCACCACCTCACCTTGTAACTATGATCATGGTAATCAAAATCTATTAGCATAATAGCATCCAGATTTTAGATAGTTCAAGTATGCATTATCTGACACCTTTTAGTTGAAAGGATGGATGTTTGCAAACTGTATATGACTATATTCTTTTTCAAGTAAAGACACCCTTTTATGTAAAGGGGCGTTTTCAATGCACCTGAGCAGTTATAAGTAGTTTAGATTTGGAATTGTCAATAGGTAATTAGACAGCATATAAGCAACCCATAGCGAAAGGTGACTGATATACTGGCGACATACTGTACTGTAACTCTGTAAGTTTAGCTAAGATCCACATTTCAATAATTCTACATGACAGCTGCATCATTTCATTTCTTTCTTGATACCATGCAAATGTTTTCTTATGATAATTTGTTCCGCTCTAATTATCTTAACATTTCTGCTTGCTACAGTTACTTTGAAATAAGGTATGCGAGTCTAACATAACGCAGAAATTTGTCTTTTACCATCTGATTTCTATAAATCTTATAGTTAATAGATGTAATTACTATGACAGTAAGAAATATTTTGAATGAGGTAAAATCAGTGAGGTTTCAAATCAAATATGAAGTAAATTAAAGAATATCACTTTTTATTTAGCAAGATCCATCATTGTAAACTAATAACTTCTCTACTCTTCTGTCGTGTAAGTTTTCTATTCTAGTTAATTCTATTTGTTCCCTTATTGCCCTCATATTGAAATGAATCGAAATCAGTATGGTGTTAATTTGGTTTGACCAAGTGTCTTCATTGTATTTTGTCTGTCTTTATGAATTAATGTCAAACCTATGCTTAGCTAGAGCTCTGGTATGTATAAAGTTTCTCTTTGATGATGTGAGATTATGCATAACAACTCACTATAGAATGTGTTACAATGTTATTTTCTTCCTGAAAAGTTTGGTCTTATGCAAGTGGATTTGATTTGTTCTTGCAGGAACAAGTGTTCACTGAAAATGATGGTTTTTTTGCTTGGATGTTTCTGAAAAGGCGGACCTTGTGGCAGACAATTCTTTCATTTGTTTGGCCTCTTTTTGCACTGGCAGTCTGCTTATTTCCAGTTTACCCATACCAATGCAAGATTGTTGTACTGTATTCATGTGCTGGAGCTCTACTTTTCATCGTCTCCATTCTTTTGCGTAAAATCTCTCTCCCTCCCTCTCCAACTGTATTTCATTCACGACAAACATTACGCTTAAGTAGACACTTTCAATATCACATTTTAGTCATGAGGCATATTTGAGCAATGAGGTACAATTTTTTTCCTGTGTAGTGTTGTGCACACTTCCTACATCACACCCCCGTCATATGCATTGTTTTGACGTACTGGAAGTTTTGTAGTATATACTGATAACCTTGCTGTTGCATATATTTCTAGTCACGGATTAAAACCTAATATGCAAGCTGCTGCTTTATCAGTTGACTCACTATGTTTCAGAGTAAATTATGTTTGATCATTCTTCTTCAAGAATGTAACAGTGGCATTACAGAGTACAGAGTGGTTCAATAAACAAACAAAGATTCATACTTTTCAATTACAAAAAACTGCACAACATGCTAGGTGGATAGGTACTATTCCCCTCCAGCCTTCACCAAACTTGCTGAGTTTGGTTGTTGTTGAAGTGATGTTCGCACTGTTTCATTACAATAAAAAAAAAATCTGTTTTTTTAACCCTTCCAATTCAAGCACATCCTAACCTTTCTTTTTTGACCATATGATTTTTTTTATGGGATCCACCCAATAAACCAGAGCTGCCAGTGGTAACCAGCTGGCAATGTAGATTCCCTTGCGTTTGTTATTTTGTTTTCACTACACAATTGGTAGCTGTGGAGTAGCACAGAAGAATTGCTTAGAACTTGTACAATTATTATTTCATATTTGGTTCAGATCACTATTCTGAAGCCAGGGCAAGAAATCATAAGTTTGTGAGCTTACTGTGGTATGGCATTGTTGATAGGAAATATTGCCCATGACAGTAATAATACAGTTCTTGCAATAAACTAGTTACCAAGACATGGGGCATTGAGGATTTACCAAATCTTCTCCTGGTTTATGTCCTAGTTACCAAGACATAGGGTGTTATGGATTTACCAAAATTTCTCCTGGTTTAGTTCCATTTGCCACAAACCTTAGGGTGTTGAGGATTACCAAATTTTCTTGAATTTAAGCTGGCTAACCAGGCATCATTTTTTTGGGTAAACACTGATTCAGTTTTCTTTTTTAGAATTTCTTAGTTTTGTATGTATATCATAAACAAGTTTGAAATTCTTCATATTTGGTGTATGTTGGTTCTACATGTTGATTTTATATAACCTCGTAGGGAGCACTACAATGGATTACCAGTGATTTATTTTGCATTTGTTATGATGCCATAGTTTTACCATTTGAATCTTTGTTGTTCTTTCTTTTTGTTTGTTTATGCTGTAGTGGTTCATGGTGCTCTTTTGTCCATCTTTTAACTTGATAATAATGATATATTCCATCATTTAGTTTTTTAGCTTTGCTGCTTTATGTATCCAGGGTTCATCCCTCTTCTTACTGGGCTTAGCATTCATTTTTTTAAATCTCTATGGTAATCCCTGTTTGTCTAATATTTCCAATGTAATTGCAGTAAGAGCTGCTATCTTTGGCATATTATGGGTTCTCCTTGGGAAACGCGTGTGGTTCTTTCCCAACATAAATGCAGAGGAGACAACATTTAGAGAACTTGTTCGTTTTTGGCCTGAGAAGGATGAAGGGGAGCGGCCAAAGTGGACATCAAGACTTTTCTATGCTCTTGTTGCTCTATTGGTGATATTACTGCTTAGGCACCATGCTCCTGACGAAGCTGCTAGAGCCAGGTAATTTGTTTTCTGCGATCAGTATCTATATCCTTGCCTTTACTTTTTGGAAGAACAGTGGCGGGAGCACTGCCATGCATTAAAGTAGGGAAAGAAAGAACACAATTTTGCTCCAATGGATTACGTGATGTCCCCAGAACACACAGGATACAGTCAAAGGTCTAGGCCCTCGTTACATGTTTCAGGAAACACGCTGCTGCTGCTCATCTAGGCCCACATTACATGTTTCAGGAAACACACTGCTATTGCAAAACACGCTGCTACTGCTCTGTCTTCATTTGCGTGTAGCGCTACCATGAGGGGTGGAGCTTTCATTTTTGAACATTCACTGGTTTCTTTCTTTCCACAAATTCCACATAAAACAATATGATAGGCATCACAATACTTGTTGCCAATTGCTCTATCTGCCTGGAAATGTTCAATCCATTAGGTTTAATAACTGCCAAAATTTGCCAAAATTACTACTACTATGCCATTTACTTCAAAATTTCTATAGGTGTGTCCAGTTTTTCAGCAAATCATATAGCTATTGATAAGATGGTGTTTCTCGTACTTACAATCTAATTTATGGATCTGTCACGTGAACTCATGCCGCGTGAGTGTCCTTAACATGGTTAATGATGTGCCCTCTGTAAGTTGTCACCAGCAATGAAGTTTGATTGAATGTTCTGAATAAGCTTTATTAACCTTTTTATTTTTTTTCTCTCTTGTTAGGTACCAAAAGAAGGTTTCTAACATAATTGATGATGTTCTTGAATGGTCTCCGAAGTTAGCTATTTCTGGAATGATTGAAAAACACACCGGGGCTAACATTACAGAAGAAAGCAATTACACCAGCAGGGCTGCGAGTAGTCATGTGCCTCCTTCCACCGAAGGCAAAGCTTCAGAAGGTGGCCCAGATATGGATGTTGATGGGGATAATGGGGCTAACTTAGATGAAACCCAAGATAATGAATATGCTGATGATACAAGATCAAGCGAAGCTTAGAATCAGCCTTATATTGTAGTATTTTTTGAGTAATCTTTGTTATTGTTAATCTGCAGAATTATATAGATATAGCTTACTGCTGACAACAAAAAATTAGGGTGTCATGTTTTGATGTTACATCCATATATTGCCTGCAATGTTCCAAAAGAATATTCTCATAGAGCAGGGGCAAATCATCACTGTTTCTCTTCATTCGTGTCCTATTGCCCTTATTTCTTTTCCTTTGACGCAAAGGCGTACCGTGGCCAGTGGGAGCGGCGAGTTTACCCGAACCTTTGATTCTCCTTGGGTCGCCATTAAAAGGCCTGATGAAGGTGGTTGTCGCGGGGCATGCATGCCAAATGGCCGGCCTGTGGCACCCTGCCCTCCTGACGCGGCTGCCCTCAGATCCATCTTCAGCCAGCCTCCTCCCTTAAAACTTATCAGCCATATTTTTTCAGTGAAGGAATTTCGCTCATAACAAATTAGCATTAGCTAAATATCAGCCATACTAATATTACTTTTTTCTCATAAGAAATCAGCATTAACTAAATTTTAACGTGAAAGAAGATTATTTTTCGCTCATAACAAATCAGCATTAGCTAAATTTTAGCGAGCCAAACAGGGCCTCGCACGCATCTTCAGCCTCCTCCAGCCCTCCTGACGCTGGAGACCTATAACTTTTCTACACATAGTTTTTCGAGTACATTATATATACACATTTTCTTTTGACAAAAATAATGGTTATTCAGCTGAATACCCTTGAATTGAATTGGACCTGCCACTGTTAGTTTGTGGTGCGGTGAACCAGTACAGGAAGGATTTGACTGTTATGACAATAACAATGTACATAAAAAAATAAAAGGTAATAATATACAAGGATTCAGTGATTGGGATTTGCAATCCATCTCTATCTGTCCCTACTCCCTAGGACCTGCCCACATGCCTCAGAACGTCAGCAGCTACCAACAACAAGGTGCATCAATACCATGCGTGGTTTTAATTTGCACAGGCCTCTGACGGTGTCTACATAAAAATGACTGCATCCAAAAGGAAACCAAGTTCATTTACATGATGTTAGCATACTCCTGATGCTCTTCTCCGACTTCTTGTAGTGGTCTTTGTGCTTGCATCGAACTTAATTCTTCTCTCCGCTGTCAGTGGATCCAGTCTCCAGTGTTAGTTGATGTCCACGCGCACACACACTTATGTACACCTGCTCTCTTCCTCTTCAGTTGTCAACCATGGTCCAGTAGTTAGTGGTCATTTCTTTCGCCGCTCTTGTTCTTCGAGCTTATTCCTAAGACCTTTTAGTGCGTGTACTACTTTTGGGTTCAGCTTGTGCTGCAGGAGTTTTCCTTGCAACGACGTCGACCTGTCAATTTTAAGTTCATATAGAATTGATCAGAACGAAATTTAGTGCAGGCATTTTTTGTAGCTCCACAGGTGGATAGGTAAAGTTGTGTCTCTTTGATGCACAGAGCAAATCTTCTAAAACAAAATGATGCACCATCGTTACAAAGATGTAACTTAAAGACCTGGTTTCCTTCAGCTCTAGATCGAGTTCCTTTTCCGATTCCTTTAACTGCAGATCCACAAGAAAATATATATTGTTTGAGAAATTCAAATACAGGGAATGGCAAAAACAAAATAAGGACTAACCTCTTTGACCAATCTTTTAGAGCTCCAGATAAGAGCACCCTGCAAAATATACAATGCAGACTACTTTTAAATCATCACGAATGCAACATGTGAATATGTGGTGAAAAAGAAAGTAGCAACAAACACCATCTTGTATGCTGTAAGTATAAACTTCCAACTTCTCTGCACTGTTCATCTTGTTCTGGATGATAATTTCCTCACAAATGTAAGCATAGCTACCATATTTTCATATATTCAGATCATCTTCCCAGGATCCCTGTCATTTCCTATTCCATCCATGTCTATCAATGGTTTCGAAATATGACAATCAGATTCATGTTTCCAAGAAAATAACCAACAGGCATTTTTCACAAAACTTGTTCCATGAGACTACAGTAAGATTCGTGGCAAAACTTAATAACCAAAGTACAAGACTACACACAGAAACTAATGAATAAATGTCTATTGGTTGGTAGAGATAAATAAAACAGCTTATCCTAGAAAGGAAGAAAACATACTTCTCCATGTGCTAACTGTTGCTCCAGTGCATCAGATGTTACTACCCACACTTTCGGGCAGCCATCAGCCACCAAAGCTTCGACCTGCATAGGTGAAAGAACCAGCAAAACACTCAGTAACTACATATTATGTATTTCATTTATGTCCAGATGTGAATTCATTTCAAGAGTATTTGCTTCAAAAAATCATGTGCCAGCGTCCAGATAAAAATTGAAGTGCCAAAATTACTTTGGACTAGTAAATGCCTCTTGATGAAGTGGGAACAAAATGCATTATTTTGGACTAGCAAAATGGTCCTATTGATTGTACTTCTTTTGCAAACCCCTTACCCTAGAATCTCCAAAGATTCAAAAGTTGGTTATGACAGATAGGATTAAGATGTACCACTATGGCATCCCTGGTCCCTGCATGCTGGAACTGGCTCAACTATTTTCCAATATTTTTATTTTTGGTCATGTATGATTCATACAATAGGGCTTTTTGCCATACACTGATGAGTAGCATCATAATTCGCAGGGGCTTAGGCCCCTCCAGTTTCTTCAAAAAAGTAGCATCATAATTCTATACAATG
This sequence comes from Sorghum bicolor, assembly GCF_000003195.3. NCBI lineage: Eukaryota > Viridiplantae > Streptophyta > Magnoliopsida > Poales > Poaceae > Sorghum > Sorghum bicolor. Next base: position 1,488,459 of record NC_012870.2, read on the forward strand.
AACTCTAACCAATGCTTGTGATGTGCAATTCCAAAATGTACCTCCTTCTCAATCCAAGAATCAGCAGATAAATCAGCAGAATATACAACATCGACCCTGTTCGATGAGGCAAAATCTGTTTGTTAGGTTTTCTCTAATAATAACCTATAAAAAACCTGACTGAAATATTGAACCTCCATCTATTTTATCAGTCAGGTCTCTTTGCAGTGAAGGGTAAAAAAAAACTAGCACCAAAAGTCCATTTTTTATAGTTTCTTACCCTTTATATGTTTCCTTATGTGTGGAAAGCCCTGAGTTGGCAGCATCAAATACCACCACAACTTTTACCTCTGCAATACAATTGTGACAAATGATATAAAATAGCCAGCATAAGATTTGACACGGGCACATGAAAATTAAGGAAATTAAAAATTGCTGAGAAAATCAAGGGGAAATGGTATTGAAATCAGATAAAGAAAACCTGATTGAGCTATGTTCCACACTTGGTTAGTTACATTCACTTGTAAGCTGTGACTAAATTTACTATAAATCATCATATACTAAGTAGTTCAACTTCATATCAGCTTTAAGGCATTGTGTAAGTAGGAAGCATAATTAGGAGCCTTTTTCTTTTGAGAAACCACAATTGAGACATTTTCATTATTATAATGGGTTTAATCCTTTGTCCAGACCTCTTACTGCACTGAAAGATACCAGCTCATCAATGAGCGTTTGTCTAGCAATTTCTTGTCTCCCATTCATGAAATCCTTCTTAAGCTTTCCCCAGTAGCCACATACATTGTAGCCATCCACAAGAATAACTGGTGAAGCAATTTCCAAACCCTCATTTGTCCTGTATTAAATGAAAAGGCAAAGTCAGCAACTCAGCATGACCAAATTGAATCACCACTGTTATTAAGAAAAAGAGAGTAAAGTCTTGGATTTGAAAGGAAGGACAAGCCTGACAAGTGAAGAGTGGAAGAAGCGTCCTCGTAGAAGTCTGTGTCATCAGGAAGCACTTCTTTTATCACTTTCTTTTTACGGTACCTAGTAGCAGGCTGAGGTCCACTTGTTTGCCTCCTTTCAAATTCCTGAAAACAAAGGTTTATGTAACTGTAACAACTATGCATTACAAAGTAGAACTACTATGAGTCCCAAACATATCTAACTACAAAAGCATCACATGCATCTGATAATCTGATCCCATGTTGGTCTGTAAATGCAAAAGTCAACCTTGCACGCTCTCAATGCATTTTTTTGAAACAAAAATACATCAACGCATCAAAGAAACGCTTGATGCAGTTAAAATATGTGATTGTGGAAATTTTCTATGGTGTATAGTAAGACACGAAATTAAGCACCAGAGACTGGAAAGGAAGTGTTGAAACTGAACGCAGGAAAAATCACCTTCCAAAATTTCAGAATCCTCAAGTTCTGCTTAACATTAGATGTAATCCTAGGAGGCCGCGTCACCTACAAATAAGAGATGCTCCAACTGTAAGGATGCTCCAACTGTACTCCTGATCTGTCACAAATTGCAGAAATCACACCTCCTAGGTTCAAGATAAAGATAAGTGATCCCAATGTGTCCATAATCCCAAAATGCAATGCCTTAATACTGTTGTGATGGTAACCCATTAACATTCATTTTCCTGGAAGACCTATTCACCAATAGCAGGAAGCCAGTAACCAATATAGGCGGTCCTCTATCTTTTTTCCCCCTGGCTACTCACTTGATTGAACCATACACACCCATGAAATTGCCTTTCGTTTTTTTTTTATCTCACTTTCCAAGTTCCCAGTAAGTCACAAATAAAATCCACCCGCGAAGAGCCCCTGCCGAGTTCATTCAACAAGAAACAACGATTCGATTCTACGCACCGTCTCCTCCTGCATTGCTCCATCCCGGACGACTACCCCGCCCAAACCCGAGGCCACGGATTCGGAATTCAGTAGGAAGGGGACTGGGCCGAGCGGAGCAGAGGCTGACCTTGTTGGTGCCCGCGGAGCCGCCGCCTCTGACGCCCTTGCTGTTGCCGTTGCCCTTGGCCATCGCCACCACGGTGGTAGCGGACGCGGAGTACGTGGCCGAGCCCGCCATCCCCGCTCGCCGGCCCTGCCCTGCCCTGGCCTGGCCTCCCTCTACGCTACGAGAAGCAGACTTGTGGTGGAGACTGAACTGCAGCTTCGCGGGCAGGAAACGAGACAGCGAGACTGCGAGAGTTGCGGGCGGGTCCGCCGCCGCCACTAGAGCGGGCGGCCCGTCACTCCTGCGCCGAAGGCGTATTACCAGAAAACCGCCTCCGTGCAAGTCTCAAAACCCACTACTTTTACCCACGTTAATTGGAGTAGGGGAAAAAATGGAAACAACGCCAAGACCTTTGCCGTTACTCCAGCGTATACACGTAGTTGCGTAGATTTTACTACATATCTTGATTAAACGTATATGTAGGTGCATAATAATCATTTAGAAATATCAGAATGTTTATACTCTCTCCATCTCAAATTATAAGTTATTCTAAAAAATTTGGAGAGTCAAACTATCTCAAGTTTTACCAAATATAAGTGATAAAGATAATAACATTATTATTGAATTCTTTATTAAATGTATTTTTATAGTATATCTATTTGATGTCATAAATTATTTTAATTCTCTCTATAATTTTAGTCAAACTTGAAATGTTTTGACTCTCCAAGATTTATGGAATGCGTTTGGAATGGAAAGAGTAGTTTAGAACAAAGTATGTGATGTATGTTCATTCATGGCACTGCATTGTATCATTTTTGGGTTCACATGAAACCAATGAAAAAAAATATAACGCATCCAATGGAGTCCGCTATCTGTCTCAATAGCCACGACAATCATATGCTAGTCATTTGGACCTCCAGTGGTATATAATTAACAAGTGAGGACCTATATGTTGTAAATTGATAATTTAAGGACTTAGTTCAGTGACCACTCATCATGAACGTCGTTATAAGTCATCTTATGATGATCCAACCGTGAGGGAAATTCCGTTGACTTTTTTTTCGGTACATAAGACTAGATAACGAGTCAGCTCGGCTTGACTCGTTAGGATAACGAGCTAGCTCGGCTCGGCTCGTTATCTTAACGAGCCAGAAAGCCAGCTTGGCTCGGTTTCTTAAAAACTCGAGCTGGCTCGTTAAGCTCGCGAGCTAGGTATAAAAAGTATATAAAATATAATATTTATATTTATCTAAAGCTTAAAAATAGTAATGATAAAAATAATAATATATCTAATTGTCTTAAGTTTAACAAAATATTCATACGAGCTAATATATTAACTATTTATAAAATGTAAGACATGAAGTAATACAAAACTAATATAAATTATGATAATTTTTTCTCTAATACTGTAGCTCGTTAGGCTCGTAAGCGGTTCGCGAGCTAGCTCGTTATAGCTAACGAGCTAAAATCTTGCCACGACTCTCGTTATCCTAACGATCCGAGTCAAGCTGAGCCGAGCGAGCCACGAACCAAGCGAGCTAACGAGCTTTAAGTTTTTCGTCCAATTATCAGTGCATGAGTGCGTGATAGATAGCTCTGCCGATTTTTTTGTGCGTGTTTCAGTGGACACGTAGAGCCGGCCAACTCGCATTGTATGGCTCTGGTCGAAACCGTGTCCGTTGAACCCTTCTCTCTTCTCTCTCAACATCCATCGGTTTGTTCTTCCTAAACAAGTAGACAACATTTGTTCTTGTTCATAGATGGTGACAGGAAGTCTCTGAGCTGCAGCAACCTGCAATCATACGACGGCCAGGGCAAGAGAGGTTTGTTTGGGGTCAGATCATAATTGAGCCGAGGATTAAGTTATAGATGATAATGATGACTATGATAATGCATTGGAACGGTTCCAGAATCACCATCCAGCTCAGCATCGAGTGCATGTATTCCTGATAGGAATGTTTCCAAAATGTTGTGCCTGATTATTGAAATATATTTTTTCCCCATAGTGGGATATGGCTAGATCCACACTGAAATTCCTCCCACTGGATGCTCGACAGCGAAGAAGAGCTTTGTTGGACACAACCTTGTTAGACCAGTCTCAGTGGAGATTTTATGATCTAGTTTTTAACATACTCATATTTTGAAAAACGGTGAAAGAGTTTCATCCTCATGAGGATGAACTATCTCTACTCCCATAAAACTTTTATCATCTATTTCTTAATCAATGAAGTGTCATATATATTAGTGTATTTAATGTCCATGAAACTCTATGAGACCTCATTAAAATTGGCCTTAGTGACAATTCTGGTGTTAATTCATGAGACCTCTGGATGTTGGTTTTAATTCATGAGATCCAAACATTCTTTGAAGTCGTAGAGTTTTGAGCTCATCTAATCTATCTATTTTCTGACTTTGAATGGCTTTGATAAGCGTGCAAACAGTCTGTATCTGTTTTTCAACTTCAAATGGCCTTGAGAGGCGTATAAGAACTCTCTAAAAGCCTGTTTGGATCTCATGAATTAAAACCAACATCTAGAAGTGTTTCACATTTTATTATTAGATTAATTTCTAATTCCTCTGAATTCCTAATAACCAAACACAGCCTAGAGATCTGTAAGCACTCCAAGTGTTTTCATTTGCCATTTTAAGAGGGTGCTTATATTCAGCCATTAATTGCTAAAAAAAAACACTACATGATAACACCAGGAAAAAAGAATCACGATTAAAAAAAACAAACCACAATAATATACTCCATTTCATTTGGGATTACAATTGTTCATGGCTTTTCTTTTAGGAACGCTATGGTAGTCATATATTTTTTGACACAAGACAAAAGAAAAAAGAGAAGTGCACGGGTGGTGTGGCCGTACCATTTGCTCGTACGCACGGCACTTGGTCAGTTGGTCTCCTCCACTCCGGCTTGGGTCTTCCGTTCCAAGGCGAAAGCCACAGCCGGCGCCCGGCGGACAGCCCTCAGGCCAGCCAGCAAGCAAGCTGCCAAAGCAACAAGAGCAGGCGTGATCGGAGGCGCCAGCAGAGAAAAGAAAACAACACCGAGTGGCGCCGAAGCCGGCCTACGAGGAAGAAGCTAGGGAGCAGCAGCAGCCCAGCGCAGCGAGGCAGCCAGCAGCGGCAGAGTCCCGAGGGGAGGGGCGATGTCGGGGCGGCGGCCGGCGACGTGGGAGCAGCAGGCCGCCGACGACTACGACTACCTGTTCAAGGTGGTGCTGGTGGGCGACTCCGGCGTGGGCAAGTCCAACCTCCTCTCTCGCTTCACCCGCAACACCTTCTCCCTCGACTCCAAGTCCACCATCGGCGTCGAGTTCGCCACCCGCACCATCCAGGTACGCAAAGCACATCGGGCCATGACTGCCTCTGCCTGCTCTGCTCAACTCAACTCTCATCCATGGACCACAGGTGGACGGGAAGACGATCAAGGCGCAGATCTGGGACACGGCGGGGCAAGAGCGGTACCGCGCCGTAACCAGCGCCTACTACCGGGGCGCGGTGGGGGCGCTGCTGGTGTACGACGTGACCAAGTCCGCCACGTTCGGCAACGCGGCGCGGTGGCTCCGCGAGCTCCGGGACCACGCCGACGGCCGCGGCACCGCCGTCATGCTCGTCGGCAACAAGACCGACCTCGCGAAGCAGCGCGGCGGCCTCCGCGCCGTGCCCCGCGGGGACGGCGCCGCGCTCGCGGAGCGGGAAGGGCTCTCGTTCGTCGAGACCTCCGCGCTCGACGCCACCAACGTCGACGCCGCGTTCGTGACCCTGCTCACCGAGATCTACCGCGCCGTCAGAAGGAAGGCGCTGGCCGCCGCCGCGGCGGATAATAAGGAGGACGACGAGGTGGCGGCCGCGGTCGGGGAGGGGCAGGTGATCCAGGTGTCGTCGCCCGGCGACTCCCGCGGCCTCACGACGCGGTGCTGCGCGTTCTAGCCATGCCTGCCACGCTTGTATAGTGAAATATTAGTGATCGTCAGCAACATTGGCTATTTCTTCGTGGTTACAGGAGACGGCAAATTCACTGTTATTACTACTTCTTTGAACCACTGTCAAGTGCTGGAGTATTCATCACTGTTTTAATTAATTCCATGGGGAGTAAAATTCATGAACGCTCATACACAATGATGTCATCTGTTTGAATCTCGGAGCTACGATGATATCACTCTGACCTGTGATCTCCAGTTCTTGAATTTTGATATTTATTACTGGTTCTCAGAATTTATATAGCGGTCTCGTGTCATCTGCGTGTCCGGTGACAACACCGGTGCGGTGAATTAGAAGCCAAAAAGAGCCCATTCGCTTATCTTATCAGCCGTATTTTTTTTCTATCAGCTAACAAAATTTTTCTCTCACAACAAATCAGCGAACAGTATTTTTAATTATAATTTTTCAGACCAGCGAATAGGCTCAAACACTTGCAGAGAAAATTGCTCAAATTACTGAAGGCAAACCAGCTGACAACACCGGTGAATTCAGAAGTGGCACGTATATATATGCAGATACAGAGCAGGTAGGAGACGTCTCGAGTGACACGAGTACCTAAGCTAGAGCGGCGTTTAGCACGTAGGAGTACACGCAGAGGGAGGCGCGCGGGAGCCGGGAAATGGCCAAAGCGTGCCTCCTCCTGGTCGTGGACCGACGTGCGCATGGCGGCAGCCGGCAGGGCCTCGCACGCCGCTGCCCGCCATGCATGCACCGCACCCGTCCGCCCGTCTGCCACCACCCTCAGCTCGCCTGTCCTTATCCCCGGCCGTTCCGTTCCTCAGTCTACAGAAGCACAACTCGGCTTCGTCAAGCGAGCGACTACTCCATGCATCTCCCTCCATCCATATTCGATCCCTCAGCTCATCCACGCAGCACTCTCATTCAGAGTAAGGCTACTGCAGGCAGCAGGGATCAGGTGTGATCGATCGGTCGAGGGAAATTAAGGTACGATGGATCAGTTGGTGAACGCGGTGATGGACCTGGTGGTGCCGCCGGCGAGCATGGTGATGCTGGCGTTCGCGTGGCCGACGCTGTCGTTCCTGCGCGGCGTCGAGTGGGCGCTCAAGACCCTCACCAAGGAGGACATGCTGGGAAAGGTCGTCGTCATCACCGGCGCATCCTCCGCCATCGGCGAGGTAAGTATGTATCGATGTCGTACGGCAGACACTGTTTCGTTCCGATCAATTAAGCACTAGCATCATCAACACACACGACGACGGCCACGGCGTGCGACGCGTGCAGCAAATCGCGTACGAGTACGCGCGGCGGAACGCGAACCTGGTGCTGGTGGCGCGGCGGGAGCAGCGGCTGTTCGGGATCCGCGACAACGCGCGGCAGCTGGGCGCCGGCCAGGTCCTCGTCATCGCCGCCGACGTCGTCAAGGAAGAGGACTGCCGGAGGCTCGTCGCCGACACCGTCAGCTACTTCGGGCAGCGTCAGTCGTCAATTTAAAATGATCCTCTTTAGTTTGTCTACGACTGCGCAATCAATCCTTGCCTTTTTTTTTTTTTTTTTCTGATACACTGCTGGATGGGCATGCATATGCTGGACAGTGAACCATCTGGTGAACACCGTGAGCTTGAGCCACGACTTCAGCTTCGAGGAGGCCGGCGACACCACGGCCTTCCCTCACCTCATGGTATGCATGTCATGTCGTCGTCGAGGATCAGCATTAATTCACATGCATGTCCGAAAAAGGGAACCTAAACGCAAATTCAACGCATGCCGATAAAATTGCAGGACATCAACTTCTGGGGCAACGTGTACCCGACCTACGCCGCGCTGCCCTACCTCCGGCGAAGCCACGGCCGCGTCGTCGTCAACGCGTCCGTCGAGAGCTGGCTGCCCATGCCCAGGATGAGCCTCTACTCTGTAAGTAATTACTAATAACAAAAATTTCTCCCTGTTCTTGTCAGTAACAGTAACACGACTGATGATGTGGCACGGCACGGCAGGCGGCGAAGGCGGCAGTGGTGGACTTCTACGAGACGCTCCGGTACGAGGTGAAGGATGAGGTGGGCGTGACCGTGGCGACGCACGGCTGGGTCGGCGGCGACGCCGGCGGCGGCAAGTTCACGCTGGACCACCATCATCAGGAAGGCGCGGCGGAGGTGCAGCAGTGGAAGCAGGAAGAGCGCGAGGCGGCGGCGGCGGCGGCGCTGCCGGGGGGAGCGCACGTGGAGGCGTACGCGCGGGCGCTGGTGGCCGGCGCCTGCCGCGGCGACGCCTACGTGAAGCGCCCCAGCTGGTACGACGTCTTCCTCGTCTTCCGCGTCTTCGCGCCCGACGTCCTCGCATGGACCTTCCGCCTCCTGCTGTCGTCGTCCACGCCCGTCGCCGCCGCCGCCGCCGGCCCGACCACGACCACGACCACGAGCGCGATCACCGCACGTCGTCCCCCTCCTGCCGCGCTGCCGGCGCCGCCGGTCCGCCCGCTGCTCGAGTACACGCCGCCGCCACCGGCGTCCCGGAGGCCCTCGTCCCAGATGCAGAAACTGGAATGAGCTAGGCTGCATGCGTGTGGTGTGCACGCGATCGAGACAGAGCTTTCATCTCTGGTGTTCTGTGATGATCGATGCGATGCGACGAGTGATGTGTGCTAGTGGGCAGTGGCAATGCCATTGCATTTGTATGTCGACACGACACATGTCCTTGTACCAAACTATGAACTGATTTTGGCGGGTGTGTTTAAATAAGGAGATTACGTGGTACTTATAGTAGTGGAATTGCGAATGCACAGGCATCAAACAGTGGTCGTGCCGGAGTGGTTATCGGGCATGACTAGAAATCATGTGGGCTTTGCCCGCGCAGGTTCGAATCCTGCCGACCACGTGTTTTAATTTTGTTTATTTGCTCTTTTTTTTTGTCAGTTTAGTATCTGACACTTTTTCATTTTTGGCGCCAATATTCTTTGGAACATCTCTTTTCTGGCGTCAAAAGACAGAAGTGCCTTGATTTTTTCTTTGTTTCTTGCCGTCGAAACAGGTATAAAATTTTGTTGTTGTGGCACAACAACGCTTTTTTTTTACACCTTCCGTCCTAAAATATAGGATACTGAAGCATTTAAAATCCATCCCAAGACATTTAAGGTGAATTAGCTCCTCCCGTGATATTGAATTTGATGGCTATCCAACCATGTTTCTCTGAGGTCGAGTCGAGCATCATGAGCTATGGTTTTAACACACATTGCAGAACTGCGCATGAAGTGAGCAACTGTAATAAGCCATGCTCACTCATTGACCGACAGAAAATGCAGACATGCAGTTTCTAAACCATTTCGCCGAGAAAAGAACACATGGATCCAAAGAAAAACTTCAGAACTCCAGAATTTGACCATAACATGCAAGGAACAATGTTCCTCAGCCCCTTTTCTCCAGTCAACAAAAGGGGAAAAGTAGAATATACCTTAGGCAGGACTGATGTACACATGATCGTCTCTTTATTTGAGCAAGACCAGTATCGTTCAGAGATGCAAATGAACCCTGATAGACAAGACAGCTAATACAGATCAAGATCTAGGCATCTGGCTAGTGCTAGTGTTTCCATCCTTTAGCATAGCCTTCTGGGGTGTAGGGCTCCAAGAATCCAATGAACTGCAAATGTGGCGAGCAAGCAGTTGAATGATCGGGCATAGTTTACAAATTGTTTCAGTGTCCTGACATTCTGGAATATATTAATATACATAGCAGACACTGATTATAGAAATCTTGTTGGCACCAAGTGTTTGACTTGTTAGGCCAGCCTCAATGCATAGTTTTATGACACAGTTACCAAGACTACAAACTAGGTAACCGAGCCATAGAAGTTTCATGGGGATGAAACTCCTCTCTCATCTGATGAAACTCCTTCATTTAATGACCCTGCCAAGTCAGCAATTTTGCTTATGTGGCACCCTATTTAATATGCATGACACTCTCATAAAACATGCATTGAGACTGACCTTATTAGCTGTTCATGAGTATGTATCAAGGCAGAAGGGATACGGTACCCCAACGAAAATCTGGCAGATCATCATTATTAGTTAACCGGTGCTATTTTTTTTTGTAGGATTTGGTCTCTTGATTGGATCACTTCTGGAATCTTTCAGCACCAGATATCAAGTGAACAAATCAACTGCCAATCTACACCAACCATTACAGCAAACTTTTCTCAATAAACATTTGTTTGTTGCTCTCCAGCTCATTGATTCAGCATATCTTCTTTCAGAAAATTAGCTCAGTAACATTATGGCAATGTGCATATGGACAATAACAATCACGGTGAAACTTATCGATTTTTTCTTCTTTGTAGTGTCACAATTTGATATGATGTTTTTCCTGCTTGTTTGAGGTACAAAAGCCCTTAAACAATTTTTGATCTGCGATGAAAAAAGTTCTGAAAAATGATGAATGCAACATGGCAACCAAAGGAATACGCAAATATCATTAATAATTAATCCTGACTGACTCTATTTTTTACTACAGCTGAACCAAAACGTACTGAGTCTGCAATCAGCAAACTAGGAAAACATTTATTGTACACACTTCACACTATAACCTAGGGAGATTGTGGAGCGCTGGGTGGGCAGGCAGGCATATCATTGAACAAATTTACTAGTGATATCGGTTTTAAATTTGTGCTGAAACTTCTCCATTGTTTTCAATTTGATACATTAGCATTTTAGTAAACTAACTTCCACGTACCTGCTTCATTAGGACAGCATGTACACTAAGGACAAATTGATTTTACTTTAACAGCAACAGGGTTTGAGGTATGCCACTTATTTACATCAGCGTCCAGATTTAACATTAATCTAAGAAATAGGAAACTCATACTTATACCTTTGAACCATCTTGAGACCATCTGGCGCCATAACCTTCATGCACACGGATTTCAAAAACAGGACCATAGGGTTGAGTCAGATGAACATTCATCCAACAACATTCACGCAACAAAGAGTCAACGGTTTCAGATGCAACTTGGTTCTTGCTCGAATCTGAAAACAAGCAGCGCAACAATGAAATAGATCACAACAGTAGTCTCGAACTCTGGACTCTGGAGTATCAAGGTGGACTTTATCTTTACCACTCCCATTAAAGTTGCCCCACCATCCTTTCCTACTCCTGTGAACATGTTTGGACAATGCCCTTGCACCATCAGTTAAAGAACAGCCTTTCACCTCCAATTGAATAAGACAGTGCCAGTTTTAGGTGCAAGGGAAATTTCAAATGGTGGAAGTTCTGTAAGATTCAAGAACAAGATGTTCAGATGAATTGACAGAATCAAAGAGTTGAACCTACATTTGGTTGGAGTAGTCTCATACAAGATGATAACAGTGCAGATCTTGGAGGAGGTAGTCCATCTGGAACAGTTCCAGCTGTTTTGGCCATACCAAGGAGTCTACCCAATCCATCATAGCCCAATCCCTGACCAAATATAAGAACTAAGCAGAGTAAGAACCTATTAGAATATTGGAAAATGGAAAGTACCCATATTAACATTATTCAAGATGATCACAACAGAAGGGTGGTATCCTTTGACAGGATATGAAGAGAACTAATCACAAATATAACTGGTAGGGGCCTGTTTTTCTTACCAACATGCAAAAAAATAATAATCTAACTAACATTTTTTTTAACTGATATACAAAGAGGAAGTGAGCTGTCTAGTGCTGAATTAACGACAATAAATAAGACATGACAGTGGTTTGTCATAAACAGTATAAATAATGTTCTGGTGATATGATATATGGAAGAAATTTTGGATAAAATTCTGAAGACTGGCACTCACAGCAAGGATATCAGTCATGGTTATGTAAGGTTGAGATGTTGGCTTTGAAACTGATATCGCTAAAACTCCAGAAGAGTTCTCCTTTTCCTCTGTATAGAATTTCCTATATACTTTCACACCTGCAGAGAGAATCAAACCTAATGATTAAGAAGCATTTAGATCTTTGGGTATAATTTTATTAAAAGAAGTGGATACTCCTATCATAACCAAGCTATCCTATGCAATACTTGACACGTAAACCATATGACTGAATGACTACACACTGTACTTGGTTTCAAATTCCTGAGGAACAAAATCACTTTATAGAGTGGAAATGAGGAATGTGAAGTGCAAACTATTCACCATAAGAAGCAAGGGTACCATTTTCCTAAAAGCAAGGTCTATAAAAGACCAAAGATGCAGTTGACATGAGGGTTGACCAAGGTCCAAAGAGAATGCAATTACACTTCCTTATTACCTTCTACAATTGATGAAATACCAGGAAGGACATTTGAGATTATCTCTGCTTCCAGCATCTCAGAGAATGAACTGTACTTCCTAACTGCCTGAAAAATGCATAAGCAAAGGAGACTAATAAATTTACAGAAAAAAAATGAAGTGAATGTCTGCTTTGGTTAAGAAATTTGCACAATAGAGTATTACTGAAACAAATATAATGTATTTTTAAAGAAGATCTCTAAATACTAATGTTACACACAAACAGTTCTACGAGATAATGATGTAAAAAACATAATAAAGTATTACTGAGAAGAGTAAGTTATTTAGACAATAATATTACCTCAATGTTAAGCAACAGGCATTTATTGAATAGCAGCAAAGAACCTTGTGTAATCCTGGGAAAGATAGGTAACAAAGAATGTTACATTGATAGCTGTGCACATTAGAGTAACATGAAATTCCTAATCATGAAAAAGTGAATGAAATCAAAATTAAGAGCCAATAAGTATCCTAAAAGTAGTACGTTCTGTTGGAATTTGTTAGGACTCTAGAAACTTTGTAATCATTTATCTAAAATGAAGAGGCTAAAATCCTGATACATCTTGTTTTTTCTAATGAAAATGGGACAGGGCCTATGACTGTTTTTTGTTATAAAAAAAATCACACATTATTGCAAGATGCATTTGTCTGCAAAGTTGTCTGTGTAGAATGTGAGATTCCCCCAGGACCGGAGCAACCTGAATCTACACTACCACAAAACAATAACAATACAAGGAGTTAGAATAGAAAACTAGACTGATTTTTTTAGTTTTAATATATATTGATTTTAATATATATTGATTTACTTCTGGTTCATCAACTTGACTAAGATTTTGATGATAACAACCATTATGATTCCATGAATGCAAAGTTGTTTATCCACCTTGAATTCCCTAACCGACTTTTAAAATCAAAATGTGCTTACCGGTTGTAGTTACCAGTCGCTAATCTCCCTTCAACCTTCTTGGCTCCAGCTACAGGTATACATACATCAAGTTAGAAAGGTGGTCCTCAAGAGGGTCAAAGCAAAGTGTAATTAAAATACAAACTTCGTCGAAAATCAGTTGTCATCGACAAGTTCAATAAATAGCAGAAAGTACAATATATTAAACGTAGTAATACATCTCAATACCTTGTCATGTGCCTGTATGAGAAGTACATTTATATAGGAGTATGAACTAACTGGGTTTAATTTTAATGTATGTTGGTTCATCTTAACATACAGAAGGTTTGCCTTATAATAGCTGTTTAAACTATTGACCGTAATTTCTATCATGTTCCAAATACATGAGAATGGAGAAGGAATTAGGGAATCATTCAAGTGATATTTATCATTCAAACCATTGGTTGTGTGAAGTGCACAGAAGGAAAATAAAAGGTCAAACTTTTTTTTTCAAGTTTAAAGAATGAAGCACCATTAGTACATAGATACACATGATACATACAAGAAAAGAGAAATGTGAATATCAGTTTGATGTTTGGAAATGAAACGAAGTAAAAAAAAAAGGCCATTTACCCAGAAGATAAAGATTTGGAATTACCTCTGAGTTGAGTGAAGTAGGGTTCCTGAACATGCAACTCAAAGTCAACAGCATCATACATCTAATGGTTAAAGATGACAAATAGTAAGTTACAAACCCAATAAAAAATGGCTGCATCCCAGCCAGGAATCCATATTGCCTGTTCATTACTATACTTTTCAAATGTTTGGTAATATGCTTTCATTATACTGGTCAGCTGAAAATTACACTGCCCCCAAGGAAACACCAGACAGGATATGCAATTTACGTGATTTGGTGCCTATACAGAAACCATGTGCAGTAGGATTTGTGGAGACAATTACCCTGCTCATCCTGTATGGTCAGAACTCAGAAACAACTGATGCTAGTGCTGCAAAACATTGCAGCAAACGCATGGCTTCCACAGCGAAAATTGAAGCAGCCAACAATGGTGCCTCTGATTCTTACTAGCATGCTACAGAATAGCCAACAATGGTCCCTCTGATTCATGGTTCATAGCGACGACACACAGCTGAACTGAAGCAACGAAAAGATGAGTTACCCGCTTCAACTCGGCGCCTTTCTCCAGCAGCAGCAGCTCCCACCCTCTCTCCTCCGGCCCCTCCTCCGCAGCCGGAATCCCGACCACTGCGGGCGGTCCCGGGAGCCGCCCCTCCTCGAGGCACCGCTGAATAGAGGCCTCCAGCTTCCCGAACAGTTCGCCGTCGTTGACGAGGCGGACGCAGTAGGACGGCGAGAGGGGGAACGCGGCCAGGTCGTCACCGGGGCAGGCGCCGGTGTGGGAGGAGAGGACGAAACGGAGGAGGTCGCCGATGCAGGACGAGAGGGCCACGCCGCCGACGCCCGGAGACTGCGGCGCCGGGGTGGCGGCAGGGTCGGAGGAGGTCGTCATTCCGGTGATGTAGTTGACTCATGCTTGTTTAGTTCGCAAAATGCAAAATTTTTCGTTTTTATTTGCCAAATATTATCCAATCACGGAGTGACTAGGCTCAAAAGATTCATCTCACAAATTACAGGTAAACTGTGCAGTTAGTTTTTATTTTCGTCTATATTTAATGCTCCATAAATGCGACTAAAGATTTAATATGACGAAAAATCTTGAAAATTTTTGCGAACTAAAAAAGGCCAGGCCGAAATGATGAAGGTTGTTTGACTCAAGCTCCGGTCGATCTGGGCCGCACTTTCACATCCAACGGCGCAAAAACACAGAACGCTGCTCAATTGCTGACGAGCACAGCCGCGGCGGCGGCGCTCCCTCCCAAAACCCTCGGCCGCCAACCGTCTCGTTCCTCCGGCTGCCCCACTTCTCCTCCGGCGGCGCCGCGGCGGGCAACCTCCCAAAATCACGGCCATGGAAGCCGACATCGCTTCGAGGTATGAGATCCCTCGGACCGCTCAGTTCCTTCGCGACTGCGCCTACAACAGGGTCGCGCTCCAGGTAATCCTGCCCAAACCGTTCCTATTCTGTTCGTCTCTCTCTGGATTTCTGATTCCTGATTCTTCTGCTCGTTCTCATGGCGCCGTAGTTCCCCGACGAGATGCTCAAGGACGCCGCGGCGGTGGCGAGGGCGCTGCGGCGGGAGCTTGCCTCCGGCGGGGCCGGTGGTGGGGTCAGGGTGTTCGTGATGGCCGACACGGCGTACAACTCCTGCTGCGTCGACGAGGTGGGCGCGTCCCACATCGATGCGCAGTGCGTCGTCCATTACGGCCACGCCTGCATGAGCCCGTGAGCAAACCCGCCCGCCCTCCCCCTGTTACTCTCAAAAGTTTGATTTTGGTTTCGTTTTTGTTTTCCTACTAAAACAAATATTAGGACAGACTTTTTAAATGGTTTGATTAGATGCAGTTTGATACCATTTTTTTCCGACTTGTTGGGAACAATTCATTGTGTGCTGTCTTTAGTTTGTGCTGTGCTAACAGACCTTTGCAACTTGAAATGCAGAACATCAAATTTGCCAGCTTACTTTGTATTCGGGAAGGCACAGTTGGATATCCACGCATGTGCCAGCACATTGCTTGAGTGCTCAAGAACAAGCAATAAGCGCATTCTGGTATGCCCCAAACTATTTCCTCCTCTTAAAAGTTTTATGTGTAGTCCATGGGATGAGCTTCAATCTTTGTATGGCCTATAGCACCATATCTGAATTCTGGACTTGACAACTTTGCTAAACCACACTATAAGATCAACATGCTGATAAATGATAGCGTTTGCTGCAAAGTAAGGAATTTTCTTGGCTAGATCAATAGTGAGAAAGTTTCTTTGGGCAGAAGCCATGTTTTTATTTAGGTCATAATTCTTATAGTTTTTTTAATATCCTAAAGGAAATTAAATTAAAAGTAGCCTAAATTAGAGTGACATGAGAATTACAGTAGTCAACCTTCAAGTCATTCATAAGTTTGGTCACAAAGAAAGATGCTACAAGGTGATGTGCTGATGGCCTTAGACGCCATCTACCGAGGCCATGTTTTCAAATTTCGGCTCCTAAACACAGCCTTCATTACCTTGCTGCCTAAAAAGGTGGACGCAGTGGAAGTGAAGGATTATCGGCCTATCAGTCTGATTCACAGCTTTGCCAAATTGGTGACTAAAATCCTGGCTAATCGGCTTGCCCCTCTCTTACCTTCCCTGATTTCAGTAAACCAAAGTGCTTTTGTGCGGGGGAGGAAAATTCATGACAACTTTATGTTGGTCCAGCAGATGGTTAAAACTTTGCATCAGAAGAAAGAGGCGCATGTCCTACTCAAGCTAGATATTTCCAAGGCTTTTGACTCTGTTTCCTGGTCTTTTCTTTTGGAAATCATGAGCAAAGTGGGTTTCGGTCAGCGATGGCGGGACCTCATTTGTTTGATCCTGTCCACTTCTTCGACGCAGGTTCTGGTTAATGGAGAGCCAGGGGAGATCATCTACCATCATCGGGGTCTCAGACAGGGAGATCCCCTGTCACCCATGTTGTTTATCTTAGTGATGGAGGTGCTGAATTCCATGATCACTTATGCTACAGTGAAGGGCTTGATGCAACCTCTGGCCATTCAGCAAGTTCGCCATCGGGTATCTTTCTATGCTGATGATGCAGTCCTATTCTTGAGACCCTACAATTTGGATCTGGTCACAGTTAGACACCTCCTTGATTTGTTTGGACATGCCTCTGGTCTTAGAACCAATTTGTCCAAGAGCTCAATCTCCCCTATCCATTGTACTGATGATGAGGAGGCACTCTCAGCAAATATCCTCTCCTGTTCCATAAAGGCTTTTCCTTGTACGTATCTTGGCCTCCCACTCTCAATTGGTAAACCAACTAAAGAGGCGCTGTTACCTCTAGTTGATAAGGTGGCAGACTATCTTCCAGGATGGAAGGCCTCACTTTTGAACAAGGCTGGGAGGTTAGTCTTGGTGAAAGTGGTACTGACTGCTGTTCCTCTGTACCTGTTAATAGCCTTGGACCTTCCAAAATGGGTTGTCAAAGCTATTGATAAAAAGAGGCGAGGATTTCTATGGAAGGGTCATCAACAGGCGAATGGGGGCAGTTGTCTGGTAGCGTGGGAGAAAGTGCAGTGACCACTTGAATATGGAGGCCTTGGGATTCATAATCTGGAACTTTTGGGCTGTGCACTCAGGATTCGTTGGTTGTGGGCTCAAAAGACAAATGCTGAAAGGCCTTGGGGTGGTCTTCCAATCTCTGTTCCTCTTAAGGCCAGAGCTCTCTTCAATATTGCAGTTGATGCCATAGTTGGAAATGGGGAGGAAATCTTGTTCTGGACAGATAGATGGCTAGATGGGCATACCTTGTCTGAAATAGCGCCTAACCTGTTCAGAAGTGTCCCAAAACGAATAGCCAAAAGTAGGACTGTGGCTCAAGCACTGCATAATAGAAGCTGGGTTCAAGATATTAAGGGACCTCGTACAGTTGAAGTCTTGCTCGAATATTTCCGCATCTGGGATATGGTGGATGGCTTTGTTCTGCAACCAGAAAGTCCAGACCAATATAGGTGGAAGTTTACGCAGGATGGCACTTACAGTTGCAAGTCTGCATATGCGGCCTTCTTTGAGGGCTCCATTAAGTTCGGCCCTGGAGAAGAATTTGGAAAACTTGGGCTCCCCCACGCTGTAAGTTTTTCATCTGGTTAGTGGTTCATAATCGGGTGTGGACAGCTGACCGGCTAGCAAAAAGAAATCTGCCACATCCAGAATCTTGTCCCTTATGTGATCAAGTGGATGAAACAATAAATCATCTGCTAGTGGGCTGTGTTTTTGCTCGACAAGTCTGGACCTTGGTTTTGGAACAAATAGGTCTGTTGCTTGTGGCACCACAGCATAATGTGTCTCGTTTCTCGAGGTGGTGGAAGAGATCAATTGCTGCTGTCCCAAAAGAAATACGTAAAGGCCTCAACTCTTTAATAATTTTGGTGGCATGGGAGATATGGAAGCATCGCAACTCTTGTGTGTTTGATAACAAGAGGCCGAACATTCAGGAGGTTTTTAGAGCTATTAGCTCGGAGGGGGAACTTTGGTGCTCAGCCGGTGCCTCCAAGCTCCAGGAACTTGTTCTCAGGTCGCGGCCCTTTGAGACATAAAGCTTGAAGGATCTTGGTCGCTTATGAAAGTCAAGTCTGTAACTTAGTTCCCAAGGGGTTTGTGTCTGGTGTGTGTGTGTGTGTGTGTGTGGGTGTGTTAGCTGGGTCTTTCTTGACCCTTGTAAGACCTTTCTTCTACCTTAATGAAATGACACGCAGCTCTCCTGCGTTGTTCGAGAAAAAAGAACCAATACAATAAAGATTCTAAAAACTACAAACACTCCATGATGGACTTGACGGAGTCTAAGATCCTTAAATAATGGTAGAATAATGCAAAATGTTCGCCCTCCAAACCAAGCTGTGACGGTTGCTCCCATCAAGATTGTTATGGGACTTCCACCAATCACAAGATCAAAGTCGCAAATCCTTCTAATGTTAGTGTCTGCACATCAGTAATCTCAATCAAAGTGCCACTCTGTGTCTGACCGCACCAACTCTTCAGAATCGTCCTATCGACCTCGGATTTCTCTACTGAAATAACTCCTCCAATACCAGAGAGTGAAGACAGTACATTCATGCCTTGTGGGAACATATCATTGAGAACTGAGAGATGGTAAGCAACAGTATCAACATGAAATGAATTTCCTAGAGATCGATACCTCTCTGTCCTGCTTATACCTCTGGTGTGATCCTTGAAAGTCGAGTAGGAACTCCATCCCATTAGGCTCTAGAGGAGCAACCTTGTTTAAGCCAACCCAAGCGAGATTCCATTTCCTACACTCCAACCCAAACTTCTGAACTCTTGGAGGTGGATCTAAACTGTGTGTAAGGGCTACAGGAAGCAAAATTTTTTGGAGGAAGCTAGACTGCAGGCCCATAGACTTTGTGATTCAAAAAGAGCAACCTTTCTGTCCTCTTTAGGACTACAAGGCTGACTCCCTCCTGCTGTTTCTCTTCTTTCCCTCTCTTTCTGTACAGTTGTACAGCCTGTAGACTGTAGTCCTTTCCGTTTCTCCCTTTCTCTCTGCACAGTTTATTTATTTGATTTTATATACCAACAGTGGGGGCTTCCCCTGCTGTATTTATGGCTAAAAAAAACTGTGTGTAAGGGCTACACGAATCCTCTCTAACAATTTTGCACTACACACATAAGTATAGAGGCAATTGAATTGTCGTCTTGGGTCCCATGATGGCCACCACCTCTTGGTACGAGATAATGCTTCGGATATTGCCTTTGGAGGTATGGGGAGGAGAGGTGACCTGTTCTCAAGTGGCAGATTAAGCATGTAACCCCTTTCCCTGGCAGCAGCACAGAAGTACTTTGAGTCCACAAACTCTGGCTGAATATCATACAAGAACCTTGATATGGTAGTCCAGACACCTTTTGGAGCAAGAATTACTCTCTCACTCTCTCTCTCTATCCATGAACCTTCCTTTGTTTCTCCCTCCATAGGAATTATCCTCCAGTATTGCAAACACAGTTCCACTATCAGACCATTCAATTAGAGCTAAATCTTATTGCAGACTTGGACAGTTCACCTAAGATGAACCTCATAGTCAGGCAAATTGCCACAGTAACCATCTCCTGCGGTATGTGAAGATAAATTGATAAAAATCTTTTTGTATTTCCTGTGGTCTTTCACTCTTCCTGTTATGGTACAAGTAACGCTACAACTGGAGTAGGTAATGCAATATTTGCGTAACATTATGCTGGTTCAAACATCAATTCTATGTCATGTCTAGGATTTTCATTGATCTGCTTACTTCAGGTTTCTGTTGCCTTGCATTTTCACTAGTGGCATCTTTTACCGATAAATAAATATTAACTATGTTATGCTTATGCTATCAACAATAGTTTCATTCTACGTATTCTATTTGTACTAATCTTGGCTATTATGGCTTACCAAACAGGTTTTATATGGACTAGAGTACGCATATGCATTGGATGATCTTAGACAAGCTTTCATGGAGTCATGCAAATCAAATTCTTGCAATCCTGAAGTCCAGTATGCAGAAGTTCTGTGTTCAGTTATGAGTCCATCATCAAGTACTACAGAAGAAAACACAATTCCTCAGTCGAGTGGCACCTCTTGTAACAGAGATATCACAAGAAACAGCGATGTAGCAACATTCCTGGACAATCATTATGGCATGAAATGTTCCAGTTCTACACAAAAGTACAGCCTTGGTGGCATTACATGGGATATTTCAGTTGATGAAAAAATGGAGGACTATTTGATATTTTGGATTGGACAAGATAACTCAGCATTTGCCAACATAGTCCTTACCTTCAATAAATGTGAAATAGGTGTGTTTTCTTCATCCTCATTTTGTGTATGGCAGGAGGATTGTTTAATTTGTGCAAGTCTTGTTTTCCTAAGCTTGTAGATGTTTTTCTCTTCAATAATCAGCAGTGTGATATTCAATACTGCATATGGCAATGTGATGTACTTGGAGTACAGCTTGTTTGAAATCTAAGATTTGATTCTTGATCGGCAGTGATCTTGTAACTTCTGCTTAGCGATGTGTAATGCAGATCTTATAGTCCTCTTGTTTACATTATTTGCAACATGCTTACATTTTCCATTCTGTCATTGATCATCTTTAAGGTAATTGCTGTAATGCAGGGATCTTCTGAATGTAATGCATTTGAATGTTAATGTTTCTTTTGTAGTTAGATATGACGCAATAGAAAATCAACTCACAGCTGACATCTCTCATCTGATGAAAATTCTTAGGCGAAGGTACTTTGTTTTTACAGCATTCATGTACCTTTTTTCTTACAATATTTGGTACTGCTTAACAAATATAATTTTTAATTGTAGATATTACCTTGTGGAGAAGGCGAAGGATGCAAATATTATTGGCATTTTGGTGGGAACTCTGGGTGCTGGTATGCACATTGTTAACTTGAACATAAAAAGTAGTTATGCCAATGTTGAGGCACTATTAGATTGTGACCTCAGCTATGAGGTTTACCTTTATATTTCAGCCATGCATGCCTCTTAGAAAGGCACCATACTATGCAAGAATATGATCCATGCCTGATTAGTTCATCACAAGGCTGGTTTAGTTTGGCTATAAGCAGATCAAGCGGGAGATGAACTCCCTAACTAGTTTCATGGTTTGCCTAGACCAGACATTCCTCGTTTCTTTAGTGGTCTATTGATTTTGTGCATTTCTCATAATCATAAATACAACCACTTCACCTGAATATTAGTATTTTAGTTCTCATGTTATCTGGCCTGAATTTTGGTAGAAACACTTAAATTTTCTGACGTGGTGCATTGCACTCCTTGATGATGCAGCTGGTTATCTTCATATAATCGAACAAATGAAAGAACTGATCAAGGCTGCTGGAAAGAAATCTTATACATTGGTCATGGGCAGGCCTAATTCTGCAAAACTTGCGAATTTTCCAGAGGTGTGCTACTTTAATTTAACTCTGAACTGTTTTTCTCTGTTCACCTATCTATACCGACATTGTTTTTCCTTGGAGCAGTGCGAAGTTTTTATTTATGTTTCTTGTGCCCAAACCGCTCTGCTGGATAGCAAGGATTTTTTAGCTCCAGTTATTACACCTTTTGAAGCTGTACTAGCTTTTAGCAGGTATGCTACATTATTGTCCTCTGATAGAACCCAAGATACTTGTATTGTTGTGCCTGATTACAAATCTATATGAAGGGCCTCATGTGGCATCAATTTACATATTTTGCTATGGTTCTGATGCCAGAAGCAACATGTTTTCAGGGGAAGAGAGTGGACTGGAGAATATCTTTTGGATTTCAAGGATTTGATCACTTTAGAGAAACAAGAAGTTGTGAGCACAACAGAAGAAGCACGTTTTTCTTTTATCAAAGGTGTCTATGTGGAAGATAATTGCCCCCAAGGTACATCATATGCAGTTGGGTCTATCCATCTGTCACTGTT
This sequence comes from Sorghum bicolor, assembly GCF_000003195.3. Taxonomy (NCBI): domain Eukaryota; kingdom Viridiplantae; phylum Streptophyta; class Magnoliopsida; order Poales; family Poaceae; genus Sorghum; species Sorghum bicolor. The sequence goes on from NC_012870.2 coordinate 1,510,605, forward strand.
TGAACAAGTTTTGTCCTTTAATAGTGCTGTGGTTGGCTCACTCATTTGCTTTTATTTTGTTTCACCTTTTTTTTTAACTAATCAGCACACATGTTTTCTAATCGTTTGCCCCCACAGAAAATGAGGAGCAATCAGAAACATCGCTCGCACTGGCTGAGGTAACAGAAAAGGCACTAAGCATCCAAAACCAGCACAACGACGCTGTCCTTTACAAAGGAGGAGCAATGTCCTCAATCGACTACCTCAAGGCACGTTCATACCGTGGTCTAACTGGAGAATATGAAGGTCCAGTGCCTAATTCAATCTTGGTAGGCAGAACCGGCAGGGCGGCTGGTTACAGTGATGAGAAAACCGAGAACGCACAATAAATGTACCATCCTGCCAGTTAACCAGTTACTACAGGCTCCCTTGTTTTGGCGGTGAAAAACCAGGGTGCACAATGATTCAATCTTACCCTGGATGGTTTACCAATCTTTGCCTTTTGTTTTGGAGGGGAAACAGGTTTACAAACAATTGTCGACATTTTTATCGACGAGAACACCTGTTTCTAGTCCCAGGGAACAATGCTTTAGATGCTGTTCGTTCACGTGGCTGTTTTGCTGTTGGAAACTCTGTGCATAGTCGGTTTGGATGCGTCACAAGTTTTGCGAATTTGTGTGAGGTTATTTCTAACAACTGTGGCATGTGTTCAGAAGATGAGATATACGTTGTACCAGACTTGTTCAAACAGTGACAGATGGATAGACCACTGTAGTCCGTTATGTTTGTACCAGACAAAGTTTACTCTGTACATTCATATTTATTGACTACTACTAGGGAGCCCTTAAAGCACCATTTGGTAAAACCTTCTTGTTTAGTTTGCCTTTATTGATTACAGCTGTTTCGGGCATCTTGTACACGCTGATAAAAAGGTCTCACAGTGAGGCGGACACACCCAAATAACGAAATTTCACCTCGACTTAGAAGCATCAAACTTGACCATGGATATCCCTCATGCATACCACTCATCATAAAATTAGGAACACCATGATACAAATTAACTTTGTTTTCAAATAAAAACAAGTGTCTAAGCAAAAGGTTACTACATAAAAAAAACTGTCTTCACCCTTTGTTCTAAAACAAAATCATGTGTCTAACCAAAAGGGAACTACATAAAACTGCCTTCGTCATACTTTTTTTTTTTTTTTACAAAATCTTCATTAGCATAGCGTCCGATCGAGTTTGTTCAGAGCAGCACAGGACATGTCTGCACAGTTCCTCTAGTTAGTTCCCCTAGTAGTATCCATTCCCCCAACATTCAAATTAGCGTTACACTTCACACTAGTTTCACAGAGGCTCCTGCCCTGTTCTAGATAGTCTATCTTCTGTAAAGTTGGAGAACATCATTCTCCTAAGTGTACTCTGTTCTTAAGTTTAATACATTTTGTTCCTTATCAAAGTGTTACACGCTTACATTTTCCCCAACACTACAACTCTCAAACCTCAACGCTCAACATTTGGAATCAACAAACATACTCCGTTGTTTAGTATGTCGAGCTTTAGAATTTTCCCAGCCTATTGTTACTCCATCTTCATCCCTGCCTGCTCCAGTAGTGATTTTCTGGCCCTACATTCCAGGTTAGAATTCATATTGTCCATTGCAGCAAGCCCATCGACGCCAAAACTGTGAGACATCTGGTGGCAGGTCGAACACAGTTCAGAAGGCAATAACTCAGGCAATGTCATGTGCGCCAATTTTCAGTTCCTTCAGCACTGATTTCGGAAGATCCATCCGGGTGAATAAAGGGACCTCCAACCTAAGTACAAGTCATGAACTAACCATGCCCAAGCACCACAATGCTACAACTGTAGTGAACCAAGGCTATCAGGAACAAGATTAGCAAAAACAGCACTTCCCATGCGTAATGCTCAACTCACAGCTGTTGTGCCCTGCGCCAACAAAGGAACATACAAGAAAGCATCAGAACTACAGTGATATTGCAGAAAGAACTGCTCTTTAGGTCACTGATGAAAAGACAGACATCCATGCAAAGATTTTATGATCATACCTCTATTGCATTGGACTTGCTGGAGCATTAGTTACATGCATTGACTCTAAAGACCTTGTTCTTTTCCTGTTCTTTTCCTACGAGGCTGCAACTAATGGAAACAAGATTTCACTTGTTTTTACTCCACTGTACATGCACAAGAGTAATGTGGATATGGAGGCTGCTTATGATTGATACCACCAGCATCTTCACATCATCTCATGAGTCATGCACTGAATTAATGAGCTGATCCTCGTCTATGGATAACTTTCTTAAAGCTTTAGACAGCAGTGTATATCTTGTGACAACTTGCCTATACAGATCATGCATCTGCTTGACTTCCCGTGGATTCAAGCTTTCAGTTTCTGAATCCATGAAAGGGAATCTAGGACCTGTCACATGTATCACTTTAAATATTATGATTATTCAATAATATTAAGCACTGGACTGAAACCCTGAAAATTGCTTGAAACGCATAACAACCCCTTGAAGAAAAAAAAATCTACAAGAGCTAACCATTTTATTTTATTTGATAGGTAAAATGGTTCTTGGACAAAATCACAATAAAAACCACATTATGTTTTTCTTTGAACAAAAAAAACCACATTTGTTTGACGGCAAAAATGAATTGTTTTGTGAGAGAAAACTGGAATGCAAACCCATGGTCAAACAAACTTCTTCGAATAAATTGACTAATATAGTAAGCAAACCTGCCATATCAATTTCCTCCTGATTTGCCCTTGCAGATGTGGGGGGTCCCTGTGAGCTACTTGGGCTAGCAACAGATACTTGAGTAGCTAGTCTTGCCGATTCCATATGTTTCTGAAACTCGCTTCCCTCCATCGATAATGAGCTAGCATTAACATCTATTATAAACATCTTTGCTGAAATGAGGTTTGTCAGATAGTATTCAACTTCCGAAATTAGCTTTGTTTCTCTTCTAAAGAGCTGAACAAACTTCAGATTGGAGTGCAGCTGAGGAGGATTGGCCTACATCAAATTTTCAGAAGGCTTCTCAGTTGTACTCAATCAGTAAGAAGAAATAGCAAGAATAAACAGTTGCCAGGAGATGCTTGCCTTGATAGTAATATAGATAAGAATAGGAAGGAATTCATCAGCCCCAGATAATGTTCGATCATTTGACATTGATATGTTCAGAAGCAAGTTATTGATGACTTGACAACAGCTCATGATGCACAGAAGCTTCTCACGTGGTGCTTTGAAGGAATTAACCTTCTGCAACTCTTTCACTGCAAGCTAGAGTGGCATGTGCATAAAAAAGAATGGTCATAGTTAGCATGAGCTTTGGCTGTATCACTGGAATGATTTCTTTCATGGGAATTTGGATAATTTAAAATTATGGATATTACATGATTAAAACCAGCAACTTGAATACATAGTACAATGAGGACATAATTGATAACAGAAAAAATAGAGCTGAATACTTTTGACCCCCTTTTCAGTATTGAAAGCTAGCAAACATATCCAAGTATTGGGGCTTCATTTCGATCAAACATGTAATGATAATAAAGCTATTAAAATGTGGCATACACTGATTACTCCCATCCTTGCAACTTATGACAACCATCACGGACTGAAACCACATTGTGAATGCTTGAAGCTCAGAATGAATTACCAGCCACGATGCCTCGTTATGCAGGATCTTGGGTATATCCAAGTGATGAGGCTTAACAAACTGCTGCAAGAGACCAATCTTCTCTGATATCTCCATGTCGGTAACAGCATCCTCAGTGGAGGTCCCAAACGTGCGGTCGAACAATTTGGTCATGACGTACTTCTCCAGGCCCTAACGCACAAAGAAAAAAAAAACCCTCATCAGGCCAATGAAGGCGAAAAACAAGGATCAGTGGGGCAGGGCTTCACCTCGAGCGCGTGGTCGATCTCCTGGTTGGTGGCGTTGGCCCAGAGCGGATGGTCCCTGATGGCGCTCTCCATCTCCGTGAAGAAGGCCTGGACCTTGCAGCCGTCCTCCTCGGCGTTGGGCGCGTGGAAGGAGAAGGACACGAGGAAGCTGCCAGCGCCAAGCTAACCGCAGGTCAGAGAAATCCACAGGAAGCAGGTGCGTTCTACTCACTCTGCTTACATCTAACAACCAATCTAGATTGACCGATAGATTCAAGCTACGATTTTTCCGGACCACGGGGTGGGCGGGTTACAGGTGACTGACCTCTTGATGGAGCGGAAGAGGTCGGCGGCGGCGGGGCGGCGCATGCGGTCGAGGAAGTCGTAGAAGTCGGGGCGCGACGCCGTCGACGTGGGGCTCTCCATCGCTAGGCCACGCCGGCGCCCGCGCTTGCGTCGTGGTGTCCGCGTGCGCGTCGGCCGATCTGGCAGACAAGCCTACAAGGACGAGCCCGGTGCTGTGTGCTGTGCGCGGGCACCCCGGGTTGGATTCCACTTCCAGCCTGATCTATCTAGTACACACTGTTGACCCAAAACTGGAGGATCCACGCGACGATTTCTTCGCCTCGATCTCGCAAAAAAAAAAAAGTGTTGGCAGCAGCAAAGAGTTCGATCTGGCGAATTCTTGATGATGCAGAAACAAGTTGGACTCTCAACTGTCTTCCGAAAAGGAAACGACAGGGTTTCGGAAAACGACAGGGAAGAGAAGAAAGAAGGCAGCGGCAGCACTGTGACACAGAAGCAGTTTTGGGATCTTCCAATTTGACAAACTATGGGTTTCTTCCAGTACACAATCATGATCATGAACACACACGCATACATCACGCTGAATATATCTCTTTATCTTCTACAAACACATGAACAGACCAGACATCCATGATCCATCCCAGCAGAAACAACTCCAAGCACCCAATGCCCAGCTGTTCAAAGGATCGTGTTTGAGTCTTGCACAACAACTTCCTGCTTGATCAACCCCCTTGCCCTTGCTACCATCGCGAACGCCAAAGTTTCAGGGACACATTTTCCACGCAAGACGCATCACATCATCATCGATGTATGGCCGTAAATTCCACATGAGACAGTATCCCTCGAGCTCTGATGAAGGTGTTTTCAAGGACAATGCACTGACAATCTTTTCCTGTAGAAGAGAACAGCAGCCCTCGTTAATCAAGAGGGCGAAAGAAATAGAGCTGGGATGCCACGAAATGTAAAGCGCGATAGAAAATGCACATTCTGACTGGCACATGGATGTGTGGTTTAATTTACCTGCATCATGTAGTCAAGCTTCAGCATGTTGCGAACCATGACCATCACTGTAACAAATGATACATCCGTGTCCAACTGATCTGCACTTTTATCCTCCTCTTGTGTAGAAACACCCTGTCACCAATTTTCCATTTCACTTCATCATTGCAGACAGCAAGTTTATTCTCTGATGAACAGAACACTGAAAGTACTAGAAAAAGGAATATGGAAACAGAAAACTCTACCTCCATGGAGCAGCAATCAGTACTTGGCATGTTATCAAAGCACTGACTGTCTGAAACTTCCAGAGCACTTAAACTGGCTGTTAGTGTGATGCCATAGACATTCTCGACTAGAAATTCAAGCTCTTCAAGCAAAGTCTTAACTAGGAGAAAATAAAAGGAACACAAGGTCAATTAGAGCCAAAGGGTTTCACAAACATGTAAAAAGGTGATATTGTAAACCCATAGCTCCAACTTTAAAATATGAACCAAGGACAAAAATCTCAATGATGCATATATCTTGGCCAAATGTTTTCCCTCTGTCTACTAATGGAAAGATAGGCAGCCCTTCTTCCTATTCTTCAGGATGGGAGGGGGAAGGAGGGACTTGTGGCCAGACGTAGAGCCAAACAGCCATGTAAAGACCAAAACATGACAAACATAAGGCTTCAAACTCAGTAACCGGTTAACCAATAAAAATGGTATCTTGACCAAATTGATATGGTCGTTCTATGTATGCTATCATTAACAGAAAAAGGATTATGATTGTCACTTTATACATTAGTTAACGTTTCTCTGTCCAACAAGAATAAATCCCTTTGGAACGTTTGCTGCGCCAATCTGACTGCATCTGGACACTCAAGTCTATAAATTTTGCACAAGAATTGCAGCAAGGTCTTAGCACTAAAAAGTGCTTGTGAATATTGAACAGGATAAAGATAACCATACTCATATAAGATACAAAGATCAAGTACCTTTCTTTATATGATCTTTAAGTCTATCTTCGCATGAGCTTACTGGCACAAGGAAAAGAAAAGGTCAATATCAAACTGATTAAAGGGTATGGAATTATCATTAAAATTTAACAATTATGTTGTCTAGAGCTCATATTTCAACAAGAAATCCAAGAATAGCATGAGAATACATAAATTAGCTTAAAAATCACAATATGAGAGAAAACTCTACAGTCAGGAGAATGACTTCCGTTCAGGAAAAAAACATGTACATAACGAATTCAGATAATCGGGTCATATCAACCATTAGCATGTATGAATATTGAATAAAAAGGGTTGTTCACTAACAAAGATATATAACTCACGCTGATTTATGTTTGAGATGTTTTGGCAGTGAAGCCTGCAGCCAGCTTCAATATAGGACCTCATTCTGACAGTGCAGTTGGACTTGAGTATCTGATTCATGACATCCGATTCCTTAGGAATCTGCGGCCTAAGAAAATACTCTGCAATAAGATTGTTCAGTGCCTCAGCACAATACAGAAAATTAACCGGTGAACAGTACATAATACCATCACAATGTTAAAGACTAAACGGCATCATCATCATCATCATCAAAGCCTTTTAGTTCCAAGCAAGTTGGGGTAGGCTAGAGTTGAAACCCAACATGAGCCCCTAGTCACGGTTCTAAAGATTAAATGGCATCCCAGTGGATAATATAAACTGAACCTCACATGGCATATCAGTTGTGCCAACAAAAGAGGAAGGAGGGCATATCAGAGTAACTAACCAAGCGCCTCACGAAATCTTCCAAGCAATCGCTCCCCAGATTCAGCGAGCTCCTCGTACTGAGTGACCCTGTGTCACCACAGATGGAAGAATCAGCTTAGCTCAGGTTAATGCAAATTTCAGTCATGAGAGGATATGAATTACTTGGTCATGAACTCCATGAAGACACCTCGGCAACTGCTCTCATCCTCACCCGCCACCTCAGGCGGTGGCGGCGGCTGCGCGGCGAGCATAGCTGGAACCTCTCCCCTGCCTGCAATAGTGGTGGGTCCAGTATTTTGAGGTTGGGTATTAAAAGATATGAAGGGGGTTAAAAAAAGTAACAACCTAAAGTTTAGTATTTGGCATATATACTACCACACAATTATAATTGTATAATATATAGCAGATATAACACATAATATATAGCAGATGCAACTGTGAGCACAAATGGACTCACAGTGAAACTGGTGGTTGCGAGTAGCAATTCTAATCAATGTTATTGATACGATGTTGATCTCTAATTTAATCAGCTGGATTGAGTATGTATTATTCTGATGATTTCTTAAGTGCGTAGCAAATTGCATGGGTTAATCGTTAATCGTTGCTGATGGCCTTGTTCGCTTGTTCAACAAATCAAAGTTGGCCATTCTGATTATTTTCACCACTGGATGACAGACTGGCTATTGTGTCATTATGTCTCTTGCTTCAAACCATTTAAAGTAAGCGTGGAGGCGACGAGGCGTGCACCTCCAGTCCAACACTTATGCTCTGAACTAATCAGACATTCAGACCACTCGATCAAGCTCTCCACTGTCTCACGATAACAACAATAGTTGCCATCGCCATCTTGGTGATCAAGATTCAGTTTTCAGTGAACAGATGTTGGAAGTTGTGTCTGTCTCTACCCGTAGATTCCTGAGTCCAGTCTTTCTCTTCCTTTGCTCTTATCCCAATATTGAAGGGGTTTCAAAATAAATCAAATACTATTCTAACATCAGTAAATGGGAAGCCAATTGAATATTGAATTGACTCACAGTTGGTGCTGCAACTGCAATCGATCAGAGACTCAATTCAAACCTGTTCGGCTGCTCCCCTTCCGTTGTTCGCTGTTCGGTTCTGCAGCCTCCTCGGTGGGACGGTGGCTCGGTGCCGCACTGACGCGCCGACCTCGAGCCGCGGAGCCGCCGCCGCCGGCGGCCTCAGTGGGTGCGAGCGTGACGACGCCCCTGGCTGCGGCGGCGCTGCCCCTGCCGCAGACCGCTCGGCCGCTGGCCGCTGCCGGCCCGCAGGTGCGCGACGCGGCCAAGCCGAGCGGAGAGCTGCCTGTCCGCCGCCGCCTCTAACGGACCTAGGCTCTGCAGCAAGCTTCCACGGAGCTCGCCTCGACGGCGACGGCGACGGCGAGACGAGCCCAGTATAAATATTTAATGGGCCGGATCGACACTTTGGGCTGACTTTCTGAGCATATGGGCCTACAGCCCAGGTTCTCTGGGCCCATGTGGCTTTGATCCATGGTGCAGTGGCATCCGCTCCGTCCTGGTCCTGGACGAGGCAACGGCCGCCGCGAAAGGAGAATGGCCGGTGAGGTGCCACGTGTCCCCAGCCGCGGCCTCACTCGCACTACTCCCTCTCGCCTTCCCTGCTCGTCGTCTCCCACCAGTTGCCTTCGACTCGCCGGACGCCGTTGCCCTCCGCTTCTGCGACTCCGTCCGAGATGGCCGCCTCGGCATTGGCCTTCCGCGCGCTGCGGCCTCCACACGGCCGCCACGCTGCCGCCCCTTCGCCGCGCCCGCGCCCGCGTGCGTGCTCGGCAACCGCCGCTGCTCCAAGGGCGCGCTGCCGCGCGGTGGCTGCGGACGAGCGCCCCGCCGACCCCGCGTTCCCCGAGGGCCAGAACCGCGGGATTTCCGGGTACGAACCGCAACGCACAAACCCAACTGACCATTCGAATCTCAGACTTCGCCTCCTCATCGCCTCGCCGTTGTTGCGTTGGTTTGGTTGGTATGCGGTCGACCAGGGCGGTGGAGAGGCCGGAGGCGGACGTCGTTGTTATAGGCAGCGGGCTCGGCGGTCTGTGCTGCGCCGGCCTCCTGGCGAGGTACGGCCAGGACGTGCTGGTGCTCGAGAGCCATGACCGCCCGGGAGGCGCCGCGCACTCGTTCGATATCAAGGGATTCAGCTTCGATTCAGGGCCATCCTTGTTCTCTGGGTTCCAGTCCAGAGGCCCCCAGGCAAATCCACTTGCTCAGGTGCAGTTCTACGTCATTGTGCATAGCCTTTTGTCATTTTTGTAGTTGGATGGACGGAGACAGACAATGATATTGATCATGATGACAGCTTCAAACTGTTCTGCTTTGTTTGCCTGGCTCAGGTCCTTGATGCGTTAGGCCAATCAGTCCCTTGCGCGTCTTATGACTCTTGGATGGTTTATGTACCTGAAGGACAATTCCTCTCACGGATAGGACCAACTGAATTCCTCAAGGTAATATTTCTTGATTAGGCCACTCGGTACATTATACAGTCTCAAATTTATCTTGTGCATTTTCTTGATTTTCTGCAAGTTGGTTCAGTACCCATTGGCATGTTTGATTCTTGTCTAATTATTTTTTTTAGCAAAAAATATAGCAGGGGAGGCCCCCACTGTGAGATTTTATTAAATTCTTGTCTAATTAGTAACTATTGGGTATCCTCATAATCAATTTTTTGTGCATGTACTTATAATGATAATAATGAAGAAGCCAAAGAAGAGTTGTTTATGAATGATAAACAGACATGGCTCAATTTATGACCATTTCAATATTGGACAAAGGGGGTCCTTGGATGATACCTGATTACCCTGGGATGTTGTATGCTACACAGTGCATGCTTAGTTGTTGTGATCAAAAGAGGGAAAAGGGGTTTTCTGTTGCAATAGTTGGCTAAGATTTTTCTGGTGTATCCAGCACAAAGCAATGCTCTTGCATATTTAACAATGTCTGTTGTTAGCATTTTGTTTATGTTGGGATGCTCCCTCTCTTGATTGGATCCTGAGACCTGACTTGTAATCCCTGCAGGACCTTGAGATGTTTGTTGGTGTTGATGCTGTCCAGGAGTGGAAAAAACTTCTTGTGAGTTAACTTCATATTTAGATTCATGGGTTTGGTAAAGTCTTTGCTAGATGTAGATGAACACTTTGAACTAGTGAACAATGCATGGGTAATGCACTAGGTGTTATCCTCCTTGTGTGTTAGCACTCACATACACTATATCACATGAAGTTCGTAACTTAGGATGCTCTTATATTCCCTTAAAACATGTGCTAATACCATACTGAAAACAATCTCAGGATGCAGTTATTCCTATGTCTGCAGCTGCAATGGCTTTGCCTCCACTTTCCATTCGAGGCGATCTGGGCATTCTATCTACAGCTGCTGGTAGATATGCTCCTTCGTTATTGAAATCATTCATACAAATGGGACCTCAAGGAGCTCTGGGCGCTACAAAACTGCTACGTCCATTCAAAGAAATTGTTGATTCGCTGGGGCTGAAAAATCCCTTTGTTCGTAACTGGATCGATCTCCTGTGCTTTCTACTTGCTGGAGTTAAATCTGATGGTGCTCTTTCTGCAGAAATGGTAATCTAAGTTCCAACATAAAAAAACTTCCTCTTCAGTGCTTTCCTAAACTTTAGCACATGATGAAAATTGTGCATTGTAGAATGTGAGAAAATTCAATATTTGTTCCTTGCCTGTATCTGGGAATCTAAGGTTGGGTGTAACATCCCGTCCCAGGGCTTAATAGGATTAATATGATACTCATACCAACAAGTTGCAACTTCTTTTCCGGAAGCCTATCTCCAAAGAACTCTGAGGTTAAGCGTGCTTGGCTTGAGCAATTTCGGAATGGGTGACCAACTGAGAAGTTCTTCTTGGGTGCGCACGAGTGAGGATAAGGTGTGGAGAAAAAACTGATGATGTTGGTCTGTGAGGGCAGTCTATGTAACTGGTGTTGGTCTGTGAGGGTAGTCTATGTCCTAAAAAAGCTGCCAGATGTAAGCGGGCCTAGCCTCGAAGAGGTGAGACGTTACATTGAGGCATCCTCATTACTACATAAAATGATGTGCAGTGCATTTGGATTTTCCTGATATGACACTATCCAGAACTAATAGATCATATGCATGAGCATTAACTGCATTAACGAAAACTTGCACTATGAGTTTGTTTTAAAGTTTATGTCCTATCAATCGATAGATGTAATAATCTATTTCCGAATCTGTGTGACTACTACTATCAGTGCATAGATTCTGGTGGCGAGGGCCAAAGGAGATAGGGAAAACACTATCTCATATCAGGAAAATCCATATGCTGGTGTTGGCAAGAATTTATTCTTATTGGCCTTTTATGTCACCTGATTCATCTAAACTTGTGACAATTTTATCATAATATATCCGTACCTAGGATTTATGTACCAGGTTCTGTATTTCAGGACGTATAGCAAGTCACTGCCATCTGCTTCTAAGCCAAGCAAATGCAATGGTCACAGTAGTGATTGTATTTGTACTGATACTGAACTATGTACGGTGCCAGCATCCTTTTCTAGTGATGAATATCAACAACTGTTAGAATCATCAGATGGATATTGACATATTGTTGTCTGTAACGTCCATCTTTACATCTTCATATGTTCTTGGCGATCCTCCTGTCGCGAACATTCAAAATTGCTTGGATAATTTAAAATGTGCAAAGATGAGGTTTTGAGGTGTTCTTTTGATTATAGATTAGTTGTTCTAACTACACCCTCAGGTTTATATGTTTGCAGAATGGTACAAACCAGGATGCTTGCTTGAGTATCCTCTGGGTGGAACTGGAGCGATCATAGATGCCCTCGTGAGTGGTATTGAAAAATTTGGTGGCAGACTTGCTCTTCGTTCTCATGTTGAAAAGATCTTAATCGAGAATGGTCGAGCAGTTGGTGTCAAGCTACAAAGTGGACAAGTAAGCTCTAGAAGATATTTTATTGGCAGGCAAAATAAAATATTGCCCCTTCAGAACCAAAAGAAGAGAGAGAGACATGTGGGGAAATGAGTGATATGTCACGAACACAAAGCCAATAACAGCCACAACTAGCATGGCTTTGATATGTCATGTGCCTATCGTAGACAATGATTTTGTTTAATGTTTCATTTCAAATATATTTGTTTCCTTTATAGATGATAAAAGGCCTTCGATAGGAATGCACTGTGATCAATATTAATAGCCTTTTATCTACGTGAAAAGCAAATTAAGTGTTATCCTCAGTACCACATATAATAGTTAGTTTAGGCCTTTCTCCATGCCTTTAAATTAGTGGCAGACCATGTAGGCCAAGATCACAAAAAATTGCCACCATGTTGTCTTATGCAATCTGTTTTTTAGTGGCATGATTGTGCCACATGTCAGTCTAAGCCACTAGACAAACTTTTCATTCAGTGACTGCTATTATCCAACCTATGGTTTGAAGAAAGATATAGCTGTTGAAATCTTGTCGGGAATTATGTCCTTTTGCAGGTTGTCCGTGCAAAGAAAGCGGTTGTTAGCAATGCATCTATGTGGGATACTTTGGATCTCCTACCACCAAATGTTGTCCCAAAATCATATGAAGATAGAGTGAAAGCAACTCCACAATGTGAATCGTTTATGCATCTCCACCTTGGTTTTGATGCAAAGGTATGCTTCGTCCAAAGTGCTAGCAAACCATTTTAACAAAGATGCATGTTTCCTCATAGGTGATCCATCTCTTATCATAACCCTTTGGCATGACTCTATCAGAATGCTAGAGAGGACCTTGGGATCCATCACATTGTGGTTGACGATTGGAGCAAAGGAGTTGATGGTGAACAAAATGTTGTGTTGATATCTGTTCCTAGTGTTCTTAGTAAGGACCTGGCACCACCAGGAAAACACATTCTTCATGCATATACTCCAGGGACGGAACCTTTCAGTTTGTGGGAGGGATTGGACAGGAAAAGTGCAGAATATCGAAGATTGAAGGAAGAACGTTCTGAGGTACGTACATGGGCTGGCAATTTTGATTCTTTGCCACTATTACTATTAGTAGTACCTAGTAGCAAATAAATGCATAATTTAGATATATTCTTAGAAGTCTCATCTGTGCACCCTTAATGGCCCAGTTCTTAAATGCACGTGCTCATTTGCGTTGTCTAAGCAAGATCTGTTATCAAAAGAGATGGAATAGTCAAAAGAGAGAAATGCCCCCACAGTTGGCACAGAAATCATCAAAATGACTCTCGTTTTTCAAAAAGAAGACCACTATCGAGTGTCCGTAAGAAGTAATAACTTTGTTGTCTTGACTGTGACTGACATTCCCATGCAAACTTTTCAGGTGATGTGGAAAGCTGTGGAGCTTGCTCTTGGCCCAAAATTTAGCCGTGAAAGATGCGACGTGAAATTGGTCGGGACACCACTAACGCACAAGAGATTTCTCAGAAGGAATAGGGGAACCTATGGTCCAGCCATAAAAGCTGGAGAAGCCACTTTCCCTGGGCAAGCAACACCAATCCCCCAGCTCTTCTGCTGCGGTGACTCGACTTTTCCAGGGATTGGAGTGCCGGCGGTCGCGGCCAGCGGTGCAATCGTCGCGAACACGCTGGTTCCGGTGTCGCAGCATTCAGAGCTTCTTGATGCTGTTGGAATTTGAGTGGCAGATATGTCCTGGTAAGTTAGATCGAATCACTACTGATAACGCCACTGCAGTCTAGAGATATCATTCTAAACTTAGCTAATGGCCACTGAAACTGCATCAAGTACTTTATGTTGGAGCTTTTCACCGACAAAATGTATCGACCATCAAGGTTAAATTTTTTATCGCCCTCACATGCTGAGTCCAGCTAGGAGCCCCTTAGAATAATGATGTTTCTACTTGTCACGGCACAGCTCATATGAGCACTTTACAGTAGCATATGCGAACTGAATTGTTGATGTGAGGCCCATTTGACTCGGTCAATGAATGACAGTAGCATGATGAGCATGAACAGAACACCTATCCCCGGTGGACCTTTTGAGTGCCGCCCTTTTTTTTGTTAGATCATCTCCAACATATTACTTGTCCTCTATCTCCTGTTGTTAGGATGAGTAATCTACTGGGGCAACTTTAATCCCTCGTATAACAGTTTTTTGGTATTGGGGATGGCATAAGTAATGTTGGAGATACCACCACTTGTTTCCTGTTGCTATTCTTTTGGGCAAAGGCATGCGACTGTCTGTCTGTCTGTCTCTGTTTTGTGCCTCTCTCTTGCTTACCGTAGATCGCTTCATCGAGCTTCTCTGGTTGCAGGCTGATAAGTAGATACGTCTACATACACACAAACTCACAAAGATAATCAAAGATTTTCCTACGGCTGTTGGAAAGACCGCAAGAACATGGATGATGAAGACGACTGTTACAGCATAAAGTAATTGTCATTTAACCATGGTTCATTGTGTGCAGAGCAGCGTTTTGTAGTCAGAACTGAGACTGGGAAAATCAAAATATGGCATGATGTTGTACAGTACTGATTCAGATATACTTTTTTTTAAAACTCGATTCAGATAATACTTACTACGGCATGAAGCTTGTGTTACTGTGCCCCACATTGTTAAGAGAAGAGAGATGCTGCTTTCTGACAAAGTGGTCGCCTGCATGCTCCTTGACTCCTTGTATTGTTCTACCGAAAGCTCTGTGGCACATGCAGGCTTTTTGTCGACATTTTTCTGGTACGTAGAAAGAAGCATGTGCTTGTTTGTGCTAGGCCGTTGTACTACAACTGAAGTCGCAGTTAGCTGAAGTCCTTGGGCGACAGCAACAAATGCCAGCTATGCAGTTTTTTCATTGGAGGGCAGCACCTGTGCTGTGCGCAAAACTAAATCATTCTTTTTAATTTAAAAAGAAATAATAGGCCAAACCACCATCATTTAGATGCACCAGAAAAGTCCTTTTTTCCCAACTCATTTGCCTTTTTCTTCCTGAAAAATAAGTCAATATTTATAATTTTATATATGACTGCAAATTTGACGTAAAATTCCAGCACAGGATAAACTCAAGTTGCTAGTAATAAAAACAAAAGCCTTCACAATCACAGCAGTAGCACAGGTCAGTTCCCAGTCAAACTCGCATCCATCAGCCCCCGTATTTTTCACTGCCTAATTGACTGCAGCAAGCATCACCAGCCTCAGATTTGTTGGCATCTGCATCTCCCCCACCTCCTCATCAGACAGTCACTCTCCCCTGCAACTTCCATGATCTCCCCAATAAATTTCTCTGGTCCTTCCATGCCACGCCAATTCTTTTTTACCGGAAATGGAAAAGTTTGGAAGGACCCAACCCAAGACCAAGAGCTAGCAGCTGCCCTCCACTAGCTCACTTGCTCCCTCATGGCCTCCCTCGCTCCCACCACCAGCTTGCTTCAGAGTCCTGACCCCTAGCCTTCTCCTCCCTCCCCCACCACCCCACGCAAGAAAGAAACCCCAGGACGAGGCCGGAGCCGCTGCAGGAACAGTCAGACCGTGAAGAGCCCGCTGTTTGATCTGCTGCAAGAGCTCGCCGTCGATCTCTTCCAGGTTTCAGTCTGAGTTACTGGCCATGGATTCTTTGATCCGAGTCCCACCCTCAGATTTTTTTTTTTATCTGTTCTTTGGTCGCGGTTTTCGCCCAATTATCTGGAGGTATTGGATTTGGGGCGGATTGCCCCATTTATCTGAGAGGATCTTCACTCCAATTTCGCGTTTGATCTGTCACTATTTGGAGAAAGCTGCAGCTGTTCTTTCAGTCAAGGGTTTTGCTTGATCTCTGTGTGGTTCGAAACTCTGATGTTTCAACAGTAGCTAAAAAATCAGCAGCGCAGTGCTTCTTGTGTGTTCTCTGAATTGCTTGAATCACCAGGAGAAGTTTTGTTGCGTTTTTTCCCCCGCTCTATTTCTGCGATTTTACATGAAAATGATCCTGTTTTAACTTTTGTGTCATGCTGTTGTCATTCATTTAATTTACTAGGCATTGGAGTTGGCAAGTTGATCTTCCACAAAGCGATGAAACCACACACTGACCTTGGTGATCTCGATTGAGCCCTACCAGTTACCACATTGCTGGAGCCTTGAGGTATGGCATATTCTGGACAGAGGCATGGTGGTGTTGGGAGCTCCTCGAGGCCAGGGAATGGTTTCAAGGGGGCAGCCAACTCGGTGGAGTTTCTGGGTAGGGAGATGCTGGGAATGCAACTGAGGGATGCCAAGCCCGATACAGATGATGAAAGGGTAGGTTTCTTCTACTTTTTTATTGGCATATGACTGAAATTGGTGTTAATGTTTTGGTCACTTCATCACCACTTTCAGTCAAATATGTGTACATGTCCTGTCTTTTCCCTTATGTGCGGGTCCTTTAGGCTTTAATGTACCATTGCATATTAGTGGATTCAAAAAGATGTAATCGCCTGTCCTGCATATTGGCAATGTAATCTATATCCTGGAAAGGCACTGTTACATGTTATTGCTTCACGCTGTTATCACTTATACTGCCTATTCTAGAGGATGGGAAGAAACTGGTAAATAAATTCTGCACTCTGTATTGTTATGAAGAGACTTAGTTTCTTTCTTTCTTCTTCTTCTTCTTCTTCCTTTTTTTTTTCAGGAGATGGGATCAAGTTCAGATGTGACTGATAGTTCTAGTAATGAAGCTGGTCATGTAATAGCGACTACAATTCGTGGGCACAACGGCCTGCCTAAACAGGTGAGGGTAATTTTTCTTTGATTCTTGATATATATAATTGTTTGGAGGTAAAAGCTATCCAACAAATAATGATATGTGCTGTGAAACAGTCTGTCACATACATCGCTGAACATGTGGTTGGAACTGGTTCTTTTGGGGTTGTATATCAGGTAAACAACCCACCTTTCTGTTTTCTGAACTATTCTATGCCTAATTGATTGTGAAAAGCATATAACCATTTCACTATTAACTCTTTAGGCAAAATGCCGAGAAACAGGAGAAATTGTTGCCATAAAAAAGGTTCTTCAAGATAAGCGTTATAAGAACAGAGAGCTGCAAATCATGCATATGCTTGACCATCCTAACATCATCGGTCTTAAGCATTACTTCTTTTCAACAACTGAAAGGGACGAGCTTTATCTCAATCTTGTTCTTGAGTTTGTTCCAGAGACAGTAAACAGGATTGCAAGGCAGTACAACCGAATGAATCAGCGGATGCCCCTCATTTTTGTCAAACTGTACACGTACCAGGTCTGCCTTGACTAGGTGGTTTTTACTAATCATGCATGTTAAATGCTGTTTTTCCTTTAGAAATTTTTTCGCTGAGTCTTACCATTGATCTTCTTCTAGTTATGGCACTTCCTTTGCACACAATTAAAAAACATGTTTTCCTCGAAATAGTAGAAAAAAAAACATCTTAGAAGCCCTGACACACTTATTTAGCTGATTTTAAATAAGACAAGGGGATGGATTCTGGAAAATGTGGGGTACTAGTTTGGTAGTGTTGTCTAATGGTCATGTGCATGCCACATGTTCCTCAATCAACCTTATGGATCATGGATTCTGTAAGACATTATTTTGTCATGTTCATTCATTTGAAATAAACTTAAAATAATGGAGAAAATAGAGCATGGGTCCCCATGACTTCTATATTAAAATAGTCATATAGGGTCACAAATCTAGATAATATACATGTATGAGTGTGTCTGTTCCTTGAAACTAAACATGTTACTACTTTAGTGTACGTGCTGTTTTGTAGAACTAGAAGTGTGGTGACATCGGTATCTTATCTTGGCATCCATATTTATGTCTTCTCCTTCATCTAAAAGATATATATGCCTCATGTTTCCTTGAAGTCTATCTTCAACAGTAGCACTGTACTGGAAGTCTGAAACCTCTATTGAAGTTGCCTATCAATGATTCACATTGGTTGTTTCCATGAAGAATCTAAGATAAATATTATTGAGACATTTAAAGGCCCAATGGGGACAGCTTGTCAATTGTCCTGTCTTTGGATTTATGTTCTACAACTTGCTTCCTATATGTTTAGAGTGACCTGTTTGAATGATCACTTGGTTTACGCTGCATGTCCACAGCACATTTAAATGCCTTAGTTTATAGTCGACAAAGTGACTTTAATCCACTCTTCAAGGACTAGTACTGGCCGTTTATTGTATGACTTACAATTAGTGCAGGCACGATCATTTTCATGGCTCAAATCTTCTTTTGATTCATCTTTATTTTGTCTTTTATGACAGTGAGAATGTTTGTTTTGTTTTAATATGATTCTGTTTGCTCCATACAGCTGTTGGGGTCAAACAATTTCCATCTGCCTTTACTTACCTTTTAGCGTCATATCCAATTGCAGATTTCTGCTGTGCATTAATTTATCTAATTTGTCCTAAATCTATTTGCAGATATGTCGAGCGCTTGCTTATATACATAACTGCATTGGCATATGCCACCGTGATATCAAACCGCAGAATGTTCTTGTGAGATATGAACCTCTTTCTTTTGTATAATGAATATGTTGTTTTGCATGTATCATTCACATTTGGATGTTTTGTTGTTGGGATGGTATGGTAACACCATAAAATGGCAATTGGTTTGTACAAGTGGGACTGAATGTTTAGATCATGTGTAGCTCGATGTCATAATTATCGGTCAGTTCCACCAACATCTATGGCGCTTGCAGTTTGAAATTGGAAACGTTAATCCACTTGTGCATTATTAGTTTCATATATAGATGCTATCCCATGTGCATCATTTTATTGCTAGGTTGCACATATCATATTTTATACCCAGTATATGCTGTGCCTTCTCTTTTGGAACATTTCGTCATCATTTATCCATGCTCCCAGTTCCACAGATGTCAATTGCTTCTGTACATTGCACTAGTGCGTAATGCTAAACTAATTTAATGAGCCTCAGAAGGGAGAATGGAGATCAATGCAACTAGATAGCTTGTTAACCCACCATGACTCCATAACCGCATAGATTAGAGATTGTTCGAGGAAGCAGGAGAAACTAAAACTCAAATAATTATACATACACTGACATTTGTAGAGTACATACAAGGTTTCCATAATTGCCTTGTTTTTCTGCATGTCTAAAGGGCTTTATTAATCTTTTCTCCTTTAAATGCTGAGGTAGCTACTGTTTTGCTACTTGACCTTTTCTTTACCTCAGGAATAGTAGATTACTAGATTATATATGTATGATGACTGACACATTTTGCTAATATTTCTACTCTAGGTTAACCCACATACACACCAACTCAAAATTTGCGATTTTGGAAGTGCTAAAGTATTGGTGAGTTATCTTTTAATTTTGGCAACTGGTAAATCCATAAATGCACAAGAATGTTATATATCAACACACACTACTTTACTTGGAAGAGTAAACAAATACACAGTTCCACACCACATGCAGGTGGCCTACCTAGATATGGTACTTTTTATTGAGACATAAATCTCCATTGTGGCATTTTTGCAAATATTCAGGTCAGAGGAGAGCCAAACATCTCCTACATATGCTCAAGGTATTACCGAGCACCAGAGCTCATATTTGGGGCAACGGAATATACTACTGCTATTGATTTGTGGTCAGCAGGCTGTGTCATGGCAGAGCTGCTTCTAGGACAGGTTTGGCATGTTCAGTTTCCCTCCCTCTGCTGCTTACCTTTTTGCTTCTTCTGATAGCATTCATCCATGTAGCCTCTGTTTCCTGGAGAAAGTGGAGTCGACCAACTAGTTGAGATCATCAAGGTGATTTTCTTATGTTATCCATATCTCCACTGTTTTGCTACCTTCTTTTGCACCATGACATATTGAGGCATAGCATCTGCATTTTGCAGGTTTTGGGTACTCCAACAAGGGAAGAGATCAAGTGCATGAACCCAAACTACACGGAGTTCAAGTTCCCACAAATTAAAGCTCATCCGTGGCACAAGGTAATTAATATACATGGAGATAATGTAGCTCTGTATCATCACAGTGATGTTTAGCTGGAATTAAGTGACATACAAAATGGATGCTTGATATGCATGAACGGACACATTTATGCAGCTTAGTGCATACCTTTGGAGCATGGATATTTCAGATATGTACATTATATGACTGTTGTGCTTTTAAATGTGAAATTTGCTGGAAAATTTTGATGTTTAAAATTCAAATAAACTGTTGTCGTTTACCATTACTGTTTTTGAACGGAACTGGAGGGGCTTCCGCCCCTACAGCTCGTTTACCATTACTGTTGAAGTCAGGCATGCAATCAATCTCCACACCACATACGCGCAGGCACAAAACTGAATGATCATATTTGTCTCGTGATTCCTGTGTCATCTCAAGGTTCTCTTATATCCAGGTTTTTCAAAGAAGGCTTCCGCCTGAAGCAGTGGATCTTGTTAGCAGGTTTCTACAGTACTCACCAAATCTACGGTGCACTGCTGTAAGGCCCCAATGCCCCATACACTTTTACATTCTTGCCACTAAGTATGTTTGATGATTCCTTGTGCAATTTCATTCTTCTAACTGATAAGCAATTCTTCAGTTGGAAGCCTGTATGCACCCTTTCTTTGATGAGCTGAGAGACCCAAACACTCGTCTACCGAATGGTCGGCCTCTGCCGCCTCTCTTCAACTTCAGATCTCAAGGTAGCGTAATTGTACTGAAACATCAGTGTTGTTTTTCTGTCAAGTAGTTAATCTTTTGTTCCCTTAACATGGGCATACTTCAGAAGTTAAACCTAGCTGCTTCAAATTCTGTTATCAGCTAAATTGATCAGATGTTTGCAATCCTGACAGAGCTGAAAGGTGTTCCCCTAGAAGTCGTCGAACGCCTTGTCCCAGAGCACTCAAGAAGGCAGAGTTTGTTCATGGCGCTACGGACCTAGTTTTCGCCGGTCTTTTTGCCCCCTTTCCCCCCTGCTGTTTGCCACCCTCAGGGAAGCTTGTAAAGCTGTAGCTTCTCCTTTCCTTCGTCCTCCCCTTTCTTTCTTCAGAGCTTTGTGTGGATGAGATCCTTGAGATACACTGCTAGAGCTGTGCTCCAAGTGTGCTATGTAGATTGCTGCCTTTGAGTTTGAGGTTGGAGAGTTCGGTTGCAGTGTTGTGAGAGGCTTGTGAAGGGTGTTTTTTTTCTTTTTGTCTAATTTTCCGTGCTTCTCTGGCTTGGATTGTTCCTTAAATTGTTTTGAACTGGCTTCAAGATTTGGGTATGTGAAGGCTGTGTGTAGTCAAAGTAGTTGGATCATACTAACAGCATCCTGCTGTTAAATGAATGAAGTTGTTTGTTGTAAAAAAAAAGTAGTTGGATCATGACTTGTTGAGAGAGACATTATTCCATGAGAGTGAGCGATTCATTGGATGATGATGAAGCCATCCAGGAAAGAGGCTGCCATTCTGCCAACTAGACAGCTATTAGTAGTGTTTTGTTTTACCCAAATTACTGCCAAATCCAGTGCCTTCCTATTATGCAATGCGGTCATTACGGTTCAAAATCCCCTAAAATCAGATGAATTTCTCACAACGCAACCTCTCTGAGGAGAAATAAATATATTTAGAAAATTTCGGTGAATTTCCTCACGAGAAAAGTAAAAATTATCGACTTTGCACTCAAGAAAGCAACGCTGAAACCATCTTCTTGCACAGCAAGACAAACCAGCAGCATCCTTTCGTGCAGCGGAGGAAAGAACCCCGGCCCCGTGACCTTCTCGACCGTCCGATCAAAGATCCAACGCCCACGATGCCCCCAGCCCGCTCCACTTAAGCCACGCGCCTCCCCTCCCCTTCGTCTTCCACCTCCGTCTCCACCTCCACCTGTACGCCTCCGCCGTCTCCGACCCCAACTACTCAAAACCCTAGCTAAACCTCCTTCTCCGGCGAGATGGACGGCCTCAAGGGAGCCAAGTTGCCGAGCGCCCCGAAGGGCGGGAGCGCGCTCGTGAAGTTGGCGGTGCTCGGCGGCGCGGGTCTCTACGCCGCCCTCAACAGCTTCTACAACGTCGAGGGCGGCCACCGCGCCATCGTCTTCAACCGCCTCGAGGGTATCAAGGACAAGGTGAGGCCACCTCGCCGCGCCTCCCTCGGTCGCGGCCGCGCTGTGGCGGCGCGATGTGTGTAGTGTGGTTTTGACTGGGTGGGTTCCCGTCCTGATTTGCATTTCGTTCTCCGCCGCAGGTGTACCCCGAAGGAACTCACCTGATGATCCCGTGGATCGAGAGGCCGATCATCTACGACGTCCGCGCCCGACCCAACCTCGTCGAGAGCACCTCCGGAAGCCGCGACCTCCAGATGGTGAGTTTCCTTCTCGATTCCCATTCACTGTCACTAAGTTTGTGGTGAATGTGCTGCTTGATGTGCGTGCATGAGTAGGCACTTACTTTTTGGACCAAGACGGGACTTCTGGTTGCAATAGTTGAGATGAAGTTGACTGCAGGTTGTAGTTATCTCTGATGGTTCTGAACTGATTGCTGCCCCTTGATATGTGCATATAGATTTAATGGCTAATTTGGCAGTATCAACTTTGAACCCTGTTCTGCTGCACTCATAGCAGCTCTTATAACGTGCCCCTTGGTATTTGTCGTGGATAGTAAGATGTAGCCCATTGACTGCCAGTAACTGAATTGTTCATTTCAACTTGTACATTGTTGAGGGTGTCTTTGATTTTAGGAAGCAATTGAATAAATGTGATATAAGGTCTTGTTTTGGCTCTTTACATAACCATTACAAAGCACATGATAGTTTGTGCAAGTTTCCTGAACTTTTCAGAGCCCTTTATAGCTTTTAATATCAGGAACTTTAATATTGCAAGTGAGTCCAGCTTCGGCTCATCATATTCGTTGTCATCATCATTTAAAAAGTTCTGCTCATGTTTTGTTGTATTATGAGATATACTGTCCATGTGGGTTGTCTTCATGTGTATGTACTTGCAATTTTCTTGTTTTTTTTTCACTTCTGCTGGAAAAGTAGATCAGCACTGTCATTATTTTATGTACTTGATTTTGATTGAGTTTGTAACTTGGGCAGGTGAGAATTGGTCTTCGTGTCCTTACTCGGCCCATGCCAGATCAGCTACCTAAAATCTACAGGAACCTGGGGGAGAACTTCAATGAGAGAGTTCTGCCTTCAATCATTCATGAAACACTCAAAGCTGTGGTTGCTCAATACAATGCCAGTCAGCTGATTACACAGAGAGAGGTACCATTTCATGTGTTTAGACATGTTCCCTAGATAGTAACTGTGTTGCCATGATTATTATGAGATTAGGATATGTTAACAATTCATTCATGCATTCTATTCCAATGCAGGCCGTGAGCAGGGAGATTAGGAAGATCCTGACTGAGAGGGCCAACAACTTCAATATTGCTCTGGATGATGTGTCCATCACAAGCCTCAGCTTTGGAAAAGAGTTTACTCATGCTATTGAAGCCAAACAGGTTGCTGCACAAGAAGCTGAGCGTGCCAAGTTCATTGTTGAGAAGGCCGAGCAGGACAAGCGCAGTGCAGTTATCAGGGCACAGGTTAGTGGCTACACTTTCTGGTATAAGCATGTCCTTGGTCTGACTTGTAATATGTAAAGATTACTGGAAATAGAAATATAACAACTCCAGTCTACTTCTTTCGTGATGTTAGATATGCCTGTAGTTTTCTCATGCTGAAAGTGTATTGACAATGCTCTTTCTGTCTCTGTATGTACCATTGCATTATTCCCTTTTTACCTTGACTCTGAATCACTGTCTGTTGTGACAGGGTGAGGCTAAGAGTGCAGAGCTGATTGGTCAAGCCATTGCCAACAACCCCGCTTTCCTGGCTCTGAGACAGATTGAAGCAGCCAGGGAGATCTCCCACACCATAGCGGCCTCAAGCAACAAGGTGTTCCTTGATTCCAGGGACCTTTTGCTTGGGCTCCAGCAGTTGAATGTGGGGGGCAAACAAAAGAAGTGAAGTGATCGTCCAGCCCAGTCCCACACTACCGTGGAAGAGAGTAGTTTAAGATACAGAATGGTTTCAGTCGATGGTTTTATCTGCAGGTGAACAAAATCGCCCCATGTTACAGTCAACCTTTTTTTGCTGTATCTAGCATTTTTCTGTGGGAATCACTGGAAGGAGGGCCAATGCGATGATTTACTTGTGCGCTGCTGCGTTAGTTTCTGTGTATTACCCTATGTTTCTTTCTGCAAACATATATGCATCATAGGCTGTATGTTTCATTCTGGAAGGCACATATGTACTCTTCATCAGGTTAGAGACATGAATCCATAAAGCTGGCTGATGAGGTCAAGCTCATCGACATGGTTTGAAAGTTAATCATGTCGCGCCTGAAAGTTTGAGTGTTTGACGGCCTGTTGGATAAAGAGTGTAAACTCGTAGCTCCAACTTTTCGCACTAACAATCGCTAACAATCGTCGGACGGACATTTTTGTTTTGACACGAGATCAACCATTTCCGTTAAGCAAACGGAAATACATGTGCTCAGAATCAGAAATTTAGACCGGAAAAGAGAGCGAGCCTAAAAGAGTGCTAACATGGTAGGGCCATACTCATGGTTTATACTCAATGCAGGTTTCATGGTTCAGTTTTCAACATATCCGTATTTTAGAAGTGTAGAAGAGTTTTATTTTTATGAAATTTTTTCTACTTCCATAAAACTTTTATCGTCTCTTTCTTCATTAATACAGTGACATTAATATATTTAATGTCCATAAAACGCTAGTGAAACTCTATTGAGACTGGTCTAAGCTTCCAATAGCTTAGATGCTCTGCCTCACAGATCCTCACTTGAAAGACATAACAGGGTCATAGCTAGGAAACTATTTATTACAACCTCATGACAGGGTTTAAAACCTTCCAACAGAACCATGACTGATCACACCACACGTTTAGTTAATTCTCATGGTCTTAATCATCCTTGAGGTATTCAAGTCCCTCTTCCAACCTCTTGGTGAGTTTCCTGAACTTCCAAGTCTGAAGAGATAGTAGTTGCTTCCAGCATGTCCGCCGTATATAAACCTGCCTAGAATTTCATCGATGCTCAAGCAAAGCACATAAGCCTAGTCTCAACGTATAGTAGTTTCATGGCACAGTTACCAAAACTAGTTTTAACCGAGCCACATGAGTTTTCTAGGGATGAAACTCCTTTCTCATCTGATAAAACTCCTTCGTTTAATGACTCTGTCAACTCAGCAATTTTGCTTACGTAGCACCCTATTTAATATGCATGACACTCTTATAAAATATACATTGAGACTAGCCTAACGTCAGACTGGGATTTGTAAAGTTTTATTTTGAAAACACACTTTTTTGTTTTTTTCTTTTTTTTCGAAAACGTGCATCGCACATACCAGAATCTTTGTTACATTCCAGCGTTTCTTTTGGCGAAATGGCTAAGGAGACGCTGGACACACATATACACACAAAGCGCGGGCTCTAACGGCGGAGCGTCAGAGGTTGTACTAGATAAGCAACTAAATTACGCTACTGAGCAAACTTTAGACGTCGAAGTAAGGCTGAAGCAAAGTCGCCAGCGCCCGGAACCCAACATATAGCAGGCACGTCTCGTGGTCGGGGAAACCTGGGTGTGAGGAGTAAGAAAATCGACACGGTATCACTTTTGTTTGTATTTAATAAATATTGTCTAATCATTAAAAGATTCATCTCGTCAATTCCGATCAAACTATGTAATTAGTTTTTATTTTCGTTTATATTTAATACTTCATGCATGCGTCTAAAGATTCGATGTGACGAAGAATCTGAAAAATTTTGTAAATTTTTTTATGAACTAAACAAGGCCTTAATACGGTGCCGGTGACAAGTAACGCCGACATGATCGATACCTGCCTCCCTGGACCCACACCACCGGCGGATGAAAGCTAATTACATGATGAGTTGAGATGCGCTAACACAATCTCTGAGTGGCGTAAAGCCTGTTGTTCACTGAAGCCAAAGGAGCACACGGACCCGGCGCGCCCTGAGCCGCCCGACAACAGCGACGCCCTCATCTCAGCCTGTACAAGGAGCACCGCGGCACGTTCCGCTTCACCACAGGAATCACGTCAAAAGGCTGTCATCCTCTCGCCGGCCGGCACGCATCGTCGACGTACGTTGCTGTGGGCGATGTCGGAGATGATGCGCAACGCAAGCCGCCGGTGCTAGCTGAGGAAGGCGCAGGACGACGACGTGAGGGCTGCGGCGGGCGCGGGCGGCAAGCCGTGCGTGGAGCCCGACGACGTGTGGCCAGGTGAACGAGACGCTGCGGCTGCACCTGCCTGCCGGCGGGAGACGATACGGGACGTCTCACTTCAGGGCCGGGTGCGCGGGTACAACGTGCCGGCCAAAACGCGGGTGTTGTGGTGACCCGACCCGGTGAGCTGGGCGGCCGCCGATCCGATCCAGGCGTTCCACCCCGGCCGGAGCGGTTCGACGTCGACGACGGCAGCGCGCAATTTGAGCCGGTGTCGGCTCCCGCTCCCGCTCCAGCCAGTGCTCGGAACGCCCCGAGAGCCAGGCGAGTAGAGCACTGGCTGGAGAGCCCGAGCGGCGATGACTGTGTTCATGCATGGTGACACCGGCACCGGCACTGGAAGGTCGGCGCCCTTGCTTGCTTGGGGCATGGAATGGCGGTAGCGGTGGCGGGGCGCCATTCTAGAACCAACGGGATCGGAGGCCACGTTCGAGGATATGCTCGGGCTCGGGCTCGGGCCCAGCCGTATTGCCGCACCACGATGCATGTGGAACCAACCGGCCGGCAATGGGGGCGCCAATGACGCCGAAGACGTCATAATGTGTCCTTGACGTGGAACTCAACGCGAGCGCGGTGGCGTTCGCGACCTCCCCACAGAAGTGCTCCTCCCAGCGTGGCGTGGGTTCTCGGTGTTGGGATCACACGAGTCTACACCACTGTGGCGTCCGCGACGTAGACGGAGACGTGGGGCTCGCTGGTTATGATCGATCCGCTTCTTCGTGGGCCTGCCGTTGCCGCCGCCACTGCTGCTGGTGCCCCGGCCCCTCCGTTGCAAGAGCAGGAGCAGCTGGCGTAGCAGCGGCGCACCCGCTAGCTCTGACATGATGTCCATAATGTTGGGCAGGCACTTGACCTCTACGATGCGGATGTCAAGATCGTCGTGTAGCAGAGCAGCACAGCGGGCTCGAGCTCTGCCAGCACCGAGCCCTTGCCCATGGCACCAGGTGCGAAGAGCAAGCAATCAATGCGCGGGCGGATCACTGTGAGAACGTGGCTAGGCTAGCGCGCCATGACGGCAAGCAATCAATGCACTAGATTTAGTCAAATTTAATAAAATGTTTGATTTTTTTTTTAAAAAAAAAATAACTAAAAATGTATCCTTTTCATGCAAATGGGGTGGGGATTGCATGTTTCTTTGGAGGGAGGCCGGGGGGAGGGGTCAGAAAAACGGAGACGGAGACAGCTTAGAATAATGCAGAGAAGAGAGAACGAAGTGAAACAATCAAACAAGTGCAAACACTTCGTCGTGAAAAGAATGTATATAGACTCATGTAAGGCCCAAAGCATTCTGCGAACAAGTTCACATGATGAAAAAATTATAGTAAAATAATAAAGCTTGGCTTTCCATAAAAAATTAAATAGTGGGAGTTAAATGCTTGAGTGAGCTTGTCTAACACAAAAATGGATGATGCAGCGATTTCGTACGAAAATGTAGAGACCTGAAAGTCGTAGATATAGAGCCCAAGCTAACTTAGAATAATCATCAAGTGGCGCCAATAACTCTGACAGCACTACACAATTTCCTCATAAACGACCAGACGTATTTTATTTTTTGTTCTGGCACGATGATATCGTGGAGATAATATGGTTCCTTTGGTACACCAATCGTACTACAAATTACCCAGCAAGCAAGCAGAGAGAAGCAGCTAGACTCCACAGTCGGCCACACCAAAGCAACCATGGCCGCACTGTCCCCCTCCCAGTGGCAGATGGGCCTCCTGGTCCTCCTCCCTGTCCTGCTGGTGTCGCTCTACTTCCTCCTCACCAGCAGGAGCAGGAGCGCCAAGGACGGCGGGGCGCCCCGGCTGCCGCCGGGCCCCGCACAGGTGCCGGTCCTGGGCAACCTGCACCAGCTCGGCTGGCTGCCGCACCAGAACCTCCGCGAGATGGCACGACGGCACGGCCCCGTGATGCTGCTGCGCCTGGGCACGGTGCCGGCGGTGGTGGTGTCCAGCGCGGAGGCGGCGCGGGAGATGCTGAAGGCGCACGACGTCGACTGCTGCAGCCGGCCCATCTCGCCGGGATCGAAGCGCCTCTCCTACGACCTCAAGGACGTCACCTTCACGCCCTACGGCGAGTACTGGCGCGAGATGCGCAGACTCCTCATCGTCGAGCTCCTGAGCATGCGCCGCGTCAAGACCGCACGGCGCGCGCGCGAGCAGCAGGTGGACAAGCTCGTCGCCAACCTCACCCGCGCGGCCGGAGCCTCGGCGCCGGTGGCGCTGAACGAGCACATCTTCGGCCTCGCCGACGGCATCATCGGCACCGTGGCGTTCGGGAACATCAATGGCACGGAGTGGTTCGCGCACAAGAAGCGGTTCCAGCTCGTGGTGGAAGAGGGCATGGACATGCTGGCCAGCTTCTCCGCCGAGGACTTCTTCCCCAACGCCGCCGGCCGCCTCGTTGACCGCCTCACGGGCCACGCTGCCCGCCGTGAGCGCGTCTTCAGGGACCTCGACGCCTTCTTTGAGATGGTCATCGACCAGCACACGGACCCAGCACGGCCCGAGCCGCCCGACAACGGCGGCGACCTCGTCGACGCCCTCATCAACCTTTGCAAGGAGCAGTACTGCGGCACGTTCGGCTTCACCAGGGAGCACGTCAAGGCCGTCATCCTCGACGCCTTCCTCGCCGGCATCGACACAGTGGCGGTGACGTTGCTGTGGGCGATGTCGGAGATGATGCGCAAGCCGCAGGTGCTGAGGAAGGCGCAGGACGAGGTGAGGGCCGCGGCGGCGGGCGTGGGCGGCAACAAGCCGCGCGTGGAGCACGACGACGTGGCCAGGCTCCCGTACCTGAAGATGGTGGTGAAGGAGACGCTGCGGCTGCACCCGCCGTCGACGCTGATGCCTCGGGAGACGATACGGGAGGTGAGGGTGTGCGGGTACGACGTGCCGGCCAAGACGCGGGTGTTCGTCAACCTGTGGGCCATCGGTAGGGACCCGGCGAGCTGGACGGCCGCCGAGGAGTTCGACCCGGAGCGGTTCGATGGCAGCGACGTCGACCTCGACTACAACGGCGCGCACTTCGAGCTGCTGCCGTTCGGCGCCGGCCGACGGATCTGGCCGGGTCTCGCCATGGGCGAGGCCAACGTGACCTTCGCCCTGGCTAACCTGCTCTACTGCTTCGACTGGGCGCTGCCGGAGGGGATGGCGCCGGAGGACGTGAGCATGGAGGAGGCCGGCGCGCTCACGTTCAAACCCAAGACGCCGCTGGTGGTGCTGCCCACCAGACGACACCACCACCGCGCGGCGCACGTAGTGTAGCGCTGGCCGCCGCCGCCGACGACGACGACTGAATAAGCGTGCCAATCCAGCAGTCAGCAATTAGGGTTGAGCTCACGTTCGCCGAGGCAGTAGAAGTTGAGGTCATCTTGTGGGTGGGCGTCAAGGAGAACAGCATCGGACACAATATAATCTTTTTAGTGCCATGGACATGGTTTGTCCCCTGACAAAACAGAATCATGTTAACACTTAACACAGAGAGCAATTATTAATCGAACCACACTTGAAGTTTTTGGATTTGGATCCATGCATGATCACCAACGCAGTTCGCGCTCCCGACGGCCAGCCAGTGCGCGCCCCGGAACGCCTCTAGTGCCAAGGGAACAGAGCACTACTGGCTGCAGAGCCCGGCGATGACTGTGTTCATGGTGACGCCGACGCCGGGGCTGGGCGCCATTCTAGAGAACCAACGGAATCGGATCGGAGGCGGGCGCCAGTCTGATCCTGGTTAGTTTCAGTTCAGAAATGGAACGGGCGCAGCATCCTCGTCGTGGTGCACCTGAGCATGCACTGCGTCAAGCCTGCGTGGCAACACGGTGTCTAGCCTAGAATTCAGAGAACGCGCAAGAACAAATGAGAACATAGTGAGGACACTGACTGCAAGTGTCACAGGACAGTCCTATTTTTCACTGATCGTAATCTTATCAACAGTACATGAGTTGAGTTGCACCAACGCAATCTATGAACTCCCGACTACTTATACCAGTATCTAATGCACTTGATAGCAAACTAAACAACTGCCTAAAACACGATACACTGAGGCTTCAGCGTAAACTGCCTGGGCGTGCAGGAACGTGGACGCGGTCACCAGCGCCCTCAGCGTCAACTTGCTCCCGCCGTGTCCACTTGAATTCAAATGGCTTGCTCCCGCCACTCCAGCCAGACTCACCGTACCTGGAGATGGCGGTGAAGGAGACGCTGCGGGCTGCGGCTGCACCGGGCCGCCGGCAACGCTGATGCCCCGGGAGACGTCGGTGTGCCGGTACGACGTGCCGGCCAAAAGACGCGGGTGTTGGCCAACTTGTGGCACCGGCGCTTGGGGCATCACAGCGTTGACGGCGGTGGCACTGGGAGGTTGGCGCCCTTGCTTGGGGCACTGAATGGCGGTGGCGGCGGCGGCGCAACGGGATCGGAGGCGAGCGCCCTATTTTCTTGGGGTTAGTTATTTCACTGCAGAAATGAATCCAAGTAGGGAAACAATCCGGGTAGTATTCGCTGAAAATCGCGGCAAAAACAAGCCAAGTCCATGATATAAGTCTAGGCGGTAAGCGCCCGCTCCCTCCAAAACCTCTGCCGCCACCGTGTGCTTTCTTCACCAATCACCATCACCACGGCTCCACGCACGCACGTACGCCTACACATCCACCCATACTCGATCGTCGTCGTCGATCCATCAGCAGCAACATCTCGGCGACATGGCTTCCACCAAGGATCCCAGCCCCACCGACAATAAGGCCTCCATCGCCCTCCTGCGCCGCCTCCGCGCCGGAGGCGACGACGTCCAGTTCGTCCACCGCGTCGACGTGTGCGCCGCTCCTCCCGAGGTTCTCGTCGCTGATCTGGAGCCGGTGCCGGGCACCGGTCTCGACGACGACGGCTACAGCAGGATCTGGTACTTCTACCACGCCAAGAAATACAAGAACACCCGAGGCGACACCAGCGGGCACAGGCAGCGTGCGGTAACCGGCGGCGGTGGCACGGCCTGGCACTCGGAGATAGGCCGCAAGGATGTCCATGGATCCGGTGGCGGCACGTTCTGCACCTTGTCCTACGGCTGCAAGACGGAGCCCTCCGCTCGATCGATCGACAGGATGGGGTGGTGCATGGTGGAATACGACTTCGTCGCCGCCGACAAGAAACAAGACGAAGCCGCCGCCGCGGACAGCACCAACTACGTCCTCTGCAAGGTCTACCGCTCGCCTCGCGCGAAAGGGAAGTCGGCGCCGCCGGTATCGGCGTCCTCCTCTAGCAAGAACGCCTCGTCCAAGCAGACGGCAAAGAAGAGGAAGGCCGGCGGCGGTGACCACCCCGAGGCGCCGCCGGCCAAGTCGATCCAGCAACAAGAACAGGCGCAGCAGGATACTACCGCCTGCTATCAGCCACAAGGCGTGGAGTCGGAGCACGGCGGTGACTTCATCTTCAACATCGACGACATAAACTTCTACGTCGACGAGAGCATGCTGCGAGACGAGCCAGAACAGGGACTGCAACAGCCAATCGTCGAGCCGCCGCCGCACGAAGAGTTCACCGTGGAGTGGTTATTGCGAGGTGAGCCGCAGCAGCCGATCGTCGAGCCGCCGGCGGCCGGGCATGGCAGCGAGTTCATCCAGATGCCTAGCGGTCTATTGGTGCCTGTGGTGGCGGAAGCCACCGTAGACGATATGCTCGGGCTCGGCCCGGAGACAATGTACGGCCAGTGGAGCGACGGCATGACGACAACAGCAAGTATACCATGGAGCAGCTACGCGCCGGCGACGTTGTACACAGGATGCAGCAGCGTTCTTCAAGGATCTGATCCCCTCCAGCATCCATATCTGACATGTTGATAGGGCTAGCTAGCAGAACTAGTTGCTGCGCGTGTGTTTCGGTTAAAGCTGCACGCGAATTTCTGTGCATCAAAGTGTAGCTTTCTTCCCTAGCTGTAGAGATTGATTTACCATGTATGCATCAGCAGAAGATAGACGGTGACAAAGTTCATCTATCTTCTCTGCTTGTAAACTTTACAGATATATCGAGTTCGTAATGTAATGCGATATGTAACAGATGATCTATTCTTGCAATTGCCTTCCTGAAGACTAATTTGCACTGACGCATGTATGACGCTCACGCATGTAATGATTGTTTGGATTGCTTTGTAACAAGCTTATAATAATTCATCAGGCAATCAGCATGTGTTTTATTGTGTTCAACGGTAAACCTAAACCTTGTGTTTGCCATTCAGAACGATCGACCAGGCTGCTTGCATTGTCTTCTCTGAGAGTTCAGATTATTCAGTCAACGTGCTTTCTACAGTTAGTGCTGTGACAGCTGAACATCATTGCTTCCCCTTCGTCCAACTTGTGTAAGTCAATTTGTGCAAATCTTGCTGTGATTCACTAGCTTTCGTCGTGGAGATCGATCATGTAAATATATGCTATCACTGCAAGCGGGAACAACCTGTGTCCGACTGACTGATGGTAGGCAACCATGTTCGAGTGCATGTTCAATTCGCTTCATGACTAGACGTCTAGACTAGCAGGACTCGCAAGCAGTAGTGTTATTTTCCTCGAAAAACGCAAGAGAATTGTGTTTCAGGGCACTCCCAATGCTAGAAATTACATATAGTTTCTATACCCATTAATTTCTATAGACACTATATATATAGAAACTATGGTCCTAATGGATAGTTTCTATAGAATATTTTTATATCCAATAACATTCATTCTCTCTCCATTCTTAGCCAATCATATCACTTCATGTCTTGGATTTTGCGTAGACATGGTTTCTAACTTAGACCCAGTTTCTATGATTTTTACTCTCTCTCTTCAATAACTACATTGCCACATCAGCAAAATGCTTAGGTGGCACTGCAATTAATGTCTATAGAAACCACAATAGTTTGTGCATTGGGAGTACTCTAAGGGATACTATCAAAATGGTAGAGTTCTCCTAGTGTTTTGAAGTAGCAATAAAACAACATCATTAATTATAGCACATGAGAGTTTTACTACGGGAGTTGAGGCATTGTAGAAAAAACTTATATACTAAATTTTAAGTGTTAAAATACTAGGAGACGTCACTAGAAGAAGTTGGAGATTCTGCTTGTGAGAGTTTAAGTTACAAAATAAATTGCCGGGTTTACATTGGTGCTATATCTTAAAACTGAACAACTAATTAATAGGAGGCAGGAAACGGACAGCTGCTATTGAGGTGTTGTTTTGTGTGCGTCTCCGTCTAGAGCAGGATGATGAGGAGAGGAAAGGTAGGTTCCACTGGCACATGGACCCCACATGGGGGTAGATCCATGTAAAGTGTGAACCAACGTGCCACGTAGGATAATAGGTCAGGTAAATGCCTGTTTCAACTAGTGATGAGACTCAAATCAAGATTAGAGAGCTAGAAATAAAAAAAAAGAGAGAGTTTAGGACCTGAATGACAAATCAGTCCAAGTTTAGAAACCAGCGGTATATTTTACTCACAAAACATCATTCTACTTTGTCTTATAGTGACGAGAAAAATGTTACTGATATTGCGAAATAAAACTACACATAGAAAGAAAACTAGCTTATACTAATAGCAAGGCAAGAAAAAAAAAAGGAAAGAGAAAAAAACTTGACCCAATGCAAAACCAATCCAGACCGGCCCAATCTGCAAGAAAAGACGTACCAGTGTTTTTCAACCCGAAATGGGCCATTCATATTGTATAGCATTTCTCCACTCCCACCCAAAAAAAAACAAATCTGCCGAAAATAGGAAAACCAAAGTAAGCATTTCGTCCTTCCTGTGATTTGAACGGTTGAGCTGGACGAAGAAAGCAGCGAGCAGGCCTTGCATGAGTCAGTCAACTGGTGGCACTGCAGAGAGAACTGAGTCAGTCAACTCCAACGATATATGCAAGGGCTCAGCTGCTGCAGAGAGACGCCTCGTCCTTGACTCGGCCAAATCAACTACTACAGCTGACTACATCACCTAAGTACGAGTCGTCCACGAGTCACGTGTTGTTTTGGTGAAAAATTTTAAGTTTGACTATGATAGTATTTTTGTTTGTATTTTATTAATTATTGTTTAACTATAGACTAATTAAATTTAAAAAATTGTCTCGTAAATTATAAACAGACTATATAATTAATTATTTTTTACCTATTTTTAATGTTTATACATATATGTAAAAATTTAATGTGACGTAGAATCTTGAAAAAATTTAAGGAGTCTTTGAGAGCTGAATAGGGGCCTCATTTTTTATTCACTGTTACGCCACATGTACTTTTATATGTGTGGTACTCTCAACTCCATCCTACGAAGATCGAACATCGTTCTCACTCTCCGATAAATTATTTTTAACTTTAATTAAACATATATAAAAAAATATAGTACATAATTAATATCGTATTGTCAAACATATATTTTTAAAACTTATTTAGTGATGTTGCTACTATTTTTTTAAATGTAGAGTTTTAAAATTTTAATTGGCACGCATCTTTACAACGTTATTTTTTATAGCTACGCTCTTGCGGGTCCCACTCTACTCCACGGCAGCAGGTGGTGGGCTCATGCACGAAGATTGTTTTTTAATGATCGAAGAAGAATTATATTAGATAATAATTAGATGTATGAATAGGTTGCAAGTACTATGGATTATATAAATATCTAGAAAAAAAATCTAAATTAAAGTCAAGCTGTGAATAGCTCCGAATCTCAAAACCAAACTTATACAACGCTTTGCAGTATGAATGACCGCACAAGCAAACACTCGGCAAAAGGCCTGAGAACATATATCCAACGAACAACGACCAACAATCATATAGGCGGAGTTGAGAAACTTCTTCTTTATGGTATCTTTCTTCTTTTTCTTCTTCTTTATGCCACCGAAAAATGAGAATGACTTATCTAAAACTTATTCTCTTTTATCCTTCATCGTGGCTAGATCTAACCAAGATAAAATGGAGAAGGGACCGGAAAAAATTATTCATTTATTCCATGGTGGCGACGACACTATCTCCATCTTGATATCGGCGTCCGAAAATAAAAGTCTCCATATCATCGAACTGATAAGGATGCTGATGCCGTAGTTGTTGTCCGCATCTTCAACGATTCCGCTATGAAGAAAACAATTCCACCCTACCATCTTACCGTCGCCGGAGAAGAGGAGGAGAAAATAAATCCTCAATGCAAAACCAAAAAAACTTGGCATGAAGAGACTCTAACCCTAAAGATTCGATCTAGTGGAAAAACTTATTAAAAATAATAGGATCTCCGTTCTCTCCGGCCTCCGGTGATTATCGCCGTTCACCGGAGGGGGAAGGAGGAGGACCAACGAAGAATTAGAACTGGTCCAGAGTCTAGAAACCCTGACGCGTTACGAAGATTAATTTGCTGGTCACGTTTCCAATTCCAATGTAATACTGTATGTAAATCGAAGCTGCCAACGTTTGGGTCAGATCGAATAGCGATGGATATGGAGCCGGCCGGCCGGCATATTCGACGATCTATCATCGGGTCCTTCCTCGCTAGATCCTCCTCCCATGCATGTACGTCAGCTGTCAGCAGACTCAGCACGCATGGTCAGTACGTCGTCGCGGCGGCCGGAGGAGCTAGCTAGCTAGCGTACGTCCTATTTAAGCGCATGCCATGGCTGCATGCGGACTCTCGCAGTAGTCAGCACCACCACCATCGCCGGCCGGCCCGCCCCCATCAGAGCTGTACCACTTGGCTGGTCTGGTAGGCGATGGACCGGATGGGATCGCAGCAGCAGCATGTCGGCGGTGCCCCGTCAGCCGACACCCGCGTCGACATGGCCATGGCCATAGCCATGGCAGGGCATAAAGACGCGGGGCCCGAGCAGCAGCAACGGCAGCAGCAACGGCAGCCGCGGCGGGGCGGCGGCGGCGGGCTGGAGCGCAACGACCGGGCGACGCTGCTGCTGGTGGCCACGCTCATCACGACGCTGTCGTACCAGGTGGGCAGCAACGTGCCCGGCGGCTACTGGCAGGACAACGACGAGTCGCCGGCGCACCCGCACCGGGCGGGAGACCCCATCCTCCGGGACGAGCACTACGGGCTGTACGTGCTCTTCGTGTGGTCGAGCTGGATCGGGTTCGGCAGCTCCATGGTGCTCACCATGGGCCTGCTCACCGGCGTCGCCACGGGGTCGCGCTTCGTGCGCTGGCTCTTCGTCGTCGCCTACTCCACGCTCGTGCTCACCTTCATCACGTCCCAGTCGCACACCTTCGTCTGGATCAACGTCCTCGTCTGGGTCGCCGTCATGGCCGCGCTCGCCTTCGCCGTCACCTACCGCCGCCTCAGCGACCTCATAGAGTGGCTGTGCGGGGACAAAGACACCCACCACCACCATCAAGTTCAAGTCGCCGCCATTACACCGCATGCATGACCAAGCCGAATAAACTTACCTATCACGTATACACGAATGTATGCATGGATTCTTTCGCTACCTGTTATTGCCATTGCATCAATTATTATCAACATATGTTCTAGCTGCTTGTTCACAAAAATGTGAACATGCATGTAGTATTTCCTCATCCAAGTCCTAATGAATATGACAAGGACGTTTTTTTTTCATCACGGTGTTACGTGGTGAGGGGGACGACTGCGCTGCTCGTTTGGCTGAAAATATTATTCGCAGATTTGTTGTAGAAATAAAATACTACTAAATTACTGGCAGATTCGACAGATAACCTCACTCGTGCCCCGGCAGTGACCCTATTTGGCCATCCCTGCCTACGTGGACAGGTACTTCAGCAGGTGTCCCCTCGTCTCCTCCATGTCCGACGACATTTAGCTTTAAGGGCACATGCTCCACTCTCCCACCTATTGAATTCACATTGGGAAGTGTGTAAACACATATCTTAATACAGTTTCATTTTGAGATGTATGTTTGTATATTTCTCAATATGAATCTAATGGGTGGGAGAGTGGGAGCATATGTCCTTGAGAGCAGAAAAAACTTTACCTCGTCAGTTCTCCTCTGTCACATCTTGTTCACTCGCCGGACACACTCTCCGGTTGCTGGAACCGCTCCTCTACCATGCCCACGTGCTCCGCCCACAGCGACATTCGGTACTCGTGCACCTGCAACGAAGCACCGTGTTCAAGAGCTGGCATTTGCATTGAAGAGATGGTTTGTCCAATTTTGGAGTTGAGGGAGGAAAAATTGACTATTGTGAAAGTTTTAGAGGAGGAAAAGATAGACGATGGGTTAGACGTCGTACCTATAGACGCTGGATTAGTGGAGGCTGCAGGGGTCGTATATTTTTTATTTTAGTGAGATCTTCCATGGTGAAAATTTAGTGCGTATATACATTCGCTGCGAATCGATGGTGTCAGACGACCCCTTGTTAAGAAGCAATTTGTTGCCTTAGAAGATGAATCAATAGAATTAGACTGGTCACATACTCATAGATTCGTGATCTAATCCAATGATCAATGTAATATCTTCTTGTAACTACAGTTGTTTCGTACAGACTACTCCACCCTTACAGGAACCGACATCACATAGAAACAGACATCAATGGAAGGGTTATCCGTTCTACATCCCTGAACAGACGTTTCCTACTTCTATAGTGTCCTTTCATCCTATACAAATACCAAGATTATTCAATAGAAAAGTTTATAGTTTAATTTATTCTTTCTGTCCATAACATCCACTTTCAAATAGTGGATTTGCCACTAGGCCAGGAAAAAAAAAGGAGCATGAGGAACGGAAGGAGGAGTTGGCACCGCCCTTTGTTGCTGGCAAGCTGTTGTCGTACTAGCAATAATATGTTACAACATATACATATACAGCATGTGCTATCTATGTCGTTCAAATGTGTTTTGAGATTCGTGCTATTACACACTTTTCAGTGTTTCACACACTCTCTCTACTGTTTTACATTACTTATTTTAAATTGCATATATCTTAATGTATTGCTAAACGATGTAGATAGTGCATGTCTAGCATATGCAAAAAAAAACTGTGTTCCCGCGCTAGCTCTATGAATACGTAAATCGTGAACGAAAAAGGTAAGTAGTGAAAGGACAAGTGAACAGTGCTAAGCATTTCAGGCCTTATTTAGTTCTTTGGGTAAAAAGTTTTTGGATACTGTAGCATTTTTATTTGTAATCGACAATTATTATCTAATCATGGACTAACGAAGCTTAAAAAATTCATCTCATAAATTACAGACAAACTATGCAATTAGTTATTTTTTATCTATATTTAATACTTCATACATATGCCGCAAGATTCGATGTGATGAGGAATTTTAAAAAGTTTTTAAATTTCGGATGTAACTAAACAAGGCCTCAAATTGGATGAGCAGCACAGTGCACGGGGTACGTTCGTATGATCGAAACAATGCTCAAACCAGTAATAGAGGCACTAAGGAGCCTGTATTTTTTTTGCGAAACCTGTTATAGATGTAAACGCTCACATACACGAACGTACACTCACCCCTATGAACGCACGTGTACACACTCTATTCCTATGAACACCTTCAAATAACCGAGTTGGACCAGCAAATATCGAAATTAACGAAATCACCATAAGCATTTCGTTGACGACGGATACATCGTTTACCACTAAAAGCATAGCGTCATTAAATCTTAAAATAAATCTAGAAAAATACGAGTCTTTTTCATGTCAAGTTAGAGACTTAAACCTAAGTAAACAGGTTCCACCACAAAGCAGCTGATCTATGATTCCTGGTCGAGGGATAACTATGGGGGTGATTGGTTGCCCCGACGGTGGCATCCTAATGCCCATCCGGTATGACTCTGTGCACCTGGTCCGTGTTTGGTTTCTTAACTTGTATTGTTTTGGTGTATCTTCTCATTCTCTTTTCCCCTCCATCCCGGCTGAGGCCGTCTTTGTTGACGGTTCTTAAGTATCAATTTTAATTATGAAATAAACAAGGAAAAGGACTAATATACAAACAACACCTAGAATTAGGGTTTGATCTGACAGAATTCCACGAGTTTTGTTGTTTATCTATTTCTACAGGGGGTTATCAGAAAATATGGAAGAAAGGCCCACACGTCGGGTTTACATAGAGATATTAACGTGCACCGCGATTATTCAACATCTAGAAGAGTCCAGAAGCCACGGGAACTAACGGGAGGCCGATCGAGCCCGGGGGCAGGGCGCCCGCCCACCTCTGGTGGCCAATCAGGGTGAATCACGCGGATTATGCTCCACCGCCTTTGAGGATCAAGGAGAACCGTTCAATCAATGTCGGTTTGATCCGACGGCCCAGATTCATTTGAAAACGCTATATAAGCAAGGCCCCCTGCCCTTGGAGGGGAGAATCCAATTATTCATTAGCATATTTTTCAGAGAGGATTCAGATAGAGAGGTTCCTTAGGGTTCTCACCTCATAGGGCTTAGCATCCAATGTGAGAGTAGACTAGTTCTACTAGATTGAGAGAGATAAAGTGGAGGTGTAGTTCGGAGGAAGCCCGACCTGTCGGTGTCGACTCCGAGGTTGTACCTGCGGGATCAAGTCTCCTAACCCTAGGCTTGCTCCTAGGATTCTTCAGTATTTCGACTTCTAAATTCTAATAAGTTCTTTGTTTTATTGTTCTTTGGTTTATGAGTTTACTTTGATCTCTTCGCGTAGAGTTTAGAGTAATCATCTCTAGCGTAAACGTGGTGTTTGGGCTAGGATACTCATAGATATCTTGTGTCTAGCTGGACCGTGGTAGTAGCGAGGAACGTGATATTTCCGAGTTAACTTTGTAGCCCATATCCCGTTAGCACGCTCGATAGGGTTTATAGGTGCGGGTCGAACATCATCTGTGGTGTATAGATTCCGTGAGCCTCCCCAACAGAACAGTAGATCATCCTTACCAAGGTTAGAACGAGAGTGCGGTTGTAGTCTTCTCTATATATCACTCACATCGAGTCATAGTGGTTGTAGCCTAAAGGTTAGTAGTAATAGACCGGGTTAGTCAGATGCACGCTTTCTCCTAGTGGTAAAAATATAAATACGATACTCTGGATAACGTCCCGGGTGAAGTGCTCACTGATATCCGTGCGCTTGCGGATTAATTCCTGATTGCGTTACCAAATATCAACAGTCTTCTCGAGGCGAGCTTCCCTCGCCATCCCGGACGGTGCGCTCCTTGGCGGGAAGGGGAGGCACGAGCGCGGGAGATTGGAGCGTCCCAGCGCGCGGGGGTGGGCGTTAGGGTTACCTCCCTCATTTGGCGCCTCTCCTTCCTCTCCTCTTCTGGTGCGGTGAATCCTCTTCCACCTTCTCGGCCTCCCTCCGCCATCATCGTCGTCGATCTCCGGCGGACCGTTGGCAGTCCTCCCTAGATCGCGTCGGTATACAAGTCACCTCCCCCTCCCCCTTCTCCTCCTCCTCCCCTCTCCCCCTGTATGAGCTTTGATGTGTGCGGTGATTTTGTTTGCGGTTTGGAGCTAGGGTTCTTGATGTTACCCGGTTAGATCTGTGCGGTGCTTGTGTAGATCTACCAGTCAACTTATGATTTCACATGTTTTACATTCATATCTGTGATGGTTAAACCCTTTTTTTGAGCTTTGGATATGTGGTGGTCTGCTTTTGCACTTGCACATGATGATGCTTTGATTTATTACAAACTGAGCAAAGTGCCTATGGTTGATGATGTGAATGTAACTGTAGGTGTTGGAGGAGCACCTTTGAGTGTGGCTGTCGCGCCTTGTTTATCTTGTGATGGCTGAACTTTTGCTTGCATCCTCTAATCTATACTGATAAGTGGCATTGGTGAATTTCTGGGGCAACCAATCACCCCCGTAATAAGCACTGAGACCTATGGCACTTCGCAATGATGTGTTGTTTCTTCTCTTACATTTTTGTGCAGTGAATGGAACTTTGGTGATATCGAATTGTCAATGATGATATCTTATTTGCATGTCAACTGTGTTACCAAAAATTGATGACCTTGAGCTTGTGTTGAGGTACTGAAACTTTGTTTCTTATGCTCCAAGATCAAAGTCAACCAATGAGCATCTGATATCTGAGGCCAATTTGTTCAATACTACATTATTTATTGCTATGGTTCAGTTTTTGTTCTCGCTGGTGACTATAGTGGTAACCTCACCAAAATCATACATGTGTGCTCACACCTTATGTCATGCACTAAACCAAACACAGCTGATCACACCAAGTCATACCACAAAACTGTCCAGACAAGCAACCAAACACGATTCCTATGATCCAGTATGCTACACTCATTTGCAATCAAACAGACGAAGGTGCATGGTTTCCACATCTGAAATGGTTTGAGCCTCCATCCCGGATGGCAAACCAAGGAGCAACCAATCACACCCTATATTCCCATGTCGGCATGAGCGCGTGCGGGTGGGCGGTTACCTCAGGAGCCGTCA
The DNA here is from genome assembly GCF_000003195.3 of Sorghum bicolor. NCBI lineage: Eukaryota > Viridiplantae > Streptophyta > Magnoliopsida > Poales > Poaceae > Sorghum > Sorghum bicolor. The sequence continues at coordinate 1,552,111 of NC_012870.2, forward strand.
GGCGTGGCGTGGGCGGACAAGGTGTTTTGCGCCGGTGGGTCACTGCGGACTGCGGTCTCTTTGTTCCATGGCGGTGAGACGCGCCGGTGTACGGAGGACGGAGCAGTTGTTTTCTTTTTCCCGCCAGTGACTCCAGGAACGGGGCCTCTGGAGTTTTGAACCGTGCCCGCCAGTGACTACAGGAACGGAATGTGCCATGTGATTTGTGAATGTGATGCGATGCTACAGCCCGATCCACCGGCCAAGACTGCTGCCTATATTTGTTTTCGCTAATCGATGTGCCCCACATAACGCTGGATTTGCATTGGCTACCGATGAAAACAATGCCCTCGACGATGATGCCTATCTGCACAAGCCCGCCGTTCAAAAAAAAAAGTAATTCTAGATTTGAATTAAGTCAAGTTTTCTTAAATTTTAAAGTTTTAAGGCAAACAATATGAATATAAGTGTCCAAATAAGTTTGCTATAAGAATATATTACTCCCTCCATTCTACATTATAAGTCATTTTATTTTTTTTATACAAAGGAATAGTGTTTACTACTATGCACCTAAATATATGTTATGTCTAGATACATGTCAAAAAGCTATGAGTTACTAGTCGTTTTAGTTTTTTTTTAGCACATAGTTTGATTAATCTAACTATGCTCATTTTTTTGGTACCATATAAATGTCGGTCTTTCTATATTTAATCAAACTTTAAATTTTCTGACTTCTAAGAACAGGGTATTGCATTCTTTTGGAGACAGTGAGTACGGAAAAAGTTGCATTGAGTAGCAATGGAAAGAGAGACGGAGACAACACTCAGAACTCAGAAGTATGCAGATGCAGGGAACGAAGTGAAACAAGTGCTAGTGTGCAACACTCACAGGCTTAGGCAACAATAGCCCCAGAAAAGGGTCGTGCAATGTGTAAATGTATATACTCATGTAAGGCACAAAGCATTCTGCAAACAAGTTCACATGATGAAAAATTTATTACCGGTCACCAAGCCACCGTTTCAACGTCAGCTTGCAAAAGCTCTTTGCCAAGGGTGGGTCATCAGACATTCAGACCACAATTGGAATAGGTTTGCAACAAAACTCTCAAGTGAGGCAAATCTAACTTTAATGACATACTATGGCCACAGGTAGCGTAATATCCAGCAGGAAACCACCAAGTACTTCACACACTCCAAAACTCCACCGAGATGGACCAATCCTTCGGTAAGGGTTTACTTGTCTCCTCCCTGCCAAAAGGGCAATAAAAAGAGAAGTTAATAAAAATATATACGCATTGGTTCACCACTAGCATTACATTCTACCACCAGCACCAAATTCATAATCATCACTTCATCACAGCTAATTTGTCCTGTAGTTCACACAAGGACAGCAATACAAAATTACACAGATTATCATCACTTCACTTCATCACAGCTAATTTGTCTCGGCGTGGTTTTGCTGAAGCCTATGTGGTCCTGTTCACGGCTCATGTGTGCTATAAAATAAAAAGAACTATACTATATTGCACAAATGTAGCTGACCTGTGATATGATCATCTAAAGGATCTCTGATAGACAATGAGTTTTAAACATGCTACTAGCCTTCTAGATAAGATAAGCAAAACAAATGAAACACAAGCAGTAGCAGAATATACTACAAGAATCCATAGTTACAGAAGTACTCCCATACCCTGGTTCTGTGCTTTTGGTTATAATTGCCTTTTCCTGTACACCCATTTTCTCTTCTGAGATTACCACAAGTGGGTATTTACAAGAAAGCATCCAAAATACACTAAGCCAGTTGAACTCAGAAGATCATGAGAGTTCTTCTGAAATTGCTTGCTATGTCACAGATTAGATTTAAGCCCCAAAACTGGAAGATAAATGCGGCAGGCACTAGGCAGGCTATATCATTTGAGAATTTAGACGATCATGTTATCTGTGAAATAATATAAGCAAAAAGAGGGAACCATCTCTCGGAATTTAGTAGAAGACTATAGTTACACAACAATGACGTTTAAACCAATCAGCAGAGAGTTCAAGCAGAATTAAGGGAGAATGAGAGCGCAATTACTTCAGAGTGAGCAGAAGGAATAGTTGAGACTTTGGGTGACCACTTTGGAGGAGCACCATTGAATAAGTATGAGCATTCAGTGTATGCAGCTCCTATCCCCACACCAGCTCCAAGGGCAACTGATGCCCAGCGAGTAGTAGGGCTACCTGCACAAACAAATAAAAGGTCCGCATGTAAACAAATATAAATTGAATAGTCGCTACCAAGCAAGTAAAAAAGTTTTGCCCCTTAAGATTAGAATTTTCTGTGTATGCCTATCAATGGTTCAAAAAGTTACGATGTGTAGGTCTGAGACTAATTTGGGAAGATTGGTGGAACTAGAATAGCATATTACTGCTTGATAGACATACCCCCCCAAAAAAATAGACAGCTAAAGTACTTGAAACATAAGAGGCATTATAGCATAAAAGAAAGAAGTGCAAATCACAAAAAAAAAAAACAGTAAACAGGAAACGAACTGCAAAAAAAGGCAACTTCTGGGGGGGGGGGGGGGGGGGGAAGCATTGCAAGTAAAAGGGTTGCACATTATACCGTAAACAACAGACATGAAACTAGTTGATAAACAGATAATGATTTTCAGATGGCTCTTAACGATCACCCAGAATATAATACATATATATATATATATATATATATATATATATATATATATATAAAATATATATATGCTAATGCTATAGTAGTATAGCTGATTGGCAATTTTAGCGGCAAACATGTTGTGCAAACAAAATTATAGGATTCACTGTAAGTAGAAAACTAAATCACCAAAAATCTTAACACAGTGTGTCCCTGTGGTGCTTCAATTAGGCATGAGCAACATACTACCTCCATCCCAAAAAGAATGCATTCTTGGTTAAAGTGCCTAAAGTTTGAGCAAATATATAGGTAAAAAAATCAATATTTATGGCACCAAATAAGTATACTATATGAAAATATATCTCATGACTAATCTAAGGATACTTATTTGATATCATAAATATTGGTGTTTTTTATATATAGGCCTTGTTTAGTTCCGAAAAGTGAAAAGTTTTTGGCACTGTAGCACTTTCGTTTGTTTGTGACAAATATTATCCAATCATGGACTAACTAGGATCAAAAGATTCGTCTCGTGATTTACTTTTTGGTTTTCAGGGTGAACTAAACAAGGCCATAGTTAGTCAAATTTATGATACTTTATCTTGGTATACTGTGCTAGAATCACTCACCATCACGGCCAAGCAACTCATAATTCTTCTAATTTCTATTTATATCACTTCAACAAAGATTACATATAATGAACACTAACAGTCTCAATTATACATATGCATGTCCTGTGCAATTGGATGCCACAATTTATATGCAGTGCAGAGCTCTAGACAACATGTGATTCAGCACTAAAAGGGAAATTGCATTCTGCAAGAAGGTTGCTATATCTAACTTTGTTATACATGTTAGTAAGGCAGTCAGCACTTCAGCAGGTATGAAGAACCCAAAGCACACAAGTTTTATTAGCAACCAAAGGCATCTCACGAACCTAACAAGCATCGCAGCCACAGGTAGCACCCTCCCAGAAAGCAACATTGAGGCGATGAGGCAAACATTTCAACATCCCCCCATTCACCAAGTTGAGTCTAAATTTTCCCAGTGTGCAGCCTATTGGTCCAATGCTCCCTCCATACGACCCATAAAGTTAGCCTAAGAAAAGTTCACTTGCACACATCGAGCATATCACCACCCTTGACGCAAATGATTCTACAAGCCAACTATGTAAAACAATCCATCTTGATCATGGAGACAGTCAGACAGCACGTCATTGGAGATCTATGCTACCCAAAAGCAATCATATGTCAGGCACAATGTGCAACGCGATTGCATCAATTTGTCCGCATCGGCATCAGGGCAGGCCGGTCAGGATGGAGCGAAGTCGAGCATCGACGTCGCGCTAACCCTAGAACAGCAGGCGCACCTAGCAAGCAATCCAGCGCCAGGACACCGAGCAAGCCGCAACCAGATCTCACGAGACGAGGCAGAACGCAATGGGGGTAGTATCCTTACGGAAGAGGAGGAGACCCGCGAAGGCGCCAGCGAGGGAGGAGTAGGCGACGCGGCGGATGGAGAGGTCGAGGCACGCGTCCCACTTGGCGTCCAGGTCGTACCGCGGCGGGATCCCCGACTTGGGAGGCGGGGACGAAGTCACCGGCGCTGGCGGCGACGGGGGCGGGGTGGGAGCGGCGGTCTCGGGCGCCTCCGCCATGGCCGAGGGTTTCGCGACACGAGGAGACGGGCCGACGCGATTCGGGGACGGGGGAGGCGCAGAGGCAGAGGCAGAGGCAGAGGGGGCGGACCGGCGGAGACAGCGGGGCGGCGTGGGTGTGGGTTGCTCGCGCTCTCGACGGGGGATGCTTGATGCGAATGCCCTGCCTTTTTTGGGTCCGCTCGGCTGCCAATTCGGGCCGGGCCAGGGAAACAATAATGGGCCTGTTCTACTGCTTGTATACGGGGCTCAGATAGTGGCACATGGAGAGAACGAAGGTCAAATAGTTAAAATTTAGTTAAGACCAGTCTCAATGCATGGTTTCATAGCACAGTTATCAAAACTATAAACTAGGTAACCGAGCCATTCTCTCATCTGATGAAACTTCTTCATTTAATGATCCTACCAAGTCAGTAATTTTTCTTATGTGACACCCTATTTAATGTGCATGACACTCTCATGAAACATGCATTGAGACTGGTCACTATAGTAAGAGAATCAAACAGACTCATAGCAGCACGAGACGAGAGGGATAGTATGCTTAACTATATTATGAATTACAGCAGGGATAACTCCATCGTTGTGCAGCAGGGTTCTCTGGTTGAAATGATTGGCCCTTCGTTAAAATTTAGGTACTAAAACTATTTTAGTTACTCTTGAGTAACTAGTGAGACTAAACTATTTTAGTTTTTTTTTAGTCATTGTGTTTAGAAATTTAGCTACTAAAGTAACTAAAGTTTAGCAAGCTAAAATTTAGCCGGAGAACCAAACGTAATGCTAATAATGCATCAACATTTTTTGAGAATTAAATAATGTATCAACATGTGTTTTTACCAGCACTAACAAGTATTGATTTGGTTATGTCGATTAAAAAAAGGTTAAATTCCACATACTAGTATATTTATCACGTAAAACTTCTTCCATACTCTGTTTTCACGTGGTTATTAGAATTGTGGCCTCTGGCCTCTGTTGTTTTTCCTCTTTTTTGTGAAACAACCTAAACGATCTCTGAATGAAAGGCATTACCAGGTTGAGGCACGAGAGCACATATATAAAAGCAGTTATTTCTATTTGATCAGAGATGGCACCTCGACCAGCATATATCTAATGAATTATCCTCATGAAATGTAACAACTGTATTTCCAAATATCAAAATCAAAATGTGATATCGGAAACTTTTTGTATTTGTTTCTGTTTTGTTTTTACCCTTAACCGTGACTTCTGTCCTGCACTTGACAAACCCTCCAGTTGATGGAACCTGCACTGGATACCAAAAAAATAAAAAGAAATCGTCGACAGCAGGATTCGAACCTGCGCAGGCAAAGCCCAACAGATTTCGAGTCTGTCTCCTTAACCACTCGGACATATCGACTATTTGAGTGATGGTCCCATATTTCATTATATAACTAAGTAAAGTTCACTTGTAACTGTGATATTCGTATTAACTAGTAGCACTGCCTGCTAGTCATGAACAGATGAAGCGAACATCGGTGCTGACATGCCATGTGTGTTCGCTTTTGCAGCACTATATGTCACTATTGCACGGTTGCATTGCCTAGCAACAGTCAGTTGAACAGGTCGTTCCCGTTTGCCCAGGGATGATCTTCACGATGACGCTAGTGAAATAGTGAATCACAGCAAGATTTTTTTTTTAAAAACTAATCGCAGCAAGATTTTCCCCAGGAGCAGAACCAATTTGACTGACACAGGTTGGACCAAGTGGAAGGAATGATCTTCAGTCGTCACAGGTCACAGCACTAATGATAGGAACACCAAATACACACACACACACACACACTGTCCCCTTGACTGATAAATCGGAACTCTCAGAAGAGACAAGCAGCCAGGTGGATCATTCTGAACATCGCAACACATTACTATTCTTATTGAGCTCACGCTGAATTATGTCCATCAAGCAATGGAAATTATTATTACGCGCACAGTGCAAGTCTTCAGGAAGACAATTGCAAGAACAGATCATCATCGGTTACATCGCATCACATTACCAACAACACATGAGATAGGAAAGCTGGAGCCTGGAGGGGATCAGGTCCTTGAACTTGAAGAAGCCCGCTGCTGCATCCTGTTGCAGATGTGTACAACAAACTCGGAGCGTACGTAGCAGCTGCAATGGCCGTGCGTCTCGTCATCTGTCAACATCTCAAGGATGTCCATGCACTCGTCGACGTTGATGTATTAGATGTTGAAGTTGACGCCACCGTGCCACTCCTGCACGTGGTGACCGCGGACTGCGTTCCTGACCAATGCAACTCGGTGAACATGCTTACATGCATGTATGCAAAACTTCTTTTTTTTTTAGAAAGACGGCAAAGCCATGTATGTGTATGCAAAATTTCAAGTGTGGTTCTATTAATTGCAAAATCCAGTTCCATTTCTCCAGCAAGATGATGCTGTCTGCTTTAACATGGTTCTCTTTTTGTAGGGACAAACCAGCATGTCTATGACATCCAAGATTTTGTTCAATGCCCGATCAAAAAAAAAAAGAAGATTTTGTCCAATACTCTTCTCCTTGACGCCCACCCACAAGGCCACAATATGACCTCGACTTCTACTGCCTCGGAAAACGTGAGCTCCTGGCACGCTTATTCAGTCGGCGGCGGCAGCAACGGCGGCGAGTGCTACACTAGGTACGCCGCGCGGTGCTAGTGTCGTCTGGTAGGCACCACCAGCAGCGGCGTCTTTGGTTTGAACGTGAGCACGCCGGCCTCCTCCATGCTCACGTCCTCCGACGCCATCCCCTCCGGCAGCGCCCAGTCGAAGCAGTAGAGCAGGTTGGCCAGGGCGAAGATCATGTTGGCCTCTCCCATGGCGAGCCCCGGGCAGATCCGTCGGCCGGCACCGAACGGCAGCAGCTCGAAGTGCGCGCCGGTGTAGTCGATGTCGCTGCCCTCGAACCGCTCCGGGTCGAACTCCTCGGCGGCCGCCCAGCTCGCCGGGTCCCTACCGATGGCCCACAGGTTGACGAACACCCGCGTCTTGGCCGGCACGTCGTACCCGCACACCCTCACCTCCCGTATCGTCTCCCGAGGCATCAGCGTCGACGGCGGGTGCAGCCGCAGCGTCTCCTTCACCACCATCTTCAGGTACGTGAGCCTGGCCACGTCGTCGTGCTCCACGCGCGGCTTGTTGCCGTTGCCGCCCACGCCCGCCGCCGCGGCCCTCACCTCGTCCTGCGCCTTCCTCAGCACCTGCGGATTGCGCATCATCTCCGACATCGCCCACAGCAATGTCACCGCCACTGTGTCGATGCCGGCGAGGAAGGTGTCGAGGATGACGGCCTTGACGTGCTCCCTGGTGAAGCGGAACGTGCCGCGGTGCTCCTTGCACAGGCTGATGAGGGCGTCGACGAGGTCGCCACCGTTGTCGGACGGCTCCGGCCGGCGCGCCGGGTCCGTGTGCTGGTCGATGACCATCTCACAAAAGGCGTCGAGGTCCCTGAAGACGCGCTCACGGCGCGCAGCGAGGCCCGTGAGGCGGTCCACGAGGCGGCCGGCGGCGTTGGGGAAGAAGTCCTCGGCGGAGAAGCTGGCCAGCAAGTCCATGCCCTCTTCCACCACGAGCTGGAACCGCTCCTTGTGCGCGAACCACTCCGCGCCATTGATGTTCCCGAACGCCACGGTGCCGATGATGCCGTCGGCGAGGCCGAAGATGTGCTCGTTCAGCGCCACCGGCGCCGAGGCCTCGGCCGCGCGGGTGAGGTTGGCGACGAGATTGTCCACCTGCTGCTCGCGCGCGCGCTGCGCGGCCTTGACGCGGCGCATGCTCAGGAGCTCGACGATGAGGAGACTGCGCATCTCGCGCCAGTACTCGCCGTAGGGCGCGAAGGCGACGTCCTTGAGGTCGTAGGAGAGGCGCTTCGATCCTGGCGAGACGGGCCGGCTGCAGCAGTCGACGTCGTGCGCCTTCAGCATCTCCCGCGCCGCCTCCGCGCTGGAAACCACCACCGCCGGCACCGTGCCCAGGCGCAGCAGCATCACGGGGCCGTGCCGTCGCGCCAGCTCGCGGAGGTTCTGGTGCGGCAGCGGGCCCAGCAGGTGCAGGTTGCCCAGGACCGGCACCTGCGCGGGGCCCGGCGGCAGCTGCGGCGCCGCGCCGTCCTTGGCGCTCCTGCTCCTGCTCCTGCTCCTGCTGGTGAGGAGGATGTAGGAAGACACTAGCAGGACAGGGAGGAGGACCAGGAGTCCCATCTGCCACTGCTGCGGCACGCCGCCGCCGAGGAGCTGGGAGTGGGAGGGGAGCAGCGGGGTGGTGGTGGCCATGCTTGCCTTGTGTGGGCGACTGTGGAGTGTCTCTCTGCTGGGTAAGAATTTGTAGATGTGTATGTTTTGAATGCATTTGGTGTACCAAAGCAAGCATATATACATTATATATAAATCTCGTCGTTTCATGAGCAAGTTGTAAGCTAGTTTAAATTTTGCTGTCAGTGTTATTGGTGCCATTTGACTGTTCTGAATAGAGAATCTCTAGCAAGTAGCAACTTCCCAAAGAATCTCTAGTAGTATTACTTAGTCTTTATTTAGATATTATTGTATTCACCTCAATTTACATGTGTTGATCTAGATTAGATTGAAATTTGAACTAAATTATATCTTAATCCACTCCAACACATGTGAATTAAAATGAATCCAGCAACATCCAAACAAGACCTAAAAGGACAATGCATTTAATTTTGACAGCAGTTTCGCGCAATGGTACTCCTTGTAGTTGTTTGCCACAAAGAAAATTCCCATCTCCTCTCAAATAAAAAAGGAGATGTATTTTATGGCCACCCAAAAAGTTACTGAAGAGTTGCATGTCACCCCAAGAGAGCTCACCACATTCCGACGTGGGCGAAAGAGAGGAGAGAAAAAAAAAAGTGAAAGCTTGTCGCTCCTAACCATTCTGATCTGATTGCTTCAACTGTTCCACGGCTGTCGCTCCTAAACATATTTGCTTCAGCACAAGCATGGCCTATGGTATTATCTTTGTGTCGAAAATCTATTCGAAAATTAGATGAGAGTTAGTATATTTAGGGGCTTAGGGCACGGGGAGTCAGGCTCAGCTTCAAAAGCCACCACGTCACACGAGACATGGGAATCACCAAATGTCACAGGCTCAGCTTCAAAAGCCACCACGTCGGCGCCGATCGATCCAAACGCCAGATTACCATGTTGGCATACCCTGCACATAGTACGTATACTCCTACATACATGTATATGTCGTTTGTGTAAAAAACTGATCGATCATGATCAATCCCAAGCTAGCATTACTTCCCTCCAAACAAAACAAAACAAACATTACGCTATTTCGTCTGCCCCATGCCAAATCCTGAATCTCAAGTGGCACGCCGTTTCGCTTGTCTCACGACCTCACGCATTAGCCAGGTGACAGAGGAGCAGAGCAAAATTGGCTGACACAAGTTGGACGAAGGGGAAGCCGTAATGATCTTCATCGTCACAGCGCTAATGATAGGAATACACGTTACTGAATAATCTGAATGAACTCCCAGAGGAAGACAATGCAAGCAGCCAGTGGCTCGTCGTTGTGGACATTGCAAGCGCAAGGTTTAGCTTCGAACACACACATGCATTCTGATTGAACTCACGCTGAACTATGTCTATTATAGTAGTTTAGTACAAGCAAGAAGCAATGGAAATGACTATTACACGCGTCAGTGCGGCAAGTCTTCAAAGGCAATTGCAACAACAGATAATCAGTTACATGTGTGGGGCATGCATTACATTACGAATTTACGACGAACTCGATATTTGTCAACTTTATTACAAGAGCAAGATTTTGAGTGGAGCAAAGCCAAACTGATTAACACAAGTTGGACCAAGGGGAAGGAATAATCTTCAGTCGTCACAGCGCTAATGGTAGAACACATGTTGACTGAATTAGAACAAGACGCCTACACAGGTCGATCGTTCTGAACAAGGCAAGCGCAGGTTTACCGTCGAGCGTCGAACACAATACAAGCAATATATAATGGAAAGGAAACGATCATTACATGCGTCAGTGCAGAGTCTGCAGGAAGGCAATTGTAAGCACTGATAATCTCGGTTACATTACATCACTTTGCATTACGAACTCGATACCTGTAAATTAATTCAGTCTACAAGCAGAGAAGATAACAAACGAACTTGTCACCGTCTGTCTTCTGATGCATAGTACAACATGGTGAATCATCAATCTCTACAGCTAAGGAAAGCTACACTTTGATGCACAAAAACTTGCGTGCAGCTTTAACCAGAACACACACGGCAGCTAGTTCTAGTGTCAACACATAAGATAGGGAGGAAGCTGGAGGAGGGGATCTGATCCTTGAAGAAGACCGCTGCATGCTGTGTACGACGAACTCGTCGGCGCGTAGTAGCTGCTGCTCCATGGAATACGTGCTGTCGTTGCCATGCCGCCGCTCCACTCGCCGTAGTTCATCGTCTCCGGGCCGGGGCCGGCGCCAAGCCCGAGCATATCCTCGAGCGTGGCTTCCGCCACCACGGGCAGCACCTGACCAAACGGCATCTGGATGAACTCACCGCCTTGCTCATGCCGCTGCTGCGATAGCTGTACATCGATCGTCGTCGTCTCCGGGCCGAGCATATCTTCAACGGTGGCTTCGGCCACCACGGGCAACACCGGACCACACGGTAGCCGGATGAACTCGACGTCGTGCTGCTTCGGCTCGGAGATTGGCTGCTGCTGCAGTCCCTGTCCTCCCTGCTCTGACTCATCAGCTCGCATCACGCACTCGTCGTCGAGGTAGAAGTTGATATCTTCGATGTTGAAGTTGAAGTCGCCGCCTGGCTCTGCTGGCTGCTGCACGTCTGCTTGTGGCTGATACTGATAGTTGGCCATCGGAAAATAGGCGGTTTCCTGCTGCACCTCTTCTTGCTGCTGCTGCTGGATCGACTTGGCTGGCGGCGCCTCGGGATGCTCACCGGCGCCGCCGGCCTTCCTCTTCTTGGCTGTATGCTTGGACGAGGCGTTCTTGCTGGAGGATGAGGCCAACGCTGATGACTTCCCTTTCGCGCGAGGCGAGCGGTAGACCTTGCAGAGCACGTAGTTGCTGCTGTCCGCGGCGGCGGCTTCGTCTTGTTTCTTGTCGGCGGCGACGAAGTCGTATTCCACCATGCACCACCCCATCCTGTCGATCGATCGAGCGGAGGGCTCCGTCTTGCGGCCGTAGGACAAGGTGCAGAACGTGCCGCCACCGGATCCCTGGACATCCTTGCGGCCTATCTCCGAGTGCCAGGCCGTGCCGTCGCCGCCGGTGACCGCGCGCTGCCTGTGCCCGCTGGTGTCGCCTCGGGTGTTCTTGTATTTCTTGGCGTGGTAGAAGTACCAGATCCTGCTGTAGCCGTCGTCGTCGAGACCGGTGCCCGGCACCGGCTCCAGATCAGCGACGAGAACCTCGGGAGGAGCGGCGCACACGTCGATGCGGTGGACGAACTGGACGTCGTCGCCTCCGGCGCGGAGGCGGCGCAGGAGGGCGATGGAGGCCTTATTGTCGGTGGGGCTGGGATCTTTGTTGGAAGCCATGTCGCCGAGATGTTGCTGCTGATGGATCGACGACGATGATCGAGTATGGGTGGATGTGTAGGCGTGCGTCGAGCCGGCCGTGAAGGTGAAGAGAGCACACGGTGGCGGCAGAGGTTTTGGAGGGAGGGAGCGGGTCAGCGGGCGCTTACCGCCTAGACTTTATAGAGTATATCATGGACTTGGCTTGTTTTTGCCGCGATTTTCAGCGAATACTACCCGGATTGTTCCCTACTTGGATTCATTTCTGCAGTGAAACTAACCCCCAGGAAAATAGGGCGCCCGCCTCCGATCCTGTTGGTTCTAGAATGGCGCCACCGCCACCGCCATTCAGTGCCCCAAGCAAGGGCGCCAACATCCCAGTGCCGGCGCCGCAGCCCCAAGCACGGGTCTTAACTCTTAAGCGTCGCAAAAAAAAAACACAGGTCTTAAGGCCTTGTTTAGTTCCGGGAAAAAAATTAAATTTGACTACTGTAGCATTTTTGTATTTAGTAGTTACTCTGGAGTATTGTCTAAGTATGTACTAACTGGTCTTGAAAAAATTGTCTCGTAAATTACAGATAAACTATGTAATTAGTTATTTTTTATTTATATTTGATGCTTTTATGTATGTTGCGCAAAATTTGATGTGACGAGAATTTTTTAAAATTTTTAAAAACTAAACGAAGCCTAAGACTGCATAGAAGAAATTTTGAGAGACTACCATGTCTGCATGCTTTTTTTTTTCTCGAGGTAAATGAGTTTGCATTTCTTGTTGTTCTCGTTGCTTGCAGTTGCAGCAGATCAGCAGCCAACGAGGACTGGTTGGTGAAGGTTAGCTATGGGGCATTCCGCATTCCCTTTTGTTCAGATGATCGAGCAGCAGCATATATTAGTAGCACATACTCCCTCCATTTCAAATTACAATATATTTTAATAATTTTAGAGAGTCAAAGTATCTCAAATTTGACCAAAATTATATAATAATATAATAATATTTATTATACTAACTACTCTCTCCATCTCGAAAAAATGTTATTGATTTATTTATTTTATAATTTGCACAAAAAATTAAATAAGACAAGCGGTCAAACATGAGTCTCAAAGTAAAAAATATTGGTCTTTGAGAAAGAGGGAGTAAGTCTCATTAATTTTTTCATTAATTATATTTTCATAGTATATCTATTTGATGTCATAAATCTTTATAATTCTCTCTATAATTTTGGTCAAATTTGAGATGTTTTGATTCTCCCAGATTCTTGAAATGTCTTATAATTTGTATTGGATGTAGTACCTTGGTTCTTGCATATAAGTGTTGCATTCCACCTGCCTACTACATGTTACATAATTGTGGCTACAGTATGTGTATTACCTAAATACTATGGCCTTGTTTAGTTTACCCCAAAAATCAAAAACCTTTCAAGATTCTCCATCACGTCGAATCTTGTGGTACATGTATGGAGCATTAAATATAGACAAAAATAAAAACTAATTGCACAGTTTACCTATAAATCATGAGATAGATTTTTTGAGCCTAATTAGTCCATAATTGGACAACAATTGTCAAATAAAAATGAAAATGTTACAGTACCAAAAAAAAGATTTCATGATTTGTTTAGTTCACCCTAAAAACAAAAAACTTTTTAAGATTTCTTGTCACATCGAATCTTGCGACAAATGCATGGAGCATTAAATATAGATGAAAACAAAAAACTAATTACACAGTTTATCTGTAAATCACGAGATGAATCTTTTGAGCCTAGCTAGTCCTTGATTGGATAATGATTATCAAATAAAAACAAAAATATTACAGTACCAAAAACCCAAAAATTTTTGGAACCAAACAAGGACTGTATGTCACCCATAGGGTGCTCCCATACTCTCTGGTCTCCTGCAAGTTAAAGAAATTTACATTGGCTGCACTGCATATAATTATGAATTTGTAGACCCAGAACCACAAGGTTTCGTGGTGTAGTTGGTTATCACGTCAGTCTAACACACTGAAGGTCTCCGGTTCGAACCCGGGCGAAGCCAATTCTTTTTTTTAACCTTTTTTTGCACTGTTAGATTTTTGTTTGCTTATACGGTTATATACCATGTAGTCCGATAAAATCAGCCTTTTTTATCTCACACAACTACAAAATTCACGAGCCTCTGCCCTCTGGTCCTGCAGGTCACCAAGACTCTAGGAAAAGAGTACGTAGTATATATGTCCGCAAAAGTTCACACCGGCATACACTCATACTTCTAAAAGGAGTTAGTTTTTGTTTTTGCGATTTTTCATTCAAAAAAGGAGTTGTACTACTAGGTCTGTGTACCCCTATTTCTGGTACTTTTTATTTACTCTCTAATATATTTAGTTACTCAAAAACGTGAAAAAAGTTACCACTAACGTGTCAATTCCATTCCATCCCATTCATGTCTTCGTTGCTCATCTTTTCCTGAATGAATCTGTGCTCGCGCGATTCATTATAGGCAAGAGGTACGTGGCAGGCCACTAAAGGATGGGCCTAATTTACAACCTCAAGCGGCCCAGAGGTATGTGTTCCAAATATGGGTTGCTTCATAAATTAAGGAGATGTAATACTTCCAAATTGGTACGCTAATATCAATGACCAATGAAATAACAATTAGTCAAAAAGACATCTCAAACCCAATCAACTAAATATGTGACCCATCAAGTATGCCTCTAACTAACGATATATAAAATGTAAGGTAAATTTACTATGGTACATCAAACTTGGTGGCATTGAGCATCAAAATGAAATTTCATCTGTTATACTGTATTCCATTATAAAGTCATGGTTATTTTTTACAGAGACCAAGAAATATAATGCTTCCATCTCTATTCTCAAATGTGTGAGAGAAGGGTTATTTTTTTTTAAAAAAAAAACCTCGTCGCTGGCCAGTGAATGTCGGGCCCAATTTAGAACGTAGGCCTGCTGCCACCGCACTACAGAGTCGAGGCCCAAAAGGCCCATCAGGGGGGCAAATCGGTGAATCCCGCAAACTAAAACCCTACCCCAGCATGTATATATACCCTTCCAACCTTAGTCCTCGCTCTCGTTATCCCGGCGGCGGCGGCGGCCTGGAAGGCGAAGGAGGAGGAGCAGTAGCAGCAGGCGGCGCCGAGGAGCGGCTTCCCACCCCGAGCTTGTAACCATGGTGAGCGCCGCCACTTCTCCGTTCATCCCCGCTCCTTTGCGCGCGCACGCTTTCGTGTAGATCTGGGTCGCCGCGGGCCGTTTTTGTTTTGCACTGGCGTAGAGCCGCCGCTGCAGGTGCCTCTAGCTCCTCGGTTCTTCCCCCGCTTTAGGTGCCTCTATCTCTTCTAGCACCGTTAGGGTTTCCTTTTTGCGCGTAGAGGCGCGGCTGATTCACGGTTGGCTGGCGCATTCGGCTAGCTCTAGATTTTGGCTGTTTGTTTTGCCTTGTGGGTACTTGCTGTGCTTAGTACATCCCGCCAGCCAATCACCACTGGCCGATCCATTCCTAGAAAATCCGGACAGCCATGCAGGATCGAGGACGCACGTGTTGGCAACTAGAGCCTTATAGGGTTCAATCTCAGTAGAAAGTCGATAGATTATACATCAGTTTCCAGTTTGAAGCCTGTATTTGAACTTGTGTGGTGCAGTATCAATTTAGGCCTTGTTTAGTTCCCAAAAAATGTATTTTCAGATTATGCATGAAGTATTAAATATAGACGAAAATAAAAACTAATTGCACCGTTTGATCGGAATTGATGAGACGAATCTTTTGAGTCTTGTTAGTACATGATTGAATAATATTTGTCAAATACGAACGAAAGTGGTACTATTCCTATTTTGCAAAAAAATTTGGAACTAAACAAGGCCTGATATATCGAACTTGTTTATAAGCCATTTGGACAACTACCCTAAGTTTTAATTGGTTTATTAGTTACTACATCGATTGCTTATCTTTTTTGAAAGAAGATTGCTTATCTTTTGCCTCCTATCCATCAAATGTTGTTCCAACCTGTGCAATTCGTTCGATGTTATATAGGTGAACGTTCCTAAGACCAAGAAGACCTACTGCAAGAACAAGGAGTGCAGGAAGCACACTCTCCACAAGGTTACTCAGTACAAAAAGGGTAAGGATAGCCTAGCTGCTCAGGGAAAGCGGCGTTATGACCGCAAGCAGTCAGGATATGGTGGTCAGACCAAGCCCGTCTTCCACAAGAAGGTACTACAAGTTTCAAACATATCTTTTTGCGATGATCTGATCTGCCAGTGCTTTATACCGTTTGTCTGTTTGATGCCAACGTGAATGTATGAAGATAATTGTGAATTCTAAATGCCTGTTGTGTATGCAGCTTGGTTTATGACAATTGCTGTGATTTTCAGGCCAAGACCACCAAGAAGATTGTGCTGAAGCTGCAGTGCCAGAGCTGCAAGCACTACTCGCAACACCCGATCAAAGTACTGTATCATTTCTCTTGGGCAGAACATGCTGTTGAACCAAGTATTTCTGTCTGTGTTTGCTCACTCTTTTATGCTTCCTGTGTCACAGAGGTGCAAGCATTTTGAAATTGGTGGAGACAAGAAGGGCAAGGGAACGTCTCTTTTCTAAATCTACTAGTAACATATTTGGATGCTGAAGTTGTAGGGTTTATACTGTTCTTAAAACTAGTTCTCAAATATTGATGTTACTAGTATACTAGTACTTAAAGCAGACCATGCTATGTATCCAAATTCCAACCCTGACATCTGCTTTGAGTATATTGGGCCGAGTTTTGGCTAAATGAAGTTTTTTAGTTCGAACCTTATTGAATCTGTCTGTTTGATTTTGTGCTTGCCATTCTGGCATGTTATTTGAGTCTAGAGTTTGTAAATTTTTACAGCAAAAATGGTCACAGATAATGTTATTGCGTGGCTGAATGGGAGCAGAGTTAAAGACTGCACAGTTCTGTTTAATGTTTCTGAATGCAAACGCTGCCACACGCCATCGCCATGTGATGTTGTTGCGACAGATTTGCTTTGTTGTGTACATTTGGATCATGACCAAACATTGTGCGTAACCTGGTTCGTGCGCAAATCTGTGGCAGTGCTTGACATGTTTAGTCTTAGGGCGTGGGAGGCGTATGCATGCTCAAATTTTCAGTGTCAGATAAAAAACGGCCAGAATTCTTCAGGTTCAATAAGAGTCGGATTTCAGGTATAAAGGAAATTCATGGATCTTGTCAGATCCTTCCGAGGGGTATGATCATGTGCAACAATAGGAATCAGATATATGGTGGCTAAAATGAGAGATCTATGCACTGCAATTTCGTGGCTAGACATTGAAGGCTGAGCCCGATTTCAACCTAGCCCTGCTTCCAGATTTTGCCCGTTGCGGGGGCAAACTGTACGCCTAGGGCACGAGATGGCAAAGAACCCAAAATGAGACGCACCAGTCGTTCGTTAACGAAGAGTTATTCAGAGTCAAAGCCAACAAATACTCCTCCTGTAAAAAAATAAGTGCACATCTCGATAAATCAAACTCTTTTTAAATTTAACTAACTATATAAAAAATAACGTTAATATTTATATCTTCAAATAAGTTTATCATGAAAAAATACTTCACATTCAATTTAATGATATTTATTATACATCATAAATATTAGTACTTTTTGTATATATTTGGTCAATTTGACTCATTGATAAACAAGATATACACTTATTTTGAGACAGATAGAGTATAATATTATTGAATATATTAGTAATTACTCGATGAGATGAGAAGATTGATGAAGATCTTCATCTATGAAGACCCTGTTTGACATGGCTCCACTTCACCAATGAAGTCGTGTTGGGGCTTTAGCTTTATGAACAACTCTATCGGTGGAGCGGGAGTCATTTCGATAAATCGTTTGGCAAAATAGCTCCACATATAAAGTTCTTTAAAATATGCTCCTCACATGATGTGATGCCATGTAGGATGAGGTGAAGTCGCGAGAAGCCACTATTTTTTTGTTCCTTTCCACCCCAAAGTTTTGTGAGAGCACGTTTTTAGTGACTTCATCAGTACAACCGTTTTATTTTACCCCGTTTGGCACAAAACAAGTTCAAATAATTCTTGAAGCCGCTGGAGAGGCCCCGCCAAATAGGGTCCAATACAAATTGCGACAATGATAGTGGTGTATGTGGGGCGGGGGGCTTTTGAGGGCTCCATTGGCCGTGAGGTACAGAGGGACTTGAGCCCCTAGCCCCCATGCTAGATCTATCCTTGCCTAACAACAATGAAGATGATTAGCAAAGGTGCGTTAAAAACATTAAAGACCATTCTAGCGGGAACAACCATGGCTACAGTCATATGTCATTGCGTCATCGAGGAATTATTGGCAATATGAGGTTCAAACTCGTCGCCCGCCAATAATTCTTCGATGAGCGCACTGGTTCCTGAAAGAAGAGTCATCCAACAAGGTACTTTGCTGAGATATTGCCGACAACAAAGGTTGCCATTGAGGAGAGCTAAGAGAAGCAACATGAACTTTGTTTTAATGTCAACTAGAGAGCGAGCAGTGGAGCATACAACTAGCGGTGTATTAGTAACCCAGGGGATGCTTGCTTACAGCCTTAGCAACAACTTTATTTTCCATGGAAAGATCTAAGCCCATAAGCGCTTGAAATCCAACATCGGGGGTTGGGGGGGCACTTAGGCCTTGTTTAGATGCGAAAATATTTTGGATTTTGATACTGTAGTACTTTCCTTTGTTTGTGGTAAATATTGTCCAATTATAGACTAAGTAGGATCAAAAGATTCGGCTCGCGATTTACAAGTAAACTATGCAATTAGTTTTTATTTTCGTCTATATTTAATGTTTCATGTATGTGTCGAAAAAATTAATGTGACGGGAAATCTTGAAATTTTTTTGGTTTTCACAATTAAACAAGGCCTTAAAGCACCAAACAACTTGCCCCGAGACGAAGCAAGTAAACGTGGTCTTGTAGTTGGCTCTTGCCATGTGACGCTAAGAGTATGACGAGTAAGGGCCCGTCAACTAATGGGTCAAACTTAGCGACTGACATATGATCACGGAAATGGTGGGAAAACGTTTGGCATCTGCTCCAAGCTAAGAGCATCTCCAAGAGACTTTGCAAATGAATTTTGTATTTGGTGTTGTTTGCAAAGTCCCAAACTCATTTGCAAAGTCTAAAAATAGTCCAACTCTAAGGAACTTTGCATTTAGACTTGGTAAACCCAAAGTGTGGACCCTACCCCCGAATTTTTTTTCACCGATCGCGCCCGCGCGTTTGTTTCTCTTCGCGCCATTTTGACGTACGTCGTGCGTGTCAGTCGCCGCCCAGGCCAGGTCGCCGTCAGTTGCCGCCCAACCCAGGTCTTCGCGCCAGTCGCCGCCTAGCCTAGGCCGCGTTCGTCGTTCGCGTCAGTTCGACTCTGTCCACCTCCGTCCTCCTCCGAGGGAAGGTCCCCGCGAGGGAAGGTCCACCTCCGTTCCCGCGTTGTGGCCGCGTACGTTGTCCAGACGTGGCCGCGTACGTCGGGGGGATGGAGTTCGATGTGGAAGACCGAAATTGTAGATGCAAAGTGGTGGGAAGGTTTGCATATATGCAAAGCCTCAACCTCTATTTGCAAAGTTAACCAAATTACAAACCTTATTTGCAAAACCATTGGAGGGGTATTTTCTACTCTTTTTTGCAAATAGGGCAATGCAAAGTTTATTTGCAAAGCCCTTGAAGATGCTCTAAGAAGATGCAATAATTCCAATTTAATATGCTATAATATCAACGAAAGAATAATTATTCAAAAATACATCTCAAACCCAATGAACCAAGTATGTGAGCCATCAAATTAATATGCCTGTAGGTAACGGTATATAAAATGCAAGGTAAACTTGCTATGGTACATCAAAGTTGTGTGGCAATGGCCATCACATACAAAACTTCGGGGATGTTTCCATCTCTATTCTC
Source organism: Sorghum bicolor (assembly GCF_000003195.3). Classification (NCBI taxonomy): domain Eukaryota; kingdom Viridiplantae; phylum Streptophyta; class Magnoliopsida; order Poales; family Poaceae; genus Sorghum; species Sorghum bicolor. The sequence goes on from NC_012870.2 coordinate 1,571,845, forward strand.
AAAGGGTTATTTTTTTTTTAAAAAAATCATCGTCGCTGGCCAGTGAATGTCGGGCCCAATTTAGAACGTAGGCCTGCTGCCACCGCACTACAGAGCCTAGGCCCAAAAGGCCCATCAGGGGGGCAAATCGGTGAATCCCGCAAACTAAAACCCTACCCCAGTATGTATATATATACCCTTCCAACCTTAGTCCTCGCTCTCGTTATCCCGGCGGCGGCGGCGGACTGGAAGGCGCAGGAGGAGGAGGAGGAGCAGCAGCAGGCGGCGCCGAGGAGCGGCTTCCCACCCCGAGCTTGTAACCATGGTGAGCGCCGCCACTTCTCCGTTCCTCTCCGCTCCTTTGCGCGCGCACGCTTTCGTGTAGATCTGGGTCGCCGCGAGCCTTTTTTGTTTGGTCCAGGCATAGAGCCGCCGCTGTAGGTGCCTCGAGCTCCTCTGTTCTTCCCCCGCTGTAGGTGTCTCTATCTCTTCTATCACCGTTAGGGTTTCCTTTTTGCGCGTAGAGGCGTGATTCACGGTTGGCTGGCGCATTTGGCTAGCTCTAGATTTTGGCTGTTTGTTTTGCCTCGTCAGTACTTGCTGCGCTTAGTACATCCCGCCAGCCAATCACCGCTCGCCGATCCATTCCTCGATAATCCGGACCAAGCCATGCCGGATCGAGGACGCACGTGTTGGCAACTAGATCCTTATAGGGTTCAGTCTCAGTAGAAAATCGATAGATTATACATCACTTTCCAGTTTGAAGCCTGTATTTGAACTTGAGGTGCAGTGTCAGATTCCGGGATCCAGTAATGTGGGATGGGACGAGGCTTATGACATAGATTAGTTGGAGGGCTTGTGGTCATTGGCAATTTAATCTGGAGTGTAAGCATGAGGTTTTTAGGATGTATATAGGAATGGAATTATTATTGCTACGAATGAGTTTGTAAGTTTGTATTGCGATGATCTGTTATATCTATAAATAATAAGCAGTGGACATTAGTTGATTACTTACTGAAATTGTGACACTGACCGTTGTTTGAAATGTAATCATCCAGTTAATCTCTAACCTTGTTCTTATTTTAACAACTGATGAAATCAGGATGTGTTGCATATGACAGCACTTTACTAGAATATGTTGTGCTTTTCTGATCTTTATTGTTTTGCATTCCAGGCTAGGGGATTGAAGAAGCATCTCAAGAGGCTCAATGCGCCCAAGCATTGGATGCTGGACAAGCTTGGCGGAGCTTTTGTAAGTAAACAAACTTTTGTAGTTTTGACACCTTCATTGTTCTCTAGTTGTCCATTTGTCTGATGTTTCAGGTTGGTCTTTTTCTGTAGGCCCCCAAGCCATCTTCTGGTCCTCATAAGTCCAGAGAGTGCCTGCCTCTGATCCTCATCATCAGGAACAGGCTCAAGTATGCTCTGACATACCGTGAGGTCATTTCTATCCTGATGCAACGCCATGTACTTGTGGATGGCAAGGTCAGGACTGACAAGACCTACCCTGCTGGGTTCATGGGTATGCCATCATCTCTCTAATACTTAGAGTTGTACTACTAAGCTTATTTGGTTGATGATTTGTGACATCGTTTTTGGCAGATGTCATTTCCATCCCCAAGACCAACGAGAACTACAGGCTGCTGTATGACACCAAGGGCCGCTTCCGTCTTCACCCAATCAGGGATGAGGATGCTAAGGTTAGACTGATTCTCGTGTGTAAACTTTCCCCATTGTTCTAGTTGACAATGATCTTGTTAGATTTGGGTTTTACGTTTTACGTAATTGGAAGTTTGTAATTGGATCTTTGTTTCATGTCCTTGCTATATGGCCTATATCTGCTGTATACATGTATGTATTGCTTTGGAAATATCTGTGCTGCAATTTGTAGGATTTTAATACATGTGGTTTGTCAATTTGGCCATCTGTTGATATTGCCAAAAATTCCCATTCCATTTCATAATACATGTATGTTATTATAAGATCAAATGCTGATACTATTTCATTGATCTGTGTGCAGTTCAAGCTCTGCAAGGTTAGGTCTGTTCAGTTTGGCCAGAAGGGCATCCCGTACCTGAACACCTATGATGGCCGCACCATCCGCTACCCTGACCCGCTCATCAAGGCCAATGACACCATCAAGATTGATTTGGAGACCAACAAGATTGTGGACTTCATCAAGTTTGATGTTGGCAATGTTGTCATGGTGACTGGTGGTAGGAACACTGGGCGTGTTGGTGTTATCAAGAACAGGGAGAAGCATAAGGGCAGCTTTGAGACCATCCACGTCGAGGACTCTCTGGGCCACCAGTTTGCCACCCGTATGGGTAATGTGTTCACTATTGGCAAGGGCAACAAGCCGTGGGTGAGCCTGCCCAAGGGCAAGGGTATCAAGCTAAGCATCATCGAGGAACAAAGGAAGCGGGATGCCGCTGCCCAGGCTGCTGCCGCATAAATCCTCAGAATGTGCTTGGAGTTTTGCTTATGTCTAGTTTGTCTGCAAGGATATAGAACTCTCTGTTGCCAGACTATATCATGTTTAAGTTTTTGCCTGATGGTTGTTGATTCGTGAACGATGTTTGCAGCTAGCTCTAATGCTGTAACGCGACTATCTATCTTATTGAACTGTTGTCGACTACAAGCCTACTTGTTTTGGTTCCCTGTTTGATTGAGCCATGGTGGTTATTGTTATGTTGTTTCATGGTGTTTGCCCTATGATATTATGAATTCTGTCACTAGAAGCAGGAACGGTTATTTCTTGAAAATATTTGGGTTTTACCATTGGCTACTGAGTGATCAGCTTGTTATCTGCGCATAGCTTGTCTGAAAAGTCATAGCTAAAACATTACTTTTGGTTGATTAGTTGATTATTGTGAGAGAAAAACACCGCTGCAGCTGATAATATTAGCGAACGGCAACGGTCATCGGCACTCGGTCATAAACCACCCGTGATCGTCATTGTTCCTAATTCTTCCCTAATCAATGTTCCATCGGATGTCTCTGATTTCTATAAATAATAGTTAAAGATTATTTATCTGTTCAGTTTCGTTTATGAACAAAACTTAAAGTTATGAGAACCTAGATTAGCTAATTTTCAAACGAATAAAATGGCTAAAACCTATTCCCTCCATATAGGATTTGAAAGCCCTTTAAAACAGCGACACGCTCTTGAAAATACAATTTTGACTTCTTAGTTTAATAAAAAATTTTAGAAAAAATAATATATGTATATTTTTATCAAAGTATTTTTTAAAAATCAAATGTATTCACACTTACAAACTCAACAATTTAAAAATTATTAATGATTTATATTCTCAATGTGTAACCAAAATTTTATAAAAAATGACTTCTAAATCTTATACACAAGAATATATTCTCCAATCTAGTTCAATGTGGAAAATCGAAATAGGCCCCCATATTAGCAACTAACTTCTTGCGCCTTGAATTAGATATTACTAGTATAATGCCCGTGCTAACGTCACGGTTCTTTTTAGGAAACGCTATATAAATCATAATATTTTTTTAAAGTTTTAATTTTGGACAATTGTTTTTGAATCTATATACATTTTGTGAATCATCAGTACATAAAAATATCTTTATATTTTTCCTAACTTTTTAATCATATATTGGATATCTTCAGGGACGTTGTCGTAGCACTCGTTTTCACGACTCGCCAAAATGTCAGCCAAGAACTCCGTACTCAGTGATCTTGATAGCTGTGAATGACGGATAATATTATATCGATATTTAATTGTGTATTGATGCAAATATAGTGGAGAGTGCATGTGCTTACATTATTGATCGGCGGCAATCTTACACCATCCCACAGCTTCATAAAATTGTATACAAGAAAACCTCCCAAGTTCCTGTATAAGATTGTTTATTTGGCGTACAAAACTGAAATATTTGTTACAACTACAATAAAGTTGAACCAAATGACATGTGATTACCAGTCTTTATGGTTTGATGTAACCTTTGTTACACATGCAAGATATCTACGTTGGTTCCTCTTTGATTTTGATAGTCCTATGGCGAGCATGAACATTCTAGTAATAACTTGGAAAGTTGTACATGCCATATCTTGACTAAAACAATATAAATAAAATATACAGTCTGTCCCGATAATATGGTAGTAGAATCTAAGACACATAAAGAGAATATTTGATTGGTAAGTACAAAAAATTAATTAAACAAAGTATATAGTAAATAAAACTTAACTTACATTGCTACAATCATTTATGTGATATTGCATGCCAGGCCAACACTCAAGTAATTTTTTCAATTTTTCTTGATATACTTTGCTAACCGATCCACAACATCGTGGATCTCATCCAAACCTAATTATTTCCTGTTAAATTTGTAGAAATTAACAATCTTTGATGAATTATACTATTTTATAATGATTTATATATAACAACCTACAACAAATTTAAGATCCATGATGTGGTATTTTTGTTCCCTCAACATCATGCCTTGGTTGTTCACGAGCATCCGAATACCCATATTAAATGATTCATAATCCAACTCTTTTTCCTCTTGTAAAATATTAATAATATTTTAGATGTAAAATATCTAAAACTATGGAACCATTCAGAATCCATGTTAAATGATTCATGATCCAACTCTTATAAAATATCTGAAACCATGGAACCATTCAGATGTATATGCATACACTACAGGACCATGCATGTTGAGATCAGAATACTGCTACTGGCGTCAGGGACCTAAGCAAGACGATTAGATGGTTTAATTTATGACATGCAGCAGGGACAACACCTAAGCACTATAATGATCGGCGCATACTTGTACCATTAATTACTGCTTGCATTATTCAGAGGAAGATAAAAAAATTGCCTGCACGATAGTAAAACGTAACCTACAGGCTACACTAAAGATCAAAAGCCAAAAATAATCTGCAGAAGCATTGAAATTTTTACCATTTGTACGCTCTTCTGTATGAATCACAAAATCACTGCCGATGCGAAAGTCCGTCTCCCCGCTGTCCGTCGTGTCGTTGTGGAGGACAGGAGTACATGGCGGCACCGGCGTCACGTATGTGCTCTTGGCGGTGTCCTGCTTGTACGTGCTCTGCTTGTACGTATCCAACAGTTTTTCATTTGTGTTTTGCAATTTGGGCAACTTGGCAATTGCGGGAGGGAACTTGGCATAAATGTAAGGCCGCGGGCCGCTTGGCAAACGCCGATCGTGCGCTACTCCTACGAAGGGGGGACTCTTTGCGCCATATATAGTCCGTCTGGTACTTTGTCGCGACAGAAACTTCCTCCTCCGCGCCGCCATTCTATGCCGCAAGGGAGATCTGCAGTGGAGACGAACCTTGGAGATCGATGACGACCTGCAGTCGACGGTAGCAGGACGAAGGACTCTATGACAGGAAGGACTTTATGGCAGGAATGCCTCGATGACGACCTGCAACGTCTCGGATACAGGTACCAGGAAACGGCGGCGACCTGGATGCTCGTGAACTGGCGGCGCGGCAACGAGAAAATGCCGCGAAGAAGAAACACGCGCGACCAAAAGCGCGGGACCAGATACGGCGTGGAAGAAAAGTCGCGACAAATACGGTTGGGTCCACAATTTTAGTTTTTGCCAAGTCAATTGTGCCAAACATTTGGATATGACCTTTTTTTTCACTTGACATATTGTTTTGGGAGTTGGCAAACTACAACAAATGACAAACAAAAAATACTAAACTATTGGAGACACTCTGAGTGGGCTGGATTAGTGGGCTGCGGTGGGGTGAGTTTGTTGGAGGGTGAGTTTGTGTGGTCTAACGGCCCAAGAAGTTTTCAATTATAGTGGAGATAATTAAAGGATGTTACCGAGCTCGATATTAAATTGTGAAATTAAAGTCATGATTTATGTGCTTTACAACGGAAGAAAAATATATATTAAATGAGGTTGTATTTTAATTCAATAAATACAGACTTAATAGAACATTTTTCCAGATTATTGTCAATATTAACTTATATTATTATGGATGTTTATGGTGGTCATTATATAGGCAACGGATCGTGTGCAAACCAAGCTTTCCGTGTAAACATGTAAACTAGCGACGTGGACTCTAGGATCGTGATCTGATGGCTGCTAAGAGAGGTGGGAAATATTTGCACTTAAACGGCCCCAGCATCCCACCTTTTCGTTGTTTTTTTTCACGTGACCCCCTCCTCAGTTTGTCCGTCAGCACGCCGTCACGATCGCCTCGGAGCCGGCGGCCTGCGTCACGATCGCGATGAATTTGGTGGACACAGCCCCGTGTCGTCGTCGTAGCTGAACTCCACCTCCGCCGCGTCCAGACTGCACCTCGCGGGCCTCCGCGAGCAGTACGCGCCGAACCGGCCGCAGCCGCGGACCCTGAGCGCGACGACGACGCCCGCGCCGCCGCCGCCGCGGACCTCGCACTGCTCCACCGCCCCGGCCGCAGCCACTGTTGCTGTCTTTTCTTTTCACGTAGCTCCTCCTCACGTTTCAAAGCTTCAGCAGCTTCTCTTTCCTCTTTTTTCCTCAACTCATACTGATGCAGACGGAAAAGAATTGAGTGTCATAATCTTAGGTGTCTTGTTTTGGAGACAGCTAAAGGGAAAGCAGTCATGTGCTAAACTGAACCAAACAAATGGGATATATGCAAGAGGAGTGGAAGAGGACTGAGAAATCAAAAAAGGTATAAATTTAAAATAAGCCTCAGCAGAGTGTAAGGGCAAAAAGAAAACCTGCTCTTTGTCTACACGTTTCCAAAATATCAGCATATCCCTGGCCAACTTCCTTGTACGTATTGCAGCACACCTCATCAGTTTCAGTGACCTGCTTACTTTGAGCTTTAACTGGATATTTCAGACATACATTAAGACTGTAAACAAGAGCACATGAGAATTGTACGCTGTAGCCAACAATAAAATGGGCACAATACCTCTCGTTGACAACTGTCAGAGAAGCGTTTCGCATCTACTTGTCGTTTCTTCATCAAAGCAGTAAAATTCCTGTGATGCTTTGGGATGCTTTTGGTAGCAAGAGACTGCCATAGTTTGTAAGTATTTTCAGACTCTTCTTTCACAATTACAGAAGGTTCCTTTACTATTTGCTTCTTTGGTAAGCTACGCTCGATAATCTGCATTAATGATATCCATGGTTGCTAAATACAATGAATATAAAGAAGTGCAACTACAGTTATATATCAGCCAATACCAACCTCATATGTATCTCCTTTTTCCAAGACTTTGACATAGTGTACATGTTTACAGAACAGCTGTACATATTTACAGAATTAACAAATTGGAGAACATGATGACACCATTTTGACGTTGACATAAAGAAATAATCAGATTGCAATGAAATATTCAGAGGACACAAGACAAAGTATAAACGACATGTTTAAAAATATCCAGTAACATAAACCTTCCATGTCTTAACAAAATGAACCGAGAAATATTCAGAGCTCACTAATTGCTTGCATTTTTCACACCATTGAGCGGGCAATTACGTGCGTCATGAGCCACTAATTGCTTGCATTTTCCACACATCTGTTTTCTGGGCGCCTTCTGTTCCTTGCCCTTCTTGATTCTTTTGCTTCGCCCTCTGGAGTTGATATCATTTGGTGGATATATCTCAACTTCTTGTGGAATTTTACCACCAAGGAACGATTCGAACTCATCTTGTTTACTGGCTGTAGCAGCAGGAACGATATTTTGAAGAGGTTGTACAAGGTTTGATAAGCTAGAATATAAAAATTCCATTCCTTGTTCAGAGTTCTTGGCCATCTGGATTAGCTCTTCAAACTTGTTACGTGAATCTGAAATTTTTCTCGCCATTGCTTCCTCCACAGGATCTTTAGCCTTTTCATCCAGTAGGTTACCTTCCTCATCAAATGTCACTTCTCTATGAAATAAAAAACCAATCAGAAATATTGCACATATAAAAACAGTCCGTCTATATAAAAGAAAACAGCTCTGTAAACTCACCTTTTACACCTCATATCCCACCTTTTTATAAAATAAATTGGTGGTATCTCATTTTGCTTTTCGCCTCTAACGAGTCGATCTTTTCATCAGCCAGAAACGCTGCCCCAAGGAAAACACTTTGCCAGTGATGGTTGACCCCAGTGAATGGCACAAACTTCATATCATATTGGTTGGTAGTATATGTAGAGTCTACCGAAAGCACATCACCAAAAACACTACAATTTTTTCTACATGTGGCATCTGCCCAAAAGACACGCACAAGTCGTCCTTCTTCATCCACCATAAACTCATAAAAGAAGGCAGGATTTGCTTCCTTCTTTCTCTCAAGTTGATGCACAAACATTTGTGCATCAGCATCTTTGATTTTGGTCCTCAAGTCACGATAATAGTTCTTGAAATCCCTCAGCGTGCAACCAACATGCTGAAATCCACCGTCAGTGACTTGGAGAAGTCGAAATGCCTGTGATGTGCCAATACTAGCCTTATGACAGTTGAACAAAGTACTCTTTGCCCTCCCACTAACTCGACGGTTGGATCTTAGCAGGTGCCTCTTATCTGGCGACACGAATCCATGATTGTGCTCCTCAACAAATGACAATATTTCATACTTCTTCTCACTGTCAAGCTTCACAACAATACGTGCCGCACAACCACATCGGGTGTCCATCACATTAGATGTCTTCCTTTTTTTCCCGGACTGTTCAGTAACTTCCTGTACGCTCTGCTTCCTATACCCTTCCCTTGAGCACAAAAACCATTGGTAAATTATAACCTCATTTTCCTTCTTATGTGCACCAACACGAACAGAGAAACCAGCATCATGTGCATAGGCTTTGTAAAAATTCTCCGCATCATCAAGTGTATCAAACGTCATTCCCACCACAGGCTTTTTATTTGCTTTGCACTTATCTGCTATATTAGGAGAAGATGTTGTCCGTGGTGTGCTTGGTTCCTCAACATGGGCTACAACTCCAGCATCGACATCCATGATGGACAGGACTGCATGTTAACGACGACATTACCAATGAGCGTAGTCAAAGTGATAGTAAAGATGAAAGTTTTGTAGAAAAAACAAACCTGCATCAGGGCCGTTGAAAGGTCCTTGTTTGGTTTTGGTAATTGAGTGACAACTTAGGTGGACTAATAGTGTTTATGTGAGATACACAGGAGATTAGTCCACAGGTGATGATGTGATGATGGAGGAGCTCATTGCATATGAAACATGACATGGAGTCATGTGACCAAGGTGGAGAAGATCAAGATGAGGCTTGGCTTGATGGACCGGTTGCAAGAGTGAAGGGCAAGTCGGAGGCTTTGAAGCGAGGGACCGCGTGTGACGGTGAAGCTTGAGCAAGACTTGGCGCCGATGGACCGAGGCAACGGTGAATAGCAAGTGAGGTCAAGATCGATGAACCAATACTGTCACGTGATGATATGAAGTGGATCATATCATTTGGTGATTGGTTGGTGCATGTGTTGCATCAACATTGGAGGAGTTGGAATGGAAAGCGCAAGGCAAAGGTATAACCTAGGGCTTTTCCTTTTCACCGGTCATAGGTGTGTAGAGAAGTTTATGACCGGATTTAGGATAGATTGCCGTACTATCAAGAGGGGCAAACTTGTTTGCATATCGGTCATCTAGTGCCACTTGAGCGATCTAACTTTGCATACGTTTTAGGATCGAGTGGCATGGCAAGTTTGAGAGGCTAACTCCTTTGGGAAAATGTTTGTGAAAATGCTAACACACTTGCACATGGTGGTGTACACTTGGTGGTGTTGGCACATTTACAAAGGAGGTGGAGTTCCTAGGGTTGAGAAAAATAAGAGTATATTTTCTATTGCGCCGGTGGAAAATTTTGGTGAAGTCGCGGGAGTGTTTTCTCTCTGAGAAACACTCACCGGACGCTGAGTGCGGAAGCACCGGACGCTGGCCTCAGCGTCCGGTGTGCTTGACCCTGCTAGGGTTAAGCACCGGACGCACTCTGAGAGCGTCCGGTGGTAAGCGTCCGGTGTGAGGGGTTTTTGCAACCCTCTCTGCGCACGAGTCCGGTGAGCACCGGACCGTCCGGTGCCCAGCGTCCGGTGAGGTCGCGAGTTTGACACCCTCTCTGCGCACGAGTCCGGTGAGCACCGGACCGTCCGGTGTGGACTTGCAGAGCGTCCGGTGGTGCTGTGCAGGCGCGCGTGCGCAGTAGCCGTTGGCGGCAACGGTCGAGTTCAAACGGCTAGTGACACGTGGCGGTTAGCTGAGCACCGGACGCTGGGTGTTGAGCGTCCGGTGGCTCCCTGTGAGCGTCCGGTGCCCACGTGTTTTGCCCAGTGAAGGGGCAACGGCTAGTTTAGCCCTTGGGGCTATAAATAGAAGTTGTGGCCAGCCTTGGCTGGTGCTGAGCACCCTTGGGACTTAGTGTCCATGCTTGGGGAGTGCTAGTAAAGCCTCTAACTCACATATGCTTGATAGTATTCATCCGATTGTGTGAGTGAGCGATTCTAGTGCGTTGCATTGAGAGATTGCATCGAGTGGCACTAGGTGTTCGTGTTGCAAGCCGGTAGTGCTTGTTACTCTTGGAGGTTGCCACCTCCTAGACGGCTTGGTGGCTTGTGACTCCGTCGAAGCACGCAAGGAGATTGTGCGGTGCTCCGGAGAAGAGATTGTGAGGGGTACGGTGCTCACCCCGCGGGGATCGCGAAGAGCAACTCTATTGGATCGTGTGTGTCATTGAGCTACCTCACTTGTGGGTAGGTTCTTGCGGTGTCCTAGTGGGGACGAGGTTCGTGTAACACCTCTTAGCCGCCGAACCACCAAGTGTTGGTCGACACAACGGGGACGTAGCTTGGTGGCAACCAAGTGAACCTCGGGAGAAAATCATCGTGTCAACTTTGTTCTTCCCGTTGGTTTGCAAGTCCCTAACACAAGCTTGTATTTACTTTCATATATTTGTGCTTGTGTAGTTGCTCTTGTAACTAGTTAGCTTGTGTAGCTTGCTAGTTACCTTCTTGCTTGTGTAGCTAGAAGTACTTCCCTTGCGTGACTAATTTGGTTTGTGTAACCTTGTTAGTCACATTGCTTAGTTTGTGTAGCCAAGTATTTTGCGCTCTCTAATTTGGTATTAGTTGCCTTGTTATTGAGCTTTGCTAGTGAGCTTAGGAGCTTTGTGCTTTTGCTTACTAGTTGTGTAGGAGCTCTCCCGTCTTGCAAAGTACTAGTGGCATAGGTTTGTGTGACCTTGCTCCTAGAATTGGTTAGGTGAGCTCTTGCTAAGGTAGCACCTTGTTTGCTTGTTTAGGATCTTTTACAAGGTGCTAGAGAACTTAGATAGAGGGGTGTAGTCTTAGTTAGACCGATAGTTTTAATTCCGCACTTATTTCGGTTAGCCGACGCGATAAGTTTTAGAAAGGACTATTCACCCCCTCTAGTCCGCCATCTCGACCCTTCAGCCGTGTGTTCCTGTGATCATAGGCAGCATTGCGGCGGCGTTCGTGGCCAACGACGGAGGCGAGCCCGTGCTCAGCATTAGGGCGGAGTTCGTGAGCACCATCGGAGTGGAGTTCGTGGGCATCGTGACGGCCATCGGACGTGGGTCCTTCGTCTCCACGGTGGACGCTGCCGGACTGGGCTCCATCGTCACAGTATGACCTGCAAGTTTTCATCATATGCACTGTGAGGAAAAAAAAGAAAACACTAATGTCAGAGGTAGTATTATATGCATATACGTATTTGATTGAAGGTGATGCCAATGTGAATCAATTTTTTACTAGTACCGTACCATCGCATGCATCAATTTTTTACTAGTACCGTACCCCTGTGGCTCCAGCGACGACGTCGCAGGCCTCGCCGGCTTGGAGGGTCTCACGCAGGCCGCCGGCTCCGATCGTGACGCAGGCCGCCGGCTCCGAGGCGATCGTGACGCAGGCCGCCGGCTCCGAGGCGGTGGAGCAGTGCGAGGTCCGCGGCGGCGGCGGCGCGGGCGTCGTCGTCGCGCTCAGGGTCCGCGGCTACGGCCGGTTCGGCGCGTACCGCTCGCGGAGGCCCGCGAGGTGCAGTCTGGACGCGGCGGAGGTGGAGTTCAGCTACGACGACGACACGGGGCTGTGTCCACCAAATTCATCGCGATCGTGACGCAGGCCGCCGGCTCCGAGGCGATCGTGACGGCGTGCTGACGGACAAACGGAGGAGGGGGTCACGTGAAAAAAAACAACGAAAAGGTGGGATGCTGGGGCGTTTAAGTGCAAATATTTTCCACCTCTCTCAGCAGCCATCAGATCACGATCCTAGAGTCCACGTCGCTAGTTTACATGTTTACACGAAAAGCTTGGTTTGCACACGATCCGTTGCCCATTAGATAATACAGAATAAAGTACAACTTTACATTTTATATAGAAAGGGTAAAATATTTGTATATATATCCAATATATATACAAAAATTCAATGATCCGCAATACACGCACGCCAACGAACTCGGTACATATCTTGATGATAACAAACTTGTTTGCGGTCCAGATTTGAGTCCCATCGAGTTGGAAAAGAACGCAAGCGGCAGGCAGGCTACTAAAAGAAGGGAATCATATCCTCGAGCTAGCATCAATCATCAACTGTTCTTCTTCTTATTAAAAGAGAGAGAGAGAAAAAAAAAGCGAGAGAAGATTCGGTGCTCGATCGATCTACAAAAAGATGATGCTGGACGAGGGAGACAACAAAAGATACAGCACTCGCACGCTCTGCTGCACCTGCACCGTGCAACTCATCCTGCTCGTCATGGTGATCCTGGTTTTGGCCTACGGCGTCCGCTACCCGGTGCGTGTCACCGTGAAGGACGCGACCGTCCGCCGCTTCGGCCTCGCCGGCACGGCGCTGGCGTACGACCTGTCGCTCACCGTCTCCGTGCACAACCCCAACTGGGCCATGCGCGCCGAGCACGCCGCGCCGCTCGACGTCCACATCTGCTTCGCGGGGCGACGCTTCGACGGCGCGCGGCTGGCGGCGGCGGGGAGCTCGGTTAAGCCCGAGGAGAGCGACGAGATTCGGCTGGCCGCCGTCGGCGAGAGGACGGCCGCGGCGCTGCTGGGGAGCGACGGCGTGGCAGAGCTGGTGAAGGAGACCACGGCAGGGCAGCTGGAGTCGTTAGAGCTGAAGCTCTCCGGGGAGCTCACGTACAGACCTGTCCATGTCGGCAGGTACAAGATCGCCGTGACCTGCCCGCTCAGGCTGCCGGTGGCGCCTGCAGGGACCAGCGGCGTCGTGGTGCTGGACAAGGTGATCAAGTGCCACTAGAGCGTGGCCGGGATTCAAGTTCAATTCAACAGCACCAAAGATGTCAAGTCGTTAGGTAGCAAGATTAATTTGTACTACTGTACTCGTAGGTAGATCGAGGTAGGAGAATTGATTTAAATTTAAACTAGTAGATATAGTTACGAAGCAAGATTTGTTTAAACTAGCTGAATATTGTGGCAGATTGACTCGGCAGGGCAGGTTGCATAAACGAAGGAAATAATTAATTAAAGAAAAAAAAGAGCAACACTTATAAAGCATACTCCCTCCATTCCAAAATTATTGACTTTCTAGGATTCAAATGTTGTCCCAAAATTATTGACGTTATAGCATTCTACTCTAGCTCAGTCGGACATTAGTCATCCGTGTCTTATCACTTTTTGAATAGAAAAATGAAAAAAAAAACAAGTCTAGCGTTGGATGGTGCAGGTGCAGGAGTGCTCATCCAGGCACTGAGCAGAGCAAAGAGAGCAATGAATGCGCACGTCATTTCAAGTTTTCAACAACCGTGATGATTGCTTTATAGGAATAACAGAGTCTTTTACCTCCTGCCTTGGTTACAGGTTCCAATCTTAGGCCTTGTTTAGTTCACCCTGAAAACCAAAAAGTTTTCAAAATTCCCCGTCACATCGAATCTTGTGGCACATGCATGAAACATTAAATATAGACGAAAACAAAAACTAATTACACAGTTTAGCTGAAAATCACGAGACGAATCTTTTTATCCTAGTTAGTCTATGATTGAATAATATTTGTCACAAACAAACGAAAGTGCTACAGTTCCGAAAAGTTTTTACTTTTCGGAACTAAACAAGGCCTTAGAACGTCACATATTATGGGACAGAGGGAGTAGATTCGAGACTTTGGCAGTGCAGTTTTGAATTAGTCCTGAATGAATACATGTAGTTTTGTGCGCTGGGTTATGTATGTACTATTGCACGCGCTTCGCTGCGTGAGCAAGGAGGCTTGTGCAAAATTTCTAAGACGTAACGATGATGCATTACATGGGTTGGCACATGTGCATCTGCGTAATTTGGCTACTCTGTTGACCCGATGGAATAAAGGAAAACAATCGTTATATAGTGTTTATGAACATTCTGAAACGCGAAGGTTTCGTGGTGTAGTTGGTTATCACGTCAGTCTAACACACTGAAGGTCTCCGGTTCGAACCCGGGCGAAGCCAATTTTTGCCGTTTTGTTCACTCTCACGGGCGTTTTTTTTTTGTTGTTGCCGTTTTACCATACCACTATCTAAACTAAGCATTGGAGTGTCAGCGCTATCACCTGTCCCATGTAGCTGAACAGTGAACAAGAAGCCTTTCCAATCTCTGGCGTTTTCAGCCAGCGCTAGGCTCTCGTTGCTACAGTACTTGTTCGCTGCAACTATACGAGAGTAGTTTCACTTCGATGAAAAGGGTAATCGCTTTGTCAATTGTCTCCTAGCAGCACTGTAATGTACAGCATGCTGGTGCCAACTTTTATTGGTTGCCTGAGGCGTTCCCGTCGTTACTCGTCGCAACCGCCGGCAGCGTGGATCAGCAGCCAGCAGAGTGCAGGACCAGGACCAGGGACCAGAAACCCTGCGATCTGCTCTTGTGAGTCTTGTCTCGTCCCTCCCGTGTGACCTGCACGCACGCACGTAGTATGCGTTAATGCATTTGAGGCCCGCCGACAAACGCGGCCCATTCAATTCGTTGGGTGAATACTCCTTTTTTAAGACTGGGCATTGTTCGTTTAAAAGTCATGATTAAAAGTGTTGTTTGTTAATTTATTATAAAAGAAAAACACCGTTGAATAAGTGACAGATTCCACAAATAAGCTGAAACAAACAGACTCTCTAGAATAAACTATTCTTGTTTACCTTTGAAGTCGTTTATTTATTGTATATATAATCCATTGCGCACCTGTTCTGAATATTTGAATTTGTGCCAAGATTTGGATTCCAAATAAATTTCTAACTAACCCAGGTTTATACTGCACTGCACTGCACTTGCTCGAAACATGGCCTTGTTTAGTTCCGAAAATTTTTGGGAAATCGACACTGTAGCACTTTCGTTTGTATTTGACAAATATTATCCAATTATGGACTAACTAGGCTCAAAAGATTTGTCTCGTCAATTTCGACCAAACTGTGTAATTAGTTTTTATTTTCGTCTATATTTAATACTCCATACATACGTCTAAAGATTCGATGTGACGGGGAATGTGAAAAATTTTGCAAAATTTTCTGGGAAGTAAACAAGGCCCAAGATGAGACGATGCAGGCACACGCACTGGTCCAACCGGTGGCCGGGCCGCAGAGGATCAGGATTCCCCCACGGCTGTCTAGCTGAACGGGCATCCGATGCCCTGCCCCTGCAGCAGCAACGCCCTCGCTTACGCGTGGGGCCCTGCCCTCCCACCGCGCGGGCCACGTGGGCCCGCCTCGCTTCACGCCGCGGCAATTATTTTTTCCCTCCGCCCCGCCGTGGCGTGCACCTCGCTACCCTGCTCGCACTCTCGCTCAGCTAGCTGCTGGTGGAAGCCTCCCCCTGCTCCCTCCCATGGCCACGGCCGCCTTCGCCCCATGCTGAGCCAAACCCCTAGCGCCAGCCCAGCAGAGGAGGAGCGCGAGAGATCCTCGCCTGCCTCGGCGCCGCCGGCACGCCCTTCGGTGCCCCGCCCCACCACTCACATGGCGGACTCGACGCACCACACCATCCGCCGCGCCGCGGCGCGCCCGCGCGGCTGGTGCTGCTCGTTCGCGGGCGTCCCGGACAGCCCCGAGCACCGCCGCGCGCTCCCGGCGTCGTCCGCGGTAGGCGCCGCCGTCCCGAAGCTGCCACCGCCGTTGCCGCCCAAGTCACCGCTGGCGCCGTCGTCGCACTCGCACCACAGCTCGCCGTCGTCGAAGCTGGCGGGGCTCATCGACCCGCGCAGGATCCTCTCGCCGGGCCGCGTGTCCCCGATCGACTCCGAGGGGTCGCCCGCGGTCGCGGAGGGGCCGCCGAGGGAGCAGGCCGCGCCTTTCGTGGCGGTGCGGGAGCACGAGGACGAGGAGGACGGGGAGCGGGAAGGGGAACGGAACGCGCTGGATCTGAGGCTGTGCCTCAGGGGCAGGGACGGCCGGTGCGTCGCCATGGACCTCGATTCCGCCGTGCTGTGCGGGAGCAGCGCGTTCTTCGCCGGCATGGTGCCGGACGCCTCTGGGGTCGGGGACAGGAGGGTCGACGTGGATGGGATTGACAACTTGGAGGCGTTCAAGGAGGCGGTGGAGCTCATGTTCGAGCCCGACGCCATGCGGTGGCTCGCCAGGGCCGGCGTGTCACGGGCAATTGCTGTGCTCGAGGTCAGACAGATGTTTCCTTTCCCTTCTGTTTGTTTCTGCCGACAGTACGGTCAAAATTTGTGTCAGTGGCTAGGGAGGTAGTACTAGTGGTTGTGCCAGTCACATTGCAGGATTACACAGCTTAATTTGACTGATCAACTGATCATGTTGCGATGAATTCAAGGTATAATTGTCGCCTAGATGTTCATGTTCACCTATTCAGTTAGCCTGTGCACCTCGTTAGGTCAGGTGTAGGTGCACTTGATTTTAGACTAACACAGCAACCAAATCTGAGTGTACATTCTGCAGGTGGTGTTTTGGTCAGCAGGTAATAAATAAGTTTGTTTTGACTTGTCAAAATCGTTGAGTTCGTGCTGATGATGTATGTTATGCAGTTGCTACAATAGGTGGTGTTTTAGTCCGCAGGTAATTAATTTGTCGATGTGATGTGTCTAAATCATTGTTGAGTTGGTGATGATGATGTATGTTATGCAGTTGCTAGATAAGAAGCTGTCGTTTTTATGTAGGCCTCACTCCATTTAGGTTATGCTAACCGGCCTTGATTGGGAAAAAAAAGACAATTACGTATTGTTCTTGAGTAACTGACCCTGTCGGCTATTGCATCGACATCACAGATTGGCCACTACTACTTGTTTCCATCTGGCAAACAGTTCCGGTAATCCATCTCAAACACTAGCCAACGGTTTCCTCCTTTGCCACCCTCCTTCTTCTGCTGTTCTCTTCCTGATGCCGTTGGTTTCCTTCACTGCTGCTTATCTGTCCCCGCAGCGGTTAAATCTCAAGTTCTCTGTCTGCATAAAGGCCACAGAAACGCAGAATCAAGACAAACCTGATGCTTATTAAGTCTGCTGAAATCATGGTTGTTGAATTACTCAGTTTCATGTAATTACTTCAACATAATTAGTTATACTCACCTTTAATAGGTACCTTTTTTTAAAAATGCTGGATTTGAACCGACATTTTAAAGGGGAAGTACTTATGGTTCCATTTGAGCGCTATAATGCCTCAGATAATATTATTGCTGGCAATTTTTCTAACTTACTTAATAGTTCAGCAGGGCTTAGGGCACACATACACAGATTTGGGGAATAGTAACCTATGCATTACTGTGACATGGCATTGATCTACTTAGGTCTTATTGTCAACCTCGTATTTCTTAGAAGTAATGGCAAAAGAAGATTGTGGCTTAAGAGTTCACAAGTTGTTCCCATTGAACAGTTAGGCTCAAACAGTTAGGAAAGAAATCCAACCAGGAAAATATATTCATTATTAGTAGTGCTTTTTTAAGCATATAAGCTTGATATATATTTTTTTTTTCTAAAATGAATCATTCCAGGGTGCATTTTGCAGTCTAAGCAGCTGCTGTTATGGACATATTGTCCTGTGTGTCAAGTGTGATTGTGAATCAGTAAATTTATTATTGTCCTGGGTTCGTTCTTCTGAATTTTATGATTGATAATTGGGTGTTAATTTATGTGCACCGCAATGATTATTTTGCCTTTAGTTATACTTTGGACAAAATACATTTGTTTGGTGCCACATGTTCGGTCTGTTAATTCATGTCATCAGTTCTGTGCGCTGTTTATACAGTCTCTCAGATGACTTGTTGATTTTTAATTGAGAAAGTGAGACACTGATATGTCAATTACAGACAACCTGATATATTTTTTTATTGCTACACACGCACTATTTCTATATTTGTAATCCTCCTTGTATGTTTTCTGTTTCCTGACACAGTCTGAACTGTATCTGTTGTGTCTGTTGATTTCTGAATTACAGGTTTCCTCCTCTATTATGTTTGACAGAGGAATTGAATCATGTTTGAAGTACATCGAAGCAGTTCCATGGAACGAGAATGAGGAAGAGAAGCTGAAACATGTTTTTGCTAGATGCACTTTTGATGAATCAGTATGTAAAGATGTGCTGGCAAGGTTACAGCAACAATGCACGAGCGGCTCAGAGGACTTGACAGTGCAGCTCGTTGAATCTATCACCAGTGGAACCAACAATGGTGCAAGAAAAGAGATGCAATCTTTGGTCAGTGGTCTGCTAAGCAAAAGCTCAGTCTATCATAAGGACTTCTCTGGGCTAAACAAAGAGGGCCTTTATCAAATCTGTCGTTCCTGTTTGAGTTCACTAGTGGAACTTTTCATGGAAGACTCAGAGCCAGTCGAGGATGCGGGCCAAGCTATGACAACTTCAGATAGCAGGCCTATGATTGAAAGGGTCAGTAAGCAAACTGAGAATCTCAAATGGCTCTTTGACATCCTTTTAAACAATGACATGGCAGAAGAATATGTTGATATGTGGGCTAACCAAGACGAACTCATCACAATGCACGAGAAAGCATCGCCGATGTTCAGATACGAGCTTAGCCGGATATCAGCGAGTGTGTTCATTGCTCTGGGGAAAGGAAGAATCCAGTGCCCCAGCGACACGAGGAGCCAATTATTCCATGGATGGTTCAGGCCAATGCTTATGGACTTCGGCTGGCTCCAGAGGTGCTCCAAGGGGCTAGATGTGAGAGTCCTGGAGGAGAACCTGGGGCAAGCCCTGCTCACCCTTCCACTTCACCAACAGCAGAGCTTATTCGTTGAATGGTTTCAGTGCTTTGCATCTAGAGGCACAGAATGCCCTAATCTCAGCAGAGCTTTCCAGGTATGGTGGAGGAGGTCATTTGTTAGATCATCTGTAGAGGTGCGTCAGTGAGCGATTTTTTACTTCACTGTGAGGTATATCATATATATGTGCTGCGTGCATCATTGTAAAATTAGAGCTATGCAATATCTAATAGATTCAATTATGTTTTTTCTTAATGAAATCCAGCTGGTTCTTCCCATTCTGTGCCCTAGATGTTACTTGCACTTTACAAACATGAACTAAGGCTCTGTTTAGATTGGAGATTAAAAATTTTTGAGTGTTACATCGAATGTGTCGGAAGGATATCGGGAGGGGTTGTTAGAAACTAATAAAAAAATAAATTACATAGCTCGTCTGGAAACTGCAAGACAAATCTATTAAGCATAAATGCATAATTAATCTGTCATTAGTACATGTAAGCATCGTCATAAGTATGTGGAGTTTCTTTAATTTTTGCCTTAAACTTGGCATCACTGTACATGACCTTATTCATATCAGTAGTATGCAAGCAAACAAGATGGCATCACTGCACTGGATGATCGCTGCTATAGTGCTATATATACATACATGAGTCCCATCACAGATTCTACATCAGCCGTGCTTGCCACACATGAGGCCATCTGGCTGGGCAGCAATGTTGAGCCAGTGGCAATCCTCAAACGCGCACGTCCCGGAGGCCTGCAGCGTCTCGCCGACGTCCTCCGGCTTCAGGTAGTGTGGCGTCCACGACGGCGTCCCGTCCTCGAAGGAGTTGTGCGTGAGCCGGCGGATGCCCGACCCGTCGATGTTGACGGTGAAGATCTCGCCGTAGGGCTGGTAGTGGTGCGGGTTTGAGATGGGCTCCGCGGACACGGCGGCGTAGTCCGACGTGAACACCAGCGTCTTGGAGTCCGGGCTGAACCAGGGGTGGTTGGTGCGGCCGCCGTCGGTGCTGTGCACCACCCTCCGCAGGCCGGTGCCGTTCGGGTGCACCATGTAGATGCCGAAGCTGCCGCCGCCCGGGTTGTGCCGGTCGGAGGCGAACGCGATCCACTCGCCATCGGGGGACCAGTTGCACATGGTGTCGGACCAGGGACCCTCGGTGAGGCGGCGGATGCCACTGGCCTCGCCGTCCTCCGCGTCCATGATGTAGAGGTTCTTGTGCCCGGACCTCCCGGACCGGAACACCACCCACTTGCCGTCCGGCGAGGGGGACGGGAACGCGTTGTTCTCGCCGCCCACGGTGAGCTTCTTGATCGAGACTTTGGGGTCGTCGTCGTCGCCAAGGGACACGGCGACAACGTCCACCTCGGTGCTCTCGCTCGCGAAGTCTGGCCCGACGCTGGTGTAGATGACACCTTTCCTCTTCCAATCCCATGTCGTGGGGAACGCGTTGCCCGAGAAGACCCGCCGGCGGCCGCCGGAGCCGTCGGAGTTGACCACGAACAGCCCCGGCAGCCCGACGAAGGCGATCCTCTTGCCGTCGTGCGAGAACGAGGGGAACGACCCGTCGATCCTGAAGAGCGAGAACGTGTCCGGCGCCGGGCTCTTGATGCTCTCCAGCAGCAGCGGTGAGTCCCCGTTCCCGCTGCCCCGGCACCGGTGGTACCCGACGCGCTCGCCGTCGGGCGAGATGAACGGGTTGAAGTGGTGCGCGCGCGGCGCCACGGCCCTAGTCACGTCGAAGTAGGCGGCGTTGGCGCCGCCGCCGCCGGACACGTCGATGACCTCGATGTGGCGGTAGTCGGAGCCCGGGCGCCTGGTGGCCACGGCCACGAGCCCCGGCGCGCCGGGCGACGCGGCGGGGGTGAACGCGTGGATCCCCGGCGGGGTAATCCGGTCGACGACGGAAGCGACGGCCACCCCGCCGTCGTCGTCGTCCGTGAAGGAGAGCTTGGCGCGGTACACGCCGTACCAGCCGTCGCCGTCCCGGCGGTGGAAGAAGACGGTGCTGTCGTCGGCCCAGGTCGGCCACCCGGCGTCCGGGACGGCCAGCGTCCGCCGCGAACCATCGGAGGTCCGGAAGACGTAGATGTCGGTGCGGAGGTCCTCCACCTCGCCGTCCCACCCGCGAGGGCCGGGCGACGCGGCGGCGGTCCAGTCCCCGGACGGCGACACGGCGGGGCTGAAGTCGGCGACGCCGCGTGGGGTGAGGCGGCGCGTGGCCCCGGACGCTAGGCTCGTGGAGTACACCGCCGCCCAGCTCCGGCGCGGGGACCCCGCGGGCTCCGCCGTGGAGACGTACACCAGGTGGGCGCCGTCGGGGGTCAGCGAGGGCCGGTCCTTGAGCGCGATGGGGTCCCACGGGAGCAGCGGCGTGAGCGTCGGCGAGTCGTCCTCCTCCTCCAGCGCCTCGCGGCGGCGGGCGGCGGAGGCGGAAAGAGGGACGGGGGTGCGGTAGAGGTTTAGTGAGCCGTTCCGCTCGGAGACGAAGAGGAGGGAGGGCGGCTCCGAGGAGGAGGAGGAGGGCGCGAAGTTGCCGTTGTAGTTAACGGAGACGCCGTCGGTGAGGCGGAGCTCCGCGGAGGCGGCGGCGGAGGAGAGCGGAGAGAGTGGGAGCGCGAAGATGTCGAAGGCGTAGCGGCTCCGGCCGAGCGTGGTGAAGACGATGGTGCCGGAGGTGGCGAGCGCGGGCGCCGCGAGGAGCAAGAGGAAGAGCGGCAGGAGAGTGGCGCGGGAAGCCATGGCGTGGACTGGACTGGAGCACCGAGTGCAGCAGCAACAGGAACAGGATAAGGGATGGTTGCCTGACGGTGAAGATGCTGGGGCGATACGATTTTTACCGGCTTTCGCGATCGAATCGCGACGTGTCGTGAGTGTCAGTGTCACTGATATAGCTGTGAACAAAAGAAGTATCTATCTACAAATGCGTGTGAGGTGCACAAGAAGAGAAAATTGTATATTTCGAACTCTAGAGTATTGACTCCTTGATTATGTTGTTGTCACTCGGTTGGATGATTAACGGGTCTATCTGTATCTTGTATGAATGTGGCTCAATGTGTTGGAGTCCCATGTTCGCAAATTTCTAGCGCAAGAAGCTTGTTTTGAGTCTTGTAAATTTGATCTGGACATGGTTGTGTGATGAATTGTAATAAGTTGATGTAATTCTTGAAGCCGGATGTTCGTATTATTAAAAAGAAAAAAAAGAAAAAGCTAGACATCCGATTTACCACAAGAAGTAGCCATTTGACGAGTATCTCGACTCGAGTCTATCCTGGGCAGAGGATGTTTGTGTTGGGCTACGCCACCTCTTTGTGGGAACGGATTGGGTTAGTTTGAGATGAGCAGGCCCCGAAGACAAGCCCGGCCGGCCCAACCAACAACGAAATCCTTCCTTGTTCATCATCACCTGGGCTGGGCATCGCAACAAGGCCAGTGAGCCAGAACGGCAGACGCGGGCGGGCCGCGGCGTGCCCCAGCACCAACAGACACCTGGGCCGTGCCACGGAAAATACGGCCGGATTCGAATTCGACGTAGCAGCAGCCTACCACGACCAGGGTCTCCATCTAGAAGGATCGATCCGTCCATGGGTAGATGAGTAGATCTTCGCTTTCCTGCTTCGTTCACATGTCGGTCTACGGAGTATATCTATACGTACATACGTATAAATTTATATATTATATATTGGCATATCTCTGAATTGTATGCACACACATAAGCCCCACTCTAGCAAAGATAACAATATCTATACCATTATATATATTATGTGGACAACCTTAGGGGGTGTCTGCCCCGTTCTCTCCACCTCTGGAATCTGGATGGATCAGTTATATGAATCAACGAACAAAAGGATGCGCTATGGCGTGGCCTTCTTGATGTGTAGTGTGATATGCACTGTTCGTCTAAATGGGCCGTCTATACCGTTTAAATGCCGTGTAAACGCTATATAATTGTTCATCATTTACATTTAATTATTTATATAGTCTGTTTAATTGACTGTCTAGCTCGTTTAATGAACTGCTTAGCTCGAATAATAACTAAACAGCAGATTGTTTACCCTTTAGAGTTTAGAAAAACATTGGTGATATGTTTCTCTCGATTTTCGACAATAAAAGACTATGGCTGAAGTCTTGGACGACCACTTACACCGTTACACGCAACTTAAGATGATATTGGCTTAGGCCTTGTTTAGTTCTTAAAAATTTTCAAGATTTTCCATCACATCGAATCTTGCGGCACACGCATGGTGCACTAAATATATATAAAAATAAAAACTAATTGCACAGTTAATCTGTAAATCGCAAGACGAATCTTTTAAGCCTAGTTACTCCATGATTGGACAATGTTTGTTAAATAAAAACGAAAATGCTACAGTGTCGGAATCCAAATTTTTTTTGAAGTGAATAAGGCCTTAGTATTGACGGTATTGTGACGGTGGTTAGCTAACCATAGAAGTGGCTATCGGGCAATTGATAGATGTTTGGGCATTGGTGGCTTGTGGGTTTTCACAGCCAGCTTCTCTTTGGATAGTGTCATGGTGTGTTCTCGCATTGGCTAGCGTTGTTGCGGACTTGCGGTGGTACGATGTTGTAGTGGCTTGTGTTATAGAGCTGAGATGGCTCGTGGTAAGGGCATGTACAGCGCGTTGCGAGATGTCATTTATGTAGTGTAAGTTTTGCAAACACTTCCCTTATAGGTAGTAATGAATGAGGAGAGAGATGGGACTCGTCGTCTCATGAGACGACAGCAGTGGCTCGTGGCCTGAGAAGAAATCGACGACCGCACAACGCGTTGTATGCCTCATCTCCAGGAAGCGCCGGCTCAAGCAGATCCAGTGTGATGACGGGCCAAATCGACATAGGAAGAGCCAGGGGCGGATCCAAAGGGGGGGCTGGGTGGGCTCCAGCCCCCCCTATAAGTATGATTTGTTCATTAAATTAGGGTTAATTAGCCTTAAATTTTTATTGACCTCTAGCTTTAATCCTACATATCCACTATTTAGCCCCCCCTTGGCCTCCATCCTAGATCCGCCACTGGGAAGAGCCAAAGTGAGAGCTGGCTCAAAGATGAGCAAGAGGCCACCAAGGATTGCTATGGATTGTATGAACTGTCTGTTTAGTTGTTTATGTTGTGAATTCTGTACATGCCCTAATACGCTGTACCCCTTCGTATAGGATTTAGAAGTTATTTAAGACAGCGATACGGTCTCCAAAATACAACTTTGATATCTTATTTTTATAAAAATACTTAGAAAAATGATATATGTATTTTTTTATGTAAATAGAAATAAGTATTGTCAGAATTGGTTTGTTAGAAAAAACAAAAAAAATGTTGTTCCGACGAGAAAGATGTTCCATAACAATTCTTTCGGGCAGAGATGCAAGTACATACATATACATAGGTTGTTCTTTGCTGAAATGTGTTGCTTAGGCCTTGTTTAGATTACCCCAAAATCCAAAACTTTTCAAAATATTTCGTCACATCGAATCTTGCGGCACATGTATGAAGCACTAAATATAGACGAAAACAAAAACTAATTACACAGTTTGTTTGTAATTTTCGAGATAAATCTTTTAAGCCTACTTAATCTATAGTTGGATAATTTTTATCAAATACAAACAAAAATATTATCAAAATCCAAAAAAAATTAGAAACTAAACAAGGCCTTAGCTTGAATTGTACTAGTACTATCCTGTAGCGCCATTTAATCTTCCTTGGATGGAGAGGCCAGCGAATGGAAATGTAGGGAACCATGAATGTGTATACCCTGTACAAATCTGGATCGGTTCGGCACTGCAGCAGCTGATGTGTCTTGTTCACTTCTGGCTGCAATGCATGATGATGATAGTATGATACTGCTATAAGTGCGTGCATGCAGTACTGCAGTGCGTAGCTGGCCATGTTGTGCATGTCCATCGCGTGCCGGCCCTGCTGCATTTCGTTTAATTTGGTTTCGTTTCAGCATGTTCAGATCATCAGATGGGATGAACTACTACTGCTAACTAATAAACCCATCTGTGGCTCAACTAATCGCTAGTACTTCTAAATAGTGGCACCAATTAGCACGCGCACGTACGGAGCTAGCAGCATCACTGGGAAACAATATTTTCGCCATGCATGGGACGAAAATCACGAGAAAGAAGAGAAGAATCTGTGAGGCAAGTGCATGTCTGTCTGCTCACCACACATGACTGGACTGGACTGTCACTGTCATGATGGGATCCATGCGTGCTGGGTCTAGATCGGTCAATCAGCACCCGCGAGGCATGCAACGCCGGCTCAGTCAGAGAGGAAAAGTCGTCGTGCTCGTGGCAGAGCCGGACATGCGTTTTTGCACTGCCGCGTGCCGCCCCGATCAGACGGCCTTGTCTATGCTTGCATCGTCAGTGCCTTTGACTAATGTGAAAAAATTTAGATTTTGCTACTGTAGCGTTTTCGTTTGTTTATAATAAATATTATCCAATCATAAACTAACTAGGGTCAAAAAGTTCGTCTCGCGATTTACAGCTGTGTGATTAGTTTTTGTTTTCGTTTATATTTAATACTTCATGCATGTGCTTGCAAGATTCAATGTGACAGGAAATCTTGAAAACTTTTTGGTTTTCGAGGTGAACTAAACAAGGCCTTACTCGTACTAATCCACCGATGATGACGATCAGGAATTCATGAGGAGTATATGCAGCAGCTGCAAATGGGTAAGTATTTCAGCTTGCTGGTTGCTGGAGAGATTAGCTTCCGCTGCTGCTGACAGTTAATATACTAATCCCAACAATTAAAGGCTAAAAGTTACCACTGTCCAGGCAGCGTATCTTTTCTACTGCAGAGTGCAGCTAATGCACCCGTCTCCCCATCGCAGCAGCCAGCAAGGAGGAGTACAGCACAGCACAGGAGCTTTTAGGAGGATCTCAAGGGAGTTGAGGTCGACGGCTTTTAGGTCGGTCCGCAGGGCTGTAAAGGGACGAGAGGAAAAGACGAAAGCCCTCGCCTTTGTTTCTCCTTGCACGTACGCACCGTGGCCACCTAGCTGATCTGCCATTACCGCTTACTAGTACACTAGCTAAGCTACAGGCACGCCAGCTTATAGATGAGAACGAGAGAGCCTCGTGACGGCTGTTCCCTCCGTGTACCAGCGGCTGCCGCTAGAATAGTACTTTCTCGGATACCAAACACAAGTTCGTTGGTACAATTTTGATGGGCACTGTAGTAGCCATAAAAATATGTTACCAATAATAGTGAAAATGAAAATATCGATATTATGGAAGCTTTTTCTCTGACGCTAAATCTAGCCAACACGCTCGCAATGACTAGATCGCTCATACACGCACATGGTTTAAATACACAACGAAGGAAACTCTAAGCAATGAGACGGAGTTGACGCTCGTTCTTTGCTCGAAACAACTACCAACATCTTCCTTGAAGACTCATCGGGGGAGGCGCTTCCTCAAATTTAAGGGATTGTGTTTGCCCCAATATATTACCTGTTTTATCTCTAATGTCTAAAAATTTTAAGTAATTACTCAAAATGCATTCCTATTCGTCAAATGTAAGAGATCCACATGTTTCTCTATTCGTTTTAAAGGTACTGGTAATCTAACGAGAAGATACACACACTTTTTCAGGAGGTGTGGGATGCACAATTTGTTAGATATGCTCTAAGGGTATTACCATTGAATATATATAGGGATGCGTGTGTAAGAGAAGAAAGAATTCTCCCCTTTTACTATGATTGCAAAAGGTTGATGTTGTTTTGCCTCTAAGGGCATATGCCCCTATAAAGCATCCACGCATCCAACAATGATCCACATGGGGCATATATCTTTAAGGACAAAATAAACTAAATAGTTGCCACGATTTGTTTTAGGGACAGTAATTTCATGTCTTGTACTGGTCGTTATTGGATATTCATTGCTTGGAAGGTCTACTAAAGGAAACAATCCATCAATGTGGATAATAGTGGCATTTTGGACATAGTAAATAACACAAGTAAGATAAAATACTCAACAAAAATATATCACATTGGCATTGATAAGATCAAAAAAGCAACAATAAGACTAGTGACACTGTACACGTAAAGTGATAGAGAATACCAGGAATTAAAAAGCTAAACAAGAGGTAGTTTTTGGCAGAGGTGAAGAAAGTCCTACGTTGCGGTTGCGGCTGCATTTTGAAACTACTAGATATTGTATCTTGAATTGCTATAGTCATAGTCGGACAACGACAGCCAGCTCAGGCAAACACACCCTAACTTAGCCAATATACGACATTAGGGGTGGATCCACCAATATGTCGAGGTCTAGCAACCTTCCGATTGCGGTGAGCCTCCCCTCCTCTGCTGATGGCTGCTCTTTGGCCTCCCCCTATTTATGTGGCGACCATGGTTAAGATTAAGTTTTAGTTTTTTTATGGAGGCAGATGACCTTTTTATGGAGGCAGACGACAGTTTACGAGAGATGAGTGATAAAACCTTTTCCTGTCCACCTATGGGCCTTGCAGCAAGTCCACGGTCGAGTAAGTAGAGAGGGTCTAGTTAAAGTGGAAAACAAATGATTTTCTATCCTTTTAGCATGTATGTTCTAAAACCTACCTCTCTCCCTGCTCCGCTACGCTGCCCACCAATCGTCAAAACACATCCTTCGTGTCACTGGACCGTGCACAACATTTGATGCTCAACGTCGCTAGCAACGGCACTTCCCTGAACCACCCCCCCCCCCCCCCCCCCCCGCTCACCATGACATTCTAATGCCTAACATCGACGACCACCTATGACCATGATATTGTTTAGAAAAGGGGATAAGGAGGTCACTGAGAAATTGTTTCATTGCGTTCACCTGGTGTTTTTTTATATATATTTAGTTTTGTTGATCAATGATATTGAAACATCCATCTTTAGTGTATTTGCAACACTACACATATTTTCATGGCTACGTACAACAGCGAAACTAGAGCAAATTAGGAAACGGTGCACTTGTCTTATGGACACACTCTCCCTTAATATTTATCGATTGGAAAGTATGTTACCCTCATAAAAACACTTCCCAAGCAACAGATAAAAAGGGACAGAGGGAGTAGATATGTATTAAGGGAGTGTATATACATATTTATACATAATCACTGTTTTTTATTTTTTTTTCTCTGGAGATGCGTTTGCACACACCCAGCATGCAGTTGGGGCGCTTAGCGTGCTAGCTCTTCATGATTGGTCACTATCTTAGTTTACGGTTGATAACGTGGACGAGTGCAACAAATCAACTGGACGTTTTCTTTTATTTCAGAGTTCACACACGTTGGATTTTTTTGTTCAACTCTCCTTTCATTATTATCTGACCAGACAAGGTACGGTACGGATGATTTACTGTGGCAATAGCGACTAGCACGACTTTTTTCCGCCTCTGACTACTCACTTGGCAGATAAGAAAAAAATTGACCTCTCTACCTTGTACATACGTGCTCACACCTGAATACATACAATTACATATATACTGTAATTTCCTTTATTTGCTCCATATATATATAAATTATTGCGGTACTCGATCGATCTCCTCCATAATTTGTAACGTGCAATTTGCTGGACAAACAAAATCAAACCATGCACAGTACCAGCTAGTGGTAGCTGAGGCTCCTACGTTGCTGTGGTGCTCCGTTCAATTTTAGTTAACACATATTTGGACATATAAATGTTGCTACTATGAAATTTTGAGTTGGTTTAAATGTAGAAATACAATCCGTATACTACAGAACTGATAACGATATATGCATGTGTGCGTGTGGCGGTGTGGGCAAGGTACTCATTAGGGCTATAGGCTTGTACGCAATAATCGAGCAACCTTTGTTCCCAAACACGTACTAGATCATATATCGTGGCTAATTGTAAAGCTCATAGTTTATCATTAAGGGGCGTTGTTCTTGAGTTATGTTGATAGAGACCTGATTCTTAATTAGCAACACCGGATTGATCACTTCATCACTATCTAACTGCTAGCTGCGCCCTTGTTTGCCAGCAAATAGTATATCATTATTCATTGTGGTCCACACAGGTCGTATGGATCATGTGTGTCCTCTCCTCTTTAAAGATTGCTGGGGCGGCCTAAACAGGGAGTAGAATGAATCGATCATGGGGGAGACAGAAGACATCCTCCGTAGATCTATGCAACCTACTTATATTAACCGAACAGTTAGTAGCTCAAAATAAAGTACCTGGCTAGCTAATAAAATGTTATTAACCGGTTTTCCCATGCTAACTATTAGATGAAGGAACTATATAGGGCTCAACTAATAGGTTAGCTAATGTCCTGCTAAAAAAGCTATTAGTTATTTGCCCTCTGCGTGCTAAATGTTAACTAACACTAATAGATCTAAAACAGAAAACAAAGTAACTTAGGACACACTCGATTGCGCCATGTATATATGAATTGTTGACAGACCCTTTAACCTGTTCATGAAGAAAAAAAAAAGGAAAAATCATCCTAACGAACCCTATATGATGGACATATAAATAGATATAGACATAGTACAAAATATTTGTCCCTATGCAATGCAACTAAACTAAAAGTCTAAAGTAGAGAGCGATGTTACGCGATGCTTCCCTAAATTAGGTCTTGTTTGGATCTGGTAGCTAATATATAGTTAACTACCAATAATTAGTTTCTTAAATCTAAACAAGTTTGGCTAATAGTTTAGGTAATTATTAGCTAATAGTTAAATAACAACTCTCCCTTGGTATCCATAAAGAAAATCGGTTAAGACAACGACATGGTCTCCAAAGTTTAGCTTTGACTCCTTGTTTTTTATAAAAATATTTATCAAAAAATGGTATATGTATATTTTTATGAAAGTATTTTTCAATACAAATCTATTTATATGTTTTTAATATTTTCAAACTCAGTAACTTAAAAGTTATTTATAATTTATATTTTTAATATTTGATCTAAATCTTGTCTAAAACGATTTTTCTTATAGATATAAAGAGAGTATATTTCAGGACTAGGCTTTAATATAGAAAATAATTAGATGGACCAGTGGCAGTAGAGTAGGCTGAGTAGCTTTATTGTGTGGGCACACGCACACAGAAGCATATGCACCGACAAGTGGTTTGGTGCTCCTACGAACAGCACACGGCCGGTGTGGTGTTGCTTGCATTTGTTGTTTCCCGTTTGTCTGTACCTGATGAGCTTCTGCTGCTGATGGCATGGCCCCACCGTGCAGTAGCCGTCGACCATCGCTATCGCTACCCTTCCCATTCGCATTGGGTTTTGCCTTTGCTAGCCGCCGCCGTACGCCAGCCTCATAAAATCAGGTGGATTAGTAGTAGGTTAAAAAAAAGTCCCTACATCACAAATTATAAATTATTGTAAGAATTTTAAGAATCAAAACATCTTAAATTTAATCAAATTTATATAATAATAAATTTATATAGCAGGATGGCACTGCCCCTGCTAGCCCCCTGATTAGGGGCGGAGGCTCATGGAGGCGAAACTAGGCCTCCGCCCCCCTTCGTCTGTTACTTTAGGTAGTGTATAATTCTAGTTTTGGTAGCCTATAAAACATTTCTAGCTTTTGTCGTTAGTTAATACAACATTAGTTCTTGCAACCAGCACTGGCCTCCTTGCATTTGATCCACCCTCCACCACTGTCCCTGGTTCTGCCACTGTGTGTGTCAGCGTGTGGGCAATAACATAATTAGGGGTAGGCTTGTACGCCATAATTGAACAAAACCTTATCAATTTCCCAAACCCTAACGTGCAACTGATTGCAATACACTAAAGCTCCATCAGGCCATTACGTGCACCGTTTGCCTAATCTTGGCTAAGGACGTGAATGAACGACATGCTGGTTAATTAGCTAATCACTTAATTCACACACGAATATAATTAAAAAGGCTTGCCATCAAGAGGTAGGCTTTTGAGATTGTTAGTTCCTTCATCGCACACTTTGTGAACGATCCCTAACTTATTTGGCGACAAACTAAATTCAAATTGGGACCCGCAGTGTGCGCTGCTACAATCTTTTTGTTTGATATATAATAATAAAGAAAGATTTTATCAATTAAAAATTCAAACACCTTAAGTTACGATGATCACTGCCACACGTTCGGGCATTAGCACCGGTCGGGAAGGGCCTGTTGCCCCGGTTCCCGAGCCGGTGCTGCCCTTCCAAGACTAAAGGCCCACCCTTTAGTCCCGGTTCGGGTAACCGGGGCTAAAGCTCCCCCCTTTAACACCGGTTGGTAATACCAACTGGTGTTAAAGGTCCTGCCAGGGCTGCCACGTTGCAGGACTCTTTAACACCGGTTGGTATTACCAACCGGTGTTAAAGGGTTTCTTTTTTTTGGTTCACTTCTTCGGTTCTGTTTATTGTTTTTATATAATATAATATATAATAATAGGTTTTTGCTGATACAATAATATATCTATATTACACGCATATTAAGCATATATAAATGAAAATTATAGGCTTAGCTTAATAATTAAGCTTTGCCTATAATAAAATGAATAGACCACATCAAAAATTTAATACATATGTAAAAAGCTTTATATATATATATATATATATATATATATATATATATATATATATATATATATATAGTTTTATATGTACAAAATTCGTAACACATATATACATAGAGTTTTTTCTCCCAATGTCTACAAACGATACAAATGATCATCGTTGTTTGGAATAAGAGTTTCGTTGCCGTTGAAGCGAAACTCGCCGTTTGGATTGATCACTTGGTCGCGGAGAAATCCTGCTATCGTCTCTTGGATAGCTTTGATTCGGTCTTGTTGTAGGACCTTTTCCCTCAGCCATTCCGTCTTTAATTTGAAATAAATAAAAAAGTATTAGTTATCTAAGTTATTCAATATAATTCAGGAGATAATGAAAAGAGACATGTAACGTACTCTGAGCGTCTCTGTGGTTGTTTGATTGACTTGTGCCATCATGAATTTGCACACGTAATATGCACATAGATTGTTCCTCCCTTCTTGTCTTAAACACCACTGTACGATATATATATATATAAATATTCACGACCACGACAATAAGAAGGCTAAATGTTAGCGAAAGTTTGTTAGCTAGTAGAACTTACTTGTGGATGTATTATGTTAAGCGGCGCTTTACATCCACTGAGATGTTCACGGTCAATGCATCTTTCCCAAACCCTATACACAGCCATGCATTGTGGATCGTGAACTAATAATTACAAAGTCATATTATGATATTTTTGTAGCTGAGATCGACATCCAATTACGTGTTACCATCTGCATTAAATATAACATATATATTATGAAAACCATGCACACATATAGTTTCTCATCTTATTGCACAACATGTCTAAGATACATAGTTGATTAATTTAGGAAAGCTTGGCTACAACAAATACAATCGCAACTAGCACTAAAAAAACCAAAACTAAAATGCACTTAAGCAACATAATTAGTTCGCGTCCGATCCCAACTATAATAGATAGATCATTCGCTTGATCAACATCATTGAACTCCTTTCGTCGGCTCACTGCCTCACCACCTTCAGCCTCAACCACCTGTGCAAAAAGATTTCTTAATGTGTTCAATGTATTCTTCCTCCCAGTACCAACCTGTACATCCGCCGGTACCGTCCCACTGAAATTAAAAGAGAGAATCAAAAGTTTAATTAATAATATTTAAAAAAATATGCACATATATAAGCAAATGTCATGAAATAACTCACATTACGATCTGGACACTTGTAGAATATACGACCCTTATTTACTCCCTCTTTCGACACTTTGTACTCCATCAAAATCTTCTGCCCACACTTGCCACAAGTAATGAGAGGGAGTTCCGGACGGTATCGCTTTTGAACCCGTTGAGACACCGAAGACCCGGTCACGGTTGCCATCTACTATCCATACTCAATTTTTAAACAATTATAAATTCCATATTTACTAGTAAACATGTATGATACAATGGACATTATATGTAGTAATAAAAATAAATCAAGTGATATTAACAAACCAATTAATTTGAACTATCCTACTTTCTAAGATCATAAAAATATACTATAATTCATTATTGCAAACTACATTAATACTAGGTCAACCATGAAATATGATATATATATATATGGATACTAATTCATGTGAATGATTCAAAATAACAACGTGGATTTGAGCTAAAAAAATGGGAACATCACAAGCCAAAAACAACATGAAAAAGACAAGAAAGACAAAAGTTAGTCACCTCCAAACACGAAGAAACGATGACGGAGTCGAAGAAAATCAACAATGGGCGTCGGAGACGAAGAACAAATGAGGAAGAAGAAGCTCCAAGAACAACAATGATAAATGGTGCTCTCGGTTTCAAATGGGCAGAGAGGAGGAGTGATCCGGCCTATAAACGGGACATTTAGAACCGGTTCATAAACAAAACCGGTGCTAAAGTGTAACCCTTTAGCACCGGTTTGAAAAACAAACCGGTGCTAAAGGCTTTGCCTCGGCCCGTGGCGCTGGCCGGTGCTAAAGTGGACCATTTAGCATCGGTTGGTAACACGAACCGGTTCTAAAGGGTCTCTGCCCCGACAGCACCTGTCAGTAGCCGTCGGGCAGGACCCTTTAGCACCGGTTCGTGTTACGAACCGGTGTTAAAGGGGTCTTTAACCCCGGGCCGCAAAAAAGCCGAGGTTTTTGACCATTTTGGGTAAGCACTTTTGTTCTCCGCCTAAAAAAGTACGCATTGCATCCAACAGAAAAAAGAGAGAAAACCAACACATTTTAGTGCCAACCTTCACAAGGGAAATGATTGTTTCTTTAAAGACAATGTCATTTCTGCTTATACTCCCTTTGTCTCTAAAAGCTTCAACTTTTAGAGTTATCCTAAGTCAAACTTTTAAAACTTAGACCAATTCTCTAGGGAAAAAATTAAATTTTATAATACCAAATTAATACCACTAGATTTATCATAAAATATATTTTTTATAAGATACTCCCTCCATACTAGAAATACATGACGTTTAGGACATGATTGTGCTTACCAAGGAGTCATTAATTAGGAGATAATCTTTCAGTTTTGCCCTTATTAAATAGAAACGCGGGTGTATCCTAGACGTGAAGCATTCTCTATTCGAATGGTTACCGGGCTGCTTTTGAAGCGCTCGTGGGTGAGGGTGGGGTTCGATTCTTGTTGCCTGTGCCTTTTTTTTTGTACTTGGATGTGATTTTGCATAGGAGCCGGCCTTTCGCGTCCGTCAGCATGGGATACACCCATCCATTCGCATGGGAGCGTGATTAATGTGGGAGCGTGATTAATGCGGGCAGAAGACTAAAAAGCAAGGGCAGTCCAGTCCATCAGACTCCTTCGGAGGCCAGGACGTCATTCGAAAGCACAGAGAAAGTCCAGAACATCATCTAATCTAGGTACGGAGGGAGTACTCATTTTAGTTGGTCAAATTTTAAAAAGTAGATACTCATTTTATGTCGTAGATGTTGATGTTTTTTTTATAAAGTTGGTTAAATTTTAAAAGATTTGTCTGACACAGATTCTAGGAGTAAAAATTTTTTATGGTCAAAAACAAGCAGCAGCCGTCCCTATAAAAACTGCTTAGCCTTAACGTTCTTATAAATACTTTATAGCAGTCACCGAACGAACATACGTCACGTATTATTAGGTTTAGTTAGTTCGGGGTCGTTATAGTCCAGCCGGCCAGACTGAACCCACAAACTAGCTAGGAGTCAATAAATAAGTGCATGTGGCCTCTGCATGAACACACTACTGTCCCCGGCCTAATGATAAAGATGATGATCGAGTAGGATCCGTCATGAGGCCGATGAGGAGACACGATGACACGGACCATGCGAATGCGATGCCACCTCTAACTTTACTCGTGTGCCCAATTGCACATGCACATATATATATGGATCCATCGCCATTAGAGTTTAGATGTGACAATTGGTCTTAAGGACGCTCGCTCGTCAAAACAAATATATATGATTAAAGTTGAGTCTCTTCACTTTTCAAGAAGTGAGAATGATCTTTTGTGTTTAGCTCAGTTTCCTAAAAAATATAATATTAATATTTATCTTTAAGTAAGTTTAATGGAAAAATGCTCCACCCGCCTCATGTGTGACTAAAATTACATGGAAACATATTAACTTCCATTACATAAAAATGCCATAATGTTTCTAATGAAGCTTATATGAATTCAAAAATATTATTGTTCTTTTCTATAAATTTGGCTAAAATTAAGATGGATTAACTTAGGATAAACAAAATTACACTATAGGGGTGATTGGTTGCTTTGGTGATGGGGAGCCGGGATGGAGAGCTAGTCCAGGATGGTGAGATGCATGCTAAAACCATACATCCAATCGTGTTTGGTTATCTTTATTGTTGGTCCAGTATAAATTGGGATCTTGTTTGGTTGTATGTATGGATGAGAGTTTTGAGGGTTTGACATATGGGCTCTGTACTATGGCTGCACTACGTCGTCCCGGCTCGCATGGGAAGCAGAAATTGGGAAGACGAAGCCATGCGAGACAGAGGGTTGGAGATGAATGACATGAAACAGGTAAATGATACGAGGCAACCATCCAAACACGACCAAATGTACCGAGTGGTGTTGGGATGGGGTTCGGGACGGCGCAAGGAGGGCTACCAATCAACCCCTATATTTTAGCATGAAAGGAGTACTCATAAAAGTGTCCCAATGGGTATAGTAGTACTAGCTAGGAGAAACACTCAACCAAGAAAAGGAAAGAGAATCATAGAATTTGGCCTTGTTTAGTTCCGAAAAGTGAAAAGTTTTCGGTACTGTAGCACTTTCGTTTGTTTGTGACAAATATTATCTAATCATGAACTAACTAGGATCAAAACATTCGTCTCGTGATTTACAGCTAAACTGTGTAATTAGTTTTTGTTTTCGTCTATATTTAATGTTTCATACATGTGATACAAGATTCGATGTGACGGGGAATCTTGAAAACTTTTTGATTTTCGGGGTGAACTTAGGCCTTGTTTAGTTCCCACAAAATTTTGCAAAATTTTTCACATTCCCCGTCACATCGAATCTTTAAACGCATGCATGAAGTATTAAATATAAACGAAAATAAAAACTAATTGCACAGTTTGGTCGAAATCGACGAAACGAATCTTTTGAGCCTAGTTAGTCCATGATTGGACAATATTTGTCAAATACAAACGAAAGTGCTACAGTGTCGATTTTGCAAAATTTTTCGGAACTAAACAAGGCCTTAAACAAGGCCTTTTGCTCGCTAGAGCTTCTGCAAGCAGCTAGCTCGCACGTCTCTCGAAATTTTTTTAGGCACTGACGTATTCTGCTGCTATGTCATAAGACCATTTTTTTACTACTTTTTACATCCAGCTCAGCTAGCGATTTGTAGGAGCCGTTGCGGACGGCCTAAGTGATTTGATGATACTTATTCGTTTTTTATACAAATTTGACTAAATTTTATAATTATTTGACTCCTTGGAATTGAGAATTGTTATTTTTTATTGAGACGAAGGGAGTAGTACAAGTTATTTTTTTTAAGAAAGATAGTAGTAGTAGAAGTTGAACCTTTGTTTTTGGTGGTTTTGTAGGAGATGGGCTGATAGTTTGTACTTTTCCTATATGAACAATGTTCTAGTGTAGAAAGTTCAATCTCGTGTTGATTCTAGATTCTAAGGCCTTGTTTAGTTCCAAAAAGTTTTGCAAAATCGAAACTGTAACACTTTCGTTTGTATTTGACAAATATTATCCAATCATGGACTAATTAGACTCAAAAGATTCGTCTCGTTAATTTCGACCAAACTGTGTAATTAGTTTTTATTTTCGTCTATATTTAATACTTCATGCATGCGTCTAAAGATTCGATGTGACAGGAAATCTGAAAAATTTTATAAAATTTTTTGAAAACTTAACAAGGCCTAAGTTTGCCAACGAATGCTAGACTTGTTGGTCAAGGACTCTGGCTGGCACCTTTACAGTGTGGGTTCGATCCCCCCACGGAGGCAAATTGCAGTGCCGGAGGTAAAAGAAAAAAGAAGACTCGTGTACTCTGCGTTACTTAAAGCATTCGGCTCACTCATAGGGTATAGTGTTTTCTTGGACTGAGTGTAGTCCTCTACCTTAATATGAATACTCAGAGAACGCATGCTATCTTTCCGCAGTCTAAGTTTTTTTAGATTATAATTTTTCCTAAATGCAGACTTACAAGTTTTTTCTTAGATTGGGTGAGGAATCCTGTCCCTCAGCCAATTTTTTTTAGATTCTAAGTTTTCCTAAATGACTTATTAATTTAGAAGGGAGCGAGTACTTTTTTCTCCGGCTAATAGTCAGCTGAAATAAACTGGACAACGGTTCGTTGTTTGTGGTGACACAACATATATGCACCGAGTTTTTCAATCAAAAAAGAAAGAGAAACACATATGCACACTTCTTTGTCAGTTGTCAGTTGTCACATACATATAGGCAAGTGGTTTACGTATAGGGCCGCTCAATCGTTATTGCAACTTTGCAAGCAGTTCGTGGTTACCATTTGCTTCCCTTAAGTT
Organism: Sorghum bicolor; assembly: GCF_000003195.3. Lineage (NCBI taxonomy): Eukaryota > Viridiplantae > Streptophyta > Magnoliopsida > Poales > Poaceae > Sorghum > Sorghum bicolor. The sequence continues at coordinate 1,609,478 of NC_012870.2, forward strand.
CGTCTGATGCGGTCCACTAGTCCTTGACATTTTGATCCTGGTTGTGCCTGCTCGTGATCTATATATATCATTTCTGCTGATTCCAACGTTTAAGGCCGGCTATTGTACGTCGCCATCTCTCTAGAAGCTACTATACAGCTACCTACCTAGCTTGGTACGTCTTACTGTATGTATTTATCAGTTTCCCTTTGTTCTTTCTTGACTTGACAGAGGATTTTGCATAGCATGCCCTTGCTGTACGTCCAGTCAAGGCAAAATCTTGGAACGATGGACAAAAATCAAACCTTTTTTTTGCTAGCTAGCTAGAGATACATAATAATTCGGCCCCGTAGACCATTTCTGCTGGTTCCCTCATCAGGTTTTAAATTAAGTCACCAACCAGCATGACTTTGCAGACAAGGCTGCTGCTAATCCATTCTTAATTTGTGCAAGGTCTGTAGTTTGTCTTCAACGGCTTGTGGCTGAAGGTTTTAGAATCTTTGTTTCGATTCTGATTCTTCTTTTCTCTGGATCGAGCCCTGCTGAGTGCTGAATATATACTCTGCGGTGGGAACACAGGCCTACAGAAGGTTTTTTTATTCCACAAGGCTTTCAGTCTAGAAGCTCAGTGTTATCGGGTTGATTCCTTTGTCAACAGATGTGAGCTCCTTCTGCTTCTTCTTTTTTTTTCTTTCTTTTAAAAAGTTAGGAATTGAAGAGATTAGAGAAAAGGCAGCAGTGCAAAATTTCTGATTGATTCCATCCTCTATATAAGAAGTTGCAGATGCAGCCAGGATGAGGATGGGCTAGGCTGACGAGAGCGTGTGACCTTCCTGCTCACTTCCAAACGGAGACCAGCGTAGACCTGCTACGACCTTTTCGTCGCCATTAGCTTCGGGTTTACTCCACCCGTCAGATTTGACCAAAACAGACGAGTACTTTTCCTGTCAAGTATCGCAGCAGCTGAGCATTAGCACATTTTTCCTGTCAGTATTGCAGCAGAGGAGTTACCGATGGGTAACCGCTGCATTATTACCATCCTGGAAGAGGGTTAACGATATACTAATGATGGTCATTTCCTGACAGAGCGACTTTGGCCTGGCGCTGTCACAGACTGCAGGCATCCAGGATTAGCGAGATAGAGAAAAAATAAAGCGCAGGCCCGGCTTTACTGCTGTCGGAATCTTGCCCTTTAATCTACTACGTGCCCCCCGCTAATCCCACACGCCTTTTCACCACGTGCACCACTTGTTCAAAAAAAACAAGCGGAAAAGTTAACAAATCCTGACGTAAATACTCGGATTCCACACTGCGTATGTACAGTAGTGTAGTGTATTAGATATAATAAAAATAAAATAAGAAAAAGAAGGGAGAAAAAGGGCGGCAGGCAGGCGAAATGCGCAACGGAACGGTGTGAAAAGAGCGGTTGCTGGCAACCTACTAGGCTCTACCCATATGGTCGGAGAGAGAAACCGCAGCAAGCAAGAAGGGGGGACGGGGGAGGACGGAGGGGAGAGAGAGAGAGAGGGAAACCGCAGAGCCAGCCAGTCAGCCAGAGGGCGGGCAGCAACGGGCACGAACCGGCGCGACCTCCCAGGCGGAGGAGAGAGAGAGAGCAACGACGAGCAACGGAACAAGAGGGCGCGCGCGGCGAGGGGGAGGACCGGAGGGGCGACGGTTGCCAAGCAGGAACACCGGTCCAACGGAACAGGCCACGGCGCTGGAGCCACAGGACAAGAGCACGGGTCGGGGCCGCGGTCACCTGCTGCCTGCCTGCTCATGGTCGCGCACGCCGCGGCATCCACCCCCGCCCTGTGAATCGCCGAGCGACGCCGCGCGGCCGTGCAGATGAAGGTGTCGTCCAGGAAGAAGCAGGCGCCGCCGCAGCAGTCGCAGCAGCAGCGGGAGGAGGCGGAGGAGCAAGGGTTGCCGGCGGCGGGCGAGGCCATGGACGCCGCCGTCCAGGAGGCGGAGGCGGGGTGCTCGGGGAAGGCGCCGGTGGCGGAGGCGGGAGCGGAGGGGAGGACGGTGGTGGTCGGCGTACGGGCGCCGGCGGACGCCGAGAGCCGGGCGCTGCTCACCTGGGTGCTCGTCAATGTGGCCGCGCCCTTGGACCGCGTCGTCGCCGTCCACGTCGCCGCGGATGCGGCCGCAGTGGTCGACTTCGAGGCCATGCGTGGTGTCTATGAGGGATTCTGCAACCTCAAGCAGGTTGCTGCTCTCTGCTCCCTCTCCTGATTCCATTGTTGCCACTTGCGACTTGGCGAGTGCCTTTCCCCACATGCCAAGTCTTCCTCCCCTTTCATTTCGTTTTTTTTAGCTTCCCCTGATTTCTCATAGATATCCTCCCCTATGACTCTGGAAAGATTCGTTTTTTTACCAAGTTCTTTTGATGCAATTCTCCGAATTTTATGGCAAAACATGCACTGTTTTTGGTTGATTTTGCGCTTGGCTAACGGATACGCATTCCACACGCGCGTACGATTGGTTAAATTTTGGCATGATCTCAATTTGCCGTGACTTTACATTTATTATTCGTGCAAAAAAGATGCAATTTTCACTTCATTTATGGCCTGCCTTCTATGTACAAGTTGGCTTTTGTTTCTGTACCAGATTGAAGTCCTTTGCGGCTTTGTTGCACGCTGGTGAATTCGCCTGAAATTTCTTGCTTCCTCTGAGTTAACTAGTACTAGTCCGTAACATATCCTTGTGCGTGCTGAGCAGATCGATCTAAAGCTGAAGATTTGCAAGGACTCGTCGGTGCGCAAGGCGCTAGTTCGTGAGGCCAGCCTGTTTGGGGCCGCCAAGGTTGTCCTCGGCGTCGCCAAAAAGAGGCGTGCGATTTCGTAAGTAAAGTGCATCGGCATTGTATGCTCAGTGCTTTTCACTACGGAAGCCATAAGCTTTTCTCATTCTATCATTACCTCCACTGCCCTGTTGTAAAATAGTCTTTGCATTCTTCAGGTCCTCGCATTCAGTTGCAAAGTACTGTGCAAAGAAGCTGCCCGCAAAGTGTGCGGTCCTCGCCGTGAGCAATGGCAAGATCGAGTTCCGGAGAGAGTCGAGTGTCCATTCAGGCAAGGTCTCCGCAGAGGTTCTTCCGTGTGGTGATGATGAGATGTATTGTGTAGTGCCGTTCCAAGCCCGTCAGGCTAAAGGGGGCACACTATCTTTACAAGAACCTAAAGGTGGTGGTGAGGGTGACACCACGCGTGATGTTGGTACCAAGGGAAGTGAATTGGAGGACACCATCAAAGACGAACAGCTGGTCTCAAGCGTGGTCCCTGCGGATTTGTCAACGGGTCAGGTTGAGATCGATGCAGATCCTTCTAGTAGCAAGGCTGAAGAGCCAATTGTTGAACAGAGAGATGAGATTGCCGAGCTTCCAGGTAAGGGTGCCAGTGTGTTGTACTGCGTGCTTCCTGAAAGAAGAAGTGATTCTGTTGCGAGTACATCTAGTAGGCAAGACCATGATTCAGTGGATCTTCCATCCGAAGGGGCCGGGGAGCTATACTGCTTATTGCCCCCCAGGAATGGCCATTCAGTCAGGAGTACTGGTGATTCTAAGCGTTCAAATGCAAGTAAAAAAGATGATAAACCAGTCAATCCATCACTGGAAGGAGATGGTGATCTGTACTGCCAGCTGCCGAGGAGTGGACGACCCGGTAGGAGTTCTGGGGGATCCAAACGTTCTGTTGGCATAAGAGGTATGATTAGGCGCAGCAGTAGTTTCTCCAGCGATATTCATTTGAACTCGGAGACATCGCCTAGTAAGAAGGATGGCTCGGTTAGCATGGCTACCACTGAACGGAGTTCTTCTACTCTATCCACTGAAGCTGAGGACTCACCGAAAGACACTGCACGAAATGCTGAAACACCCTCAAGTTCTCCAATGTCACTGAGACGGATGATAGAAGGAAGATCTGATCGCTGTCACCTTCCTAGAAGAATCTTTAGACATAGACATCATAGAAGAAGCTCATCTTTTGAATGGGCAAAAACCTCAATGGTTCAATGGGCAATGAGACTTCCGAGCCGATACACTTCAGTGCACCCAGATGGCAAATCATTGAAATCAGATGCAAGCCCAAGGTTGAAGTGTGATTCTGAAACTGGATCCACTACTGCTGTTGAGCCAGTATCAATGTTTTCTTTCGCTTTCTATGATATAGTATGGCCTCCCAGTGAATTGGAATCATTTCGAGAGAAGTATTCTTCAGTTTGTAGGTTGTTTAGTTATGACGAACTGAAACTTGCAACGGCCAACTACTCACCTGGTAATCCCCTCTTATAGCAGCGTACTTTGGTATACATTTTTCTTTTAACTAGCTCAAATCCTTAACTTTCTTCCATGATGATGCAGATATGTTAATTGGGAAGGGTGGAACCAGCCAAGTTTTCAAGGCACAACTCGATGATGGAACATTTTCTGCAATAAAGATTCTGAAACCCTCGGTTGATGCAATACACGAGTTTGTTACGGAGATTGAGATTGTAAGCAGCTTGCAACATGAGAACATTGTTGCACTAAGGGGATTCAGCTTCGAGAACTACAATCTTGTGTTGGCATATGATTACATGCTGCAAGGGAGCTTGGACAAAGCTCTTCATGGTAAGCGTCAAGATGAAACCTATAACCATCTCTTCAGTCATTAACTTTTTCTTGCTAGCTGGCCTCTTATTTGTTACTGCCATTGATCTTCAGGAAAGAAGGATGACACGGATTTTCTTATCTGGGAGAGGAGAATTAAGATAGCAATCGACATTGCAAGAGCACTTGAATTTCTCCATCTTGGCGGTGTGACCCAATCTGTGATCCATGGAGATGTTAAGTCTTCAAATATCCTCCTTTCAGAGGATTTTGGGGCACGGGTAAATACTTGAATTAAGTTTACGAATTCCTGTAGCTATAAGTAGGACACAAGTTCACACATCCCACAATCTAGATCTATGTAGCAAATAATATTTTTTAATTAAGGCCCTATTTAGTTCCCATCCAAAAACTTTTTGCCCCATTACATCAATGTTTGGACACATGCATGGAGCATTAAATATAGATTAAAAAATAACTAATTGCATAGTTTGCATGTATTTTGCGAGACGAATCTTTTAAGTCTAATTAGTCCATGATTAGACACTAATTGCTATAGTTACAAATGTGCTACAGTACCCAAAAACTTTTCTTTTCACTAACTAAACAAGGCCTAAAAATGTGAGACATGTGGGTTAATTAGTTAGCTTGATATGTAAGCAGTGATGCATTGTAACAACTATTAGTAACACCAGTTGTCAATGTTAATTCTGGTTGTGACATCATTGCCTTTTGGAAATTCTGGCTCTGTGATTTTTGTAACAACCATTGGTAACACCAGTTGTCAATGTTAATTCTGGTTGTGACATCATTGCCTTTTGGAAATTTCAGCTCTGCGATTTCGGGTTAGCAAAGCGAGTGTCGGCTTCGACTCCCCACCTAACATGTACTGACATCACCGGAACTTTTGGGTCTGTATCAGTCATTGGGCTCTGGTTTGCTGTTATGTTAGCTAACAACAAATCTGTAGTGGTTAACAAACTACTCTTGTACAGGTACATGGCACCCGAATATTTTTCGTACGGGAAGGTCAATGAGAAGATTGATATCTATGCATTTGGAGTTGTTCTACTGGAGATTATTTCAGGTAGGAGACCCATTACACAAGGAAGTGCAAAGGGTCAAGAAAGCCTGGTCGGTTGGGTAAGTGCTTTATAACTCTCTTGTTTGTTAAGTAGGCTGGCTTGATCAGTAACATGCCCTAAGAACAAAACTGTAGCCACATGTTTGCTTGTTGATTAATTCGTTATTAAGTAAATGTCGATGTCGATGATATTAAAGTAGAATCGTTACTATGATCACTGCTGCTGCACATGAAAACAGCTATTTCTTCTCTCTCTTTTTTATAATAATAATGTAGTGTTCATTCATGGTAACAGGCGAAGCCTTTACTGTCCAGTGGAGAAATTAAACAACTGATTGATCCATTTTTGGGGAACAACTATGACTGCGATGAGATGGAGAGGATGACGCTTGCTGCTTCGCTTTGCACGAGGACATCTTCTCACTCTCGACCTGAAATGTCACTGGTAAGAACATGGAAAGAACCTGAACTTGCAATTTCACAAAAAGGAAGGCTCGTCTTGCAGAACTCTGACCCCCAAAGCATGCTTGTTTGCCACTTCCCTGCGAAACCAAAACCAGGTCCTGAAACTCCTTCAGGGGGACGACGAGACGATCGGCTGGGCGAGGGCGCAGGTCACCGCCAGCTTCGACGGATCCGACGAGGAAGCCACGGCAGCGGCCCCTGACGTGAACATGCAGTCGTATCTGAACCTCGCGCTCCTCGGGGTGGAGGAGGACGACACGCTGTCGCACTGCAGCAGCACGGAGCGCACCGTGGACACCTCGGCCGACGGCTACTGGAGCCGGTCCTCCAGTTTTGACTAGCGGTGCATGGACTGATCGACGAGTAGTAGCAGTAGTATGTACAGCAGATTTCATGTGTTTGGTGGCGATTGGTGAGATGATTGGTCTTGTTCAGATCAGGGGGTGGGAGGTGGACAGCTGCTCATTTTTAGTTTAGTTCAGGCAGTGTTGCTAATTTTAGTTAGGAGTTGGTCCTGTTGTACAAGTAGAAGATCTTACTTACCCTGCTGGCACTGTCCCAACGATGCAATGGCAATGCAGTTGGTTCGTATTTGTATAATCTTTGTGGTGCATGATTCCAAGTTGCATCTAGATCTGGTGAAGAGATGTGATTAAGTATGGCAGATGAACAAAGCGGCAAACACATCTCTTTTCTCATCATCAAAGTATCAATGCAAGAACCAGGAATATGAGAGATTCGGTCGTGCTACTGTAGTCGACAGTCGACAGGTTGTCCTGCAGTTGGATGTTTGCGAGCTGCGACATTAATGGAACGGGGTTGTTACTGAGACTGTTGAGGATTGGAGCGATGAAACATGTATAGGCAGCAACCAGCAACGGCATGGGAGGAGATTCATTCATTGCCTGGTGGTCTCCAGCAACGGAGCATGGGGTACTTACGGAGGGGCCCAGTCTTGACGGTGTCCGGTGGAGGCACCAGATCCACTTCTCTTGTGGGGCTCCCGACGGGCCAAGCCAAGTCCCGGACAAAACCGAGAGCCCAATTAGCGGCTGACACCCAGTCTCTGCCCAGCCCAACACAGGAGTGATGAAGTCGGTGACAACTGGAAAATGCTGCTGAGTGATGAACACGTGACCGTGCCGGAGATATGTTATCTATCTAGCTGATGAAAATACAGGTGATAACAGATTCTGCAGTTCTAGTGATAGAATGAGCATGCAGAGTATAAGACAGCAGCAGTGCAGAACAATAATTCATCAAGGATACAATACAAGTTTACTCAGGAGTTGTCGAGATTCACCTGTATTCCTTCTTCCTAGTTTCGTTTGCTTGACGGTGAGCGCTGGGCGGGTTCACCAACTCTAACAGCACAGCCGAGTTGAGTTGACCAGGGTCCTCAACCTCAACTTTAGATTTGGTTGGGCCTCTATCTAATCTAAAAGTTCTAGGCTTGTGTTGAGAGCCCATGCATTTGATTTGTCCTGATCAGCGGCATGCAGAATACCAGATGGCAGGGCACGCCGAGCCAAGGGCAAATTAAGGCGCTGTCGTGTGTGAACACGGAACGTGTCTACTGGAGTAGTAGTCCACATCATCATCGACAGCTAGCTGCATAAGTACTCGAAATTTCTTGTGTCGAAATCGATTCTTTATACTCGTTTTCATTCGTCGATTGTTCACATACGAGTATCGGAGGATCACATACACATACACATATACATACATTTGATTTCTACGGAGTGCTTATCTAGATAAAGATTAAGCGGTCTCGGCGTACTAGAGCAGGCAGAATTGGGCAGCGTCGTCCTTGGCTCGTCCTCCCCGTCCCCGCCGCGTGAAGGGCAAGGGCATCAGCGCCAGCGACGTGGCGAAGCGCGCGGACATGGACCGCCGGTGCGACGGCTGCGGGGCCGGCGGCGAGAGCGGGACCGACGAGGAGGCCCGCCGGCACGGCGCGCCGACGACCCGGGCGGCGGGAGGAAGCGCCAGCCTCGGACTAGTCGCTGGAGCTGGAGGAGGCACGTCGCCGGCTGGTTCTTGCTGCTGCTTGGGGATGGGGATGCCCGGCTGCACCTCCCACTTGAACGGCACGGTGCCGGGCCTCTTGAACGACTCGTCCAATGCCATGGTCTGGTCTCTGCTCTCGCGGCTCTTCTTGCTCTGGTGAAGTGGAGCCAGCACTCGCGGCATCAGAGTTGCATATATATATATATAAACTTAAGGGTGCCCACCGAGTGCACCTGTTTAGCAAAATGGTCCCTGTTTTCTTGGGTTAATTGATTGACTGAACGAAAGCGTTAACTCGGCCAACAGCACTTCACTTGTGTCTGTCATGCATGCATGTGCGCATCATGCTCACAGCTTGGGCAGTTGGACGGTTATCCAAACACGCGGCAACACGCCACAAATACAAAACAGCTGACGTGGACATGCACGCACTAGCACCAGCTGTTTAATTATCCACCAAGGACGGCCGACGTGCACGTCCGGTCTCACGTCTCTGTATCGATCACGGACCACGGCACCACCGCGTGTGCAGACTGGCAGTGAAGTCCCTCCAGGGACTGGACTGCAAAGTTTAGTGTGGGCAGATACGATACGAGTACGTACAAATCTGGCAGGGGATTTTATTTCTGATTAACGATGAAAAGCCAGCCGGGACGAAGCTGTCGGGTGGGCCCGCCCCTGACGGAGGGAAGGGAAGCAGACGTGGTGGTGGTGTCCAGCTCCATCCAAGTGTCGCTCGCCGGCGATCACGCGTTGACGTGCAGTTGATACATCGTCATTCGTCAGTCGGTAGACGGAGTTGCTAGTTTTGTTTTTTGTTTTCAGCATGTTGTAGAGCCGGCGCCGCCAAATCTTTGAATCGTTGGGCCTTCGTCGACGTGGCTAAACACCATGGTTTAAACACAAACATAGCGTAGACCTCAAACTATGGGGCCAATATTGGAAAGGTAAATAATAAAAGATATTGGGGAAGATCATCATTATTTTAGAGTTGTTATTGGGTATGTCCAGGATAATTACTTTTGTAATAAACACAGTCTAGATCAAGCAGCAGTAGCTATATACGGTGTCACTTTTGCGTGTGCTCAATATACAAAGGTTTTGGAACATATGTTATATCAAATTGTTCGGGTAATTATTTAGACGGTTTTGCACGTGAGATGAGTTTACACTAGATTCGTTGCCGAGTTTGGAATGTTAAAAATAACATAAAAATTGCATGTAAGTGGGATTCGTATTTTATCAAACATATAGAGCATGGTGGATTTCTAGAAAACATAGGGTACGGGAATTTAATTTCCATGAGATAAACTCAATTTAGTGCGGTATTTCACACTGTGATATGATCCAAACTCTTATGACTTGTAGGTCTCATCCAATTGCACAGGTAAATAATACGCATCATAATTTTGCTTAAAGTTCAAGAACTAGTAACAGTGTTTTTATTGCATTTTGGAGGTCTAAACAAAAAATAGATATACATGAGCTACAGACCGAGATTTTTTCCTTTTTGAAATGAAGCTACAAATAAAACCTCCAAGAAAGATGCAGAAAGAATGTGCAGGATGAAGAAACTTGACGGTTAAAACATAAATTGTACTAATCTGTAGTACACTGTACCTTTTTGACGGTATGTAGAAATTAATAAAATAAAGGGTCATTTTTCTTTTCTTTGAGCAAATAAAAGGGTCATTTTTCTTTTTCTTTTTTGAGTGGAAGAAGGTTCATTTTTCTTGCAAAATTGCCGTTAGCCTATGGTGGCCAGCCAGAGCCAACTTGGGCTCGAGGCCGTTACGGCCTTTTAGCTCCTAAGGCCCAGGCGGGTGGCCGCCCACGGGCCACGCCATATGGGTTCCTTTGGACAGAGTCTCCATATAACTTTCTAAAATTTAGTTATAAGTCTATCTTAAATTCATTTAGTTATAAGTCTATCTTAAATTCAAGGGGTGAGAGATAGAAATTCATTCTGTAGATCCTGATGCTATCTTTCTACTCTACAATTAACTTATAGCCCCCTCTTTGGCTCACTCCTCTACAGTAGAAGCGCAACATATAAGCCTATATAGTCAATAGTAGTATAATATTCCACATACAACTGTATTAGCTAAAGTAATCTATGTCTAGATTATGATTATTAGAATGTATTTCAATTCCATGGATCCAAATGAGGCATAAACAGAACAAAATGCCTAAATTCTCCATAACAAACGCAGCATATAGATGTTGCCTTAATTATTTGCATGGTTGACTAATGGTGGAGCTCGTTGAGGAGAAGCTAGCTAAACATCAGCTGGCCTTGAACATGGCATTGGACTTAGTCAACACAGCACCCTCACCATCTCGTAGGCCGATGACTAAGCTTACAGAGATATCTAAAGAAGGGAAAAGTGGCAAAGGAACTGCTCGTGGTGCCGAAGTAAAAGAAAAGGGTGCTCCCTCGGTGAAGTAGAGCCATCCAAACGAGACATTCTACTAAGGAGTATGTGCATAATGTTGAACCAGACTTTATGCAAATCTGTAAAGATCACTTTCTGGCACATCATGGCTGCTCTTATGAAAAAAAATAGAAATGAACTTTATGGTATGCATGGATGGACAGGATATGATGGCAGTCTATATATTGCTTGACACTCGCCTTTAGTGACATTCCATCATGATTGTTATTGGCTAACTGCGATCTGCAAGATTGGATCAACACTTTTAGCATGTAGTTAGTTTGTTAGTTGAGTAGTGATGATGCACATCGATAGGCTGGTCCCTGATCTTCCTTTCTGCGCGTTCAATTCATTTGCTATCTTATTAGCTTTTCTAGTTGCCTAGTTGGTTCATGACATCTGAAAGATTGGATCGACCACAAGCCCATGCATGCATGTTGATGTTGCATACTTATTGCATACAAACATGCATGAGCTAGCTAGATTCAGGTCAACTACTACTGGATGGTCTACTTCTACTTCAGATTATGGAATCTGGCTTATCATGGCCTGGCCCGAGCACAGCTCGGTCAACGTGGGCGTTCGGTTCGGTTCGGTTTTTTTGTTTTTGACATAAATTCGGTTCTCTACAAATAGACCGATCGGTTCTTCGCAAATCTTGGAACTGAGCAAAATCGGTTTCGGTTAGTTCGGTTCGGTTCCGGTTACGACCGAACTAATCGAAAATTTACACAAGCATAAAAAAAGAATAAAAGAATAGGAAAAAAGTTTTTTTTAAAAGAAAGATGCCGTTATTTTAAAAAAATATGAGGATGTGAGGCTATGTGGGGGGTGTCATTCACCTTTTATATCTAGGGTTAAAGTGGTATTAGGCCTACGTTGTAACATTTATTGGGCTTGTTTTGTGAATTTCGGTTCTTTCGGTTAACCGAGTTTCGGAACCAAAATTTGATCGGTTAGTTCGGTCTTGAGAACTGAGAACCGAACAACTAACTGAAATTTTTGGTTTCGGTTATTTCAATTTCAGCTCTGGTTATTTCGGTTTCGGTTCTCGATTATTTTTGCCCAGGCTGACGGCCCAACACGAGGGAGCAGGTCGTGCCTGGGGCGCCACCTAGGCACGCGGCACGGCCCGATAAATACATCGGCCAGTGAAGGTCCAATGAGAAAGCTCTGGTAACAACAAATCAACAGCCCACATGCCACAACGCAGCCTCCTCCCACAAAAGCTCACAACGCCAGGATAAAAAAGGCTGCAACTCCTCCCTTAACCCTAACTCACATTAACACAACACACCGTCTCCTTCTCCCTATCTCATGCTGCCACCGCACTGTGCTCCTCGCCTCCTCCTACTCGCTCGGCCTGGCACAGCTCGGTGGCCTGACCCCCATCGAGCTAGCCTGACGACCCGATCACCATCAGGACAGCCCGATGGCCCAACAGCCATGCCTGGGACGTAGGCCACGCACAAGGCATGACCCATGAGGCACAACGGCCACCGAGCCGTGCCGGCCCGATGTCGTGTCGTGCCAGCCTAGCCCGTTGGACATCTATACTTGGGGGATGTGTTGGACATAGATACCCCACCCACCCGCAACCACTGCATCGATCGCACTCTTGCCCGCACGCCGCTCCGCATCTCCTACTTGTCCGTGCTGTGGCGGCGGAGATTCCTGCAGTGGTGGCAGATATCCCTAAGGTGCTCGAGGTCAGAGATCTCGATGAGGTTGTTTTGGCTCAAGTTCAGCACTGAGATCTTCACAAAGCTCATCGGGGATGTTTCCCATGAGCTCATTGTCACTGAGGTCCAAGAGCTCGAGGTTGTGGCACTACTCAAGCGCTGGGGGGGGTCAGGGCCAGCGACATCAGTGGCGCCTGGCGTAGCGGGAGTGGGAGCGGCATTGGCGGTGGTGGTGGTGGTGGTGGTGGTGGTGGTGGTGGTGGTGGTGCCTCTAGTGTTGTTGTTGCTCTGACGGTACTATTTTGGGAGAAAAATTTCACCATACATCCAAACACTACGGCTGGATTAAAGTTTAAGAGCTAAACTTTAGTCCATGGCAAATGGATTCAAAGAGGCACGTGGTGATGGTATATATAGGTCCCTCGGAAAAAGGCTTCTTATATATGGCCGTGTTTAGGTGGTGAAGAGAAAAATTTCGCGACACTGTAGCACTTTCGTTTGTTTGTGGTAATTATTGTCCAACCACGGACTAATTAGGCTCAAAAGATTCGTCTCGTACATTTCGACCAAACTGTGTAATTAGTTTTTATTTTCATCTATATTTAATACTCCATGTATAACTCTAAAGATTTGATGTGATGGTGAATCTTGAAAAATTTTAGATTTTTGGGTGAAAATAAACAAGGCCATAGCTAGGTGCCGATGCATGGTTGTAGACTTGTAGGCCGGCTAGCTGATCTATCTCGTCGAAAAGTTAAGGAACATGTTGGAGACACCAGCCATATACTACTATGGCCTTGTTTAGTTCGCAAAATTTTTCAAGATTCCGGGTCATATCGAATCTTTGGTCGTATATATAGAGTATTAAATATAAACGAAAATAAAAACTAATTGCACAGTTTATCTGTAATTTGTGAGATGAATCTTTTGAGTCTAGTTAGTCCATGATTAGACAATGTTTGTCAAATAAAAACGAAAATACTACAGTAGCCAAAAACCAAAAATTTTGCGAACTAAACAAAGCCTATCTTTTTCTCTGTGTTGTTAATTATATAGGTGTGTGTGGCTAACCTAGTGGTAGTGGTAGGGTTTTCTTTTTTGCTTTACACGTGCATTGCATTTCTTTCCAACGGTTCGCAATTTACTGAAAATTTTTATGCGTATATATCCATCGGCCTCACCAACGTAATAGAGCAACTCCAATAATTTGCTATCTTAGGATTTTTACCAAAACCACAAAAAACAACCTCCAACAAGTTAGCAAAATTACTTGGTAATTTTGTGAGCTTGGCAAAATTCTCCCTTCACTTAGCAAATATGCCAAGTCCTCCATCGCTTGGCATCACGTGTATCCCAATTTACCAACTAGTTTTGCCAACCTGTTGGAGGCTCAATTTTGCGATTTTCGTAAAAATCCTAGGATGCCAAGTATTTTTGTCGGGCTCAAATAGCAAACTGTTGGAGAAGGCCTCTTTTTCACTTGGCACTTGGTTTTAAGACTTGGCAAAACTATAGATTTACCAAGTGAATTTTAGTTGCTCGGCACTATTTGAGAGTGTTGTAGTCTCTAGCTCGCTGGCTCCGACTCTGTATTATTTTAACGTAACCGAAACTAGAGGGTAAGATCTGTTTGGGAGGTGTAGTGAAAATGTGAAAAGTTGGTGTAGATGGATGATTTGTTTTTTCCAAAAATACTCTGTTGTAGTCATGTCTTTTACTCAATCCTAGTGGATGTTACTCTCTATTTCAAATTACAAGATGTTTTGATTTTTTGATACATAATTTTTTTTATACACTTAGATATACATTTATATATATATATATACTAATAAAAAGGCAAAATTTCAGTCTGCTTTTTTTCTGCCCCTCCTCTCTCCGAGTCCACGACATGATGGCGCAGTGCTTGGGCCGCGCGCCGAACTTGTCGAGCCCAAGAACCCTACCAGATCTTGCCGTCCGCCGCCTCAAACCCCAGATCCGGGTGCGCCAAGGAATGAGAGCAGCCCTTGGGCCGCGCTGTTGCCGGTGGCCGCGTTGGGCTCGTCGAAGAAGAGGTCCTCGGGCACCCGGAACGCGCTGTGCGCCGCGACGAGGGCCCCGCCGACGAGCAGCCCGGAGATGATGAGTGACGCGACGGAGGTGAAGAAGAGCAGGACGAAGGAGGCGCCGACGAGCCCCAGCAGCGTCTCGCGGTTGGAGAAGGTCCGGCTGAAGAGGACGACGGGCTGGTCGGAGGCGCGGAAGAGGTAGAGGAAGCACCAGGCGGCGAGGAGGCCCAGGAGGATGAGGAGCGAGAAGGGGTGCGCTAGGAGGGAGGCCCCCAGCGCGAAGGCGACCACGGCGGCGTAGTTGACGCGGAAGTAGGCGAGGTCGCGGCGGAGGCGGGAGGTGGCGTCGGAGACGGAGTCCGGCTTCGAGAACGCCGAGCGGTCGAGGAGCTCCCCCCACGGCCGGCGATCGGACAGCGAGCGCCGCGCCGAGTCGGAGAGCCGGCTCAGGAAGAGCCGGAAAGCCGGCGTGGCGATCGGCGCATCGAAGCCTCCGGTGGTGGCCGAGGACGATCCGAGGCCAGGTTGGTCACTGGGAGGAGGGGTGGCGGCGTCGGTGCGGAGGCCATGGCGACGGGGATTCAGAAGGAAGCGCGTGCTCTGCTACAGGAGAGATGGCGGAATTGGGGGAAGCCTCGCTGCTGTTGCGGGTGGCTGGTGCTGTGTTGTTTTTGCGGTTTTGCGTTCGCCTTCAACAGGGAAAAGATGTGTTGTTGCCTGCCAGTTTCCGTGGTTGCCTGGTTGGGCTGTCACATTGGACTATACAATACATTTTTTTCTTGGTGTTGTGTGTATGAGGCTATGACAGTGGGCCTATGTATAACGCGGGTACAAATGTCAGTCATAGAAATTGCGAAGCTGTATTTTGTAATACTAGCAAAATATGCCCGTGCGTTGCTACGAGAGCAAATAGGTGTTTGTAGAAAATGAGCACTTTGTTATATTTATTTGTGTTTTGATAATTTTTAAGCTTTTAAAACTGACTTTGAAAGAGACTGTCCATATATAGTTTATATACATGCTCTTAACTTTTTAGAATTTTTATTTCACGCGCAATGGCACTTTATACTCTCTGGTTGAAAGGAGCCTAATAAACTTTTGAATTATAATTTCTAGATTTGATTTTGATTTTATATAGATTGTATAAGTTTCTATGAATTTGTGCATTGTTCGTGAAAAGACAAGAAGCTAACAATATATATTTTATTGGTAAGCCGAAGTCTAGGTAAATATTAAGATTGATTTTTATTGTGCGGAAAGCATCAAATGGCCATAGAAAGTCATGACATAATGTTACATTCTATTTATAGTTATTTTTTTAAAAAAATTAAAATCCATAATTTATTTTATTGATAACCATGACATCTATAGTATTAGATATATAGTTAATATTTAAAATAATATGTAGCTTGGAGACATATTTATTTAATAATAATAATATAAATTAAGATTCCTAGCTATCAAGATTACCCTATGTAGTATCAATATAAATTTGGAATCAAACTTTTGAATTAGAATTCCTATTTATCTTACTCAAAAGATTAAAGTAATTTATTTATATTAGGATTAGGACTTTTTCTAGCTATCAAAGTTGCCATATATAGGACCTATATAAATAAAACTAGAATAGAACACCATATCATATTAGACAAGAGTTATTTTATAACTCGTATAAGCACGAGTTATATATAATTTCGGACGAAAGAAACTCTGCAGTGTCCGGTAGTTAGAGGGAGACGGACAAAAAAATAGATGGACAAAAATAGGCTAAAATTTTGCCTCTTTGTTATTATATATAATTATGTAATAAAAATATATATAGATTTGATAACTTTTTTCTCCCATGCAACGCACGGGCATTTTTGCTAGTATCTATAAAAGCCAAAATGTCTTATACTCCACCTTCCACAAAAGAATGTAATTCTCACTTTTTAAAAAGTCAAACGGTTTGAGATTTGACTAAAATTATATAAAAACTTACTAGCAATTATAATACAAAATAAGTATCATTAAATTGATATTAAAATATATTTTTATAACAAATTTATTTAAAGATAAAATATTAATAGTATTCACTATAAATTTGGTCAGAGTTAAATTAGTTTAACTCCCACGCATCTATGTTAATGTGGGAAAGAGTATTTTGGGGGAGAGAGATAGAGTACATCTTGTACAACGTCTTGTACCGTGGGAGAGAGAGGCAGCATCTCAAATATGGTCTTGTTTAGTCTCTAAAATTTTCTAAAAAATTTTAAGATTCTTCATCACATTATTTTTTTGAACGCACGTATAAAATATTAAATATAGATAAAAATAACTAATTGTATAATATACCTATAATTTACGAGACGAATCTTTTAAACCTAATTAGTTTATGATTGAAAAATATTTATTAAATACAAACAAAAATATTATAGTTTCAAAGTCAACAATGCCTCAAATGCGTGAGACAGCGTAGCAACAACAGTGAGCACACTGAACAGCACGGTACTCCGTATCGGTAAAGGAGTACTTGTACAGTACCAGTACTCTACACTAGTGGTCGGTCCTGCAGTCCTGCTGCTGCGCTGGCGGCTCACTGTCACGGTTCCGTTATCGAACTGCCAAAGGCCATGGATCGCTGTTAACAATTGAGCAGTTTTTTCTCTCATAAGAGCATCTCCAACCATTATGCATTTGAAGTTATGCATTTTAGGCAAATTGCAAACCCCCAAATGAAAATGGCAAGGCTAAAATCGGGTGATCTCCAACCGTTATGCAAAATGCCAAGTCCATCATCTTTTTTTCCAGGAAATTTTGTTTCGCGGCACTCCTTCCCGCGCGGCCAATCGATCCCGCGCCAAACAGCCGCACAGTACCGATCGTGAGCTGCGCAGTTCGTCGTTCTCGTTCGCAGTACCGATCTCCCGTTCCATTAGTTCCCGTTCACCGTACCAGTTCGTCGTCTGTTGGCCATCAGTTCGTCGTCGTACAGGTTCGCCCCTTGGCTCGATCTCCATCAGGTCCTGTTCCCCATCAGTTTCCGGTCACCGCCATCAGTTCGTCGTCAAGGTAGGTCGCCGCCATCAGTCAAGCCGTTGTGTCGTAGATTCGTCCTATCGCGCGCTGCGTCGTCCTATTGTGCGCTGCTTCGTCCAAACGCGCGCGCGAAGCTGGCGAAGGAGGACGCGCGATGCTTCTCCTATCGCGCGAAGTGGTGGCGGCGCGAAGGGAAACCGCGCGAAGGGAAGAAAAAAGCCCGCGAGGTGGAACCGAGAATCCCGTGATCTCTATTTGCATAGCCGGACTCCTTTGACATATATGCCAAGTTTCCCCCTCCAAATGCATAGCTATGTAAAATGCAAAGTCCAAATGCATAACGATTGGAGGGGTTTTTTTTGGAGTTTTATGCATTTTGGTAAATGCCAAGTCTATTTGCATAATGGTTGGAGTTGCTCTAATAAAGTCTGGTTTAGATTAAAAAAGATTTTAGATTTTAACATTATAGTATTCTATTTGACAACAATTGTTCAACCATAGACTAAGGCCTTATTTAGATGAAAAATCTTTTTGAATTTTAATACTATAGCACTTTCATTTGTATTTGACAAGCATTGTCTAATTATAGACTAACTAGGTTTAAAAAATTTGTATCGTGATTTACAGATAAACTATGCAATTAGTTATTTTTTATTTATATTTAATGTTTCATGTATGTGCCACAAGATTCGATGTGATGGAGAATTTTGTAAAATTTTGGGTTTTTGATAACATCTAAATAAGCCCTAACCGATTTAAAAGATTCGTCTTGTAAAATACAGGTAACTATAGAATCAATAATTTTTTATTTATATTAAATACTTTATGTATGTATTTGATGCGAAATCTTGAAAAGATTTTTTTAATCTTGAGTTCGCGGAAATTTTGGACGGCATGGGGGCAGCAGCACTAGCCGCCAGCTACAAGCCTGTGGTGACCGGAGGCCGGCGCTCACTTGAATGCACTAATGCAGGCACGGCGGCCGGTGACGGCGATGCCATGCCGCCATGCCGGTCGACGCGACGCGAGGCTGCAGAGACCGACGAAACACCGCATCCATGCAGTGGACCGACAGCGCTCACGCACGTACTACTACTACGTACGGTACGGATCACCACAGTCCACAGTAGACCTTCGGTCTCAATATTGAGAAGTCAGGCCATGCAAGTCTAAGTTGAAGACACTTAATTATATATTATTTATAGTATTTTGCTGATGTGGTAGCATATTTATTGAAGAAAGAGGTAGAAAAAATAAGACTCCAAGTCTTATTTAGGGCTTGTTTAGATTGGGAACGAAAATTTTTTAGGTGTCACATCGGATGTGTCGGAAGGATGTCGGGAGGGGTTTTTAGAAACTAATAAAAAAACAAATTACATAGCTCGTCAGGAAACTGCAAGACAAATTTATTAAACATAATTAATCTGTCATTAGCATATGTGGGTTACTGTAGCAGTTAAGGCTAATCATGAAGTAACTAGGCTTAAAAGATTCGTCTCGCGATTCTTAACTAAACTGTGTAATTAGTTTATTTTTTTATCTACATTTAATGTTCCATGCATGTGTCTAAAGATTCGATGGGATGGATGAAAAAATTTTGGGTAGGGAACTAAACAGGGCCTTAGACTCCAAGTCCACATTATTCGAGGTAATAAATAACTTTAGACTCTATCACAGAGTCCAAGACACTTAATTACATGTTATTTATGGCATTTTGTTGATGTGGCAGCATATTTATTGAAGAAAGAGGTGGAAAAAATAAGACTCCAAGTCTTATTTAGACTCCAAGTCCACATTGTTCGAGGTAATAAATAACTTTAGACTCCATGATAGAGTCTGCATTGTGAGTGCCCTTAGAAACCAAAATCTTTTCAAGATTTCTTGTCATATTAAATCTTGCGGTACATATATAAAGCACCCAAAAAAATTTGAAACTAAATAAGACCTCAATCTTTTTTAAATTTTAACTAGAGAAAATATAGAAAATAATATTAACATTTTTATCTCTAAACAATTTTGTTATAAAAGTATACTTCATGATTAATCTAATATTGATAGTTATCATACCTCATAAATATTAGTGTATTTTTATAAAACAAGATATGGGCTGATGAACATGTACTACATCTACATCATAAAATTTTTAAAAAATTGACACCATGGAAAACAAGATATGGGTTGATGAACATGTACTATAGCTATCCACAGTGTACAGTACACCCTCCATCTAAAAAAATGTAATTATGAGATTTGTGTCAATCAAACTTATTTTATAAAAATTTATTATGAAAATATATTCTATAACTTATCTAATGGTACTTATTTTTGTATCATGATTATTAGTACTTCTTTATATGAATTCAGTCAAAATTTAAACAATTTGACTTCTAAAACACGGGAATTGCATTCTTTTGTGAACCGAGGAAAGGGAGAATTGTATCTTTTGTATGAACTGAACGAGTACTACTATACTATATGGTGGTAGCATGCAGAAGCAACACTCTCTCCGTTCCAAAATAAGTATACTTTTAGGATTTTAGTTCAGAGATCAATGTCATTGAGAAATTACATATATATTCCTATATAAAAATAGAATTATTACACTTCAGGGAAAAGAGAAACTAGATCGAGAGGTAGGTTGTCTTTATACATATGCTTATTTTTTAAAAAGAAAATTGCACCTATCGGCTGCACTCCAATTCGGCCCGGCCGCCTCCTCGGCCTATCGTGCAGGCTGCAGTCCTGCTCCTCCACACTCTGCACTCTGGACATGCAGTGCCTGCCTGAGTGGGATGGGACGGCGCGATGCTTGCAGCGACGAGACCTGACCCTGTTTAGTTCTGAAAACTTTTCGTTTTTCGGAACTGTAGCACTTTTGTTTTTATTTGGCAAACATTATCTAATCATAGAGTAACTAGACTTAAAAGATTCATCTCGTGATTTACAGGTAAACTGTGTAATTAGTTTTTATTTTCGTCTATATTTAATGCTCCATGCATGTGTCACAAGATTCGATGTGATGAGGAATCTTGAAAAGATTTTGGTTTTTGGGTGAACTAAACAAGGCCGGCCTTGGCCTTGTTTAGTTCAAAAAATTTTGCAAAATTTTTCAGATTTTTCGTCACATCAAATCTTTAGACGTATACATGAAATATTAAATATAGACGAAAATAAAAATTAATTGCACAGTTTGGTCGGAATTGATGAGACGAATTTTTGAGTCTAGTTAGTATATGATTAGATAATATTTATCAAATACAAATAAAAATGGTACTATTCCTATTTTACAAAAAATTTTGGAACTGTAGCACTTTCGTTTAGTTCCGAAAAGATTCCAAAAATTTGGAACTGTAGCACTTTCAAATACAAACGCAGAAACGCAGAAGTACACAAATTGGCGAAACCTTTTGGATTTCGATATTGTATTACTTTCGTTTGTTTGTGACAAATATTTTTTAACTATAGACTAACTAGGGTCAAAAGATTCATCTCATGATTTACAGACAAATTGTGTAATTAGTTTTATTTTTTATCTATATTTAATGCTTCATACATGTGCCACAAGATTCGATGTGACGGAGAATCTTGAAAAATTTTGGAACTAAACAAGGTTGCCATGCATTGGTATTCGACACGCTCTCGTGTAGGTTTTGTCTAGCTCACCCAAAAACTAAAAACTTTTTAAAATTTCATATCACATTGAATCTTGCGACACATACATAGAACATTAAATATAAATGAAAACAAAAACTAAAATTATGAGATGAATATTACATTATTACTCTATGATTAAACAATATTTATCAAATAACATAAAAGATTACAGTTTCAAAATCTAAAAACTTTTTAGATCTAAATAAGGCCTAAATAAATAGGCCGCGTCCCTCTGCTCACCGTGCAACATCTTCACCACGCTTGAGGATGACATGCACGATATACCGACTTCCAGGTCAACTACCACACAGATCCCCGCGATAAGAGGCTCGGGCCGTGTTTAGTTGTAAAAAATTTTTTTTGACAGCGTAGCACTTTCGTTTGTTTGTGGTAATTATTATTTAATTATGAACTAAATAGTTTCAAAAGATTTGTCTCGCAAATTTCGACCAAACTGTGCAATTAGTTTTATTTTTGTTTATATTTAATATTTTATGCATGCGTCTAAAGATTTGATGTGACAGAAAATTTTTAAAAAAATTTAGATTTTTAGATGGAAGTAAACAAGGCCAAGCGCGTATACGTGTGTCCGTCACAAGGTTACCTAGGACAGAGTTTGGATAGCTCTGGCGTATGTAGAACTCGGCGGTAAATGTGAAGACAACGATTTATACTGGTTTAGCCACTAGTGTAGCATATAATATCTTATGTCTAGTTTGGTGTGATGCCTTTGTGTTGGATTATTGTGTGTGAAATGTTATACAATCTCTCGATCTATGGAGCCCAACCCTTTTTTATATAGTCCAAGTGGTAGGCCTCCTGAGTCCTAGTCGGATTATAAGGTAAGAGCATCTCCAACAGTGTGTTATCCGGCTTTGTCATCCTTAATTTTTTGGCAAAATAAGAAAAAAACTCTCTCCAATAGTTTGATATCTTCCTTCCCCATCTTTTCCAGCCTCGCAAAAATTTCTCTCGAGCGTACATATATGTGCGCAGTCTAGGAGCGTGCATCTTAAGTTTTTCGGCCCTTCTAGTAAGGAGAAAGAAAGATAGGATTTTAGGTGAGAAAAACGCAAGAGAGAAAGATTTGATGGAAAGACTTAAACACGTATAGAAATAAATTGAGGATTTCTGGTACAAAACATAAGACCGGGCTGTAGAAAAAATACCGAAAAAAATAGGATAGAAATGACTTTTTTTCTCCTCATACTAATTTAGAAGTTGACAAATACCTTATTTTGAAGAATAAAATATAAGAATCTCTTCGAAATGCTCTAACAATGTCACGAGGATTTCTATACGGAGAGTCCTAGCTAGTCAGACTAGGTCTTCGTCTTTCCTTCCGGGGTACCCGGTGATTATGCCCCACATGGACATGATCTTGGCTCGCTCCATCCAATTAAAGTTGATGGTATAAAAATGGCTGAACACATTGTTGCTCTAATCCGGTTATGGTATATGATGAAATTGGTGGACGCGATCTTGGCTCTGTCCAATTAAAGTTCATGGTATGAAAATGGTTGGACACGTTGTGGCTCTAATCCGGTTATGGTATATGGTTAAATTGATGGACATAATCTTAGCTCCATCCAATTAAAGTTTATGTTATGCAAATGGTTGGGCGTGTTGTGGCTGTAACGTGGTTCAAATATTATATTAAGCTAGGAGGATTCTCCGTGCGTTGCTGTGGGTATGAAGGGCAAATATAAATATACTCTCACTGTAGTCTATCGAGTTATCTATATGTAACTTGATTATTAGTAGTTTGTTTTTAAAGAGGAAGAGAGTAAGTTACTTGAGAGAATAATGCTAGTACATAGTATACGTGTATAATCATATATAGGTAACTATATTCACTACTAAAACCATTTGTGAGTGAGCATTTAATTGCATGGAGGAGTGGATGATAATGTGGCGCAAAGAGATGCAAGATAATTAGCTTAGTGAACACAATCTTGGTTTAGGGTTTAGGTTGAACACAATCTTGGTTGTGACTTATTGTATGAAAAATGGTTGGACACAATCTTGGCTTCGATCCGGTTATGATCTATGGTAAGATGGCTCATCACCTTCGTTTTACAATGTGTCAGTGTTCATACCCTAAACAAGTTGAAGAACACCGGTGAGGCAAATGTCTTTGCGATCGAAGACGTCCAAACTTCTCCTGCTCGGCCGGCTTCGGAGCGAGCAGGTGTGGGTAGGGCTGGCGGTGGGTATACTATGCTTGGTCGGCTTCGGCGTTTCCTCGCTGTTCCACTTTAGTCTTGTATCTACTCGACCGGCCGCTGTTCCACTTGTTCGCTTGGCCAAGGCCTTGTTTTGTTTAGTTAAAAAAAAATCTGTAGCACTTTCGTTGGTTTGTGGCAAATATTGTCTAATTATAAACTAACTAAGCTCTCGCGATTTATAGACAAACTGTGTAATTAGTTTTTGTTTTTTATTATATTTAATGCTTCATGCATGTGCTGCAAGATTCGATGTGACGAGGAATCTTGAAATGTTTTTGGTTTTTGGTTAAACTAATCGAGGCCTTAGTTCTAAAAAAAAATTCATATTGATTGTTACGTCGAATCTTGCGTTATATACATGAAACATTAAATATAGATAAAAATAACTAATTACATAACTTACTTGCGAGACGAATTTTTTAAATCTAATTAGTCTATAATAAAATAATATTTGTTAAATACAAATGAAAATCGTAAAGCGTAAGGCGCCGTATAACTTCAAACGAACATGCAAGCATAGTGGACGCTAGTAGGCTCGGCAGCGGCAAACCAGGAGACAGACACAGACATGTTCCAAACCAACCAGCAGATCTATCCATGGGCCTGAGACCGACCTCACATGAACACCGGCGCGAACAAAACCACAATATGGTCTTGTAGTTCCAAAATATTTTAAGATTTTTTGTTATATCAAATTTTGTGGTACATATATAGAGTATTAAATATAACAAAACTAGAAAATAATTATATAGTTTACCTATAATTTGTAAGACGAATTTTTTGAGCTTAGTTATTTTATAATTTAACAATAAATACTAAATACAATGAAAGTGATACAATATCTAATATCTAAAATTTTGCTAACTGAACAAAGATCAAGGTGCTGACCCCACAGTCGCACTCACGCGGCTCCGTATTCTGCGGTGGGCCTGTTCCTTCGTTGCCCCGTTGTGCATCCCTTGTCAGATGGATTCAGGAGTTGTGTTTCTGTCAAAGATGTTCGGAAAGGTTTTGGATAAGGCTAATTGATCTATCGTCACCATATACGTATGGATTATTATAGTAATTATAATTAATTATAGACTTAAAAGATTTGTCTCCTAATTTATAATCAAACTATGTAATTAGTTTTTTATTATATTTAGTGCTTTATATATGTGTTAAAGATTTAATAGGATGATATAGGTGAATATTTTTTTGGTCGAGAAACTGTCAATCGCAGGGCATGCCAATACCATTGCCAACACGAGACAAGATTCTTTTATTGCATTGAAGTCCGAGTAGTAGCACTGTAGCAGTACATACAGTGTACATTGGATCTTTTTCTTTGGCCTTTGTTTAGTATTTAGTTAACAAAAATTTTAGATTTCAGGTATTATAGCGTTTTTGTTTGTTTTGGTAATTATTGTCTAATCATAGAATAATCATGTTTAAAAGATTTGTCTCGCCAATTACAGGTAAACTATGTAAGTTTCGTTTATATTTAATACTCCATGCAAGTGCCGCAAGATTCGATATGACGGGGAATCTTGAAATTTTTTGAAAACTGAACAAGGCCTTAGTTCCGAGAAAATTTTGTTAATTTTTTCAGATTTCCGTCACATTGAATATTGTGGCACATGCATAGAGCATTAATTATAGATTAAAAATAACTAATTACATAGTTTACCTGTAATTTGAGAGACAAATTTTTTTAAGTCTAGTTAGTTCATAATTGGACAATATTTATCAAATACAAATGAAAGTGCTATCCATTTAGTAAAGTTTTTTTGAACTAACCAAGGCCTTTATAAAATTTAGGTAGAAATGGATGCGGGGGGAAAAAATCACAGGCACAGGATGACAGGAAGGAGGGAAGCAGACGATCAGCACGCCCCTTGGATCGCTTTCCCTGTTTCCAGGGATCTGTTGGGGTGTTGGCGATACAGCAAAGATCGATCTCTTATCTCTATCTACTATCTCTCTAGTACTCCTACTGCTAGGTGTGGTTCTCTAATCTATAGTGGCGGTGGTCCTGGTCTTACTACTAATTGAAACTGCCTGCGATTATATGCTATCTACTCTAGTGGGTTTTATAGTAGTACCTGGAACCTGCTAATGAGTGGATATAGATATGTTAGCATCTTCATGGATTATGTATGTAATCGTCGGCGGCATCTTCTTCTTTTCTCATCTTCGTGTGGATTTTATGATGGAGATGGAGCACAGCTCAGACGGCCACTCATGGTGATATCATGGTGGATCGGTGGGGGGCAACCGAGAAGCTCCCAATCTTGTTGCTTGTTGGTCTTCCACGCTCCCTCTTGGTTGCTCGTGCTCTCTAGTACGACTCGCTTTCTGCTGCCTTCATCTACCGAATAAGGCCTTCTTTAGTTGAGAGAAAATTTTGGTTTTTATTACTGTAGCACTTTCGTTTGTTTGTGACAAATATTGTTTAATTATAGACTAACTAGACTCAAAAGATTCATCTCGTAAATTACAGGTAAACTGTGTAATTAGTATTTATTTTCGTCTACATTTAATGCTTCATGCATGTGCCACAAGATTTAATGTTACGGGGAATCTTGAAATTTTTTGAACTAAACAAGGCTAAATCATGACTGCTCTGAATACTTAGAGCAACTCCAAGAGCTTGGCTAAAATTGCTAGCCAAATTCCATTGTTTAGCCATTTTGTAAAATAGAAAAGTTTCTAAAAAAGAAGAGATCTATAACAGCCTTGTTATTTTACAAAATCAACTAGCCAGTGTCGTTGGTTGGCTATATATAGCCACCAAAAATCAAGTGATAGCCAACTTTCTATTTTACAAAAGCAGATAGCACAACAGTTGGAGTCTACTTTTTTCTTTACAAATTCTAAAATAGCCTTCACAACAAAAATAGCCAATCTGTTGGAGTTGCTCTTAGATAGATTCGACAGATAAACTCAAACGAACATAGCAAATTCAAATAAAAAATTTTAATGCACACCAATGCATCCACCTTAATTCATATAGGTTGAAAGGAACTGGGGTAAAAATTAGATGATTTTTCGCCCTAATCTTAGCCAAATAATAACTATTTTCTGAGTTTTACAGCATTCAATTTCTCTCCATGTATGGTTCATATATTTTTCCTACTATTATATAAAACTTGTCTTGTCAACAAAGATGGCTTATTTATTTGGCGAATGATATTCTTCCCATTCTTCTTCTTCTTCTTCTTCTGAATTATAATTCACTGTAGCCTTCTCAATCTCGTTGCTGAATATATCATAGATGCAATGCAAGGTTAGAAAGTAAAATAGTACTCCGCACCACGCCGCGGATCCTCGGCGTTAACATCAGAGGATCGTTGTTCCCACGATGGATGTAATGTAAAGCCGGTTGTTGATACAGGGTTCCCCATTACTTAGAAAGCGTAACAGTAGATTCCAACCCGTATAATCAGCACAACAGTACAGACAGACAGACAGGGTCAAGCAAGCAAGAGGCCGCAAGGCAGTCAAAATCCTACGCGATCCGATCCCAATGCCTTGTCGGATCAAAACATGCAAAGAGTCCACAGCACTAGCTCCGCGGCAATAATTGACTTCATTCAGGCTATCGTGCTCCCTCATCTCTCACCTTCCCAAGAGTTAAAAATCTTGAATTGTGATCAATGTATATAAGAAATGCCACTCTCTTTGTGTTGGTAATTTAAGTGGTTTTGGATAGGCTTAGGTCAAACATTAGCAATATAAATCATGAATAATTTTTAAATTGTTGAGTTTAAAAAATATAAAAACCATATGAATAGATTTATCTTAAAAAGTACTTTGATAAAATTATACATATATCACTTTCTAATGAATATTTTTATAAAAAATAAGAAGTTAAAAAAGTTATGTTACAGATACCGTGTCACTGTCCAAAACGACTTAAATTATCAGTATGAAGAGAATAATATGTATATAATACCAAATAAATATTATTAGATTAGTTATAGATTATAAATACAAATCTATGTAAAGATATAGGCGTTGGTGTTATTTTTTATAAAGTTAGTCAATTTCAAGGTTTAACTGAAGTTCTTTTTTGTACCCGAATTCCTTGGCGCCTGCATCACCCTCACCCAGAAAGAGTGGCTGTCTCCTCTGTTTCCGTACGTCCTGATTGATGATTACAGACTGACTTATTCGACGCCTCATCCCAATCCCAATCGCAAAGAACCCGCGTCGTGTTCAGCAATGGCGGTGTCACTAGCAGCAGCAGGTCACCAGGAAGAGTACTAGACAGTACTGTAGACACTAGCAGTAGGCCGTCATGCGTCTGCGCGCGCGCGTATCTAGCTCGGCCTCCAATTTTCCAGCAGCGCGATCCTTTTTATCCTTGACTGCATGCTCCCAAGTCCCATATGATCCAAAAGTTCCAAACCATGTGTCTCTGAGTCATTGTCCTCTCTAATCCTGCCGTCTCACTCTTGCAATGGTACTGTTATCAACAGCAAGCTACTCTACTATCCTGCTAGAGATCGAGCAAAGTATACGGCCTTGTTTAGTTAAGAAAAAAATTTGGCTTTGGCTACTGTATCATTTTTGTTTGTATTTGATAATTATTATCTAATCATAGGCTACTAGACTCAAAAGATTCGTCTCGCAAATTACAGATAAATTGTGCAATTAGTTATTTCTTTTATTTATATCTAAAGCTTCATGCATGTGTCCAAATATTCGATGTAACGGAAAATCTTCAATGTTTTTGCAAACTAAACCAGATGTCCAGACCGTATTGTGGGAAACAACCTTGATAGCTGGGAGTACCTAGAAATAACCCCCCCTCTCTCTCTCTCTTGATAATCCGATCATGTTTGCGACTCATAGATTTTTTGTACGCAAACTCGTAACTCACACTCTAGTGTGAGGAGGTGACCCTATTCTCCCTCTCCCACGCGACCATGCCCTCATGCCCGTGTCCCACTAGGGGCGAAGAAGAAGACGATGGGGCTAGGGTTTTGGCGGGTTAAGGATCTGCTCTCTGGATGGATTAGAAGAGGTTTTTTGGGGGTGACACAATGGTGGAGGTGGGGGAGACGACGGTTGGGTAGGATGGTGGGGGGACACAATAGTGGCAACAGACGACGATTGAGCGGGGCTAGTGGTGGGGATGTCGCGGTAGAGCTCGTCAATGAGGTGCCTGTGTTTAGGGGAGAGCGGGGGAGCTCGCCGATGAGGTGCCCTGCGTTTTGTGTGGATTTATTATGTTAAAATTCACACAAAAATGATAAAAATCCAGAAGATTTTTGACTTCTAGTGTAAATACACACGAAATTTGTCATTTCTATATGAGTTTTTCGAAATGCACACAAATGTTCTTCCGTTACGCAACCCTTAGATGTGGATGCCACGAACTTGGCCCCACGATGTGGATGGGTAGGTCACTACGATGATGCGAATTAATATTACCAGTTTTTTGTGGGTCACGATGTGGATGCTATGAACTTGGCCTGGTTGATTCCATTCCCAAAAATACCAATAATCAATGTGAACAGAGAAACAAAAGGTATGTCTTTGATGTTATATTCAGTTATATAGTACGTTTCAAGAGCACTCTTGGCCTCGGACTAATAGTGGAGGAGTGCCTTTTTATATCTTAAAAAGACACTTGGTCTATTATGCTCGTTTGCGACAACTTATGTAACTGATTGGTGTCTTTTCAAGAAAACTAGCCAAATGGTCCCATAAATCATACGTCTATTATATTATTCGACCATAATACAACTTATTCTTCACCTCTGTTCCCGGTAAGTCTTAGTATAAGGTTTCATAAGAATGTTATGAGCATTAAATAAGTTGATATGGTATGATATTTTTTAGGCGATACGGAGGCGCTAAAGGGATTCAAGAAACAAAGAAGAAAAGAAAAAAAATATAAAAAAACTAAGATCAAAAGAAGATTGTTTAACCATAGCTCAATAAGTGGGAAATATCTTCGCTGTGGACACCATAGGAACAGTGCAAATTCTGTCTTGGACGTCCTTTTTGCATCTTTCAAGGAGGGCTGAACTTGATTGAAGATTAGGTCAGCTCTGCTCTAGATTTTTTTTCAACCAAATGATTTTAGATTCAGCAGCTCCACCATAAATCTGCTTCAAAAAAAAAGGTGCATCTGCCCCTATATCCATGGATTTGGTGGAGGCTCCACGAAATCTAATTTGGTGAACTTGAGAAAAATTACTCATCACTGCCACTCCATACACAACTTACCCATTCATTCTTTTTTCTTTTTTTTTCGTCGCTTCTTCTTCCCCGTCTCGTCCTTCCAACGTTGTACTGCAACCATAGCTTCCTGGCGAGGGCCTCCAGGCCGGACATGCCCGCACGACCGCACCACCCTCTTTACTTCTTTAGGTCAGCTGCGCCCACTCTTGGCAAGCCCTTCCCCGCCTCTAGTGTGTTGTTCCTTAGGCCAGCTACGCTTGCGCTCGCGCTGCTCAGGCCAGCCGCCTCGACGCCACCCCCTACTAGGCCTGGGGCAGTGGGGCCGTGACGTAGCACCCAAGAACCAGAGAGGCAACAACATAGCACCCAATAGCCAGCGAGGCCGAGACGCAGCGCTCGTGCGAGATCGCACCCGACGTGACCGTGAGAAAGACCACGAGGAAAAAGATGTTTTCTCCCTTTTTATTCTGACATGTGCACCTAAATTGCCACTGAGATAAAGACAAGAGTGGAGGTGTGGCAAATGCTTTTTGAGATCTTAGATTCACGGTGGAGCTAGCTGGATCTATGGATCTAGAGCTATTTTTTCAAAGATGGAGCTATGCCAAACAAGCTCTTAGCAAAGTGAAGTTTCATGTACCAAAGATTCAGCGTGGCATTGATGAAGAAAGATAAAATTAAAGTTTGATGGAATGAAATAAATTTCATAGAGATGAAATTTTCACTGAGACTAGCCTTGTGCCATCAAATCTGACTTCACCAATGTTTTTATCGAAGTATGTGTTCTGCCATATGGACGATTTGAATGGTCTGCCTTGCTCTTATATTTGGCATCTGGTGAACTAATTTGATGGAGTCGCAGCATATCATCTTCACCTCTTGTACCATTTAATCTATATAGGCCCTATTTAGAACCGAGTATATAATTGCTCTTTATATATTTAGGCCCTATTCCGATGGATTGTGTAGTTTCGTTGATGTCGATTGTGTGTGACAGCAAGTGTCACACACATGTTTTGCCCTCACGTTGAGTAGTAGCTTAGGGGTCGTGCCTTTTGTCCGTTATTACAGCCATGGGTCGATAGACGTGAACGCTTGTATCTTTCCGCAAGCAGGCATGGCACCTGCCCCGGGTGCGATCGCCGCCCACTTGGCAGCGCGTCGTCGTCGCTTGGAAACAGCAAGAGCGCGCACGTGCAGTGCGTGCCCCCGTGCACCACGACCTTGAACCCACCGGTCGTCACCTGCGCGACCACGGCGAACGCTCGACGTGGACGCCTAACAGCGGCTCGTCATGGTCAAAGCAGCACGCACGACACGAGATGCCTGGCCACGGCAGCCCAGTCCGCCCGGCAAGCAAGAGGCGGCAACCAATGCATTGCAAAACGGCGACGGCGACGCCTGGCCTGGCTAGAGCAGTCGATCGAGTCCAGTCCGGCCGTTGCGACGACGACGAAGCATTTAATTAGCTAGCGATCGATACGATACAACAAGAAGACGTCGCGCGGCTGTCGAGTCGCGGAGAAAACCGCGGGCCGAGCGCCGATCCAGCCGCGCGCGCGCCCGCGAGGCAATAACAGACACCGTACCGGCGGCGACACGACGCTCCGAGATGAAAAAGGCGAGAGCGACGGCGCGGGATGCCTGTCCTCCCAAAAGGGGAAGGAGAAGAATATCGCAAAGCCGCTTTCCCCCAAAGCCATCTCCAATCCGTCCACCAGCTGGGTGGGTTGCCAGCGAACGAGACGCTCATCGCATACGCCGCGCCGCGCCGCGTGCCGGCCTCTGGAAGAACACCCTGGCCGTCCTGCCGCCCGGGGTGGCCACTAGCTCGGAAGGATCGCTAGCTAGGTCATTTTCCCGGCCGGCCGGCGCCAATGAACCAGGTCGGCGTCGGTCGATCGATCCGTCGATGGATGGATTGGGTGCAACAACAACTACTACAACATGCATGGCCACCACTTGCCGGCGCTAGCTAGCTACTCCTACTCCTCCTAGCTAGTTGCGCGCCGCGACAGCAGCCACCACCACCATCGCACAGGCGTCCAGGCCCCTGCACTGCACTGCACGCCACACAAAGCAATACTACTAGTCTATAGCCAGCGAGCTAGGCAGCAGCGAAAAGCCACAAGCAACTCGATCGTCTATGATCCGTTGCGTCCATTGATGCTGGGTCTGGGTGGACAGGCGTGGCTCCGGCGACGACGGCGACCCTGCACGCACGCACGTCGGGTCGCTGTCATCATCCAGCTGCTACATGCACTGTCGCTACCTTACCTACCACTACTACTCAACTACTACACACCACCCTCCGCCGCCGGCTCGCCGGTGCCGGCCACCACGAGGCGCTTCCTCTCCTCGGCGGCGTCGTCGGCGTCATCAGCGGCGGTCGTTGTTGGGACTGGATGAGCGAGCTCCAGCCCGGCCAGCTTCTTGGCGCGCATGGCCTCGACGCGCCAGTCGGTGCGCCACACGACGGCGGCGAGGACGAGCGCCACGCACGACGCCTGCGCCGACAGGAGGCCGTACCAGAGGCCCCGGAACCCGACGCCCGGGGCGCCGAACGCCAGGTACACCGCCACGGGGGTGCCCACCAGGTAGAAGGAGAGGAGGTTGATGCGCGCGCCCACGGCCGGGCGCGCCGTGCCCCGGAGCACGCCGCACCCCGTCGTCTGCGGGCAGTTGCCCAGCTCGCACAGACCCACCACGGGCATCGCCGCCGACGCCAGCCGCACCACGCCGGCCTCCGTCGTGAACAGCTCCACCCACCGCCTGCTCAGCGCCACCGTCCACGCCACGTGCACCACGCCGATCGCCAGCGCGCACCACAGCGCCACCAGCGCCGCCATCCGCGCTCGCCGAGGCTTCCCGGCGCCTAGCTCGTTGCCCACCTGCATGCATGGGCATGGCCACGGTCAGCGACCATAGTACGTATACAAAACAGTGGAGCTACAGTGGACGCAGCTGTGCCGAGATCTTTGCTGCTGTTCTCCGATGGTTGGCGTGCGAGCCATTCTTGTCTGTTCTTGGAACTCAACAGGGTAAAAAACGAAGCCCAACAGTGTGTTACAGCGAGTTGCAGACGGCTCGTGCTCTGCGCACTAATCTTTTCATGGCAGCCACCAGTGCCTGTCACTGTGCTCATGTGCTGCAATGCAAACACTGCGCAGCACACCCACACAGTGACATGAGAAGGCCATCCACCAACGTGCCATCGTCGTTTTCCCCTGCTGTAAAAATCGGAGTGACCGCCATGGGCTGCGCGGGGTTAAAATGAGGCACCTGCGAATCTACCAAACATGGGAACCGACATGGTTACCTGCGTGTTTCATAAGCTTTACAGACATGAAAACATGGATGGGCACACCATGTTTCACGCTGTTACATTCTTCAATTGAAAAATTGAAAAGGCAGGCCTTCCTTTTGGTTGGAGCCTACTTATATTTAGGCCTTGTTTAGTTCACCCCGAAATCCAAAAAGTTTTCAAGATTCTCCGTTACATCGAATTTTGTGACACATGCATGAAGCATTAAATATAGACGAAAATAAAAATTAATTACACAGTTTATCTGTAAATCACAAGACGAATCTTTTGATCATAGTTAGTTTATGATTTGACAATATTTGTCAAATAAAAACGAAAGTGCTACAATAGCGAAATCCGAAATTTTTTCGGAACTAAACAAGGCCTTACATTATGTATGCATGGAAGGAGTGCATGTACTTTGACGTGGTAGCACAAAGTAGAATATATGAAATAGTGCACCACACATGTGGAGACCAATTTGAGATGCCCAAGGATGGCAATAGGAGGAAGCAGACTCACCATGCACAAAATTGTTGCTTTATTATTACTTTGGCAAGAAAAAGAGAGTAGCTTTACCACATGCTAGTACTAGTATACTAGGTACAACTAAAACTCTGCGATGGCTCTGAATTGCATGCTAAAATTTGCTAGAAATGCATCGTTCAGGAACAGGACATGTCAAAAATCAAAGAGAGGGGAATCTTTAAAAAAAAAGAGAGAGAAATGTACAGGATCCTGATTTACGAATCGTCAAAGAAAAATCTTTGAGTTTTGGTCCACGTCAGGAAAAGAATAAACAAATGGGAAAACAAAACTTCGTGTGACACCGCCGTGACAGTAGTACTGCTAATAAGTCACTTGTCTGGGTACAAGTAGTCAAAGTTCCGTGGCATGCATGCATGGTGATAGCTGAAAAATCACGGCCTCGCCGCGGACCGACGAGCAAAACGCCGGTCCTGCGTTCGACCGCGATGTGAACCTGGCGAAAGCAAATCTATGGACCCGATCCAAAACCCAATCCAAATAAAATCTGGTGCAAATTAAAGATCTCGGCGTATACACGAATACGATCGGTTTTTCGTTTTCGTCGATCCATGTTTGAGGGTGATATATATCTATCTATCGATGGAGGAGAGAGAGGCCATGGTGCTTACCCGGGTGGATACGCAGGCGGCGAGCGCCATGGGCACGGTGTACATGAGGCTGGTGGTCTGGATGAGCACCCCGGCGGCGCCGACGGCGGCGGCGGGGTTGGGGAGGTATCCAGCGAGCACGGTGACGACCTCGTACCACCACCACTCGAGGCAGACGCCGACGCAGCTGGGCACGGCGAGGCTGGCGAGCGCGGGGAGGCCGCTGGCGACGGCGGCCGGCCGGGCCCATCCTTTCCAGGTGCCCTCGCAGGCGCGCGCCCAGCGGATGTAGGCGAGCAGGAACAGCAGCATGTTGGTGTTGGTGAGCGCCTGCGCCGCGGCGACGCCGCGCACGCCGAGGCCCATGCCGAAGACGAGCGCCACGTTGAGCGGGACGTGCAGCACCACGGCGATCGCGGAGCACGCCGCCATGGGCCGCGTGATGCCCTGCGACCGGAGGTACACCCGCAGCGGCTGCAGCACGGCGCCGGCAGCCAGGTCCGGCAGCGCGAACGCGGCGTACGACGCGGCGTGCGCCGAGATGGTGGGGTCCTGCCCGAGCGCCACCAGGATGGGCCCCACGTTGAGCCACAGCAGCGCGATGGGCACGGCGGCGAGGAAGAGCAGCAGCACGGCGCGCTGGACGGACAGCGTCAGGAGCTCGTGGTTCCGGGACCCGAACGCCTGCGCGCACAGCGGCTCCAGCCCCGACGCGAGGCCGAACAGCACGCTGTGGCCCGTGATGTTGGTGAGGCCGATGGCGAGCGCGCCGCCGGCCAGGTCCAGCGGGCCCAGACGGCCGAGGCAGAGCACGGACACCATCGCGCGCAGGTACACCACGCAGTTGAGCGCCGTGATCGGCGCCGCCATGCCCCACAGCGCGCGCAGCTCCGCCACCACCGACGGCTGGTCGTCGTCGCCGCCCGGCCACGCCGCCGCGTCGTCGGCGTCCGCCTGGCCGCCGCCCTTACTCACGTCATGCCGCGGCAGCGCCTTCCCCGGTAGCGGGATGGCCATGCCAAGCGACAAGGGAACGAATGTCTCGCGTCGACTCTGCTACTAGTGCTCCGTGTGAAAGAGGCAGGGAGCCAGAGGAGGGGGGATGGCTTGGCTTTGCCTTGCCTTCTGCCTTCTGCCTTCTGCCGGTGCCGGCAATATATATATGGTCGGAGCGAGGTTTAACCTGCAGCCTGTGCTTAGTACTGTAGGAGTAATTTATTACTGGTGTGAATCTGATCAGGGGTTTAGCCCTGGCCGTTGTTGTTAAAGACAGCACGCGGCGATTCAGTTGTGATGGTGCATGAGACTTCAGGTTACCTTGAAACACGCAGCAGTTTCGACGTGTGGTTTGACTGTTGCTCCAGGGTATTCTGCGACTGTAAAGACACTACCGTTTAGACCTTACTATATTTGGCTTAGTGGGGATTAAAAGGAATAAAAGAGGATTGATTGAATCCTAAGTCAAAACGTTTCTTCAGATTAGCTGAGTAAGCCCTACGGAAAAATGCCAACATGAGACATATCATGCTTGAGCTATGACCCTCTTTTGCTCCATTACTTAGCGGTACTTTTCTGCGAACGAACAATATTTTTTTCTGACAAAATTTAAACAATATTTTCCTCTCACGAATCCTATTTTGGCTATGATCTTCTCCATCACAGTGTTCTCATATGCAGGAATACCCTGTTAGACGACTTTTGTAGCGAATTCTATATGTGCTTTGCCACCAATCCATAGCACATTGCATATCGTGACGCGACACAGGAAAACCGCCAAAGGTACGAGAGTTCGCTCGAGATACTAGATTTTGTGCAACAACCCACAAGATATTATCATGCATAAGATGCATCTTCTCTATGTTTCTTATCGACTATTTTGCATTAGAAAAAAACTTAAAATATCTAATCTATATCTCTTATAAAGATAAACTCCACTAGTTATTTCTCTTGCCATGCAAAGTGTCCATATTAGCATCTACTAGAACATCCCACTAGCACATAACACATTCAACTATCTCGCGCATGCAAAGCGTCCACATCAACATCCAATGAGACATTAAACTATCACATGCTATTATATCTTCATTGAAGCTATTATATTAGCAAACAACATCATTTATTAACATATATTGTTGCATTATCAACAACATACATATATGATTCTTAGTGATTAACATTCTAATATATTTATATTCTTTTTTCATACCCACGGTAACATACAGTGGACCCTCCTAGTTAATGAGTATGTTAGAACTCGAGACTAACCTTAGTTTCTACTTACACATATGCACAAAAAAATATTTTACTTTACCATCCTTATGGATCGTGGATGACTCTGTTTGCGAGTGATAGGCCATGTTTGGCACTGCAAGTTTTTTTAAAAAAGAGCTTTATAAGCAACTTTCTAAGTAAAGCTGAGCTGTTTTAAAAAGGTTGTTTGGCAAAACAGCTTAATGCATGGATGAAAAAAAGAAATGAATGAGAAAGCTAAGATAAGCTACTTTTTTTTCAGCTTCATACCAACTCAGATTTTTGTGAGAAGATAAAAAAATAGCTTCACCGTGTTTTAAAAAAAGTGTTTGGAAAAAAAAACAACTCGTGAGCAATGCCAAACAGACTCTAATTTTACAGGGGATTATATACTTCTCATCGAAGATAGAACAACACTGAGCTTTTGCCGTTCTCGCTGACGTGAGCCAATTCGAACCTCCAATGTACCAGCCACTAACCTAAATGCCCATGACTATCTATAAAGATGATAATAAATAGTTAAATATACCGCACCTACCTAAAAAGATCGCCAAAACATCCTTTGTATTCATAAAAACGGGAAAAAATATTTAGAATAAAACACCACTTGTCACATTGACAGTTGACCCAAGTGGATTTCACCGTATATATGCTCCTGATTTGGCAGTTATCCTGTCGCCAGGTTTCTTTGACTCGTGGCCACATTTTACCATGGGCTAATAGTGCCTTGACCACTAGCCATGGCGGGCCCACGATAGGGCGTGACATCATCTGAAAGCTGCGCATCCCCGTGCACGCAGAGTCAGCCCATCAGGCGTAGGTAGGCGCGTAGCTGTAAACCCGGAGCCCAGCCCAACCTAGCAGAGTAGCAGGCCGAAATCCCCTCACCGCACACCGTTGCGCGGCGCAGGAGCCCTCCACGCGCGCGCCGCTCCTCTCTTCCCCTCTCCTCCCCTTGTGGCCTCGTCGCCGACGACCGACGGCACAGACGCGCACCCCCGCCGTCTCCGCCATGCTCTCCAGGCGAAGGTAAAGCGCGCGCGTCATCTACCCCTCCTCCAGTCCCTTCCGCTCTGAGATTTCCGTCTCTCCCGGGCTCTCTAGCGTCTTCTCTCCTCCCGCGCAGATGCTTCGCGGCGGCGGTGAACCGGATCCGGCCGCTCGCCAGGGCCTTCTGCGACGCGCCGGACTCCGGGGCGCGCAGGTCGCAGGTACTCATCCCGAACACTCTGCCTCCCGTGTGCCTCTGTGTTTCGCTCCTGCTGTAGGGTTTAGGCATTCAGGGGAATGCATCGTTTCGGGTGCTGACTTGTGATTGCTGCGTCCGGAGTTACGGTTCCGTGGCTCAAGCGCGTGTCCTGGTACTGACTCTCTCAATGAACGCGTAGGATCACACCGAGAAGGTTGCTGGCGTGAAGGCTCCGCCTGATGTGCTCGACGTTGCTATTGTTGGTGGAGGCATGGTGGGCTTGGCAGTCGCTTGTGCACTGTGTAGGTATTGCTGTTCGTGTGCTCTCCTCTGTTTACAACGTTGAAGAGTTTGACGCCTTGTGTTTTTTTTTTTTTGAATAAAAAGGTTTCCCCTGCTTTATTACCATAAAGCGATTCAAATCAGTCAAGGTCCTAGTCTGTGCACACAGAGCACAACCGCAGCCACAGACGCCTTGTGTTTATTGTTTCTTGGCTATTGATGCTCGGAACATTCCTTCCCTTGTTGCATCTTTTGATCAGAAATAGTATCACACCCAAAACCTATTTATAGTTTGTTAAGTATTTACCATACAATTGTTGCTTGTATGTGATGTAATGCATTAAAGTTGTAATTTCTCACACGCTTGTATGTCCTGTATGCAGCCAATATGCCATTAACAAAACATCTTAGAGTCGCTATTATCGATAGCAATCCAGCGTTGAAGTCAAGAGGTTACCTGGATAAAAACAGTATACCCGATTCTAGGGTCAGTACTGTTACCCCTGCAACCATGTCCTTCTTCAAAGGTATGATTCTGAACCAAATACGTGTATCATCATACTTAATTCCAGCTGTATTTCATCCTGCAACAGTATTTGGATTCAAGTTTGTCTTGTGTGTTTAGGTGGCATTCATTTAGATTGACCTCTCGTGTTGTTTACACAGATATTTACACAATTATGTTTGATCTACTATACCATATGACCGCATTAGACGTACGGGGAAAGTAGCTCAACCAACTTTAGTCAGCGTTTGGTTCACAGTTCGAGCCTGCCATGGTTTATCATCCCTGGAGTATCCTGAACCCAGCTGTCATTCACCTGTTTTCTATCCATAACTTGCCACAAGTTTGCTGAAAAGATTTGACTGTCACAGATGCTTGCTAAATGAATATGCAAACCATTTCTTTCATACTCTCTTCGTTCCAAATTATAGTTCATTTTAGCTTTGTCCTAAGTCAAATTTTACTAATTTTGACCTAGTTTTTTAAAAAATACATTAACATCTATGATACCAAATAAATATACTATTAGGAAATGTTTCATGGCAAATTTGGTAGACTAATTTGATGTATTTTTCTATATACTTTATCAAAGTTACTCCATCCAATGTTTTCTCAGTTTCCTATCCCGTGGGCTATATTGGTGATATGCCAGAACTTAATAAGAAACAAACATGCCAACAACTCTGTCACTCTTTATTGATCCACCAGTCCTCATAGTTTGAGCCTCATCACAGCAAATGACAAATTTACCATCTGTTGTTGTTAGCAATTTGATTGTTGTGTTGTTCTTCGATTGTTTCTGTTTCATTATGGCAGTGGCAACACTACCAGTTTTCTTTCAGGTCACCAGTTTAGACATCTAGTTGTGTACATTTCACTACTGTAACTGTAACAGTGACAAAGTTGCCATCCGTTGTTGTTTAATGTTCTTTTTTTTTGTGTCCATTGGAATGTCTCTGTTCACCATAGTTTAAGAATGATACTTTTCCATTTTTATAAGTGCATGGCTTGTTTTGCTATTGCTACCAGAAATAATAGCGTTATTGGTAATATTCCTCATGCGTGTGTCGCATTAATGTGGCAGATATTGGTGCCTGGGAGCATGTTCAACAGCAAAGACATGCTTTCTTTGGTAAAATGCAGGTGAGGACATAACATGCTTCTATCTATATAAACAATTTATTTGATGTGTATGTTCATTGTTTATTATGGTTACCTTTTGTCTCTTTTGACCAAACACATCTTGGTGTACTTGCATTTTGACCTTTTGAGCATTGCTGATCATATGCCAAGTTAGTGACAAGTTTGTACTCCCTCCATTCCAAATTGTAAGTCATTCCAAGAATCTTGGAGAGTCAAAGCATTTTCACGTTTGACCAAAATTATAGAGAAAAATACTAAGATTTGTAACGTAAAGTGAGTATACTATAAAAAATATAATTAAGAAAGAATCTAATGATACTTAGTTAGTACCATAATAATTATTATTTTATAATATAAATTTGGTCAAACATAAAAAAGTTTGACTCTCCAAGATTCTTGGAATGACTTACAATTTGAAATAGAGGGAGTACTATGTTAACTGACAATTGAAGTTATCATTTGTGTGCTTTACGTTATGCTAGCAATACCAGTGGAGCATGGAAGCCTCAGGTTTTCAAAAGGCTGTCCAGCTCAATTTACAATTTGAGCATAGAGATAGTATTATAGTTCTATTGTGCATTCATGTTTCTGCTTACTATATCTGATGGCATAAAACAGGAGCTTATGTCTTTTTGGAAGATTGCTGGTTTACAATAGATGTTTTTGTATCATCTAGGCACGCCAGAGTGTCAATGTGTATATTGTGGAAAAGTACAACTATCACCTAACCATATGGGCATGCATCAGTATTTGCCTTCTATTTTTTTTTTCTCTGGCCCTTTTTCTCTGTTATTTTCCATGCAAACACACAATGAAATTGATGCTCCACTTTGGTAATAACTACAATACTGGATGTTTTACTTACAACTGGCAGGTGTGGGATTACACTGGGCTTGGATACACGAGGTATAATGCAAGAGATGTGGGCAAAGAATACCTTGGGTATGCTTTAATAAAAGCTGTCATTATTTTTTATCTACTTATCTTTTTTGTCAGTGGCCATATCTTCCTTTTTGTGTTTGTGTTGCTTAGATGTGTGGTGGAGAACAAGGTGCTTTGCAACTCGCTGCTCTTACGTTTACAGGTTTGTCTTTTCTTTAACTTTTAAAAATCATAGTGAATTGTATTGCCCATGTTGTTTATGCATTATAGGTATCACAGTAAATCTTATGATGTATTTGTCATGGCAAAAGGTTGTGTTTGCTTTTGTGCTGCCTAAAGACCATATATTTCTCTTATGTTAGTTGTAAACAGTACAAATACAACATTTTTCTTAAAATATGATGTGCTTACAGGTATGCAGTAAAATAAGATAATCCCAGATAGCCAAGAGCAGAGGAATTTGATAATTTGGTGTCGTGCAACCCAGATTCCCACTCTTGTTATCGTGCCTTTCTTTTTGGTAAAAATAATCAACTTTGTTTGACACTTAAAAATTTCTCCCTCAACAGGAAGAATTGGATGATATTGAAAATGTGATATATCCTACCAGATTGGTGTCTCTTACTTTCCCGTTGAAGAGCAGACAAGCAGGAATGAAACCAACGTCAAGTGAACCATTATCTGTTGGTCATACTACAGAAGAGTTACATCGCAGTAATTTAGTTAAACTTGACCTCAGTGATGGACAGAGTTTATATTCCAAATTGGTGGTAATTTCTTATTTATCTTCTTTTGCATTACTTTGACCTTTGTTTTGCTTCATTCCTCAATCTGCTAGTCCTATTTAAACTTTGTTGCAGATAGGAGCTGATGGTTCAAAGTCCAATGTTAGACAGATTGCAGGCATAAAAACAACTGGGTGGAATTATCCGCAAAGTGCAATTATCTGTACAGTAGAGCATGTTGTGGAAAATGATTGTGCATGGCAGAGGTTTCTCCCTTCTGGTCCAATTGCACTACTTCCGATAGGCAACAACTTCAGCAACATTGTATGGACAATGAGCCCAGAGGAATCACTGCGCCATAAGTCAATGAGCCCTGAAGAGTTTGTGAAGTCGGTGAATCACGCATTGGATTTTGGTTATGGTCCACATCCTCGCTCTACTGCTCTTGACCGTTACATGGAACAGTTCTTTTCTGGCATTGGGAACACTGCAGCATCTACAAGGGAATGCTTTGAAGTACCACCGAAAGCAACCGGTGTAGTTTCTGAGAGAATGGCATTTCCGTTGTCATTGATGCATTCCCATGATTATGTTTCCAAAAGGCTAGCATTAGTTGGAGACGCTGCTCATACTGTCCACCCCTTAGCCGGCCAAGGCGTCAACTTGGGCTTTGGTGATGCTGCTGCTTTAGCAAAAGTTATTGCTGAAGGAGTTTCTGTGGGCTCAGATGTTGGGGACGTAAGTATCTATTTCTGTTTCTTTTTAGCCTTTCCCTTTGAAATTTAATTTTGGAACTTTAGAGTTGCATCGCACCTGAACCATTCTTATGACTCATGGTGGGTATGAATTTTAGTGTTGATCATATTGCCGGTTCTAGATTTCTAGTTGAACCATAATTAATGCTATTTTAAATTGTTCTTTTCTTTTGGCAGCTGACTTTGCTACAACGGTATGAGAAGGACCGGAAGGCTGCCAATGTGGCGATGACAGCAGTGCTAGATGGTTTCCAGAAGATGTACTCTGTGGATTTTGGGCCCCTTAATGTAGTGAGAGCTGCTGCGTTCCACGGTGCCCAGTACATATCACCACTGAAAAAGAACATCATCTCTTATGCAATGGGTGACACCAAATGGCCACTATTTCGGTGAACAGTACTGCTTTGAAACTGTTGTTCTGAACTTGTGCGATGCACCTGGCTTATAGTTTCGGCTTGTACTGGATCACTAAGAAACATTGTAGTGCAGATGCAATATTACAGTCAATCAATAAATTTCTTTCAAAAGAAATCCTCAGTGGCCTGAGGTGAATTGAAATCGTGTACATCTTGCTGTTAAAAGTTCTTTTTTTTATCACGGTCTGTACTGTTCGCTTGGCTAATAATCCATGGTTGAAAGCTCTGTTCGCTGATTTATTGGGAGAGGAAAACACTCTTGAATAATGATTTATTGTGAGAGAAAAATATTATTTGTTGCAAACTGTGATTTTCATTAATTGGGCTGACCCTAGAAGGGTAGCCATATAGTCACATACATGGCCTCATGGGCCTAATACTTATACTCCAACACCCCCCACAGTCTAGACTACCGGCGCAGCGGAGTTCAAGACTGGACAAGAAGGAAAACACATAACACACAATACCCCCCAGCCACAACTAGCCACCGGTGACGTTGAGGCTGGAACGAAACTCGGCGAAAGTCGAGGAAGGGAGGCCCTTGGTGAAGATGTCCGCAAACTGTGAGGTGGTCGGGACGTGGAGGACCCGGACGTCGCCGATGGCCACATGGTCGCGGACGAAGTGCAGGTCGATCTCCACATGCTTGGTCCGCTGGTGCTGCACAGGGTTGGTGGAAAGATAGACGGCGCTGACGTTGTCGCAGTAGACAAGCGAGCTCCTGGCGAGGGGGCAGTGAAGCTCACCCAGGAGCTGGCGGAGCCAAGCGGCCTCGGCCACGCCATTGGCAACGGCGCGGTACTCCGCCTCGGCACTGGAGCGTGAGACCACCGGCTGTCGCTTAGACGACCACGAGACAAGGTTGCCGCCCAGGAAGACAGCGTAGCCGGAGGTGGACCTGCGGGTGTCCGGGCAGCCCGCCCAATCAGCGTCGGTGTAGACAACCAGCTCGGCAGAGGAGGACCGGCTGAGGAGCAGCCCATAGCCGAGAGTGCCACGGAGGTATCGGAGGATCCGCTTCATAGCAGCAAGGTGGGGCTCCCGCGGAGCATGCATGTAGAGGCATAGCTGCTGCACGGCGTAGGTGATGTCAGGCCGTGTGAAGGTGAGGTACTGGAGCGCGCCAGCAAGACTCCGGTAGGCGGTAGAGTCCTCTGGCCCAAGCATTGGACCCTCTGCCTCTGACAGCTTGCCCTGGGTATCGACCGGAGTAGAACAAGACTTGCAGTCAGTCATCCCTGCTCGCTCTAGAATGTCACAAGTGAACTGCCGCTGGTGGAGGAACAAGCCTGAAGGTTGGGGCTCAACAGTGACACCGAGGAAGTGATGGAGCAGACCAAGATCCTTCATAGCAAATTCCTTCTGGAGAGTGGTAATGATGCGTTGGAGCAGTGACTCGCTGCACGCGGTGAGAACAATGTCATCCACATAGAGGAGCAGGTAAGCAGTCTCACCCCCATGGTGGTATATGAACAGTGAGGTGTCGGACTTGGCCTCCGTGAACCTAAGAGTCTGTAGGAAGGTAGAGAACCGAGAATACCACGCCCGAGGCGCCTGCTTGAGACCGTAGAGAGACTTGTTGAGCCGGCAGACCAAGTCAGGGTGAGAAGAATCCACGAAACCGACCGGCTGACTGCAGTAGACTGTCTCAGTC
This sequence comes from Sorghum bicolor, assembly GCF_000003195.3. Classification (NCBI taxonomy): domain Eukaryota; kingdom Viridiplantae; phylum Streptophyta; class Magnoliopsida; order Poales; family Poaceae; genus Sorghum; species Sorghum bicolor. The sequence continues at coordinate 1,653,090 of NC_012870.2, forward strand.
AGAGTGCCATGGAGAAAGGCATTCTTGACATCCAGCTGATGCACAGGCCAGGAGCGCTCGAGAGCCACGGATAGTACGGTGCGGACAGTAGCTGGCTTCACCACTGGACTGAAGGTCTCATCATAGTCAATGCCGGGCCGCTGAGTGAAGCTCCGGAGGACCCAGCGAGCCTTGTAGCGCTCCAAGGAACCATCAGCACGCCGCTTGTGCGTCCAGATCCACTTGCCGGTGACGACGTTGGAGGCCGGAGGACGGGGCACCAGATCCCACGTCTGGTTAGCGAGGAGGGCCGCGTACTCCTCTTCCATCGCGCGGCGCCAGTGAGGATCTGACAAGGCCTCGCGGACAGAAGAGGGTACCGGAGAGATCCCCGTCTCGCAGGTAGCGGCGGTGAGGGCCCGCGGCTGGGATGCCTGCCTCGTCACCATTGGGTGAGTGTGACGAGGATCCCGGTGAAGTAGGGCGGGTGGTACACCGGCGGCTCGGCGCGAGAGCGCGTCGGGGCCAGAGGCGGCATGGACGGGTGCTCCGCCGAAGGTGGCGGGGTCGACGGCGTAGCTCGCACCGGCGACGACAGCGCTGGTGCCGAGGGCGGCGACGGAGCCGGCGACACCGGCTGCAGAGGCGGAGCCGGCTCTCGCCGCCGCTGGTAGACGAGGCCGAATGAAAGGTCCTAATATGGCTAGAGGGGGGGGTGAATAGCCTATTTAAAAATTCTACAAACTCACTAGAGCAAGAGGTTAGTAAATAACAAAGCGAAGCTTTTTGCTCTAGCTTTAAAGGGGTGTTTGCAAGCCACCTATCCAACAATTCTAGTTGTTAAGATCACTAGGCACACAAGAGCTATGTCACTACTTACACTAGAGAGCTACCTAAAGTTTCTATACAAGTAAGTAAGCTACTCTAGTTTGCGGGAATGTAAGAGAGAAGGTTTGATCTTTATACCACCGCGTAGAGGGGATGAACCAATCAATAAAATGAAGTCCAATCACCGGGAGAAATCCAATGAACAAACACAATGGAGACAAGCAATTTTTCTCCCGAGGTTCACGTGCTTGCCGGCACGCTACGTCCCCGTTGTGTCGACCAACACTTGGTGGTTCGGTGGCTAAGAGGTGTAGCACGAACCTCGTCCTCACTAGGACACCACAAGAACCTACCCACAAGTGAGGTAGCTCAATGACACGAGCAATCCACTAATGTTGCCTTTGGCACTCCGCCGAGGTAGGCACAAACCTCTCACAATCACCGGGAGATGGCCACGAACAATCACCAACTCGTGCCAAAGCTCCTCCGCTGCTCCAAGCCGTCTAGGTGGCGGCAACCACCAAGAGTAACAAGAAAACCGCAGCCAAATCGATCCCCAAGTGCCACTAGATGCAATCACTCAAGCAAATGCACTTGGAATCACTCCCAATCTCACAAAGATGTTTAATCTATGAAGGAGATGAGTGGGAGGAGTTTGCTTAGGCTCACAAGGATGTCAAGTATGTTAGAATGCCAAGAGTCTGAGCCCCAAGCCGGCCAAACACGTATTTATAGCCCCTCAAACAAATAGAGCCGTTGGCTCTTTCACTGGGCAAAACTCGGGGGCACCGGACGCTCACAGGGAGCCACCGGACGCTCAACACCCAGCGTCCGGTGCTCAGCTGACCGCCACGCGTCACTAGCCGTTTGAAGTCGACCGTTGCCGCCAACGGCTACTTCGCACGCGCGCCTGCACAGCACCACCGGACGATGGGCACCGGACGGTCCGGTGCTCATCGGACTCGTGCGCAGAGAGTTTGTCAAACTCGCGACCTCACCGGACGCTAGGCACCGGACGGTCCGGTGCTCACCGGACTCGTGCGCAGAGAGGGTTGCAAAAAACCCCTCACACCGGACGCGCACCACCGGACGCTCAAGCCAGCGTCCGGTGCCTATCGTCCGGTGCCTTACCCTAGCTGGGCCAGGCACTGTCTGCACACCGGACGCTCAGACACAGCGTCCGGTGCCACTAAGCCAGCGTCCGGTGAGTGTTTTCTCAGCGAGAAACACTCCTGCAACTTCACCAAATTTCCCTCCGGCGCAATAGAAAATATGCACTTCATTTTCTCGAAAAGCGCCGAATCCCGCCGAGCTTGCGAGTGTGCCAACACCACAATGTGTAAACCAACATGTGCACGTGTGTTAGCATTTTCACAATCATTTTCTTCGAAGGAGTTAAGTTAGCTCACTAGGTTCTAAATGCATGCACATGAACAATGACACCTAGTGGCACTTGATAACCGCTTAGCCAAAGAATTCCCCTCTTTATAGTACGGCTATCTATCCTAAATGTGATCACACCTCTATGGTGTCTTGATCACTAAAACCAAAACCCTAAGCAATACCTTTGCCTTGATCTCCATAGAGTTTGTTTTTCTCTTTCTTCTTTTCCAAGTTGAGCACTTGATCATCTTGTGGTCATCACCATCATCACCATGATCATCACTTGCTCCATCACTTGGCATGTACCAACCTCATTAAGTCTACACACACTTTAGCATAGAGGTTAGTACTTAGGGTTTCATCAATTATCCAAAACCAAACTAGGGCTTTCACCGAAGCGCCGAGGAGGAGGTGAAGGCGGGGCGCGCGGTCCCGCGATCAGGACGACGACTTCGGGCACAACGGGAGGCAGCGCAACCACTGGAAGCAGTGGAGGAAACTATGGGGCTGCCTCTGCCGTGCTAGGTATAGGAGGAGGGTCCTGGCTCGAAGGACCACCAGGAGAGCGTGCCGGAGGAAGACCTGCAGGGTATAGAGGAAACAGTGGCGGAACCACCGGGTCAGTGGGAAAAAAAGAAGCCTCCGCAGGGTCAGCAGGAGGTGTGGAGGTGGGGGTGGTGGAGAAAGGGAATGCCAACTCGTCAAACACGACGTGGCGAGAGATGAGGACACGACGAGAAGAGAGGTCCAAACAACGGTACCCCTTATGCTCAGGGGAGTAACCAAGGAAGATACAGAGAGTAGAACGGGGGGCAAGCTTATGAGGAGAAGTGGCAGCTGTGTTGGGGTAGCAAGCGCACCCAAACACACGAAGGTGATCATAGCGGGGAGGGGTACCGAAAAGAGCATGGTGTGGTGTGGGGGCAGGGCAAGTTGTGGAGGGCAAGCGGTTAAGGAGATAGGTGGCGGTGTGGAGGCTCTCAGCCTAGAAGCGAGCGGGAAGCGAGGCCTGTAACAGAAGGGTGCACATGACATCGTTTGTGGTGTGAATCATGCGCTCAGCCTTGCCGTTCTGAGGGGAGGTGTAGGGGCAAGACATGCGCAACTGGACACCACAGGAGAGGAAGAAGGAGCGAGCGGTGGTGTTATCAAACTCACGCCCGTTGTCACACTGCACGGCCTTGATGGTGAGGCCGAACTGGGTAGACACCCATGCAAAGAAGTGGCGAAGAGTGGTGAATGTATCGGACTTGGCACGCAAGGGAAAAGTCCAGGAGTAATGGGAGAAGTCATCAACCACCACCAAGTAGTACTTGTAGCCAGACATACTAAGTACAGGAGATGTCCACAGGTCGCAATAGATAAGATCAAAGATGTGAGCCGCATGTGAGGAGGTAGGGAAAGGAAGTCTAACATGACGGCCCAACTGGCATGCATGACACAAATGCTCATCAGGAGTGCGGGGGCAAGGCACAGCGGAACTGCGACTGAGCTGTGTCAAAGCAGTGCTGCCAGGATGGCCAAGGCGACGGTGCCACGTAGTGGAGGAGGTGGTGGTGAAGGCAGATGCCGAAGGGGGGGAATAAGAAGGCAAAGGAGGTGCAGTGGAAACCGGGAAACGAAGGGTGTAGAGAGGCCCAGTGCTGTCACAACGGAGAAGAGGACGCCGGGAAGCCAACTCCCGCACGGTGAGGCCAGAGGGGTCGAACTCAACCGAACAAGAGTTGTCAGTCGTGAAGCGGCGAATAGAGAGGAGGTTGTGAACCATACCGGGAGCCACAAGAACATCAGGGATATGAAAGGAGCCATGGGAATTGGCAGTGCCTACGGAGGAGACAGGAATGCAGGTGCCATTGGAAGAAGGACAAGAAGGGTGGGGAGGACGGATAGAAGAGAGGAGACTCGCATCGGGCGTGGTATGGAAGGTGGCGCCCGAGTCAGCAATCCAGTCAGGACTAACTGGTCGCAGCCCTGCGGCAGGAGGAGCCGCGGGCGAAGGTTTAGCGGTGGTGATGAATGAGTAAGCCGGTGGAGGAGGAACAAGAGGCGGTGCAGTGAAGACCGCCGCGGCTGCGTCAGCACGCGACATGCCCAGTCCGGCTACGTCAGCCCGTGGCATGCGCAGTCCGGCAGCCACTGCAGCAGGCATGGCGGCGACGACCGCGTCCCCGGAGCCAGAGGAGGTCGCCCCGACATCGTGCGAGGCATGGAGGATTAGCAGTTGCTCCGCCTCGGCGATCTTGCGAGCCAGGGCATCGGCTGCATGGCGCTCGCGCTCCCAAGCGAGAGCGGCCGCCCGCATGCGTGCATGGCCGTCCGCAGCAGCAGCGCGGGCAGCGGTGAGAGCAGTGGCGAGGGCGGAGTTTGGCGGAGATGGTGGGGGAAAGGTAGCAGCTGGCATGGCGTTCTCGGCGGCCTGGACGTCATTTGTAGGAGGAACCGTGCCCGCCGCTGCCATGAGAAGGCGAGCAGCAGCGACAGCACCGGCTGGAGGACTGGCAGCGCCGGCGTCCAGGAGAGCCGCATCCGCGCCCAGGGGCGGCGCGCCCGCGCCTCGGGGGGCCGCGCCCAAGCCTCGGGGGGCTGCGCCCATGGGCGGCGCGCCCGCGCCCGCGCTTCGGGGGCCGCGCCCAGGGGCGGCGCGCCTGTGCCTCGGGGGGCCGCGCCCAGGGGCAGCGCGCCCGCGCCTCGGAGGGCCATGCCCAAGCCTCGGGGGGCTGCGCCCAGGGGCTGCGCGCCCGCGCCTCGGGTGCCCGCGTCCACCTGAGGATCGGCGCCGACTGGTGGTGGAGGAGGAGGACCCGGCGGCGGCGGCTACCTGGCGGCTGGCCTGGGAAGGGAGGGAGGGAGAAGACAAACCCTAGCTTGATACCATGTTGCAAACTGTGATTTTCATTAATTGGGCTGATCCTAGAAGGGTAGCCATATAGTCACATACATGGGCCTCATGAGCCTAATACTTATACTCCAACATTATTGAATAACCAGCAGATTCGGCAGGTAAGTTCAAGCCAAAGTATTTGGAAACGAAAGCGAATAAGATGGTCAAAAGTGTGAGTATATTTAGCAAATGAGGTTACTGGTTTTAAACTGGTTACATTTTTAAATGTTTCTTAGACGGAAAATAGAAAAATATACATGTCCTGATGAAAATCGTGAAGTGGCAAATCATTAGGAAACAGAAGCGGATAAAATGGTAAAAAAGCGCGAGTATTATATTTGGGAAACGAAGTTAGTATTTTTTTCTTAATTATCCTAATCACAATCAGGCCGTCGAAGGATTACTTAGCGTGGGCGTCGTCCTTGCATCGTATCCAACGACGGATAATACCTCACCGAGTGGCCGGGCAAAGCACCCCAGTCGGCAAGTCGCCGACGACTTGACGTGGGGAACACAAAATAACGCGGGCAGCGCCACGCCAAGCGCGTTCCTGCCGGGGGGCGGACACAGAGACAGAGAGCGGAAGGAGACCGGAAGGGAAAGAGATGAGCTCCTCCTCCTCGGCGTCGGCCGTGCCGCCGGAGGACGACGTCTGCTCCGTCTGCCACGACCGCTTCCGGATCCCGTGCCAGGCGAACTGCTCCCATTGGTTTTGTGGCAAGTCCCTTCTCCTACACTTCCTCCTCTCCCTTCTTGAGATTTGGCTGTTCTCTCCACAATCTCTCGATCCGACTGCGCGGAGGGAAATCCAGTCGGCCGATGCGTGGGTTTGCTAAATTGCTGCGGTTCGCGCGTAGGGTGCTGGAATTGGCCTTGATCCCTCTTTACCATAGGGTCTCCTTAGGAGTTAACTGCAGGATTCGATGCAAAATGAGGGTTTAGGGTACTGAAATAGAGGCATATATATATCCTATAGGTGAGTAGACAGGGTAATGGTAGTTGGTAGATAGTGTCAAGCTGTCGACAACACGAATTGATGCTAAAGAGAGGCCGGATCTTGGAAGGGTGGCGTCATGGAATGGAACCGATGAACACAATACTTGTGGTAGCCTAGCCAAATAAACTCTGCTGTTACTTCTGCCCGACAACACAGGATGAATGGTTTTAGCCTTTTAGAGCAATAATAAGAAGCAGAAGTTAAGAAGAACGGCTGCCCCCTACGGATCAGTATCACCCATCACTATTTCTATTAAAAATAACAAGCCAATACAAAGATGGGGCTACCTTTTCTTCTATTGAAAGTTTGTGTAACTTCTGTGTTGCACTGTGTTCATGTTCAGTATTATCTAAGTAGACATGTAGATGTGTGTGCTCTTGTGTGCTAGAAATGACCAGACATACATGTAAAGAAATGATTCTTTTTCTCCTTTTTCCAAATTTGGCGAACTACTAATATCATCTTAAAATTGCGCAACACCTACACAACTTTACAGCCTTGGAGTTTTCTCTATTACTGAATGTGGTGATAAAATCATCTTTTACAGGAGAGTGCATCATCCGTGTTTGGCATCATGGCCCTGCTGTACATGCTTGCAAGTGTCCCATTTGTCGCCGCCTTATAAATCTGCTAGTGCCTGCTGCTTTATCAGAGCAGGAGGATGATCCACAAGCTCACCGTATTTTAGGAGAGATTCAACACTATAACTGTATATTTGGTGGAGCACCACGCAGCCTGACTCAGGTTGGTACACTGTCAATGAAATTTGGTGTCTTCACTATACTTTCGAGAATAAAATTGACACTTGAGATTGGTAAAAGTTGTCCATGAAATCTGGTGTCTTCACTATACTTTCGAGAATAAAAATATAAAATTGACACTTGAGATTGGTAAAAGTTGCTGCGCTTGATATTTCCATGCTGCTGTTATTGTTAGAGTGCATAAAAAAACATTGGCCAAACTCCTTGATAAACAAGGTCCGAGACAAGGTTTCATATTGTTTCAAAACAGAATTCATGCTCTGTTGCTCCTTGATTGGCATGTCTCCCCCAGTCCCTATAGGATCTGTATATGATTGGGAAATCATCTCTCCAAGAAATTGGACTATTGTACACGTGCCTTAGACATGGTGATTTTAATGGACCGTACTTTTAGCATATAATTACTTTGACCACTTGCTTTCTTTCAGCTATCATCTTTGTTATCAGGAGCAGTTCTTATTTGGACCTGACATAATTAAAATGTTCTCTCACACTCCTTGTAGAGAATGTTAGAAATTCCCTTGTTAATTGTAGGGTTCATTAGGTATGTGGCCTTCATGTTATAACAGATATGGCTATTGGAGCTGTCATAGTTGTATAAGGAATACAAGTATACAACTAAGATACAGCTGTCAGAATTATACAATGAATATGACTACTTTTTCAACTAGAAATGTATGTCTCTAGCATCTACCCATATAATCTTGCGGGAGGTTTTCATCTAACTACTTTGTTTTTGACATTCCTGTTATCCAGAGGTTGCAAGACCTACCCTTCTTCATTCGAAGACTGTTCAGAGAACTAATGGATCCCCAGCGAACTCTCCCACTTGTGTTCAGGGCACGGATGATGATGATGGTAAGTCCTATAGGATCAAACTATTCTTTTGGTTCATATTCCTCGTCAGTATTACGCTGGGAAGTTACTAAGATTAGGAAAGCAAACAGGTTGCGCTATTTCTGACCTCACCTCAGTTTTATACCATCGCCCAGTGCAATGGATGTGAGAGATGAGACCATATATGAATCTGATAAGATGATGACTAATTCGTACTTGTAGGTCGCATTGAGTGCAATTTATGTGCTGAGCCCTGTCGACATTCTTCCTGAAAGTAAGTTTCATATTCCCAAGAACAAGTGGCAACATCTTAATAAACCTGTCGCTGCTGTTGCCTGAGCATCCTATATTAATCTCACATCAAGGCCTTGATTCTGCAACCTGCAGGTATGCTGGGGCTCCTTGGATTCGTTGATGACCTGCTCATCCTGCTGATCGTGTTCCTCCACCTTGCCGCTGTTTACCGGTCATTGCTCCTATACCGCCACGGCGGCCAGTAGAAGCTACAGTGCATAACTCGAATGCTTAGCTGGTTTCCATGTGGAGTTTTCTGAGATTGCAGCGGATTTGGAAGATTGCTAAGATGACGATGTGAAGGCCGGACGGCATAGCCTGTCTGTACTATTCTACTATGCCTGTTTCCTGACAGTGACACGGTGAACTTTGGTTGGTTGATGCAAGTGAACTTCCCTTCGTTTTCGTCGCAAAAAGCTGAAAGAATTTGCCTTCGTTTGTTGGGCTTACTGTACATAGAGTTAGACTACACTTGTCATTTTCATTTTTGCTTCCTTTCCCTTGGAAGTTGGAATTGGAACCGATGTTTGTATTTCAGTAAGAGCATAATTCTTTCAATGCTCTCTTACCCAATATAATGTTTAGCTATTTTGTAAAATATATAACTTCTTAAAAAAGAAGAGGTTCACAACAGCCTTGCTATCAGATAGCTAGTGCCAGTGGTTGGCTATATATGGCCAACGAAAATCAAGGGATAGCAAACTTTCTATTTTACAAAACCAAATAGCACATCTGTTGGAGTCTATTTTTCTACTACAAAAATTCTAAAAGGCCTCCATAATAAGAATAGCAAAGCTGTTGGAGTTGCTCTAACCTCCTAATCTTTTAGCACTTGGGAAAAAAAGGCCAGAAGGGTGTCGTATTTTCTCGGGCAGTCTCCAGGTGGAAGAGTAAAAGGAGGAAAGACAGGTTTCATGTGATAAAGGAATTAAATGAGTATAAAAACAAATTCAGGATTTTTGATGCAAAAACATCACAACCCATGGGACCAACCAAATTTTGATTTTTGGAAGTGGAATATTAGAAAAATCTTTGGATCTGACCTTCTTTATTCCTCTCAATACTTTTTTAGAGTTGGAAAACATCATATTTTCATATGAAGAAAAAGTAAGATACTCTGCTCTAACTGGGTTGGACACTACTCTCAGTTGTCATCATTTATGGGCCCAGTTTGTAAAGCTCCCATTGGCTGTCATGGTGGGGCCTGGGGTCTGGGCCGCGACGAGTAGAAGAAGAGGTAGGGGATCGCGCTGGCCGCTGGCCGAGTTGGGTTGGCTCTTGCGGGCGTGTGCGGCTTCTGCCATGATCGCGGGGGGCCATGGCTAGCTCAACCATGCCATGGTCGCCGGCGGCCTCGACAACGACAATGGCCTGCTCGGCTTGGATGAGATGTCGGCCACAGACCTCAGCGAGCGGGACAGCATGTGACGTGACGGTGGATTGCACATGCGTGGCACTATACAGATATACTCCATTGCGCCTTACATCTCATGGCCATGGGGCGAGGCTATGCAGATCTGGGTGTGAAATCTGAATGCCAAGGCATTCTGCTCATCTCCATCTTCATATCTCCAGTGTCAAATATCCAAAAATTTCAAGTCCAAAGCGACTATGCTAATACACATAGATAACGGTATGGACTGAAACAGGAACAAGTCCGCGTGAAATGATACTCTTCTATGAATAAGGGAGTGTTTAATTCCCCTTCTACTAAAAAAAAGGTTTCGGTTCATCATTTTGCATATATAATTAAACACCATACAAGCTTTTTAGTAAAAAGGTGGTTATTCTTCATTTTGGATTTTGGCCTCAAAAGGCCAAAAAAAATCCAAAAGAGCCTCAAGAAGTCCTCATGAGGACACTAAAAAATTACCATTTTGCATTCCATCATTTCAAAGTAATTGGCATTTTGCATTTTACATTTTATGAGGAACTAAACACCCCCTAAATGACACTGAACAGACAACCAAGCGTCACTTTCATCTTCCAGACATTGCAAGACACACTGCCTCTAGCTAAGTTGGTTAGGCAGCTTGAGTAGCAGTCCTCTCGTCTGTCCCGTGCCAAAGAACAGGTAACATCAGTAGTGCATCTTCCCAGTTCAGCACTTCCACAGACAGCATATACCATTCTTGTACTAATTTCGGCCAACACAAGTCTAAGCATGTGAAAGGGGAAACAAAAGATGTCAAACACCAGGTTAGTACTTATGCAGCAAGATTAAAGGTTTTCTGACATTATCCAAATGTAATCTTGGTATGCCCACTGCCCAGTACATTCTCGAGTGCAGCCGGTTCCAATACATCCTAATTCCTACCACCAAAACAGCTCCCGGGTCCCTCTCTTGCCTATGCACTCATCACTTGCACAACACGACTGGGTTAAATGTACCACGAGAGATGCAGTTGTCTCACAGCAAGTAGAACTGCGAGTACAGAAGCTCCCTGATCTTGTAATAGTCCTCGCAGAGTGGGCCCTCAATGACGATCTGCTGAGACCCTGTGCTGCCCTGCAATATATATCATCGCATCACAAACATAAGACCTTGTTTGGATATTGTAGTATAACAAACTGCAATATTTAGAACCCATAGAAGCGCAAAATCAAGGTTTAGGAAAAAAAACTCTAAAAGACTACAGTTTTAAGCAACATAACTTTCAAAACTAAAAGGCTTCTTCCATCCAAACACTTCATAATGCTGCTCAAAACCAAACTATTTTGCAAACCATGGTATGTTTTTAGAGCTCCAAAAATACTTTGCATCAAAACAGGGTGTGTTAAGTCTCACACCACCGGTCAAGGGCTCAAGGCATATCAACTATGCTCCTGCAGTTTTGTCGGTATGTCATAAGAAATTGAGGCATCTGTTTGTCATGTATCATCTCAAGTTCTGGACCATAGTTCTTGAACTGGAGCAGATCAAGTTCTGCTGAAACATGCACAGGAGTGTTCCTCCTAAATGGATGCTCAAGTTACCTTTTGGCTAGAATCTCCAATCTTGCGCACCATGATGTATTCGCCACACCGCAAAGCACCTCCGGCAAATTCAACCTGCAACAACTCTTTCCTTAGCGACTATGTCAATGGCTTCAGTATATACCAAAAATATTATTTATCCCTTCCCGCTTAATATTATCAACTAAAAATACATATGCTCATCAATCAACTCTTGTTCGAGAGTCGAGACTGTTAACATCTATAGGCTATGTGAACTAAACAGCCTGTCCAGGTAACAAGTTGCATCTAGTATCCTGTTGTATGCTAGGGATAATGAAAGTTGCCAGCACAAATTTCTTCTCAACATACTATACTAATACACCTGAATCTCAACATATAGGGATAGTGAAAGTTGCCAGCACAAATTTCTTCTCAACATACTATACTAATACACCTGAATCTCAACATATTTGATCCTCCCACTCGTGTTCAACTGGGGGGGTGGGGGGGACTACTCCCTCCATTTCAAATTGTAAGGCCATTTAGTTTTTTAGATACACAACTCTTATCATGTAACTAGACATAATGTATATCTAGGTGGGTACCAAAAGCTATTTATCTAAAAAAGGTAGAACGACTTATCGTTTGGAACTGAGTACTTACTAAATGAAATATAAGTCTGGATAATGGCTATATAGGTACAGGGGATGGTCAAAGACTCAGCAATTCAATATAATAAACCTACCTGCCAGCCTTTATTTTCCAAAAACTGTTTAAAATCGGACAATTTTAAATCACCCACAAGAACTGGCTTGTGGGGTGGCGGTGTTGATGATGGGGGGAGCAAAATAAGCTTCTCATCTTCTTTTCCAACTTCTGCATCCACCCAAGCAATTTCATGCTCACCCAACTGCAGACCAAGCTGGTGTTAGTGATTTTAATGATGACCTGTAGTCAAAGTAAGGGCATACAACAAAGTACAGTGTTTAAAAACCAATCGCTTCAAGGATGGAAAACATGGTTACTTGCCTTACAAAATCTATAGGTACCACTGTACCAGCTAAAACTAGGCCAGTTCTTATGGTAAATGGACAACTTTTTTTTCTCGAACACGCAGGAGAGCTGCATATCGTTACATTAAGAAGAGTAAAGGAGTGGGTTTAGAAACCCCATAGGCCCATACACACACCCTTTTACACCTAATGGTGTATCTCTCTCTCACTTTTCAAACTTGACCCAAGACCACTAGAGAGGAACCCATACATTGGCTGGCTCTAGAGCAAGGAGATTGGATATTCCCCAAGCTCTGGGCAACCTCCACAGGAGGAACTCATCTTTTACTGAAACCAAAACACTACTTAGGCTCGGTTGAATCCCATCAAATACACAACGACTGCGGTGATTCCAAATGGACCAAGCTCCCAGAATGATGATGGAATTGACCTTATGAATGGATAACTTTTTGGCATGCAAAGCCTTTGAAGTTGAATAATGAATGCAACTGGTTCGATATTATTTAGAGCTAGCAACTGAACAATACAGTAACAACCAATATAAGAAACACTCAAATCAACAAATGCCATATATGAAAAGGAATAGAAATATTTTGCAAGGGGCATTTTTTTTCTATAACAAATTTGCTTGGCTTAATCTGAGAGCTAAACTATACAAAATGGAAGTTGGACCATTGGATTGTCATAACAAGGTTCTCTGGAGCTTGTTAACAGCAACAGAAAGAATGAATGATAATGGTTTAGGGAATATAGCTCGTACCTTCTTAGAAATGATGTTACTCATTAACTTCTCTGAAAGTTGGACCTGAGATAACAAAATAGCACAAACATCACAAAGTTAAGAAAATGGAACGTTCAAGAAATATGCAACATACCGATTGTAAATGGAGTTGAGTCAGGAACACATGCAAGCTTAATAAGTAATGGCATTTACACTAGGGTATTCTTGCAGCACACTAGAAGATCATAGTGTTGCATAACTTAATTAAATTTGAGTGATTAGTACGTGTCAGGGGTTTGATTTTACCTCATTGGTTCCAAGAATCAGATAAGTAGCACATTACTATATTATTAGGTTATCTGACCTTCATGACCTCCTAGGCAAAGGTTCTACTCAGTACTTAAAGAGAGTATGCAGTTAAGATTCTAACCTTATAAGCACATAAATCCGATGTTACATCAATTGTTTCCTCAATCTGAGGAGCATGAACATGAAGGTCTAAATTCTTTGTGCAATGCATTTTCAAATGTTCAGTTGCTTCCGCTGATCCATGCACCAGAACCTGCAGAAAGTCATGCATAATTCCAGCATAAGATAACTTTCTATGTACAGGTCAACCATCGACCACAAGGATAACAGTAGCAGGCCACTCAAATCTTGTTCTAACTAATCAAACAAGAAGCAACATACATTTGCAATTTAAATAAAGTTTTGCAGTGGCATGTCAACCCCAAAAAAATGCATAGAAATGACATAAACCCATCTTTGGTGTCAGTACCACAGATATTTAAGTACTCCCTCTGTATAGTATTTAGATGTCGTTTAGGACAGCGACACGGTCTCCAAAACACAACGTTGACCTCTTATTTTTATAAAAATATTTAGGAAAAAATGATATATGTATACTTTTATGAAAGTATTTTTCAAGACAAATCTATTCATATAATTTTCACATTTGCAAACTCAACAATTTAAAAGTTATTGATGATTTATAATTATATTCTCAATGTTTGACCCAAACCTTGTCCAAAACGACATCTAAATCCTATACGGAGGGAGTACATGGGGTTGGGCAAAATTCAAAAGGTTATTTTTGCTATGGAGAAGTATAACATGTGTGCAGAAAGAAAGAATATGCTCCAGAAAGGAGCATTCTTAAGTTAAAAGTGACAGTGTAAACTCTAAACCATGCAGGTACAAGAAAGAATATGTCGAATTAAAGTCACATACAAGTTTCAGTGGAGCCACATGAGCAATAACTGATTTTACAGAACGCCCATCAGAGCGACCTTCAAAGTCCATATAAACCAATGAGCATTTCACTTGAACCTAAAAAAATGTTCAGTATACCAGAGCACATGTAAAATCTCAATTATATAGACATACATCAAGCTCTGCGACTGATGCAGAAATTAATGAAAGAAAACAAAGAGGAAAAAACTTACAGTCATCTCATTGGAAATGACTTTTGAGGGTGTTGAATCGAGAAGCAGGCGTGCTGAGCCATCATCAATCTTACCATCTAAACCATCTCCAGGACCCTGAAGAATACGACATGCTTGTCAGAACCTAGAATAATTCAATTGACTGTCATCTTGTATGGAGTTTCATGTATTTCCAGTTCTGTTCAAAACATCTCAGTTGTCACAAAGGAAAGCACAGAGTTTGCTAATTTGCTCCAATGGAACTGCCGAAGTATAGTTCAGTCGAGTCATCTGATCCAGTAAATGCAGCTCAAGTAACAATGAACAATAATTATATATGACAGACAGGTTATTTACAGATGACCAACTTTAAAAACTCAACAGGCATGTGGGTGTATAAGCAAACTTACAAGCATCAGAGTATTATCCATTTCTTCTTGTTTCATCATATAATCATCAGGGTTGATGACCTCACCAAAGTCATCCCATTCAGCAGTGTTTTCAAAAAAGGGAAACATTGGAGCAACACTGGTTGAAGGAGGTACAAATCCATCAATGAGAATATCAGTGTTCCCACCAAAATGTGAACCAGCTGGTAGTACCACAAAGTAAAGAAGGATAGTCAACTATACATAACATGTCACATCAAATAGTAAAAACCTTACAGCATAATATAAGTTTGTAGAAACTAAATGGAACAGCAGACATGTTAGTATAAGCACTGTCTTGTCTACTTCAATATAGTTAACAATCACGAAAAGAGACATCAGACTTGATCAGGCCATTGCCTGAAGCAAGCAGAAAAAAAGTAGACAGTCAAAGAAACAGCAAGTGTACTCTAGAACTCGTTATCAGCAGATACACCATATTTAAGGTTGCATGTGTTCCTTTCAAAAAAAATAATAATAATAAGGTTGCATGTGTGGTAAGTTATGAGGGAGATTAACATCTAGGCATATTATACCATTCGCAGATTTTCGAGATGAGCTTGCATCAATGACCATTGGGTCAGAAGCCTTGGCATTTGATCCAAGAGAAGCCTTCAGCTCCTCTTCTTTGACAAGGCTAGCCTTTAGCGCTTTTTCTTTTTTTATCCGTTCCTGTTCTTCTTCATAAGCCTTTAGTTCATCACCCACCAAAGGAATGCGCTTGCTCATAGTGACCTTTACAGCTTTAGGGGGTGGGTCCACTTGGAGCATTCGAGCCAGTGTCCCAAACTGGATAGCACATGTTTTCTAGTCAGATAATTGCAAAATGATACATGACACAACAATCATGCTTGTAAGAGAAAGAACATTAAGATTAAAAGAATGGAAGTTTAGTGGAAGTGAGGGTTCATGGTCATATACATTTTGTTCCAAGTGCGAGCAAGCACTGTCAGCAATCATAATTTGGAAGCTTAATACTTCCTGTGACATGTCATTCCGGATTGCTAGCTACTGAGAGCATGTGAGGATTCATGACAAGAGTAACACACAGGAATGTACCTGTCCCTTCTCAGTAAAGAGCACTAGATTTCTTGCTTCATTTGCCATCTCAACAAATATGTCATGAGAAAAGCCAACCTCCAAACTTGCCATGGATGCTAGAACCACCTGCTAAATAATTGTTAACTTCAAGGTTCCAACAATACAGTAGAGAACAGAGAAATATGTTACCCTAACCTTTGGAGCATCTCCCAATTTCTCAAGCTCTTCTTTGTTAATTATCAGCATTACCTTTCTGTGACATAGAACATCAAGAGTTGTTAATAATAGAATCAGATGGAGCACAATTTATTTATTAAACTGTTCCTTTAATACAAATATACAAAATCTGAGGTGCAGCATTGGTTAAAAAAGCTAATAGCATGGCTCAAATGATAGGCTTCTAATAACAGAACAACTGAGACAAGACACAATAAAACTGTGGCATCATGAGATGCATTAAAAGAGGATTTCTAGTGAACATAGCACAAAAAGAACCAAATGAAGGTTTAATTAGAACTTATTGCTGTTTGAGGTCATACTTCAACAAGAAGGCATTGGCTCTATTGCTTTCAAAAGATTTTGCTATCTGATCACGCATCCATTCAAGAAAACTCTTGACATAGTCAACAGTACTTGTCGACACATTTGTCAGAAAGTAGATAGGATACTGCAATCGCCGTTCATCCCAGTACTGTAACATATCAAGACAGTCAGCACATTATTGAAATAACAGGAATACAGAGTCCAGCAATAGTGTCGGAGATTTTTACCGTATCCAATAACAAAAGAAGTTCCAACACTCTACCAGCCGTATCAACAGGAAGTAGCACACTTCCACCAGTTGCTAGAACTTTAATTAATGAATCTGCATAAACCATGATGACATTAGACAACAGTACAACACCATGGCTAGGATGCATCACATATATAAAAAAAATAAAGGGTCAAAAACACATCATTTTGTAGCTCTGAAAGTATCTAACCATGGAACTTCATCATGAGATGACAAAACATAGATGCTAGAACTTACGAATACTACTGAAACTGCAAAAATCTAAACAGAATAACAAAAGCAAATTCAGTGTTGAGTGCTGTACCAATGAAATCTTGATCTTGCTTTTTTCTATAGCCTTGATTGTTCAAAGCATTGTAAGCATCGGTTATAAGAACAGCTGGCCGCACGAAAGATCCAAGAACGGTGCCATTCAAATGCCTGGGAAAAATACAGCAATTTCGGTAGTTTATGCCTAAAAAACTAAATTAATTCTGGAAAAAACACAAGAAAGGATCCAACCTCTCTTTCCGATGGTTGAAGTCAACAGCATACACAACATCCTCCCCATCTTTTGTAATCTTCCACACTGTACCCCCCAAAAGATGCCCAGCCACATGTGGAGCAATAACAATCCCTTCACCTTTATCTACCAAGAGATATTACATGAGTAGATGCAGTGTAGCAAGCCAAAATGATGTACATCATCATGACCTTACTGACCATTCAGAAGGTAATTTTGTGAGTATTTCAATCTCACAACATTTTGGAATGCAGCATCAACATCATCCAAAGTAAACAAGTCAAAGTCTGAAACTTGCTGCAAAAGAAATATTAAGTGGTAAGGGTCCACTGTGGACAAATATGGACTACAAAATGGGGTCCGGTTTTCTTTAGCACATTGGGATGGAGGGAGGGAGACTATATGGTATTGGAAATGAGTGTGGTTGAAAAGTGTATGCCCTAGGAAAATATTGAGCACCATGAAGCTTACCCATCGAGATAGGAAATGGTCGTACATGGTCAAAAGGCCAAGTCTAAACACGGGTTCTGTTGCATAAACTGGTGCAGAGAGCCCAAGATGTTTCATAGCATAAGGCAAAGCTCCTAGATGCATCATGTCAGGATGTGACAGAAGAACAGCATCTACAGTTGGTGCAACCCTGAAAAATATACAGTATCTATTAGTGTAAGTGAAAACTAACAATCAATTTGCTTCGACGATAAATAGCATATTGACAACAATGACATGTACGCATCTGCAGTGATGGAAAATATCTCCTTTACTCAACTGCTGAGTGTAGATTTTGGAAAGAAAAATGGAGTGCATCCTTGCATCCATATCTATAAGATGTGTAAATACAACAAACGGCAGGGAAACGAATGGTGAAACGATTAGTCAGTGGGCAGGCAATGCACAGCGATTGGAATGTGTTACACAAGGAGGCCAAAGTTTGGACAGAAGGAGCTACATGGTTTTATAGTGTCAGATAGAGACTTATTTGCATCCTCTTACAAGAAACTAACAGATATGAGCAAGAGTGTCAATTACACTAGACTAGGCATAGAAGATGTGGCATGATAGCAGGCCATTCAGCAACAAACATGCATCTAATCTAAGCACATAAATGTTTGGATGCATATGGATTTGTGAACATCCACCCTCCAACAAGCACACATGAATGCACATTGCGCAAGCACATCAGTCAAGTCATTGAAACACGATGGAGATAGCATCGGTTGCAGCACACAAAACCCTTGGACTAGAGAATCCACGAGTCCATCTACTCCTAGTCACGCAGAGGCACCAATCATCAGCCAGAATTTACACCACTCCCTTGATTACTGAACAAATCAATGTTGCATTGCATTGGGCCAGCCGTCAACCCATCTGAGCGCAGCCCCAGCCAAACTCCCGACTCACCGCCAGAGGCAATTCGTCCAAAAGGTACACAAAAATGTGCGTCGGGCGCAGGAACCACTTCCACACGGATAACTGAATCGACTACAAGCTAAGCTGACGAGTCACGAGAGCAAGAAGATGCGTACTTGGCGAGGGGTTGAAGTTGCGAGGTATCGCAGAGGTCCGTCCATCCGCAGTCGAGGAGGAAGCGGAAGCCGTCGACAGCGAGCAGGTAGCACAGGGGACCCTCCCCGTACGCCCCACTGAGAGGCGTCACCTGCACCGAAGTCCCCATCTGATCTGATAATCCCTTCGGCGGCAGCGGCGGCGGCGGCGGTTCGACGGCGAGCGGTGGCCGCAGGCGGAGGATTCCGCCTTAGGTGCCGTTTGGGAAGTGGGATATCAGGGGTGGGAATGGGATATGAGGAGGCAGTTGAACCCTAACCTATGTTTGGGTAGTGGGAAAGGGGTGTAGTACTGTAGCAGGAGGAAAGGGAAACTAGTGGGAGGGTGGGTTATGCCGGGAAATTGCGAAGCGGCCGAGAACGAGAAGCGTGGCGGCGTGAAGGAAGAGACTGGCAATAGAGAGGCAGGGCAGTGGAGCCGTGGAGGGGACGAGCGCGGAGACGGAGCTTCTTCCGCGCCGCCCGCGTGCGGAGAAGGCCGCTGAGCTCCGTCCGCGCCGAGCGGAGAAGGCCGCTGAAGAGCTCCGCCGCGGGAGGACACCGAAGCCACCGCACGGGCCGCCGGCGCTGCAGGTCACACGCCCCACACGAAGCCGCCGGAACAAGGCTTCTTTCTTGTCGGCAAGCAGGACGGAGGAGACACTTGCTGCTCCGGCGAGCAGGACGAAGGAGATGTAAGCTGTGGGTCCCATGCTAAATCCCAAACCCAAACCCAAATATGCCAAACATGGGTACTATGTTCGCTGAAAAGTCATGGCTTAAAGTATTATTTACAGATTTATTATAAGAAAAAAAAATACTACAGAAAGTCAATTTCCTTACCCTAACCCATCTCCACTCATCTGTATGTGTATCCATATCCCATACCTAGAGTGAATGTGTCCAAAGTTGGCACTCGGAGGCATCACCTCCTTGTAAGCCCACTAAAAGACGTCACATACTTCCATTAGCTAGAGCTAGATTGTCTGGATCGCCACAGATCGAAGAATCCAACAAAAAACTAACACACTTTCGCGGTGACGGTAAGGTTTACAAGCAAATTAGTAACGGGTGCATCTAAAGATTGTTCGGAGAAGTAATGGATTCCTAGCGGGCTCTCTCGCTTGTGTTCAGGGCTCGGATGACGATGATGGTAAGTCCCATAGGATCAAACTATTATTTTTGCTTCATTTTCCTCTTCAATATTACGCTGGGAAGTCACTAAGAATGGGAAAGCAAATATGTTGCATTGTTTCTGAACTCACCTTAGTTTCATACCATCGCCCAATGCAATGGATGTGAGAGAATTTGAAAAGATGATGGCTTATTTGAACTTGTAGGTCACACTGAGTGGAATTTAATATAAATTTCACTTAAATATGAATCAATACAAATCCGACTATAATCCCTTGGAATCATTTGTGGGCCAAATTTCTAAAGCTTAGTGGTCCGTAAGCCCATTGGCTGTCATGGTGGGCCTTGGGTCTGGGCCTTGACGAGTAAAAGAACAGGTAGGGGATCTCGCTGGCCGAATGGCTCTTGCGGGTGGGATGGGATGGGATGGCGACGGCGGGCGTGTGCGGCTGGAGGCGGCTCGGAAGAGGCACGGTGGAGACGCGGCCCCGCGGCGGAGCCCTCGCCTCTTCTTCTCCTACCCGCCGAGGGAGACGCTGGTGACCTGACGAACTGAGCCCACGGTCGAGAGGGGAGAAGACGGGGACAGCCGGAGGAGCGCGCGCGCGCAGGCGACTAAGCGGATCCACCTAGTACAGTCGTACTCTCTTGTTCTTTCCCGTATCCTTAGCTAGATTTGTTCGCTGCGCTGCTCCCAAATTTCTTCTTGGCTGATTGCTGCTTCACCTAGTGATCGCGTGGTCGTCTCGCGTTTGCTTATCGCCTTCCTCTTTTTGTCCTCTACTAGGCGGCACCTAGGAATCCCCTTGTTGCTGCATCGGGGCTTTTTTCTTGGCAGTTTTCCTGCTACCGTTACTGATATCTTGTTAGGATTCAGGGCTGATATAGGATTTCAATGTAATTGAATTGGTGGCAGCCGAAGCAATTTCTAGGTTTTGTTCGGTTCACTACTTGCTGTCCTCACTGCTTGAAATCACAATTAGCTTCCCTTTCTGTTCACCTCACCTGCATCGGTGTTCATTTCATACTAACATAACATTGATTGATTCCAGCTTTCTGCTTCTGTGCAGGATGTTGGTTGGCAGATCACCAGCACTGCCTTTGGTGACTGCTGAAACTCCTGCATTTGGCTTATTTATAACAGCTGTAAGATCCTCATTCCTCAATATAGCTTGCTCCTTTATAAGATGTTGGCGAAACCACCAGCAATAACCCTTGAGCGCTTGCTTCTCAATTCCTCCTTTCAGCGCAATGTCTCGAGTGCAATGGTGGTGAAGCTTTCAGATAACAAATGTGGAGGAAAATTGAGTGTCGGGCGAAACATCGAGCCTGGGAAAAGCCGTCGGGAATGGCGGGCGCTATCGGCCGACCAAGCGCAAGCTTCTGTCATGGATGTCGATGAGGAGTGCAAACAAGTCCTCACTTCATTGGATTTCTCCAGCGAAGACGCTGAGAAGATGTTGAAGAAGGCCTTTGGCTGGATCCACTCCTCGTATTGGAGCGAGGAGAGAAAGAAGGAGGTTCCGAATTCCGAGGTTGTAACTGGAGTGCTGAACTACATCAGGAGCCTCGGGCTATCCGACGAAGACCTTCACAAGTTGCTGAAGAAGTTCCCGGAGGTTCTTGGGTGCGATCTTGACAGCGAGGTGAAGCTGAATGTGAGCAAGCTGGACAGTGACTGGGGGATAAATGGGAAAACTCTGAGGAGCCTTCTCCTGAGGAATCCAAAGGTTTTGGGATACAATATTGACTGCAGAGGGGATTGCATGGCCCAGTGCACCCGCTGTTGGGTTAGGTTCTAATGATGTTCTATTCTTCATCACCACATCATTGTTCAGAAACTTCAGACTTCATTTTGCTGGCTGAGTGAAAATTCAGATGACTATTATTGGCCACTTTCTGTAAACTAGCACCTGTCAAATATAGCCCAATTGTAGTTTGGTGGAAACTGGATAGGCAACTGTTAATTCTTGTGTACAACAAATTCAAGAGCCGAACCATGCTGTCTGTATAAAAGCTGCAATAAAAGGGGCCAATTCCTGAATGATCTGATACTTCAATCATTTGCTGTTGTTCTGTTTTGGATTTGTTTGGTCATGGGAGTAGTTCCATTGTCTTATTATGAGTTTCTGTCGGTTGTGCTTTGATGCATCCACCATTGTGTTGCCATGTTTCCCAAGATAAAGATGAAAAATGGAGACTGTGATAACCTAGTCTTGTCTTATGGTTTTGTTCATTGGTTGCTTACATGTGATCTGGATTCTTATAGTTCCTCACGCTTATAACCTGCTTTGTGATATTGTATTCAGAATTTACTACGTCCTTAATGCTGTGTTGACACAAGTTGAACAAAATTACTACAGGCGATTTGCAAATTGCAATGGCCTATCAGTTGAAGATTTGGATTCCTTGCATTTGGGTATGTTTTAGTGTACACTTTCCTACTAGTTCTACAGGCTAAAATTGCCAATTGAGTGAGGACAAATCATTATTTAGTGTACCCTAAAATTGCCAATTGAGTGAGGACAAATCATTCTTTAGTTTTTGTAGGCCAAAATGCCAATTGAGTGAGGACAAATCAGTTTTCATTTTTCTTTTTTGTTTTCTCCTGAGTTCAGAAATCAATTGCTGGTGCCCCAAAGAGATCAAATCCATCAAAATCACAGGAATCGAGCCCCATTGGCAATGGTGAGAGCGACCCTCGTCCGTCGTCGTCCTCCAGATATTGTCCTTGTCCACCATCCATGAGCGCGAAGCCCTTGATGTCAGAACAGACGAGACCATCGAGCACGGCGTCCGGGAAGAACTCCATGCTCGCCATTCTGCTCACTGCCTCGGTGTCCATCGTCGTCAGGCGACCAGAGCCAGTTCCGAGGCCGACAGCATTGGTAACAGCGTCGTCGTCCTCCGGTGGCAGCGCGGGCGCGTGGCCGTCGAAGGCGGCGACGTGGCCGAAGAGCTTGTCCTTCCTGGAGAAGGAGGTGCCACAGGAGCAGACCCATCGGTCGCGGCCGCAGTGCTTCTCGTGCGTGCGCAGGTCGGCGAGCACGGAGAAGCGCTTGACGTTGCACCGGCGGCAGGTGTAGCTCTTGTCGCAGTGGCTCCGGCGGTAGTGGTTCTTGACGCAGACGGCCGTCTTGAGCGGCTGGAAGCTCCGGTGCTCCCTGTTGCGCTTGCACCCGACGAAGGGGCAGGAGTAGAAGCACCGGGCCAGCGAGGACGACGGCGCGGAGGCGGGCTTGGCGAGCGCCGCCGCCGTCTTGTACTCCTCGCCGTGGCCGCGCATGTGCATGCGCAGGTTGGCGTCGCGCTTGAAGCCCTTGCCGCAGACCTTGCACGAGTGCACGTGCGGCGCCAGGATCTCCTCCTTGCCGAGCTCGATCACCTCGTAGGAGCCGGCCGGTGGCATGCGGCCATCGCTGTCGCCGTCGCCGTCGCCGTAGTCGTCCTCGGCGTGGAGGAGGTCATGGTCGGACGAGTCGCTGTCGCCGTCGTTCGGGGCCGGCGATCGGGCGGCGCCGTCGTCCTGGTCCGCCGCCGCGGCCCCGCCGCCACCGGTCGCGGCGAGGCTCTTGGAGATGGAGACGAGCTGCACGGCGATGCAGCTGAGCTCGGCCGACACCATCTGCCGCGGCGGGCGCGGCGCCGCGCCGATGATGGCGCGGAGGTGCGCGATCTTCTGCTCCAGGAATGTGAGGCACGTCAGCACCGCCGCCGGGTCGTCGTCGGTGCAGCCCCCGGCTTGGCTCTGCTCGCGCTGCTGCTGAGCCTCCATGGCATTATTGCCAAGATTGCAAACCTCCATGACGATGTCAATCGATCAATGGCTGATCTAGCTAGCTAATCGAGTGGGGGGATTGGATTGGCTTGTCTCAGTGGCCGATCAAGTTCTTGCTTGTGCTCTATGACGCTGTACTACGTTTAGATCGTGTGTCGGTGGTGGTGAGTGGTGAAGTGATGAGTGCGTGTCCAGCTGAGCTAATCGAGCTGGTTATATGGGCAGCGGTGCTATAGCTGTTCTGCTGCAGCTGCAGCCGCCACGTGTGCGTGGTGTGCGTGGGGTCCATGGCGGCGGCGGCGCGCTGCTCATCGTCATCGGGACCGGACTTGGTAAGCTCTTACGTCAGTGTCAACGTCAGTGCAGGTGGGAGGAAGACGGGAGGCGACAGCGAGGGATGGCACGAGCAGGCTGACCGGCGTCGTCGGGTGGCTGGCTGGCCGCTGGCCCTTGGGGCTCCGCCTTGGGCCATCAAAGCGACGCCTCGTTGCCCTTTCGGACAGCCACATCGGAGATCCACATGCGTACTACTAGGAGTAGCAGCAATTTCGCACGCGTTGAAAAGGCGGACGGGCCGGTTGACCCTGACGTACGTTGCAGTGGCAGGAGCTCGGTGATGCTCTAGCTTGCTCGCTCATCCGTCTTGGTGAATGTTGATGGTCGTTTCCATGATCACTTGTGTTTTTTTTTTTTGTCCACAAAGAGACGTCAGCTGCCTGTCTCCTTTTTCTCTCTCGGGCATCTGACTATGTCCACGTGTTCACACAAGACACGGTGTGCCTTTTGATCTCTCGAGTAGAATCTGATTATGTTAATGTATGTTATATGTTCACACGTAACACAAGGCTAAATCTTAACATAAATAAATTTTCCAAAAACACGAGCATATGTAGGTTTCTTGTAGTGAAATTCCCACTTTGTTTTAATGTACTCTCCATTCCAAATTATAAGTCATTCTAAGAATGTTGGAGAGTAAAATCATATTAACTTTGATCAAAATTATAAAAAAAATTACAAAAATTTATAACATCAAATAAGTACTCCATCCCAAATTGTAAGTCATTCCAAGAATCTTGGAGAGTCAAAGCATTTTTACGTTTGATCAAAATTATAGAGTGAAATACTAATATTTGTAACGTAAAGTGAGTATACTATGAAAATATAATTAAGGATGAATCTAATAATATTTAGTTGGTATCATAATAATTATTATTTTATCATATAAATTTGGTCAAACTTTGAAAAGTTTGACTCTCCAAGATTTTTGGAATGACTTACAATTTGAGATGGAGAGAGTATATAAAATATAATTAATGTAGAATGTAATGATACTAAGTTGACACCATAAATATTATTATCTTACCATATAAATTTGGTCAAACTTGAGATCATTTGACTCTCTAAGATTCTTGGAATGACTTATAGTTTGGGATGAAGAAAGTACATACTTTTTGTTCATCACACGAAAGTTTAAATTAAGGGATTGTCTACTTCGTACCCAGGTGAAACAGACAGGTTCCTGCTTCTACACCTGAAATTTGTGCACTTGTCGTAAGGAGGAAATTCAAGTGTTTTAGGGTATGTTTGGTTAGGGGCATGACATAGCTAGATATCTTAACAAAGAATATTCACTCAAATTTGAGGACTCCGCCATCGCAAAGAAGTGTGGTACGCGCTCGTTCTTCGCCAACACCTTCTGGTCACCGTCCACGTCTTTGCATTTTCTTCATGTGGATGAGGGCTTTGCCTGGCTCAAGCGTACGTCCTTGCTTAGCCACGACCTCGATGCAGGTGAGGACACCATGGCTAGCTCCGACCGACGACATCGGCCACGATCATAGCCCATATTATAGCCCTCGGCGAGCGACAGTGGACTACATTTGCGCATCGTACAACTGGGGACAATGATGGATGAGGCCGTGTCGAGCTTAATTGGCTTCGATGACTCTAGCGGGGTTGCAGGGCCGCCTCGCATTGGTGAGAAAGGGTGGGTGGAGCTGCTGCTCCACCATGGTCCATGGATCTGCTATGTTTGGGAGATGAGAAGATCATAAAGAGAGACAAAAAGGCTATGACATGTGGGCCTCACTTCAACACGCGGTTTCTAATTGACCCAAAACAGTCCTTTGGTCCCATCCTTCTTTGTTTCTCTAACCGAACAAAAAACAACGATGATCTTGTCCCTCAAATCAAACGTCAAATTGGGACATTCCCATTCCCTTCAATATAAATTGGAATTTATGTTGCAAGCTTTGGGTGATGAACACATTCATTTGCTAGACACAGATAATTATGTACACCAATTCTACCAAGAAATTAACGAATAGAACCACAGTGATTCGAGTACAAGCCGAGTATAAATTCAACCATAAGTTGATATTAACCAAATTAAGTTGTTGTGGGAGAAATTCTGTTTTCACCTGTTGTTCCCTGAATCCCTTCCATGCACGTTTGCTATTCATAGGAAGAAGAAAGCGAAAGAGAAGGAAAACGAAAAAAATCACGTGTGGGAGAGAGAAGAGATTTCCCCGGCGGCAATGTAGCAAAGCTGTAAATTATTGTAAAAATTATTATTACAAGCTAGCAAAAGTCGCTTGTAAACAGTGAAAGAAAGAAATTAGATGCTTCTTGGAAGAGCTTAGTAGCTGGGAGTAGCTAGCTAACTAGTGACCAAGTCAAAAATACAAAAAGTGCATGCAATTATCCCAGCATCTATATATCTATATGCATGTATCCTGCGCACGCAGGGATCGCAACAAAGAGCTAGAGTGACAGAAACTGGACCGGATCAGATGAATGAACGCGGTCGTTAATTGCTTCTGTCGTCGCTAGCTGATGCCGGCTCTCCGGGTGCGTCCCAAGGTCGCGAAAGGGACCTTATTATTTGCCCCTTCGCGTGACCCTAAACCTAATTAAATCCTTTCAATCATAGTACTAGAAAGAATAATCGTCGTAGCTAGCACCAAGCGCTAGTAGCAACACGCCAACACACACGCCACACACGTGTCTAACTACTATTCCGCTCTTCGGATCCCGTCCCCTCCACCCACACTGTCAAGGATGTGTAAACGTCGAGCCATCCTTGTCTCCGTCAGCTAAAACCTAGGTGCTGTACGTACGTTGTATATGGAGTAGCTCGCTGCCGTGTTCAAGTGATCGCGAGGAATCTACGGATGGAGCTCCCAAAGTGACATTGCAAGACAGTTAGTTATCCATAGGTCCGATTGTCGTGACCGTAAATTAATTTACTGTTTGGTAGAGCTTCACTAGCTCTACTTTCTCATATAAAGTGGCTTCTCTCGTAGAGCTGAACTGTTTGACAAAAACGGTACTGATAATATTATTGTAATTTATTAGAAAGAGTTGGGAAAAGTCATGTTTCTACGTCTCTAACTTTTCGATCTATTCAAAAACTACTCTAACTCCTTGTAAAGGAGTTGTTCTTTAGATGTCTGACAAAGCTCATTGGAATGAGTTGCGAGAAGGAGGAGCCAAAGCAGGAGCCTACCATACGGGACTTATATCGTTCATTCAATAGTAGATGAAACGCATATTTAGACACATATTCTACTCTGGTAATGTATTTCAACGCAAGCAATCTACAAACACTTGTTTCATTATAGCCTGTTAGATTTTTCATCTAAAGCCACAGAATGCACAGGATTATCTAAAGAAACCAAAAAAAAAAAAGAATGCACACGATTATCTCTCACCCTTCTTTCTTTCTTTCTTTTTTGAAAAAAATCACCCTTCTTTTTTTGAAATACAGGGTCACGATATCCTTAATCTCAATATTTTCCTACATGTTTTATTTCCATGTGAGATCATACTGTGTGTTTTTTTTTAAAAAAAAGGTGGTGCGTACAAGAGGGATAAATAGCCAAGTCATCAGGTGGCGATTTATTCGCTGCATGTACCAAATTTTTTTATTGCGGCCACAACTTTTTTCCAGATAAAATATCTAATATGTTTTTTTTCTAAAAAAACATGTTTCTCTCGTACTATCTCTATATAGGCTCAAATGTTGGGTAAGGTCTGCTTACGGACGTGTCATGGGCCTTTATTTGTCTCCGATGATGGACCGAGCCCAAGACTAGCCGCAACCAAGACCATTCCTTGGTGATCTGCAACAGACTCTCCGACAGACTCGGTTGTGCGAGCCACCGCATATCTATTTTTTCCATGTTCAGGGTTTAGGGTTTAGGCCGATACATAATTTTTTTTTTTGATGTTGTAGCACATATTTATGGATGTTGCAATATATTTTTTTAGATGTTGCAGTATATATTCGGATGTTGCAGTGTATGTTTTTCATTGCTGCAATACATATTTTTGCGACGTTGCAGTATTTACATTCAACGTTGCACTATATAGGTTTTTGATATGTTTTTGCAATGTTGCAGTTGAATTGTTTTATGCTCTTTTGGGACAAGGGCATGGTTGGGAGAGGAGACTGTGTTGGAATCGAGGGACAGGGCACGATTGAGGAGCGGAGGACATGAGTTTCAATCTATTCCCTACAATGGGCTAAGGGTGGACACGCTTCCGTGCGCGGGGGCAGAAGGGGGCGAGCGGGGTTCGTAACGGACATGCTCATTTGGGACAAGGGCACCGTTGAGGAGGGAAGTACGTTGGGACCGAGAGAGAGGTCACGATTGGGGAGCGGACGACAAAAGTTCCGATCTATTCCCTACGATGTGTAGAGGGTATACATGGCCATGTAGCCCGTGGCCTAATGGCCCGGCCCATGTCCCGGCACGACATGGTGGCCATCGGGCTCGGGCCGGCCTGGCCCGAGGGACCAAGCCCTGCCTAGGTCGCCACCTAGGCACGCGCCACGGCACGGGCACGGGCACGGCCCGTTCCAGTGGTCGGCCCGGTAGCAGCCCGGTGAACATGAACTGTTGGTGTAGCTATGACTTTATATGTGTTGTTAATTATTATATTGGTAAAAATGATGAATAATTGATGAAAATAATAAAATATTTCAACATTTGGTGAAAAATATTGATAAAAATAAGCTATTATCGGTTTGATGGGCCGGCACGGCACGATGTGCTTGACGGGCCAGCACGGCATGAAAACTAGCCCGTGAGCCGTGTCTTGGGCCAAAGGCTAGGCACGAAGCCCGTAGAGGCACGACCTGCTAGGCACGATGGCCCATAACGGCTCGGCGATCTGCGGCACATCACGACACGACACGATGTTGGGCCAGCCTGGCACGGCCCGTTGAACATCTGTGGTAGAGGGTGGACACCGCGCAGGGGGCAGCGGGGGTGAGCGGGGTTCGTAACAGATCGGCGTCCGGACGCACTCATGTGCCAGACAACCGGGTGCTAGATATATCATTAAAAAAATTCTCCAAAACATGCATAATACTAAACAAAACATTACAACTAGTTAACTACTAATAGAACACGAGACAACTACCATAACATGGAGGTGACTCCATGCAACTTAATGTAAAACTAAAACATACTCCAGTCCCAAAATAACTGTTGTTTTAGGTTTTTGTATCATAAGTTTGATTAAATTTATAAAAAAATACATACAAAATTTGTATCTTCAAATAAATTTATTAAAAAAACTAAACTCAAAGATCTTTCAAATGATACTAATTATGTACCATAAATATTAGTATTTTTTAATAAATATGTAGTTAAAGATTTTTCTCGAGAAGTGAAAATGATAATTATTTGAGATAGAGGAAGTATAAGTTTTACTAAAAATTAAACAAATCAAGGTTGCACGTGCAAGATACTATATATAACAGCAAGACAGTGTATATACGTTTATTTATATATGCTGGCTTTTTGTGATGTACAAGGTCGTTTAATGCAAGCAACCAATCACACACAACCACAAAATAGATTGAAAGATGCGATTTATTTTATGGTTGGCGATGGATGCGCTTGTTGGCTGCTTGAAGAAGCGGGATTAGCTGACGCCGTCGAACTTGCTGCTCATTAGAGACAAGGTCGTGCTCGGCAGCACCCGGTTCACCTGAGGTTGCTCTACATGCACAAAACAAGCAACAATATATCGATGATGCCTGCCATGCACCAGCATGTGATCCATCCTGACAGTAGATTAATTAAATAAACTAACAACAGAATAAATAAAAGCAAGCTTAATTACTCTTGACGGCCTCCAGCTCCGGCGGCGTGAGCCTCGCCGAGAAGCCGCTCA
Source organism: Sorghum bicolor (assembly GCF_000003195.3). NCBI lineage: Eukaryota > Viridiplantae > Streptophyta > Magnoliopsida > Poales > Poaceae > Sorghum > Sorghum bicolor. Next base: position 1,682,554 of record NC_012870.2, read on the forward strand.
TGACGTTCCTGTAGTTGTACAGGATCGCCTCCTTCGCCTTCGCCTCACTGCATGCATCAGATAGATTATGTCATGGATGCATTATTCATTCAGAGATCGACGGCTGTGCACGTACGTACCTTCCGAGGGCAGCGGCGAGGATGCCGAGCTGGTACGCCTGGCAGTCGACGCCTGGCGGGTGTGGGTTGACGTAGACGAGGTAGTTGGCGGCATGCTCTGCCTCGGCGGCGGCGGACGCCGTTGCGACGGCGAGGAGGCGGAGGAGGACGAAGGGTACGGTGGACGCCGCCGAACGCTTCATGGCACAGGTTGGTAGCTAGGTTCGTCCAGAGAGCCGGCCGGCCAGATCGTCGATAGATCTCGGCGATGCGTGCGTGTTATAGCCGCGTTCGTGAGGACGGCAGGAAATGCCGCTGCTGCACTGCACGTCCTCCAAAAATAGGAACCCCAAGCAGATAATAATATATAAGAATCAATCTGCCAAAATTCATAGATCTGAATAATACAAACTTCTTCTACTTTGATGATTTACATGCATGCTCTTGCAAATTCACATGTCTCTCATCTGTAGTAAGTATTACAAGGAGGAAAAAGGAACGTACGTATTTTACATGCACAAGCCAACGTTTAATTGATTCAGAAGAAGATGAAGAACAACTTAACGAACAAACAATGCCTAGTCACGGATGGTCATCAACACAATGCATGCATGCATGGATGGATGGATTGATGGAGCAATATACATGGTCGTCGTCGATCGAGCAACATTAACAATGCACAGCTAGTGTACTAACTACTAGTTCAATTCGGGGTCGTGGACACGGGCGCGACGGCGGCGGCGCCGCGCGGGCCGTGTTCGGTGACGTCGTAGACCTCGCCGTCGCCCCAGAGCGCGTACGCCTCCTCGCCATGGACGGCGTCGTCGCCGACCTCGAGCTTGTCCTCGGTCATGCGGAGCGGGACGACGGCGTTGATGGCGACGCAGATGATGGAGGTGACGACCACGTTCCATCCGATGATGAAGAGCGCGCCCGCTAGCTGCTTCCCGAGCTGCGCGCCGCCGGCGGCGCGGCCGTAGAAGGCGCCCCGGGAGTTGGTGACCGGCAGGAAGAGCGCGCACAGGGTAGGGTCGGCGAGGAGCCCCGTGAGGATGCCGCCCAGGAGCCCCGCCACGCCGTGCGTGTGGATGACGCCCAGCGTGTCGTCCACGTGCTTCAGCAGCCGAGACCGCTTGTGCAGGATCATCATCGTGTACCAGGGGACGCTGCCGGCCAGCACGCCCATCACTATGGCTGCCCAACCCTGCACCACCCCTGCATATGCATTGCATGACCAATATTCGATCCGTCAGATATCTCATTCTCATCGTCCATCGGCAAAATTAACTAAACCAGAATTTAGGTTTACATGTACTACTCCTATTCAAGAAAATCGTCATTATATATATGTTGCTACACAAAATTAGGCACAATTAATATATATATATATATATATATATATATATATATATATATATATATATATATATATATATATAATGCCGACAGCAGACAGTAGTGAAGTATGAACGTCGCAATTGACAAGCAAGTTGCGTTTTCTTTTCTTCCTTTCGGTGTCATAATTAATTGTAACTTTGTCCACAAGTAGTAGTGTGCACAGGAAAGGTAAAAAAAGAGACAAGATTTGACTTTGACTTTACTGATAAGTACTGACAGAAACAAAGAGATTCCTGATTCCTGACGGAACTGTGCGGCGCAGTTGTATTTTATGTTTATGTACACCACTAGCATCAGGAGCGGAAAAAAAGGGAGAGATTTTGTGCACTCTATTTGTGGACGTTGCATTGGAGCCTCGATCAGTATATAATAAACTAGCGTCATTAGTGTTATGTATAAATATTACTAGATATTATCTGTACAATAGTCAACTTGACGCGGACCAACGGCTAATAAGAAACCTATAATCAGGAGATTGAGTTAGGTGCACCAGCAACAGAGGTCACCACGGTAATTGCACCGATCGAGCCATGCATCCTTCTAATAAGAACATCTTGTACACTCTCTTTCGTTCCAAAGTATAGTTTCCTTAGTATCGTACGTCACATATAAGTAATAATTTTGATTACAATTATATATTAAAAAACACTTGCAATACCAATTATATTAATGTACTATTAAGGCCTTGTTTAGTTTCAAATTTTTTTGAGAAATTGACACTGTAGCACTTTCGTTTGTATTTGACAAAAATTCTCCAATCAGGAACTAAGTAGGCTCAAAAGATTTGTCTCATCAATTCCGACAAGACTGTGTAATTAGTTTCTATTTTCGTTTATATTTAATACTCCATACTTGCGTCTAAAGATTCGATGTGACGGGGAATCTGAAAAAATTTGCAAAATTTTTTAGAAACTAAACAAGGCCTAAGGCATATTTCATGCTAGATCCAACAAATTAATAAAACTAACTAACAATATATGCTGTTGCATTTTCTTCTAGAAAACTCTGTCAATCAAAGCTGTTATGCTAGCCAGTGAAGTCTCACATTTTTTTAAACAAAAAAAAAGAAATACTATGCCGCATGCAAGTTGCTTCATTGGTGTTTATAGTCACACCATGGTAAACGCAATCGTACGCCCGCAATTGCAGTGGCCACATGCTTGTTCCTTTTGCAGGGAACCCGCCTGTCCGCCTCCCCGTTTTGCTGGCGCCATCAAAACCATCTTTTTGAATTCAAAGTCAACCATTCAGCGCCCTAGTCTAGTCTGCATACTAATCTTGCTAGCCAGGACATGCATCATGCATGCATGTGTACTCGTCACTCTTAAGAATCTAGAAGAAGACTAGAGCACGAGTACACGTATCTCCTTGTCCCCGATCGAGAAATTCCGATCGATCGAGGCGGAGAAAAATTTAAATTTTAAAATTTGGCAGCACGAGAGAAAGGGATCACCTGCGGCGGGCGTGATGCAGACGAGTCCGGTGATCATGCCCTGGACGGCGCCCACGACGGATGGTTTCTTGAAGAAGATGACGTCGAGGCAGGTCCAGACGATGAGGCTCATGGCGGTGCAGATGTTGGTGTTGAGCACCGACATGGACGCCACCACGTTGGCGGCGTACGGCCCGCCGCCGTTGAACCCAGCCCACCCCATCCACAGCAAACCGGCGCCGGTGAGCGTGAACAGGATGTTGTTGGGCGGGAACCTCTCCCTGTCCTTCTGCGCCCGTGGCCCCACCCAGTACGCCGCCGTGAAGCCGGCGAACCCGGCGGAGAGGTGGATGACGTAGCCGCCGCAGTAGTCGATGACGCCCCACTGGAAGAGGAACCCGCCGCCCCACACGGAGAAGGCGCCGACGGTGTAGGAGAAGGTGAGCCAGAGCGGCACGAACAGCATCCACGCCGCGAAGCTCATCCGCCCCAGCAGCGAACCGGCGACGAGGATCAGCGTGATGGCCGCGAACACGCACTGGAAGTACACCACCGTCGCCATCGGGTACAGCGGCTCCGCGGCGGCGGTCTCGATGGTGCTCCCGTTGGCGAAGTAGTGCACCGTCGCGGGGAGGTCGGCTTGCCCGATGAGGTAGCCCTGGTTCAGCGCCGGCCGCGCCTTGCCCCACAGCGGCAGAAGCTTGTCGCCGAAGGACATGTTGTAGGCCCAGGTCACCCAGCAGATCCACACGGCGGCGAACGCGTAGAGCGCCATGAAGGCGGAGTTCACGGCCCACTTCTTCTTCACCACGCCGCCGTAGAGCACCACCAGGCCAGGGAAGCTCTGCAGCCCCACCAGCGTCGCCGCCGTCAGCTGCCACGCGTTGTCGCCCTTGTTCAGCCAGTCGGGCGACGCCGCCGTCGTCTGGTACGCCAGTGGCATCGTCCCGGACGACGCCATGTTAGTTGCCGACGACGACCTCGACGACGACTCTCCTAGCTCGCTGCTTATTGGGGTTAGTTGTGAAATGGAAGAAGCTAGCTGTGGAGTACACAACCCATGGACGACTTGGTGGCAGCTATATACAGATAGAGTGCGTGCGGGGTGGTGAAGTTAGTGGACTCCAATCTCCAGAGAATATTGCTGTACCAATAATTTGTTTAAAAATCTCTTTTGAAAAAATTATCTCGAAAATGATGAAGCTAGAAAAATTAACTTTACCACACAGGGCTTCTCGAGACACCAGCAAGGGAGCCAGAACACTGGAAGAAATTTCTCCAGGTACCAGCTTGTATTTTTCTGAAATTACTTAAGAATTTAACAATGCTATTTTTTTACGATACATGATGTATCGCCTGCACTGCATCTCTGACGTGAACGTTCTGTGTCTATATCATGTAATTTAAAACAAAAACTCAAGAGAGATTCTTGTGCTGGGAAGGGCTGGAAGCTAGAATGGAATCTTTGCGGGGTAGGAGGAGATGCAGGGACGCACGCGGTGGCGGTGCACTTCACACGAGCGTTTGAATATTCTTGGAGCTACAGTTCGTTGCCTGTCGCTGTGAAGGGTAGTACATGACCATTGCCAGCTTTTCGGACTTTTCTGTGTGGTGAGCGTTGATTTTTTTGTTTTGCATGTGTAGTATCTCCAAATTAAAGGAAGCTTCTCTGCCAGCTACCATAAAACTATCAACTGGACTACTAGTGAGTGGCTCGTGTTTTTTCTTTTCAGACAATCAACAGCGTTTTGATTTCCTCTCTGTACTGTGGCCTTGTTTAGTTCCGAAAAGATTTCGGATTTCAGTACTGTAACACTTTCGTTTGTTTGTGATAAATATTATCTAATTATGGACTAACTAGAATCAAAAGATTCGTCTCGCGATTTCCAGCTAAACTATGTGATTAGTTTTTGCTTTCGTCTATATTTAATGCTTCATGCATGTGCCGCAAGATTCGATGTGATGGGGAATCTTGAAAACTTTTTACTCTTTGGGTGAACTAAACAAGACCTATATATTATATTATTGAATTTGCAGCTCGCCATGGCGTAGTGAGCTCATTGGTAGTTTCTCATGCTGTCAGTGTACCTCCAAGCATAATTATTGCTATATAAACTGAGATTCTTCCGGTACAGCTCTACAGTGTACCCTTTGAGAGGAAAATATTATCCTTTTAGATTATTTTATACTGAAGATGATCACGCTTTGTTTGGTTCAATTCAAAAACCAAAAACTTTTCAAGATTCTTCGTCACATCGATTTTTACGGCACATGCATAAAGCATTAAATATATATGAAAATAAAAACTAATTATACAGTTTGCCTGTAAATCGCGAGACAAATCTTTTAAGGCTAGTTACTCCATGATTGGACAATGTTTGTCAAATAAAAATAAAAGTGCTACAGTGTTAAAATCCAAAAACTTTTTAGATCTAAACAAGGTCTAGTATTGTACTCTCTCCTAGAACGAATGATCTTATAGGTTTAGTCAAATATAAATTGTTGCAAGTTTCACAAAAAAAAAATTATTTGTGACACCAAACTAGTACAAATAAATATAGTTTGCCATGTTATATAATTTCATAGTATCTGTATTTGTTATTATAAATGTTAATATTTTTTATATAAACTTAGTTGAACTTATGCCATGTATTCGCTAGTAAAGCTATTTTTTGGAAAACAAATTTATGGGCGACTTTCTAGATGAAGCTGAGCTGTTTTGAAAGGTTGTTTAATAAAACAGCTTCACCAACAACTTCATAGATGGATAATAGAGAGAAATGAGCGAGAGAGAGAGTTAGGATAAGCTACTTTTTTCAGCTTTATCATAACTCATGTCTTTATGACATGAGGAGAAAACAGTTTCACCCATAAAACTGTTTTGAAAATGACTGACTAACTTTAGCTAAGGCCTTGTTTAGTTCACCACAAAAACCAGAAAATTTTCAAGATTCTCCGTCATATCAAATCTTGTGGCATATGCATGAAGTACTAAATATAGACAAAAATAAAAACTATTTGCACAGTTTATCTGTAAATCGCGAGATAAAAATCTTTTAAGCATAGTTACTTCATAATTGGACAATGTTTATTAAATAAAAACAAAAGTGCTACAGTCCTGAAAACCAAAAAAATTTCGGAACTAAACAAGGCCTAAGGCCCTGTTTAGATTGGAGATGGAAATTTTTAGGGTGTCACATCGGATGTGTCAGAAGGATGTCGGGAGGGGTTTTAGAAACTAATAAAAAAACAAATTACATAGCTCGTCTTGAAAATGCAAGACAAATCTATTAAGCATAATTAATCTATTATTAGCACATGTGGGTTATTGTAGCACTTAAGGCTAATCATGGACTAACTAGGTCTAAAAGATTCGTCTCGTAATTTTCAACCAAACTGTATAATTAGTTCATTTTTTATCTACATTTAATGTTCCATACATGTGTCCAAAGATTCGATGGGATGGATGAAAAATTTTTAGGTGCGAAGCTAAACAGGGCCTAATTTTATAGTCATTCTTTTTGGAACACAGGGTATAAGTGTAGGTAGAGGCAAAGAATGAGCACCACCAACAAACTGAGTCTTGGAAAACTGATTCAAAAGAAACCTACCGCGTGATAGAAATTACTAATTAATTACGTTGGAAAATAACAAAGGAACAAAAGATTCAGTAATTTTACATTCGTAGTAGTGACACAAGCGTGACAGTGCATGATAGCTACAACCTCAACGAAAACGGCGGAAGAGATGAAGGATCCCTGAATTTTGTGACGCCAATAGTATATGTATATATCGCTGAGTACTACTTACGTTTCAACTGGCCGTACCACATCCATGGTGCGGCGCCAACAAATTCTTTAATTATCGCGTTCAAATGTATTGTCGTTTTATTTTTTTTGACAATCGCGTTCAAATGTAGTCGTTGTCCAGCTAGCTCAGGGTCGACGTGTAAGTACAAAGTCAACGGTGTAGCGCTAACCGACAACCTCCGTATCTAATTGCTACTATGTACTGTCTGAAAGATTCTTCTTTTAATCGAACCAATTTTAAGTGTAAATTTTATAGAAAAGTTATCAATGTTTTATGACATCAAATAGATGTATACTGTAACCTATTTAATGAAGGCATTTTTTATATGAATTTCATCAAAAAGTTAGCATATTAGAGCATCCAACCGTTTTGCTAACAGGCTTTGTATTGAGTATTTACAAAAAAGTCTTAAAAACACATATCCAACGGTTTGACATTTGGACTTTGCAATTTTGTTAACTTGGCAAAAAGAGGGGAAGGATTGGCATATATGCCAAGCCCGTTCACACTTGGCATTGGGAAACTAGCGCGAAGTCCGCGTGCGGCTACGGGTTGAGGTTGCGCGAGTTTGGCGACATCCCACCGCTAGACTTTCCTGCAAACTGCCCATCGGTCTTCCATCAACGTCAGGTACTCCATCGATGCCCTCCCAATTGTTTGTGTTTTTGCCTATCGGTCTTCCATCAACGCCACATACTCCATCAATGCCCTTTGGATCGTTTTTGCCGCCAAAGACTCCAGCCGCCAAACTCCGAGCGGCCATGCACAAATGCCGCGGCCTCAGTGCCTCGGCGGAAATAAGGTCTTGTTTAGTTCGCAAAAATTTTCAAGATTCCCCGTCACATCGAATCTTTGGTCGCATGCATGGAGCATTAAATATAGACGAAAATAAAAACTAATTGCACAGTTTACCTGTAATTTGTGAGATGAATATTTTGAGCCTATGAAGCGCCCCTGGTAAACCAGGAACTCAAATGTGATACAATACTAGTCCCAGGAGGCTAGTAACACATTTATTACATCAGATAAGTTTCAGCGCAGTAGTCTTGGAAAGCGTGGACAAGGAAGGCACGCTATAATAACAAGACACCAAAATACAACACCGGTCCAAAGGACCCAGAAACAAACGATATCGCCATCGAACATCTGACAAGTCCCAATGCCACAGGCTTAGTTGGGTGCAGACACGACCTTACTCGAACGCCACTTTGGGATCGAAGTCCGGATCTTCCTCTGTTTAATAAAGCAAGGGTGAGTACAAAGTACTCAGCAAATCCAACCTTACCCTACGGAAGGGGTTAACAATATATATGCATATGGATAAATCAAGGATGAGGCTTAGTTTTATTTGCATAAAGCTATCTTTTTACACATGCAAGGTTTCATTTCACAAATACTGTTATAAAATAACTCTTTTTCCACATATGATAGTATTTCTGAAAATGGGGGTTTGATCACAATTTTAAGTGTTGTTGAACCCTTGTTCCCACAACACAATGGCAGTCAACCATTTATTTCCAAAATCACACTCACTCTCATATTTTCACTCATACCAACCCATCTAGTTGTTGAAACCAAACCATAACCCGTCCGAGACCGCGGACACAGCTATCCAGATAGATTTACACTCTGCAGAGGTTGTACACTTTTCCCACAAGTAGGATAACATAACTTACACCGTCGTGCAAGCACAGATCCATCAAAGTCATTACCCTCCATAGCTAAGTAATGGCGCTCACCACGGGAACACTAAGGCCACCTCTCATGATACCACAATAATTCACAAAGCTCTTTTCATATATTTCCACAATTTCATATACATCACTTAGTGTCCCGTTGCACACCTGCCTCCAGGTGATTGCCATACTAACTAGAGGGATTTAGACTAAGCCTTTCCCATGCAAGGCGAGTGGTTGTACGATAAATGAGTTAGGCAAGATGAATCATCAACTCAGTCCTTAATCGAGACAAGGCGGATATCTTCACGCTTAACCCCGCAAGGTATAAGCCACAACACCAGGGCATCCCCAAAAGAGATCCCATCCGCCCCATCTCCATAGTAATCACATCTGTAACTTGTTCATTAACCCTTTCACAATACCCACAATTTATTTTCACCACTCACACCTTTTACTTTTAAAATCATTATATTTGATAAAATACCACGATGAGTATCCAGGATGAGTAACAAGTCCTAAGCATACTAAATAATAATATTTCTGTCATAGCATATTATTTGTTCCTAGGTTCGAACAAGATAATTACCGGGTAATATCAATTCAAGGATGGCTATTCAACAGGTTTTAACTAAGCAGCGAAAATACTTCGTACATATATCGTACATGCAATATTTAAAACGGCTTCTACGGGTTGTGTTTAAAAATAGGATCAATATGCATCAAAGGGGATCGGTTGGACTTGCCTCCGTCGGCGTCCTCGGCAAACTCCTGCTGACAGTCCGGGTCCTCGGCGTCAAACTCGCGGTACTCGTCTCCAACGTTCTCGTTTTCCGGCTCGTTCACTCCGTCAACTAAAATACGCGACGAACGACACAGACAACAGGCACAGATAAATAATCATATAAATTCAAATGAGCTCCAAAAATCATGAAATTAATATGGGAGGTAGATCATGATTTTAGATGAATTTAGGAAAAAGAATTATTAAAATCAGAGTTAGCATGTGGCATTTGTGAAATGGCCGGAATTTAATTATGCGAAAAAGGCTAACGATGATTAAGGAATGGATGCTTCACGTGGGCATTTGTTTGGCTAGTAGTGCATGTTGCATGCATGCATGTACTATTTGGAGTTAATGCTTGGCCCACACATGCATGGTTAGAGAGAAATTAGCAGGGGTCATTAGAACTCTTCTGTATGTCATGGTTCTATTCGTGGAGTTCTTGGCAGTGAACCGGTACAGACAAATACATAGAAAAATACAGGAAAATACTACAGAAAGACATAGAAGAGCAAGGAGATGCTCATGAGCTGCTCACCTCGTCTTGCGACAACAGTCGAGCTCGGCTTGTGCGTATGGCCGTATACGGTATACGCGAAGTGAGAGCGAGTGAGCAAGTGAGTGAACGTGTTTCTCGGGTGGTGAGAGTAAGCACCCGAGGCTGGCTTTTTATAGGCCAGAGGAGTGAGGTTATGCCTCTGGTGCTCAGCTTCGTGCCATTAGAATTGCTACTGTAGTGCATGGCTACACAGGACGACAGGACGGTGGACGGTGCCTAATTTTCATGCAAATGGCAATGTCTCATTTGCATGCACGGTGCGTGCAAATGGACGGTGCCTAATCACCATGTCCTTTGCATGCAGGTGCATGCAAATGGACGGTGGCATGCTTGTCCTGCATGCATGCATTCATGAGATATATTCATATGTGTGGGTGCACTGCTATGCTTTCTTGCATGTAAACTTGCTGGTACTCGCTGTTATTTGTGCGCGAAAATATAAATGGTGCCTAGTTGTACATTGCGACTTGCTATCTTTTTGTACAGCAAAAGAGGCGCGGGAAAAGGCAAGAGGTGGGGCCCGCATGCTGCGGTGCGCGCGCGAGCGAGTGCGCTCGGCGAGGGGGCCGGGCGTGAGTGCGCTGCGGCGCTGATGGTGGTGGGGTCGGCGCACGCGCCGTTGCCGGGTATCGGGCAGAGCGAGCGAGCAAGAGGGATAAGTAGCGGACATATGATGCTCATGCCATGCGGTGCAGGTTATATTTAAAGATGGATAATTAGAATGGATGGAAAAAGAATTAGATGGAGATACTATAGAGCTCAAATGATTTATAGTTTTTGAAATATATTTTGAAAATAATTTTTTAATGCGAGTGATTTTTGAATGTGAATTTTTGGGATGTTACAGCCTAGTTCCTCCATGATTGGACAATGTTTGTCAAATAAAAACGAAAGTGCTACAGTAGCCAAAAACCCAAATTTTTGCCAACTAAACAAGGCAAATTTGTCGCGAACATTCACCCGACGCGCGGGGAGGAGAAAAGCTCGGCAAAAAAATTGTGTGGGTCCATAATTTTCTTTTTTCCCAAGTGATTAATGCCAAACCATTGGAGATTGTCTCTTTTCACCTTTGCCATATTTTTTGGAGACTTGGCAAACTCCCTTATTTGCCAAACCAATTATGTAAAACGGTTAAGGATGCTCTTATAGGACGTCGTTTTGGTTACATCTATCCATAATTAATTTTAGGCAAATATGGCAAACCACATAAATGGCTACAAAATTGAAAGTCACACTTTGATGTGTCTAAGGGATTTTTAGTTCAAAAAATAATCTTATCTAACTTTAGAATCTAATAATACAGTTTGTCAACTTAATCAAACTTGACTAAGGTGGTGTTTAGTTCCCCATAGAATACAAAATGCAAAATTTTAACTAGTTTGGAGTGATGAAATGCAAAATGCTAAAATTTTCAGGTTTATGTTTAGTTCCATCCAAAATGCAGAATAACCACCTTCATGCTTTTTGGGGGGTTTTTTAGCCTCTTGAGGCCAAAATCCAAAATGAAAAATAACCACTTTTTTACTAACAATTTTGCATTGTGTTTAGTTTTATTATGCAAAACGATGGACCAAAACCCTAAAATTTGTAAGAAAAAAGGAAAACTAAACACCCCTAGAATAAAATGTGGTTAACAACCAAATATACGCCATACATGCCGATCTGATGTGTCATGGTTTTGTCGGTTTCTACCATCAAACCGGCCCTAGAGTACGGTATATGCATCTACAGATTGTGTATAAGTACTGTACTCGCTAATAAACAGACCAGTATACACCACTGAAACTTGTGGTGCAAGCAGTACAAACCGTACAGTTTACTAATACTGGAAGTAAACACACGCCATCGATTCATTTAATTTAATTTATCTTTGTTGTCACCACGATCTGACATATTCATCGATCAAGCCCAATCAGATAGGCAGAGTTTGCAGAGTCAGGTTCGATTCATGTGGTCGTAATCAAGACCTGTGGTTAGGATTGCTTACACACCCACGGTGCACCGTACCGTACTACCTTTGAATTGAATCTTCTCTCCAAACTAGAATACGATGAAAAATAAATCAAGGCGTAGACTTTTTCTGTTGTACTGTTAGTCAATATCGTGTTGGTTTACAGCTGTGCTTGCAGTTGTTGATAGATCACAACTCTGTACGTACAATGACAGCGGAGAACGAGGTATATATTTAGAGCAAGATTAATAATAGAGTTAAATGTTTGATTATAAGCTAAATAATTAGAGTCAAGTTATGTAATAAGTTATTTCGTACTTGTGTCTAGGACACCTTTTCTTTTCTATTTCTTCTCACAATACTTATTATTTAGACTCACTACTATGTACGCACATCTATGTCGTGCTTGGCTATATTATACGCTCTCACGCGGTGGAGAAGACAACCAAGCACGTCGGGCTTCCCGGACGTCGGCGGCAATGCCAGGTCCTCGCATCGCAGCCCCAATATATATGCCTGCCCCCATCACCACGTAAAATACGAGCCTGACCTTGATTTGGATTAGATCGTTCTGTTGCAACGTGCCAACAGTTTACGTTGTAGGACTTTCGCCGCCACTGATTGTTGCTATATATCCTTGAAATGCAATGTAAATACCAGCGTATGCGTACGTTTCTTTTTTCCCATATTCCATATGTAGTTTCTCACCAAAGCAATCAGTACACACACAACAAAAACATTGAAAACCTGAAGCTAAATCACATGGATAAATGCCTTATCTTAAAGGCGCTGTAGAAACACTTGGAATAGAAGACATGGGTCAGGTCCAAGACGAGATGAGGTAAAAAAATTTCCTCGCGTTTAAGGGTGTCTCTAACAAAAGGCAAAATCGCTAGCTGACTCGGCTTTGATTTGACATATAGCTGAGAGCGGAAAACAATCTCGCTAGCGAATCCTTCGTCGGTGCTCTCAGGCTTGTTTAGTTCAAAAAAAAATTCAAAACTTTTTAAGATTTTTCGTCACATCAAATTTTATGGTATACGTATAAAACACTAAATATAGATAAAAATAAAAATTAATTATATAATTTACATATAAATCATGAGATGAATCTTTTGAGTCTACTTAGTCCGTGATTAGATAATAATTATCAAATAAAAATAAAAATATTACAGTACCTAAAACCAAAAATTTTTTGGCCCTCACTCAAGAAACGAGGTGGGAGAGAGAGTCTGGTCTGTGCCTGTATTGGCTGGTTTCGTCGATGCTCTATGCATTTCTTCATCTTTGTCAGTTGAAGGGATGTATGGTTTATGGTACATGAGGAAGAGAGTCGGGCTCAACCACAAATGTGTGGCCTTGTTTAGTTTTGATAAAGATTTTATAAATTTTTTTAGATTTTCCGTTACATCAAATCTTACGACACATGCATAAAGTATTAATATAAATAAAAATAACTAATTTTATAGTTTACCTATAAGTTTGACCAAAATTTTAGAGAAAATTAAAAAGATTTATGACATCAAATAAGTATTACTATAAAAATATAATTAATGATACTTAGTTTACATCATAAATGTTATTTACCTTATCGTATAAATTTGATCAAACTTGAAATAGTTTGACTCTCCAAAATTCTTGGAATGAGTTATAATTTAGGGTGAAGGGAGTACTTTTTTTTAAACTTCAATACAACTATATATTGGGGGTGGATCAAAGTAGAGCTACACAAGCCCTCAACGACAGGAAGAAAACAGAGCTCATGTTCAGTTTACACGGTCGGGACGAGGAACACTGCCAGCTGCTTTTGCTTGAGAGAAGAGCGACAAGATTTGCCTCCATTCCCACAATCTTCTGTTAAGATCCGGAGAGCAATGCAAGTACACCAACTGATGTGTGCATCTGCCATCCTTGGCGATTGGCGTGCGATTATTCAGTGCATGCAGTAGCTTTGGCAACCCGTCCATTCTGCAGCAGGAAACGCTGTCTGACAGTCTGAGCAGATCCGATCCTCGATCGGACGGCGCGACGCAACCGTCCATGGAATGGAAGCTTCTGGCGTGAGAGCTAGTATCTCGAGCGGAATCATAGGCACCAGCAAGGCATCAAGTGAGTTGTCGTGCTGTTGCTGATGCTCTCATCAGTTCAGTTCAGTTCAGTTGAGGATATTCGTCTGTTCGTCATGCAGTGAGCTCCGATATGATCCAGAATAATGGCAGCTGAGCTGAGAGGCTCATCATCATCATCAGCTGGATTGATAAGAAAATTGCTGCGGCGACCTCGGATCGGCGGCAGTCGTTGACATTTGCGAAATGATTGAGACCTGAGAGTGTATGACGCGTGCAACGGCCGTCGTTGTCTAGCTGAAGCTGAACTCCCTTTTTTTCAGGTAGGTAATGAGGTAATCCGATGAACTTGAACTCCTGACAGCTAGCGTCCATATAAATGAAAAAATAGATACCCGCCCATTCACACGAAGAATATATATTCAGCGAGACTTTAATATTAGGTTATCATCCCTTGACATAACCATTGGAGTATGTATCTTTGAATAATCTGAAAGAGTGTTTGCTGCTCTGTCAAGCAGTTGAATCGGCTGAGGTTATCGAGTTCGTCTTCAAGCTTGTAGCTCTGGACAATCCAAAACGTAACGCAACCGTCATATCATTTGTTGTTCGCTGCATGTAGTTTTTGTTTTAATCTCGTGCTCTTCTGACTTTTGGGCGTTCACAGCTGACAAAAATCTGGCCTTAAAACATATATACAGACTCATGTATCTTGGATGCACATACTAAGCAGGGACCATGCGTACTAGAAGAATGCTCCGTGCTTTGTGATTATTCTGCTCAAAATACATGGGCTCTAAAAAAAGCAAAGTTTCTTGGACAGTGCAGTGTTGTGTACTCTTAATGTTTGTTGTGTTGTTATTACTCCAGCAACAAGGCAACAAATTTCCTCGAAAAAAAAAGGCAACAAAGATAAAATCCGTTAGGTTTTTTTTTTTGAGAATCTCAAACTTTATTAACTAGTCTGAGAATAAGAAGTACACACGTCCTTCGGCGCACTGATAAGCCAAACATATCTATCAATTGTCTCATACAGGGAGCCTCTTGCTAGAGCATCCCCATTAGCATCCGACCTTCATGAACAAACTCAACTGAAAGTGAAACTATCTCCTCGTGCCTTGATATCTTGAATTACATGGCCATAAGATCCAAAGCCTTTGCCTCGGATATTTCTAACAACAGTGATATTATCATAAGCCACCCTAATTTTTTGTAGCAACAAATCTGATGCGAGCGCAAGGCTCTCTCTACACGCTACTGCCTCCATGATTTCAGGATTAGAAATACCTTCAGTTACTACAACTGAAGCTCCAACAAACATGCCTGAGGAGTCTCTTGCCACTACCGAAGCTGATGCCTTGCTCGAATTCTTCGATATGGCAGCATCGACATTTATTTTCATGATGCCCGCTGGCGGAGGGATCCATGGTGCCTCTTGTACATTCTGGTGTTGATGACTTGCCCCTAGAGGAGCTGACTGTTTCACAAGTTCCAGATCCGACATGAAACTCTTAACAAAACAGTGCGTGGATAGAGAAATTCTCATAAACAACTTGTCTCTTCGCGTACCAATAGCCCACAAAGTAACTAGTACCCGTGTAAGATCTTCATGCTTCAAGATAGTTATTATAGTATGTAACCAACCTCGAGCATCCTGAACTGGTATGGTGCATAAATGTTCAGTGATATCCTCCCTTTCCAAAGCCTATACACACTTTGCCATATGACAGTTTATCAAAGAATGTTTCCATGAGTCCAAAGCCCTGCAAATGGCATAAGTGCTTTGTGCCTTCAAATTCCTATGATGCAAGACATCCCCACAAGGAAGAGATTGTCTAGCTAATCTCCACAGGAACACCTTAATCTTCGACGGCACCTGGACATGCCACAACACAGTCCATTCCTTCTCGTCTGCCTTAGTGCTTGATCTTCCCGCCACACTATCAGAGCAGGCCGTTATATTATTTTTCCTGAGTACTAGCATCCTATAAGCTGAACGGACTGTGAATATGCCATTTTTTTATCAAATCCGTTAGTAAAAAGAAAAGCATAAATTTCGTACCCGCTAGGCCCATGCGATAAATTATTGAACGATGTGATGTGCTGAGCGCTAAATTCCCGGCCCCGTTTCCCGCAGGGTGGGCACACTGGGCCGTTTAAGGAAGATAGCCTAGCCTCCTGAAAGGGTTTGGGCCGCTTGTGGGCTGTGCCACTGGCCAGTCTGAGATCATTTCCAACGCTCCCATCCAAAAAAACACCGGACTTCCCTTAAAAAGAAAAAAAATCCAAAGAACACCGGATCTCTCTCTCTCTCTCTCTCTCTCTCTCTCTATATATATATATATATATATATATATATATATATATATATATATATATATCTTAGTTTTCTGAATTTTGAAATGATTTCAGACAATATTCTTGTACTACCAACTAGTCCAAGTGAATTTTTACTTTGGTAATTTGTTACTTATCTTTGTGTCATAACATATTAAATTTTTATCCTTACTTATAGAAAATAATTATAAATTGTTAATTATCTTTGTGCCAAAACAAATAAGATATCTCGAGTTTGTGGTTTTGTCTAATAGTTTTTTTAATTCTTGGAAAATTGCAGATTGCACCTACACACATTGCAATGAATGAAATCGGCATTCAGCAAAAAAAAAAAACTAATATAACCATCGCCCGTCGTCTGAAATGAAAATAAAATTAAGGCACCTAAATTTTAGCAAATTTCCTTTTTTCCCCTAAAATAAAATTCAGGCACCTGAATTTTAGCAAAATTTTCTCCCCCCCTAATATAAAAGGAAATAAGAAAGGACCTTTTTTGAGGGAAAAATAACATGAATACGTTCCCTCTCTTTTTGTGCTTGTCTTCGGCCGTGCCTCGTGCTTTTTCCCCTTTCTTGCATAGTCCCTTCGTCCCCAAATACTACTATTTCTAGCATATTTCAGACAGATTAGTGTGGCAAACAAAAGACCATTCTATCCTCAATTAATTTAGGTTCCACCATTTAATTATGCACGTTAAGCCATGGTTCTCTGGTTCCAACGAGCTGTATTTAATGCAAACTAAACAGACTAGATCAATTACCATGCGTCAAAGTACTACTCCCTAGAAGAAATTAAATAGGTTGGTGGACTATGAAAGTTCCAAGGAGAAATTAAATGAGCTGGTGGAGTGAGTATGTTAGTAGAAATAACAGTATTTGTGGATAAAATATTCTTCTAGAAATAGCAGTATTTAGGGACGTAGAGAGTACATATACACGGGAGTCGAATTTGTTGATGCCTATAACATTATCTTTAACCATCATCACCCAAAATACAAGACTAATTTGTTTTTTTGGGTAGCGCTATAGATAAAAGGTTTCATACCTACTTTTAGTCTTCTCCGTCAACAAGATCTTAAAAAAAAAAACACTTTCTATAAATGGGTCTCAGGGAGAGATGATATCTTAAATTTGAGTTATGCCTCTCATAATACATAAATGGTTATTTTGTATGAATACTTTTTTAGAGACTATAGGTATTGTGTTGGAGATATATTTTATTTTATATCCGGTTAGAGACAGCCTAATGTAAGCGGTCTCGGCACGGACTCTTTAGGTACAAACAAGTACATTCAGATGACGAGGGAAGCATGTTTGTGCACGATTCTTTGTCATAAAAAAACATGTTATATTTTTATTTTAGAAAACACGTGATAATTAATGAATGTATTTAAGAGTGACTATTATTTCAGCCGCAGTACCTTCGAAAAATGAGAGAGAAAAGGCGAACCTTTGTGATATGTAGATTTCATTTTGGGAGACGAAGTGATTCGGCCTTGTTTACTTCCAAATTTTTTTGCAAAATATAAATAATAGATTTTTGTTTGTATTTGACAAATATTGTCCAATTATGGACTAACTAGGCTCAAAAGATTCGTCTCGTCAATTCCGACCAAACTGTGCAATTAGTTTTTATTTTTATCTATATTTAATACTTCATGCATACGTCTAAAGATTTGATGTGACAGAAAATCTGAAAAAATTTGCAAAATTTTTAGGTACTAAACAAGGCCGTACTATGTTTGCCGCTTCTAATTAATCCAGCTATCTCTTTGGATGACAAGCGATGCGTCCATCACCGGCGAGTTGATCACTCTGACTTTATTTAACCTAAAGATTTATTACTACTAGCCTAGTTAGAATTGGCGTGCTCGGCGTGTGCAAGTATATTCAAACTACGTATATTAGTCTGAAAACATGTGTCTTTGAATTGTGCAAGTACGTTTTCTGCCAACTAATATATACAATGCTTTTATAAGTTTTATTTAAGAATACATTAATTAACTAGTACTAGAGAGGCTAACGAAGTCTTTCATATCCCTCACTTAAACCAGTCAGGACAACTTCTTAATTTGTGAGATTAACGGTGGGCCCAGTTCCTGATTGGCTAACCTCTTGCTCGCATACTGGCCAGAAAATTTATCATATTTTCAGATAAAGGTCTTGTTTAGTTCCTAAAAATTTTCAAGATTTTTCATCATATCGAATCTTTGGATGCATACAGCTCTGTTCGTTTGGCTGATAAGCCATGGTTGAAAGTACTGTTCGTTTATTTGTCGTAAGAAAAAAAACACTACTAAATGATTGATAGATTTAGCAGATAATATAAACAAAAGTGATACAATAGTTGAATCTAAAATTTTTCGGGAACTAAACAAGGTCAAATTTGAACGTTGAAAATCCTTGTACTTGTGGACTGATGGAGTAGTTTTGTAAAGTTGAACACCTGTAGAGCAGCTGCAACATGTGAATGTTAAACTTCGTGGGTGTATAGTTTTCCGATCAACAGCCATCCTAATGCACGCTGGCCCATTAATCCTAATTCCTTTCCATCATGGATCTGCGATTATGCTCATAAGTAAACTAATATCTGGTGTCGTATGAACCCAACTGCTGCTGCCTATTTTACACAGGGATAGTCAAAGTCAACCAATAAGGAGAAAGCAATAGGAGTACCGAATGGTACACAACGCAAGGCCTTGTTTAGTTCCTCACAATTTTTATAAAATTTTTTAGATTCTCCATTACATCAAATCTTGCGACACATGTATGAAAGATTAAATATAGATTAAAAAAATTAATTGTACATTTTAATTGTAATTTATGAGACAAATCTTTTAAACCTAATTAGTTCATGATTCAATAATATTTATCAAATACAAACGAAAATATTACTATGCTTATTTTGCAAAACCTTGTTTAGTTCCAAAATTTTTTGCAAAACAGGTACTGTAGCACTTTCGTTTGTTTGTGACAAATATTATCCAAACATGGACTAACTAGGCTCAAAAGATTCATCTCATCAATTCCGACCAAACTATATAATTAGTTTTTATTTTTGTCTATATTTAATACTCCATGCATGCGTCTAAAGATTCGATGTGATGGGGAATCTGAAAAATTTTGCAAAATTTTTTGGGAAGTAAACAAGGCCTTAATGCAGAGGGAAAAAAGAAAGAAAGCAAAAGAAGGCATCAATGAGGAGGGTGAGCGTGTCTATCTATTCTAAGCCGCCCATGTTGACCTTGACTCACCCACAACCAGCCGAGCCCAGAACCGGGTCAAGGCCCACCAGCAAGGCACTATCCCATCATCATCATCAGGGCCGTCGATTACCTGCCTTGGACGGCGGCGATTGCTCCATTGATGATATACGCCTACAGCAGTGCCATCGCCGTGCTGCTTCCGTAAAGCGCCGCATTTACAAGACCTGGTCCTGAGCGTACAGAGCATATCAAATGCATCATCATCGTCTGGAGCTGATGCACCTGAAGAGAGAGATGAGATCCCTGAGGATTTCGTCAGATGCGAAGTGGAAAGTTGTTCGTCTCCTGTGGTCGAAATCGAAACTCGTCAGCAGCTGGAAGGAAGCTGCAGCAGTCAAGTCAACCATGACATGAGCCATCCCGGTAAAAACTAAGGCCTTGTTTACTTTTCAGAAAAATTTGCAAAATTTTTCACATTCCCTGTCACATCGAATCTTTAGACGTATGCATTGAGTATTAAATATAGACGAAAATAAAAACTAATTGCACAGTTTGGTCGAAATTGACGAGACGAATCTTTTCAGTCTAGTTAGTCCATGATTGGACAATATTTGTCAAATACAAACGAAAGTGCTACAGTGTCCATTTCCCAAAATTTTTCGGAACTAAACAAGGCCTAAAAAGAAGCATGGCTTAATGGACTGTCAACGCTGTCGACAACGAACGGGAGGTTTGATCTCACATTTTGACCCGACAATTATGCCGTTCCTCTGTTGTGTTGTTTCTACGGGAGTCCTAGTAATTTCAGTTGTGGTTTTCTTCGAGTGTGCGTCACTGTCAGTCAGTCACTAGCGCTCTACTACACGCTTGGACATTTTCCAAGCTCCATCTATGGACTATTGGTAGCCTCACTTCTACCAGTATACAATTTTCTTCTCTGTCTCGCCCGGTCCCGGTCTCCTCCCCTGCCTGTTCTACCACTACCAGTCCTCCCACATCCTTCCTCCCCCTCTTGCCAAGACCAAGATTCACGCGAAATAAACCTTACAATTGCAGAGGAGAAGAGAAGACGCCATGGCACATGCGAGAAGGTGGAGCTGCGGTTGGCTGCCTTGATGACTAGCTAGCTGCCTCTCCGTCTGCCATCGGCCATCTCCATCGGAGAAACACAAAGGATTAAACGAATCAGAGGAGCCAGACGCCCCCCCGAATCGCCGGAAAAGATCAAGATGCGGCCTTTGCGGCGAAGCTCCGGGGATCTTGCGGCCTTCGGCTGCTGCCTCTTCCTCCTCCTCCCGCTGCTGTCCCGCGGCGCCGACATGCCGGTGGGTTCGACCCTGTCGCCGGGCAACTCGGCGACGTGGACGTCGCCCAACAGCACCTTCTCGCTCGGCTTCACGGCGTCCGCGTCCTCCCCGTCGCTCTTCGTCGCCGCCATCTCCTACGCCGGCGGAGTGCCCGTCTGGTCCGCGGGCGATGGCGCCGCCGTTGACTCGAGGGGCTCGCTCCGCCTCTCGTCCAACGGCGACCTCCAGCTCGTCAACGGCTCCGGTACCGTGCTCTGGTCGACCAACACGGGGGGTCAGAACGTGTCCGCCGCGGCCGTCCAGGAGAGCGGCAACCTCGTGCTCAAGGACTCCCGCGGCGCCACGCTGTGGCAGTCGTTCGACCACCCCACCGACACGGTGGTGATGTCGCAGAACTTCACCTCCGGGATGAACCTCACCTCGGGCTCCTACGTCTTCTCCGTCGACAAGGCCACGGGCAACCTCACGCTCCGGTGGACCAGCGCCGCCACCACCGTCACCTACTTCAACAAGGGGTACAACACCTCCTTCACGGGGAACAAGACGCTGACCTCGCCCACGCTCACGATGCAGACCAACGGCATCGTCTCCCTCACCGACGGCACCCTCACCTCCCCCGTCGTCGTCGCCTACAGCAGCAACTACGGCGAGAGCGGCGACATGATGCGGTTCGTCCGCCTCGACGCGGACGGCAACTTCCGCGCCTACAGCGCCGCCCGGGGCAGCAACACCGCCACGGAGCAGTGGTCGGCGGTGGCGGACCAGTGCCAGGTGTTCGGCTACTGCGGCAACATGGGCGTGTGCAGCTACAACGGCACGGCGCCGGTGTGCGGGTGCCCGTCGCAGAACTTCCAGCTCACCGACGCTTCCAAGCCGCGCGGCGGGTGCACGCGCAAGGCCGACCTCGCCAGCTGCCCCGGCAACTCCACCATGCTCCAGCTCGACAACACGCAGTTCCTCACCTACCCGCCGGAGATCACCACGGAGCAGTTCTTCGTCGGAATCACCGCCTGCCGCCTCAACTGCCTCTCGGGAAGCTCCTGCGTCGCGTCCACCGCGCTCTCCGACGGCTCGGGCCTCTGCTTCCTCAAGGTCTCCAACTTCGTGAGCGGCTACCAGTCGGCCGCGCTGCCCAGCACGTCTTTCGTCAAGGTCTGCTACCCGCCGCAGCCCAACCCGGTCCCGGGCAGCACCACAGGCGCGCCGTCGCGGGGCGGCCCCGGCGTCCGCGCCTGGGTCGTCGCGGTCGTGGTCCTGGCCGTGGTCTCCGGTCTGGTGCTCTGCGAGTGGGCGCTCTGGTGGTTCTTCTGCCGGCACAGCCCCAAGTTCGGTCCGGCGTCGGCGCAGTACGCGCTGCTGGAGTACGCGTCGGGCGCGCCGGTGCAGTTCTCGTACCGCGAGATGCAGCGGTCCACCAAGGGGTTCAAGGAGAAGCTGGGCGCCGGCGGGTTCGGCGCCGTGTACCGCGGCGTGCTGGCGAACCGGACGGTGGTGGCGGTGAAGCAGCTGGAGGGGATCGAGCAGGGGGAGAAGCAGTTCCGGATGGAGGTGGCCACCATCAGCAGCACGCACCACCTCAACCTGGTCCGCCTCATCGGCTTCTGCTCCGAGGGCCGGCACCGGCTGCTGGTGTACGAGTTCATGAAGAACGGGTCGCTGGACGCGTTCCTCTTCGGCGGCGACCGCGACGCGCCGCCGCCGGGCGGGAAGATGCCGTGGCCGACGCGGTTCGCGGTGGCCGTCGGCACGGCACGGGGCATCACGTACCTGCACGAGGAGTGCCGCGACTGCATCGTGCACTGCGACATCAAGCCCGAGAACATCCTCCTGGACGAGCACTTCAACGCCAAGGTGTCCGACTTCGGGCTGGCCAAGCTGGTGAACCCCAAGGACCACCGCCACCGGACGCTCACCAGCGTGCGCGGCACCAGGGGTTACCTGGCGCCGGAGTGGCTCGCCAACCTGCCGATCACGGCCAAGTCCGACGTGTACAGCTACGGGATGGTGCTGCTGGAGACCGTCAGTGGCCGCCGCAACTTCGACGTGTCGGAGGAGACCGGCAGGAAGAAGTTCTCGGTGTGGGCGTACGAGGAGTACGAGAGGGGAAACCTCGCCGGCATCGTCGACAGGAGGCTCCCCGCGGAGGACCTCGACATGGCGCAGGTGGAGCGCGCTGTGCAGGTGAGCTTCTGGTGCATCCAGGAGCAGCCGGCGCAGCGCCCGTCCATGGGGAAGGTGGTGCAGATGCTGGAAGGGGTCATGGAGCTGGAGAGGCCGCCGCCCCCGAAGTCGTCCGACAGTTTTCTGAGCACCACCACGGCCACCAGTGCCGTCAGCTCCAGCATGGTCTCGACGGTCGTCTCGTCGGGGGCTCCGGTCGCGCCCGCGCCATCGCCCACCCTGGAGCAGGAGATGGCGCTGGGCCGCTCCGAGTCGGCCAGGAACCGTGAGCGCGTGTCGCGGCAGCTGCTGTCGCCGCAGCCGTACATGACGATGTGAAAAGGCGCGTGTGCGTCATCCTCATCCGATCCATGGCAGAGATCATCATCATCCGGCGAACTGGATAGCAAAGCAAAATGATCACACGCAGGCATCCATTCCCAGGAAGAGGAAAATGTACAGATTTGTAGAGCGGTTAGGGAATCGACGATATGATTTGCTCTAAGCTCTGGCTGGCGAACCTTGGCGGCAGAACAAACTGATCTTTCACTGGTACTGTGGCTTCCATATGGCAATACTATGTAATTGTAAGCTTCAAATTCAGATCGAGCTTGATGTTGAGCAATGCAATTTGTACAAAATAACCGGCATATTTTAGTATGGACTGTTTGTTTCAAAAACTGATGCAGTAGTTTTTTTAATAACAATTTTGTTTACCTCATCAAGGGAAGTTCAGAGCAGCTCTTGAGGCAAATAGATTGTATCATAAATAAATTCATAATAATAATGCGGAGCTGTTAGAGAGTTTGACTATCAGTACTGAATATTGTTGCACTTCTCCTTTTTGTTTTTCTAGAGAAAAACTGTTTTGGGTCTCCTGTGTTTCTCGTCTCATCAGTCACTACTCACCAGTCGCCACACTGCCAGGGGATCATTCAGCGAAACATCTCGGTCAGCTTCTGTGCGGTTCAATGCTAGGGGGATCAAGATGCATCTTGCGCCAAGTTGTCAAAGCAAGTGGCTTGGCCTGGCCACTTGCTTTTCAGATCGAACCCTAATTCAGGGCTACGATCTGATTGGAACGTACTGCAAACTGCCAAGCCATTGGCCAAAGACCAATAGAGTACGCTGGCGTGTTTAATTCAGATTCAGATAGGGAAAGAGTAGGTCTGGTGCATTTGCCATTTGGTAATTTCAGAGTCCTTGCTCTGCGCACGTGCTCTGAGAAATGTTGTCTCGCCCAACAAACAAACAGGAATGTTCATTTCGCCACCCAGGTTTCTAACTTATAAATTAAAGTTAACTTAAATGACAGAAATGGTTCCATAGTGTAGTGGTTAGCACTCCAGACTTTGAATCTGGCGACCTGGGTTCGAATCCCGGTGGGACCTTTTAATTTCCCATTAATTTTTTTTTGGTCTTTAAAATTCACGTTCTGATTAGCTGGTTTCTCATACAGACCCGCCATGCTACTAGCCAAATTAGCACCAAAAAAAATTGACACATTAAGACCAATGTAATGTAATGTAAAACGTGCCGACTGAAACTGCTACTGGATGGTAACCTTCTCTTTTCCGTGTCAAAACAAAAGGGCCAGGTCAACTTACATCATCACTAACAAAGTAGGCGACCAAACTGTGAAGTGTCAACACCACAGTTTAACCCAGCGATGACCACCTGCTTTGAAAGGCAAGGCTGACTCAAACACGAAATTGCACACCCGTTCTGCGTTTAGTGGCTAGACTTTGTCAAATCCACGGATCAATTTGACCGCAACAAAGCTGTTAGTATTGTCAACAGTTCTAGATACGCAGTAGCCAAGAGTCGTGATTACTGACACAAGAAAACCTGTTGCCTGCTGGTGGCTTGCCTTCAGGGTTGGCCGGTGTATCGCACTTTTCTGTACACAATTTGCGGGGTCTTTTGTCGGAATGCTTCCAGATCACCTCCGAAGAAGGGAAAGAGTTGAGCTAATAATGAGAGACCATATCTTTTGTTCAAAGCTAATCTAGTATTCCACCCAGTTGACATCCAAATCCTTCAGCTTCAGGAGCCATTTCTGGGCATCTGGGGAAACATTGCCTTTATCAGGTTTCACCCCGTGCTTCTTTGTCATCTCAGATGGGGATTCAGACCGGCTCTCGTCATCCAAGTCGCCTTGCCTTCTAGGACGTCTTAGTTTAAGAGAGAGAAGGCGTGAAACCTCCTGCACCCCACCCCATTTTTCCAATGCCCGAGCAATGTCGTAACGACCTACCAACAGAGCATGAAAATCATTTCAAAAGCCAGACAAGGAAACTTCATGACACGACACCAATCTAACTTGCACATCTAACCTGACAACAGGAGCCAATTTTCTGTTTTTCATGTAATGATGGTATAAAGCTAAAGACATTTGTGCTAAAATGGATAAAACAGCAGCATGAAAGTGCCACAATACTTTTTTTTAAAAAAAAAAATCAACAATGGGCTACAGATAATACCTGCCCTCTCAAAAGATTTTCTACTTGGCATATAAGAAGGATCCATCCCCCAACTTTTCTGGAACCGGCTGATCTGTATATAGTGATCAGATGCTGATGTCAGAAGTTGAAGAAAAATGTTGAATACAGCATATGACGTTATAAAATTCAATGGATATAGTCACCGAGTGCTAGCTTTCATTCATACTAGAAATATAAGGGGACAGTTTTAACTCTGTTTGCAATATATGGTGCAAAACTATTCAAAGAGTAAAAACATGGTTATACCTGTATTCTTGTGCTAGAATGGATATCTGATAAGCACAGAGGAGGGAGCTAAAGATATATAGTGTTACCTCTTCTTGCAAGTTCTCCAGATTATCCCAATAGCCTCTTGGTTTTCGATTTTTGTAAGAAAGAGAAAGGTTCATTATGCTGGCAATCTTCCGGAACCCACCCATTCGTGTTATTGCCTTCTCGATATCCACCCTTCCATGAGACCGGAGATGCTTTCTCTTAGGCATGAAACCATACTGACCATATTCTGCAATGAAATTCTCAAGCTCTGATTTTAGGACCTCAATGTCCTTTTGCAACCCTGGGACTTTTGGTCTCTGCTTCATGGTACTGGATGAGCAAGACACAGATGCTTGCTCAGATTGCCTGCTTTCAGCATGATAAGCATCTGGGTCTATGGACACATCAGAATGAGCTGTGGAGTTGCTACCCTTGGCTCCAGCCTTTTCAATATAATCACGGATTGCACACAAGTTTGATGGAAGATCTTCATATATGACCTGTAACAGATTGATGAAAATGAACAGTCTGCTTTACTATCTCTAAAGACATTAAACTTTATCAAAGCATTCAGCTGAAATAATCATCAAGGCACCACATATAATTAATCCAAGTAAGAGCACAAAAAAATCAGCCTATTGTCAAAAGCAAGTAAAAAATGTCAGAAACCATGATAAAAACTTTTGGTGTCCTAACTGCTACAGAATGTAGTCACCTGGAATTTGAAGAGCTGAAGATACAACATGACTTGTAAAACAAATGCTGTTAAAATAGCTTCAAGTTTTTAATTTGAATATTTGAGAAGCGTAAGCCACCAAGAAAATGGAAAACCGATCCCTATTAGGTTCTTTAGAGATAATTAAGTTTAAACCAACCAAATACGAAAATTTAACTATACTAAGCTTATACCATTTGAGAAGGCATGAAGTATATACCCATTACCATGCAAAGCACTTTACAGTGTGCACATAAAAGCCTACTTTAACCATCTTAAGCTAACAAGTGAAATGTTATATGAATTAAAGAAAATGCATATGTGGCTTACCTCTTCAAGGATAGACTCAGAGAGAAAGGTGTCCCTATGCATCTTAGTCTCAACCATGTACTTCAACAGGGTGTGCTGATCCCCAAGTTGTTCTAAGCGCCATTTCCCTTTAAACGAGTAAAAATCACCCTCAACTTGTTCAAACCTGATCTCTTGCTCAAATTTTTCACGAAGATCCATAACAACACGGGCATGAAGGACCATATACAGCAGGCCTTTGCAACCCTCCTAGAAAAACGATTGCAAAAGATATAATGCTTGAAAAAGGAAACGAAGACTATCAGACTGAATATACAGAACTTTCTTTCAGATGAGCACCATGAAAACAATCGAGTGAACCGAAACCAGGATGCAAGAGAAAACTGTGTATGACTTGAGGACTTTTTTATGCTGTGTAGTAAAAAAAAGGACAACCTAAGCCTACTTCATATGTTCTAGTAAAAACAGTTAACCACAAAATATGACAGAAGAGAACCACATATTCTACCTGCATTATGCGGACCTTGTTATTATCACGAAGAACAATCCTACTGATAGCCAGGTTTGGTACGAATCTATCAAATGATTTTTGTTAGATCATACCTGTAATAAAATAAGAATGTGAACTCAAAAGAATGTAGAAGATAGAACTACTTACTCGGGCAAATTCTCATATGCTGTGAGAACATTCCATACCTCCCGAACTGGTGCTTTCACAGTGATACTAGCAAAAACACACCTATGAGCCCCCTCATGTTCCTTCATGCACACGTATCACAAGATAAGACAAAACTTTAATGCCCTTCCCTTGATGGCTAAGAATCCAATAAGTAATGATATAAGTTTAGTAAATTACCAACATGCCATCAAATCTTCGAAGATGGATCTCATCTACCACGCAAGGCCTATCAATTCTGCATACATTTCCATATACACCCCATTTGCTAATCAATTCAGAAGCAGGTGATGGAAGCACACTGTTAACACCAGAAGTGGGAGGTGCTTCTTTAAATTTACTAGAAGAAGTATCAACTGTCCTACTACGGAAGTTATCAAGCTGAGAAGAAGTAGATGATGGCTTCAAGTCCTCAACAGAGAATTTTCTCGAACCACAACTTTGATTTTCCAGATAAATCTTTTCAGCTCTACAAGCCAAGGCACCAAGATTTACAGGAAGATCTGACCTTATAATCTTTTCAAGAAATATAGCCGGGAAGTTAAATCTTGGTATCACATTAACTTCATACAGCAAAACTGCACTAGAGGACCTGATAGCAGACAAAAGCAAAATAGGGCATATTAGACTTAATCTTTTTTTTCGCTCACAAGAAGTAGGAGAGCTTCACGGGGTTGAAAAGATAAGCTAGTGATGAACTTAAGCTGGATGTTCATCAAAAGAAAATCAATAATAAGGTAGTATACTACTATATAAGATACATATATTTATGTCTTTATTGGTTTACCTCCCATCCCACTTATCTGAGCAAAGAAAAATGATCACCAGATGCATACCTTGGACCAGATCTTATGGACCATTTTCCTTCAAACTTCTTGAAGTCACCATCTACCATCGAGAAATGGAGTTCTCGCCCATTAATCTGAAAGCATAATCATGAACGAATAATCAAGTAAGGCAATATAACTTAATATAGAATAGAAAATGGAGGAGATCCATCATCGTTTTTCAGATTTGCTAAATCTAACTCATACAACTAAGAAATATATCAGAGAGAAACACAATAGCGTAGCTCCACAGCAAGAAGAACAACACATGCTGCAAAAACATAAATGTTGCATTCACACTCTCGTGGACTGGCCAACTGATCATCCACTAGTACTTTTCAGTGGCATTTCACATAATGACATAACATTGTCGCCTTGTCGGTGATGTCAAATGTTGGATACTCCAAAACTGTTCCATTGCAATTTAGCAGTTATAATGGAAGTCAATCTGCGACAGCACGTACGGAGTCATGGATTTCCTGGAGATCCAACACGACACGCGCCTCAATGTGCCAGTACAACGCTTGCTGCAGGCCTCTCTGCTCCAGCCATATCCGCCCTTCATGCGGGCACGGAATCGTCCCACTGCAAGCAGGCACGAACAAAATCACCCCACCTTCAGAATGCGGGCTTGATGAGGGCACCATCAGTGCAATCACAGCTCAGAAGCGACAAATCGAGACGAGAAAAATGCAGACCTCTGGACGAGGTTGGGGATGAAGTCGGCGAGGCGCTCGTAGTCGGTGATGACCTGCCAGAGGGTGTCGACGTCGGCGGCCACAGGCACGGACGCGAGCACCCGCCGCTCCCGCCACGACACCACGTCGACGTCGCACTTGACGCCGCGCGCCGACGCGGGGGACCCGGCCTCCGACGCGCCCGCGCGTCCTCCGTGGTAGTGCTGGTGGTCGGCGCCCCAGTGGTCCCCTGTGGCGGCCGCGGCCGAGGCGGCGACGGAGCGCCCGGAAGGGGCCCGCGAGAGCGCGGCCGGCGCGGAACGGAGAGCCCCGCGCGCGCGAGGGCTAGGGCTCGGGATCCCCGGGAGGAAGGAGGCGGTGGGCGAGGCGAGAGCTCTCATCGCTCGTGCGCTCGAGTCGAGCGGGAGAGTGTACTTGCCCACTGGGAGTCGTGTCGAGGAAGGAGACGGAGACGCGCGTGGTGACCGGAGCCGTTGCCTCTGGCTCTCGCTGTCTCGAAGGACCGCCGGAGTCTCTGCTGAGTGGGACCAGTGGTATGGTCCCACGTGTCGGTGGCGTGGCTTGGGTCGACGGCGACGAGCGATTGTTTCTGTTGCGACGGTGAGAGGCGAGCGGGGGATGTGTGGCGGGAAGGCGAGGTGGCACCGTAGCCACTCGTGGCGCGTGGGGACGGGCCCCACGTGTCAGTATTGTCAAGTTGGATGAATCTTCTGTGGGGTTGGGATGTCAGTGCGTGTGCAGTCCAGGCTCCCATGTGTGGTGACTGGTGAGCGGGCAGCGGGCCGACGTGGCCCGTCCTGCGCCTCCCGCGCGGCGAAATCTTGGTTTTTTTTGAGAGGATGCGGCGAAATCTTGGGCCCAGTTAGCAAAATGTTGGTAATACTTTTGTTTTTATTTGACAAATATTATTTAATTATAGATTAGCTAAACTTAAAATATTTATCTCATAATTTACAGGCAAACTGTATAATTAGTTTTTGTTTTCATTTATATTTAATGCTTCATGCATATACCGTAAGATTCGATGTGATGAGAAAACTTAAAATTTTTTGAAAACTAAACAAGGCCTTAGTTCACCCCAAAAACAAAAAAACTTTTCAAAATTCTTCGTCACATCGAATCTTGCGGTACATGCATGGTGCATTAAATATAGATGAAAACAAAAACTAATTGTACAGTTTACAGGTAAATCGCGAGATAAATCTTTTGAGCTTAGTTACTCCAAACAATATTTGCTAAATAAAAACGATAATGCTACAGTATCCGAAATCCAAACGACCAGGCCCAGTCGCTGCTTAGCACGCAATGGACCGACCGACGGACATCGGGCTGGGTCGTCCAGTTGCAAACATAAACCGGCCAAATCTGGAGGCCCAGCCAAAACAATTCTACACCGCAAGTTAAAATTGAGCAGAAAAAATATACTAAACAATGTTCAATATCATCTAGTACTATATTTAAAATTATAAAATACTGAACAATATTGAAACGTGAAAACTGAACGATACTGAATTCTGTTGTGTGCCTTGTGTGTGCATAGTACTCCGTGCTAATTATTGCTTGTAATAATGGAAAAACACACATTTGAGCCTAATAAAATGGAAACTCTCAGAAAATACAGAACAAACTGAGGCCTTGTTTAGTTCCCGAAATTATGGGCCGAAATGCAAAAAATTTTGCAATTTGGCCTTTTGGAAGTAAACGAGCCCGAAATTTTTTGGGCCAATTTCGCAGGCCGAAACGGCGGCTCTAGCAGCCCAATTCCAGGGCGCGGTCGTTCTTTACCCGGGCGCCGCGTGAAACCCTAACCCGGCCGCATTCGCCCACCCGCCGCGCACACCGCCCGCCGCGACGCTCTCCTCTCTCGCGTTCCTTCCCTCCGCCGCCGCGACGCTCTCCTCTCCCCCCGTTCCTTCCCTCCGCCGCCGCGAGGCTATCCTCTCCCTCCGCCGCGACGCTCTCCCCTCCCTGCTGCACTCATCGACGCCCAAACATCCACGGCCGCCCGCGAGCGGTGTTTTACGCGGCCACCCGCACGAACCCTAGCCCTGCTCTCCTCCGTCGCGTCCGTGCTCCACCAGTAGATCCACCCTTCTCGTGTACTCTCCTCTCCTGTTCCTTGCGAACCATGGCCGGGCATGGCAGCGGCGGCTTCGACGGCGACCAGGGTGCCTTCAACCGGAGCCACAACAGTGGATCTGGGGCCGGCGGCGTGACGCGGGACTTCTGGGACTCCTCCGGTCCAAGCCCCTTCGGCTCAGGCGCTGGTTCAAGCTCGTACCCGAACCCGCACCTAGGGTTCGACGGCCTGGACATCAACGCTGGCGAGGAATGGGCGCCAGAAGACGTGGACGACTACGCCGAGCATCTCCGCGGCAGCAGGGACCTCATGCCGCCTCCCGTTCGAGCTCCGTCGGTCGGCGGTTCGCGGCGTCCGTTGTTCCACCCGCCTCGGCAAGCGCCATCAACCGAGCCTTCACCCGACGACGGCTTCGGCGGCCGGCTGTCGCCTGACGGGGGCAGCAACCCCCGATCTGCACGCACGCCATCACGAGGCCGAGGACGCGGTCACCGCGCACACGCATCGGCCGGGAAGGTACAAAACACCCTGCCCCATCTTTCTAAATGTTCCATGTTGTATACTAGTAGTAGTAGGAAACGCGCGGCCCTGCGCGCGATCAGTAAATGTTTGTTGAACTTTGCTTGAAAATGATGTACATGTCCTGGGTGTGGATATACGTGTAGATATTTCTGTGCATATGAAAACATCATTATTCACACAGATTAGTATACACGGTTTTCATAGTCAAAAGCCGCAGGCCTGAGAGACTGTATGATGTCAGATATGAGGAAATCCTCAAAGATTGTATGATGGCAGCATTGTAGTTAATTACAAAATATGGGGGCTGCAGTACTTTCAGGCAATGCTTTTGTTGTATTGTGTTCCTTAACAAAGACGAAAGGACAATCTTAACGGAAGATCATACAGAGAATGATTTATTTTTGTTTACCTCCCAGTCTGAGATGTGCAACCATTTCAGAGTCTTAGATTTGCAATCATCTTGCCAGTCATGAGTTCTCTTGCTTAAGTTTATCATCATGAGCATTCCGGATCAAGTCTTAGACCTGGAAAAATAAAAGAGAGCATGCAACATTCTGCCTAAGATAAAACTTAAGATAGACCATTCATTATAAAATTCTATATATATTGTGTCGAGTTCAGGATGACATATTAATGAACCAATATTTTAAATTCAGAGGAATTACCCTTGGGACAAAATTTCCCATTTTATCTCTTAGCTTCAAATGCAAGATAAAAACAAAAGCAAATAGGTGACATTAGTAGTTACCTGTTTTGTCACCTGTTTTTGTTGTGTTGCCTGACATCCATTTATGTCCACCAATATTTGCGGTGTGTTGAATTTTATTAGTTATCCCATATGTTTCTAATGAAATAGCAAATGTAAGAATTCAGCGACTATCTACAAGTTGTGAGTTAGCACAAACTTTTGATAATTGATAGGCGTCGCGTTTACATTTGTATAGGTGAATAGGTTCCTTTTTCTCTTGCTGTATTCATGGCTGAGTGAACTGATGCCACTGTGCATGTCGAGTTGTACTATAGGTTCCTTCATTCATGTTATATAAAATTTCCCCCGATCTGCACAGTGCATGTTGAATTTGCCGTCATAGTCTTCTGCAATTATGACATTACGTTATTCATGTTATATATAATTTGTGCTCTCGGTTATCACGGTTTAGGTCCACAAGAGCAAAGCAAATTGGACAACCGATAACCTAACGAAGTACTGCGAATGCTATGTTCTAGAGATGCACTATGGGAATTGCCCTGGAGGCCAAATGAACAAATTTGGGTGGAAGGGGTTGAGCAGTAGGTACTATGCTGCCACAGGTTTGCTGCATGATAGGGAACAATTGCAGGGCAAGCAGAGGACCCTTAAGAAGCTGTGGAGGTTCTGTAACCTTGCACGTACTCACACTGGAGTTAACATAGATGCTGACGGGTTCATCCAGGCTACAGACAAGTGGTGGAACGACAACGCTACAGTATGTGTGTCATGGACTATACATTGGAATTCACTTATACAGCTCCAACAATATGTAACTGTTGCACTGCCTGCAGGAATCCGAGTTCATGAAGATTAGGTCAACTGGACTGCCTCCGTACTTAGATCAGCTTGATCAGATGTTTGCCGGGAACACAGTGGACGGCTCCTCATCGTACGTTCCAGCTGCTGGTCCAACAACTGAAGTCCAAGAAGTTTCATCTGATGACGAAGGAGCAGATGAGGAGGACACCCGTACCCCTATGAGCCTTGGGACCAAAAGGACAGGAAGCACTAGCACAACTGCAACGAGCCCCAACAAGAAGACCAAGAACACATACGCGAGGGTCATGAACCAGCACATGAACTCGCATTTGGAGCTTGCTAGAGAGAGGCTGGAGGTTCACAAGAATGCCCTTCAGAAAAAAGCACATGACAAGGACGCCGCAAGGACATCTGTGAACTGGAAAATAGCTGAGTGCTCTAGGATTGCTGAGCATGAGCTTGGCATTTCTCGAGACACGCCAGCCCTGTTGGATGGACTCCTTGCTCTGGCAGAGAATGAAGCACAGATGGATTTGTTCCTTTCGTCAAGTTAGACAGTGAGGATACGAATCATCCAGAAGCTCGCCAGCAACCCTCCGCCGGTGGACCCCTAGAACACCTTCCTTCTAATGCATGTAGCAATGGCGCAGTAGTTCCACTGACAGTAGTTGCACTGACAGTGTAGAACCTTTTGCTGGAGATGAGGGCCAATGCTTTTGGTTTAGGGTTGTATGTTGTAGTGCGTACGTGTGTGTGGTTTTATTTCTTTCTTTTCAAGAACTATGAACTCTATGTTGTCATTTGTTTGGAAAGACCTTTGAATGTACTAATTTGTTTGATCACCAATCTTTGTTGCATTATGAATTTGTATGTGCTACTATGCTACTTTTGGGCCATTCTGGTAACCTTGAATGTGTTGTACCATGTGCTGACTAGTCTGTGCTGTAATTGTGGCAGGCTAAGATTTCTTGGTATGATGCACGAAGGGAGGAGTTGCTGCAGCAGTTGGAGAAGGAAGAAGATGAGTTGCTGGATGAGATGATGGAAGATGCTGAGGAGGATGAGTTCATCTTTGGTATGTACCAATATGCAATGCACATAGACAAGTACATGTGTAGAGCTGACTATAGAGTTCCTAAAATGAGTGGCATTGAATGGGTTCATGCTAAGACGGCCAGTGAGAAGTCATGTTACAACATGTTTAGAATGACCCCTACAATGTTCTTTACCTTGCATGAGCTTTTATGTGCTAAGTACGGTCTGAAATCGACTACCAAGTCGACTTCTTTTGAGGCTCTAGGCATGTTCTTGTGGATGGTTGGGGCACCACAGTCTGTTAGGCAAGCTGAGGACAGATTTGAGAGGTCTTTGGGGACTGTGTCAAAAATGTTCAACAGAGTCTTGAATAGCCTTGTGCAGCTAGCAGCAGACATCATTAAGCCAGTTGACCCAGAGTTTAGAACACTGCATCCAAGGCTTACAAATCCTAGGTTTTATCCACATTTCAAGGACTGCATAGGGGCCATAGATGGAACTCATGTCCAATGTGTAGTGCCAAATGACATGTTTGTTCAGCACTTGTGCCGCAAGGGAATCACTACACAAAATGTCATGGCTTGTTGTGACTTCGACATGAGGTTCACCTTTGTGAATGTTGGTTGGCCTGGATCTGTTCATGACATGAGAGTGTTCAATGACTCGACAACAACATATAGCGCTGTGTTCCCACATCCACCTCAAGGTACTGACTATTTCATACACATGACTGATTCTAATACTTGATGACACTGTGCCTAACTGATTGTCTGTTGATGCAGGGAAATACTATCTCGTGGACTCGGCCTATGCGAACAAGCAGGGGTACCTAGCTCCTTACAAAGGCAACAAGTACCATCTGCAGGAGTTCCGTGACGGGTCCGAGCCACAAGGTAAAGAGGAAATCTTCAATTATGCACACTCTAGCCTTAGAAATGTTATTGAGCGGGCATTTGGAGTTTTGAAAATGAAGTGGCGCATGTTGCAAAAGATCCCTCCATACGCACCTCACAAGCAATCCAAAATAATTGTTGCATGTATGGCCCTACATAATTTTATGAGAAGCAATGACATAGCAGATAAGCACTTCCATAGGTGTGACAATAATGAGAACTATGTGCCGCGACAAGCGTATGAGAATCAGCCACCTCCTGAGGTTGTCGAAGATGGTCCAAACCCGATGGCTGCATTCCGTGATTCGCTTGCTTATGCTATGGCAACTGGTTCGTAAAACTGTTGTGATTGTTCACATGTTTGTTTATTTCATTATTGCGGTTTGTGAGTATTTTTTTACGACAGTTTTGAATTCATGCGAGTATCTGTGAATGTTTGAGGACATATATGAGCTGTGATGTTTACTGTAACATTGTTGAGCCCATTATGTGGTTGTAATAGGAAATAAAAGTTGTAATAGGATGATCACAGTTTTTTTTAATAAAGTGTGCATGAACATTGCCTGTGATTTTGTCTATGCTTCAATCTATGCTTGTTGTGCATGTGCATGGGGTTGCATGGCAACCATTTAATGCAGCTGCATGACTTGCAGTTTTGCAAAATTTTTTGGTAAGTAAACAGGAAAACCAAAATACAAAATGTCAGTATTTTGGTGTGCTGCACATTCTGTTTGGGATTTTACAATTTTGCAAAAAAGTTCAGGAACTAAACAAGGCCTGACTTGGGCCGCCACTCCCTAAATTCGCTAGGCCCAACGCCTCCCTCCAGTCTCTTCCCCGTCCAGTCCCTTGACCCAGCGTCGATTTCAAAACCCGCGAAACCAAGCACGGCGTCACGAGTCACGACCGCACCAACCCCAGAGGCGGCAAAGGCGGTCTCTCTCGGGCCCGGGCACTAGCGGCGATGTCGGCGGCGGCGAAGGCCAAGGCCAAGGCGAGCGGCGGCAAGCGGGCCGCGGCGTCGAAGGACCCCGCCGAGGCGCTCGTCTCAGACAAGAGGCGGCGGGAGCGCGGTGGCATGGACGACTCCGACCACGAGTTCGACAGGTGCCTTGCCTTGCCTGCTCCTCCCCCCTCGCCTATCGTG
Organism: Sorghum bicolor; assembly: GCF_000003195.3. NCBI lineage: Eukaryota > Viridiplantae > Streptophyta > Magnoliopsida > Poales > Poaceae > Sorghum > Sorghum bicolor. Next base: position 1,718,508 of record NC_012870.2, read on the forward strand.
TTCGCTGCTTTGGATTCGCCGCGGTCCGGGAGCGAGGCCGTTGGTTCGAATCGGGGCGGCGAAGCGAGGGTTTTCGTTCCTAGTAACTGCGCCTCCGTTCCGTGACAATTTTTTTGGGGGGAACTTTAGCGCTATTGATCGATTCCTCTCTACACATTTCATGATCCCGGGCGTGCTTTCAATGTGATTGGTGGAGGCAGTGACATGAAGGAGATCGTCACGCTGCTGAAGCAAATCAAGGACAAGGCCCACAAGGACGGCCAGAAGAAGACCGAGCAGGCCATTTCCAGGTGATTACGGTCTCCATCCCCGCGCATCCACCTAGCATTTTGGTACTAGTAGCGACTGTTCTGTCAGTGTACGTAATACAGCAGTGTTTTACATAATACAGCGTTTTGGTCAGATGTTTGTGTGTGCAACTGTTCTGTTTGCTCCAATAGTCCAATCCAATCGAGGGAGATTTGGTGTGGTTTGGTGCATGGCAAGCAGCACATCTGGTTAAAATCTGCAGATTTTACACAAAACGTCTGATTGACATCTGATGTAGTACTCTACTATGGAAGACATGTGTTGGTGATACTCGCTGTGTTGTGTCTGATTTGTGCACTTCAGATGGCTGTGCTTCATACACAGTTTAGCAGGGCACCTCTCATGGGTGTCAAGTTGTTTGCCAATTCCTGGGTGCTTTAGTGAATCACTGGTTGTTGTAGTTCACAACTAGAGAGTTTGTTGTCCCTTGGTCTCATGCTAAAGGGAGCACTATTACTGACTGAAGTGAATCCACCTATGGTGTCTGGCAAGTAGATTGAGACTGGAGTTCATGAACAATGGCATCATGGAATCTTATGTCTGGATGTTGTACTCGTTGCAGGGAGCTATCTTGAGTACATTGCTAACAAGTTTTGGTATCTTTCAGCGTGGCAACAGAGATTCAGACTATGGTACAAGACACCAAGACTAGGCTTGAGAAGGAAAGGTGAGCAAATAACTAATCCATATCACCAGCCTTCCAGTGACTTCACTAGAGAAATACATTAGCTCCTGCAGCGAAATCTGATGTGCTCCTTTTTAGTTGTAGCTAGAACTGAAACAGGTTCTTGGTAATAAATACTGTGAACACCCTGAATGGAATGTGCCCCTGACAATTGTTTTATGTGCGTGCACAGGCAGAGTTTTCTGAAAGCATTGTCAAAGACTTCAAAAGAGGTCTGGAATTGTACTTGATGCTTCAATGTGCTTCTGGTTACTAATCTGATCAGATTTTGGTTAATGGAAGATTCGTTTATATGTTATGCAGTGCGAAGGTTTGTTGAAGAATGAGTACACCAAATTTCAAGCAACACATGACAAGTTCTGCAAAGACAAAGCTGCACACATACAGAATTTCAAAGGTACGCCAGATAAGAGCTAAGCTGACACCTATTGTGATATGCTGACATGCTGTATTGTTATCATCTAGCATATCTTTATCTAGCTCATGTCATGCTCGAGCAGGTCTGGTACCATCCTTAGTTTGTTCATCATGAATATGACACATTTAGATCATGACTCCAGATATTCTGTGTCCACAATTGAGTTGTGCTGTTTGCCTATTTTTTTAATTATATGACCAGAGGAATTCTATAGGCAAGCTCACCTAAGGAAGCTCCAGTGTACGCATATGCTTAATCTGCTAGCAGTTTTGCAGCTAGTAAATGCAATCATATAGCCTGTGTTGTACCTATGCTGTCACACACTCACACTTTCCTATAATTCATGATTTAGAAGGGATAATATGTTAATGTGAAATCACCCATTGAGCACTGTGCTGTGCCTATATTGCCTCACTTTCCTCTTCACTGAGGTAGTTGTTGTCATCAGTTATCATCATTTTTAATTGACCTATCTATGTACTGTTTTCTGCAGACCTGTTCTCAAAGTTTGAAGATGATAAAGAGAAATTGCTTGTGCAGTATGAACTGCAGAGTAAGTAGTAGATGGCTAGTTCCTTCAGTTGTGTTTATGAGTTTGCTGCTTTGACATGCTGCCTTTTAACAGGGAAGAAGGAGAAGGCTACTCTATCTGAACTTGAGAAAACATTTTCAGAGAAGATAGCAAATGCAGAAGAATCCCTGAAGAAGATGAAGCAGGTAAATGTCACAACATGCATGATTTTCACATTGCTGATCTCATCACCATGCATCGTTACTGTGACTAAACTTTGCATGGTTTATTAACCATAATAATCAGTTCACTAATTATGCATTCATGCTTGACAGGACGACAAATCAATCCACATCCTTCGCAAGTCCATTGGCTCATTTCTGAGTGGCGACCCAGATGATCAGTCTGGTCAAGATGATGACTGAAGCTGCTGTCACCAAATGGTTTCTAGTTTGAGATCTATGTGGATAATATGTTATTGGAGAATATATATCATCAGTGCATAGGGGAGGCAAAGATACATATAGGGAGTTGATAGTTTGTGACTGCACAACTCGTGTGCTTAGTTTTCATTGGCTCGGGCTGTGATGTTATGGAGAATGATTGCATTATTAATTTGGTGGATTTTAGTACTCTACAGCAAGAGGTTTAGATTGTGCTAGGTTGGAAAGGCATTATCTAGTTGCACCATTGCAAGTGCTATACTTGGCCGGGACGCTTTACAATTTGGTCAGCATCTGCTCTCCTCATGCCACAGCCCACTGCAAACCAAGTTCTCCTTTATCAATATTCAGTAATAAAATATATACGAAAATTTGCAAATTCACTAAAGCATACATGTCATTGCAAATTCATATGTTTTTGAAGGAATGCAAAAGCAAAAGAACAGGAGATTTACACACACATACTTCACCGGCAAAACAAAAAAAAAAGGTTGAGATCGTCGTCAATCCACGTGTCTTGAAGTTGTGGTGGTAGCATCTCCTGTATCAATATTCAGTAAAACATATACAGTATACATGTCATTGCAAATTCACATGTTTTTGAAGGAATGCAGAAGCAAAAGAACATGATATTTACACACACATACTTCACCGGGAAATAAGAAAAGGTTGAGATCGTTGTCAATTGTCAATTCCACATGTCTTGAAGTGGTTGCATCTCCTGTACTGTGGCTTGCAAGCAACCGGTTGTTCAGTTCAGGCACACGTTGCGATAGAGGCAGCGGCCTGTTCGTCGGGTCCATGCACGTCGACCATGGCTGCCTTGGAGCACGCCTTGCACTGGAGGCACCACCGGCCGACGCACACCATGGACGTGTACCGCTCTCCGCACCCGGGGCACTTGGCGGGGCACTGGAACACCTGCCGCCCCGGCGCGGCCGGAGGCTTCTTTTCCGTCGGCGGCTTCGTCTGCCACGGCGTGTTGAGCCACGCGGGGCAGCGGGCGCACCTCATGCCTTCCCGCCGCTCCCGGCGCCCGACCATGCCGCGGAACTCGTTCTTGCAGGAGGGGCAGTAGATGAGGATGGGCTCGCGCGGCTCCTGCACCGGCGGCTGCATCATCATCAGCACCGTCACCTTCGGCCGCGGAGGCCGGCCGGGCTGGGCAGCGGCGGCCGCCGGAGGCGGGGGAGTGCTCGTGTCCCGGTCCGCCGGTCTGGAGCGGGAGGGGGCGGGCCGCGGTGGCGAGAGGGCTTCATCGTGTGCCTCCCGCAGAAGCCTGAAGGCGCTCTCGGCGGCGGCGCAGTGGGTCTTGTCCGGGTGCACGAGGAGCGACAGCCGCCGGAACTGCTTCTTGACGGCGTCCTGCGTGGCGGCGTCGGCGCCGGGGCCTATGCTGAGGATCGCGCGCCAGCCGCCGGCGCCGCCGTCCGCGGTGGCGTTGGCGTGGACCTTGTATGCCGCGATCGCGTTGTCCACGTCCGGGAGCGACGGGCAGAGCCGCTTCGCGTTCTCGGCCATTTTGTGCGCGTCGACGATTTTGCCGGCGAGGAAGAGCTCCTCCTTTCTTCCTCGCGTTACACACCGCCATGTGGGAGTCTGCTGGATTGGATTGGATTGGTCTGGAGATGGACGCAGCCTGCTTTGTGCATGGCCAGGGAAATATATAGCTGCCTGTTCATCAGTTGGACTCCGATTGGAGTCGGCGTTTTCGTCTCCGCGCGCCGCGCGTTCCAGTCGGAGTCGAGTCCGAATTGCCCTGGAAACACTGGGCTCCGCTCCGGAATCGCCGCGGTCTATCGTACTAGCCTTTTGTCTTTGTCATTATATAATTCAAAATTATTTTTACGTGAGGAAGCTAATGAATGTTTTTAGCAAATTTGATCAAAACTATGAATGTTTAACTCGGTACTTTTATATTGTAATTTTTTCGGACCGGAGTGTGTTTTTGTCATCTGATGGAGTAGGTTACGAGCAACTAAAGTAATAATAATAGTATCAGTTTGTATGTAATGTGCCAATACTTTTACGGTGTAACTGGTTAGCACAACACGCTAAAGAAGCGGTTGACTGATTTTTGTTTGTATGTAATGTGACACCTTTTCAATTTTCTTTTCTCATCGCATACTCTCACTGCCTTGGAGAAAGTGTACATGTAGATTCCCCTCCTCCCCCCTCCTAAGAGCCTATTATTTGCCTTTTTTTTCTTGCTTGTATATTAGGCCAGTTTTAGCCTAATATATAATCCCTCGATTTTCACTTTTTTAACCAATCCCTCGATTCCAAATTATATATACATCACTTTAATTTATAATTCAAATATATAACACTTCTACCAACTTTTCTTATTAGAAAATATATCAACATCTACAAGTTTATATATATGCACTATCAAACCTATTTTATGAAGGATTGAGTGCAACTGATTTGAAGGTCTAGGTATTGCTAAGTTTCTTTATAAGCTTGGTCAAAACTACATAAGATTGACTTAGGACACAACAAAGTGAACTATGATTCAGGATGAATATAGGTAGATGGCATTCAACTCTACCTCTAGGATAGAATTAGTGTTATTATTAAGCCATCCAAATTCGTCACCATTGGCACGAAGCATTGAATTATTTTATTTTAAAAAAAAATACATTAGTGTTAGCTACTTAGCTTCATATTACTCCCTCCAATAATACAAATAAGGAATTAATAAATACTAGCAAAAGTACCCGCGTGTTGCAACTGGAGAAGTCATGGAGAGTTTTGATATCTATATTGTTTTGTCTTGAAAGCTATTGTTTTTATTGCACCCGAAGCTATGCTCACACACGCACACGCACACCGCACCCATGCACACACGCCCGCACGCGCGCGCACACACACCGCACACGTTTTCTCTTCCACTTTCAATTATAGCATCAAAAAATCAACAAATATAACTCCAATAAATTTACATAGTGTACAAAATTTCATCATACAATTTTGTTAATTAATGTGGAAACATAATACCCTCCTTTTTTACTTTACTTTTTTTCTTTTTCTCATCCTTATCTGCTAGATCAAACTCGAGTGGCCTCATTCACTCGCACCCTGTGGCTTCCCACTTTGGCTAACTGAAGCCTTGCAAATGCGACCATGAAGCCCTAATGGTTTGACGGTCATGGCACCATGGCGCCCATGGGGTCGCGACGTGAGCATGCTCTGGTACTTCCATGCTTTGCCATTCTGACAGCCTGTCGAGTCTATGAGACAGAGCCCCGATAGTTGCACACGCCAACAACTGCACAGCCTCGCCCGCGTCACCGTCTTCTATCTCCTCGACCTCACCTTGTGTCGTTACTGTCGCACATCCTCGCCTCGGTCTCACTCACACGCTGTCTCATCAAGTTTTGCCCGACCTCGACATGGTCTCCAAGCCTTGTGCCATCGTCGTTTCGGCCACGACATATTTTCGTGCCACCTTGTTTGACTTGATAGGGTGTCGTTCTTATATATAGTTTAATCGGTTGTTAAACACTTTTGGGGTCAGGGTGCCTGGGGGCACGAGGCTGTGGTCGCCAATCGCGTCGGTCGCTAGCTATGGGCGCGCGGCCATCGGGGGACGTGCTCAGCTCCGAGTCATGTACGTCGGCGAGTGCGCCTCTGAAGTGGGGCTAGAGGTGGAAGGCTGCAACTCCCTCCAAAATGACCAAAGCCCTTGGCCCATCGCTGAGGGGGCGGGGCCACCTAGGGGCGTGGGGTTGTGGGCGCTAGTTGTGTCGGTCGTCGGGGGTGCGCTCGGCTCGGAGCCACGTATGGCGGCATCCTCGGTCGCCGGAGGCGCGTTCGGCTCCGAGTCACGTACGCACAGGTTATGTCTGCCGGGCGCAGCGTCCGCTAGGGGCATGGGGTTGCGGCCCCCGGTTGCGTTGGGCACCAGGGGCATGTGGCCGCGGGGGGGGGGGGGCATGTGTCCACAGAGGGGTGCAAGGCTGCCTCCGCCAGACACGCCGGCCACTGGGAGGGCAAGGGGCACCCGTCGAGATGTGTGGGGTTGTGTCCGCCGGACGCCGAGGGGCCGGGGCCGCTGAGGGGCGCGCGGATGCAGCCGCCAAGAGGTGCGTTGCTGTAGCTGCCGATCATGCGGCCACCGGGGTGCGCGGGGTCGTCTCCGTTGGGCACGGCGGCCGCGAAGACAGTTTTTTTTTTGCCCTTAAGGCATATGGTCTCACTCTCCTATCCATTGAATTCACATTGAAAAATGTACAACACACATTCCAATACAGTTTTACACTGAGATATATGGCGGCCGCCCTCTGTGCTCTACGCTAGCAGCACCAAATGAGTAGGACAAGTGACCCTACACCTAGTCCAATCCCAAGTAGTATCCCTACGAGCTCCCACCAATGACCGGTGTCCATCATGATCGGGTTCCTGCCACCTCTTCCTCGACGTATCCTCTCTCACAGTACTGGGCTTTGTGAGGCCCTGTTTAGTTACTCCCCAAATTTTTTTCATCCATCCCATCGAATCTTTGGACAAATACATGAAACATTAAATGTAGATAAAAAAATAAACTAATTACACAGTTTGGTTGAAAATCGCGAGACGAATTTTTAAGCCTAATTACTCCATGATTAGCCTTAAGTGCTACAGTAACCCACATATGCTAATGATAGATTAATTATACTTAATAGATTTGTCTTGCAGTTTAATTTGTTTTTTTATTAGTTTCTAAAAACCCTTCTCGACATCCTTCCGACACATCCGATGTGACAACCAAAATTTTTTTCTCCACCATCTAAACAGGGCCTTAGTTTATAAAATTTTTCATATTTCTTATCGCATCGAATCTTACGGCAAATGTATGCAACATTAAATATAGATAAAAAAATAAATAATTACATAATTTATCTATAATTTACGAGGCGAATCTTTTGAGCCTACTGAGACTGTATACTTTTGTTTTCGTCTATATTTAATGCTTCATGCATGTGTCACAAGATTTGATGTGATAAGAAATCTTAAATTTTTTTTGGTTTTTGGGTGAACTAAACAAGGCCTAAGGATGCCTTGGTTCTTTGTGAAGCTCTGTAAAGAGTATCAAACATTGAGGTTCTATTTGGTTTCCCTTATATCAGTTCCTGTTTTTTTTCCTCTGAAATTATTATTAAAAATTAATACTCCTGGTTTTTTTAGGCCTTGTAGTTCCCAAAAAATTTTGCAAAATTTTTCATATTTCCCGTCACATCAAATCTTTAGACACATGCATGAAGTATTAAATATAGACAAAAATAAAAACTAATTGCACAGTTTGGTCGGAATTGACGAGACGAATCTTTTGAGCCTAGTTAGTCCATGATTGGACAATATTTGTCAAATACAAACGAAAGTGCTACAGTATCGTTTTTTCAAAAAATTTTGGAACTAAACAAGGCCTTACTTGTCTGGAAACTTTTGCTATACATATTAGGAATATATACTCTTTATTTCTGAACGTCCATTCTAAATGTTTAGTTTTTTCTCTCTTTAACTTTGGGTGCTAACCTTGCCTGTTCTGGTACTTGTTTCAGCGGATTGTGTTTCCAGGAGCAGCTGGAGCATACAGAGTTTCGCAGCTTCTCGTTGTGGGGTTTGCAGCTCCGTGGACAGATGACCTGTTTCAGTACCAACGACATCCCATCATCTCTTTGGGGGATCGACGAAACATGAGTAGAAAAAAAAAAAGCAACTCACAATTGTCATAGAAGCCAGGTGTCCTGCTCAACCAAGTTCTCCCCAGGATCAACACTGACGAGTAATGTGAGAGACTCGAGCAGTGGCGGAGCCAGAATTTTAAACTTGGGTATTCCTACTTTCACAAAGTTAATTTATAGGTTGAAAATATAGTCAATTATACTGCAAGTTAGCAACTTTAAACTAATATTTGCTTTCTAGAATATAGACTTCTAATTGAAATGCTAGTTTTTTTACATGTTTTGAGCTCAAATGTGCAAAATACTATATATTATAGCATTATACATTTATATATATAAGTGTATACACATATTTACGTAGAAGTGTACCAAAATAGTTGGGTATTCCTGTGAATACCGGGGAATACCCCTAGATCCGCCACTGGACTCGAGACAAGTAAGCAGAAGATCACATTATTTAACGACTTACAATCTCAACCATGGCACTTCACGATTTGCACATGCTTCCTTGAATTTTTAAGAACAAACAAGCAAATCAGTGATTCAGTGGCATGCTTGTATTGTAGCAGCAAGCAATATAATGCATCATAGTCGCAAACAAACCTTCACCATCCCACAAAGTCTTGGTCCAAGAAAAGCTTTTCATGCAGTTGCAAATTAAAGGATGATGCATGATAGAGTCGACGTCGTCGTTCGTCTAGCCGGCGGCGGCGCCACACCTGCAAGAGACACACACATGCACAGTCCCGTACGTATTCTTTGCAATGCAACAAGGAGGAGAGGCTTCAGAAAGCGATGGCCCGGTGGCGGTCGTACACGGCCTTGAGTTCCGAACAAATTTCGGATTTCGCAACTGTAATACTTTCGTTTTTATTTGACAAATATTATTTAATTATGAACTAACTATGATCAAAAGATTCGTCTCGCGATTTACAGACAAACTGTGTAATTAGTTTTTATTTTCATCTATATTTAATGCTTCATGCATGGGCCGCAAGATTTGATGCGACCTAGAATCTTAAAATTTTTTTGGATTTCCGGGCTAAACAAGGCCGTAGACGAAGACGTCGTAGGAGCAGGCCTGGCACCTGAGCTTGCACAACCCACGGGACACCAGCGACGAGAAGGTCGTTTTGCACCGGGAGCACTCGGTGCGGCACGTGAACTTCACCCGATCGTCATCGTCACGTTGCCGCCGCGGCGGTGGCTCGGCGGCGCTGCCTGCCGGGGGCGGGTCTGAGGCACCCTCCGCCTGGCTCTCCCGCGGCGGCGGCGGCGGCGGATTGAAGGCAGTGCCGCACGAATGGCACCTGCCGCCGGGCGTGCCGTGGCGGCCGCCTCCCGCGGCGGGCTCCGAGCTGCAGTGCCCGCAGTAGGCGGTGCCCTTTTCGCGGGCGTAGCTCGACCGCCACGCGCTGAAGTTGGCCGAGGATGCCGACGAGAAGGGCGGCGGCGGCGGCGTGTAGCCGTACGACGACCAGGTGCGCTCGGGCGGCGGCTTGTAGCGGAAGTGCGACGACCACCAGTCGCGGCCGGGCGCTCTGGGCGGCGGCGAGCTGCCGAAGAACGAGGACCACCAGTCAGGGTCTGGCGCTCCGGCCGGCGGCGAGCTGCCGAAGAACGAGGACCACCAGTCAGGGTCTGGCGCTCCGGCCGGCGGCGGCCTGGGCTTGGCGCCGGTGCCGAGGCCGGGATCGGGGACGGTTCCTGGAGGGTGGCGAGCGGAGAGCACCTCCCACGCCCGCTGGAGCAGCTTGAACGCGCCGTCGGCGGCCGCCGAGCGGTTCTTGTCCGGGTGCAGGACGAGGCAGAGGCGCCTGTACCGCTTCTTGATGGCGTCGTGGTCGTGCGCGACCGTCTCCGGCTGGCCGACGCTGAGAACCGCGTACCAGCAGTTCCTCTCGCCGCGGGCGGCGGCGTGGACCTCGTATGCGGCGAGGGCGCTCTGCAGGGCAGGGAGCGACGCCAAGTGCCTCTTGGCGTTCCGGGACACGCGGAGCGCGCCGTCTAGATCGCCGGCGAGGAAGCGCTCCTCCGCGTATCTGAAGGCTTTCTCCGCCTTCTCCGTGCCGGTCGCCATGAGAGAGTCAGAGCCGGCGACCGATGGGACTCGGCGTCGACGAAACGAGATATATCGGGCAAAAGGCGCGGCCAGTCCGACTCGAACTTGCGTGATCGCAATCTACGCGGAGGCAGCCCAAGTCGGCGCTTTCATGATGAGTCGATGAGCTACCGTCTCGGACTGGCGCAATATTGTTTGGTTAAGCACGTTGAAGTTTAATAAATATTGTATTAGTAATTTCTAGGCCAAACATTTATCTCCAAAAGAATCGATTTCTGTAGATAAACGGTCCACCGATCCATATTTAGTCTCTCTCGTAATCTGATCCATCAGTACGCAAGATATAGAAAGAACATTATCCCTAAATTGCATGTTGGAGACCAGGCTATCACTCACAAAGCATGAGGATAAGGCTGTTTTTATGACAATCTCATCGCGACTGAGTGTGCTAGAGAGAGTACTGTTAATCTAGACACCCTTGGCCAGTCCCAGCTTTGATCTTGAAGCTTTAGGGTTTGTTTGGCACAGCTCAACTTCACTAGTAAAGTTGTTTTTTTAGAAAATAGCTTCATGAGTGACTTTCTAGATGAAGCTGAGCTGTTTTGGAGAAAGTGTTTGGCAAAATAGCTTCACCAACTACTTCATGCATAGTTAAGAGAGAGAAATGAGAGAGAAGCTGCAATAAGCTACTTTTTTTCCAGCTTCATCCAACTTATGTCTTTGTGAGAGAAGGAAAAAAATAGCTTCACCCATAAAGTTGTTTTGGAAATAAGTGTTTGCCAAAAAAAACAGCTCACAACAGCTCATGAAGCTGTTGTGAGCTGTACCAAACAGGCCCTTAGAGTTGCCTTTTTCTGAGGAATTAGGCCTTGTTTGGATGTAGTCGGATTCGCATCAATCCACATGTATTGGGTGGATTAGAGTGAAACTTGAACTAAATTCCACCCCAATTCACTCCAACACATGTGGATTGAGGTGAATCCGACAACATCCAAACAAGACCTTAAGGAGATGCCACCTGATAAGGCTATAATATTACTTATGTGAATTTGCTTTGATATTTCAACACAAAAGTAATTTTGTCTCAAATTCTGTGATTGCTCCTCATCACATTTAAAGAGTCATACAACTCAGTATGGTATGGGTATCCTCTTGATTCCCAGTACGTAACGCTTCGGCTTCGGTTTTCACAGATACACCACCAACACATCCTCACATTTTACCGAAGCACATCGATGGTAAAACAAACGCAGGAATTGCACCGACGGCAACAGTTTATTATTAGGATCAGAAATTTGTCCGACGGCAACAGTTTATTAGGACCTCCCATATGAGAGGAGCAGGTTATTAGAGTTAGGTTTGGGCTCTGACCCTACCGCCACCTCATTTCTTCATTGCAGTTCTCCAACAGGTGCTTCGTTGAGCCACAGGAAATGGATGAAGTCATACAGCTTAGTACTCACGCTTACCTGTTCAGGTACAACGATGCATGATAAAATATGAGCTCGATCAAATTGTCTTAGCTTGTGACATTAATAGCATCCAGATCAAGAGTAAGATTAGACTACCTTGTAAGGTGTTGGGTTCAGCCGCCTCATATGGTCTGGTCTCATTCGGTCCAGATGGTGAATACACCGAGTCCTAATCTCATGGATGGATGGAAGCACCTCCCGTGGATTCGCTTCACCAATTAATAACACAACACATGTTGACATCAATGGCTCGCAGCTTAAATACTTGAACAATTTTATTATCCATCTAACAATTTGAACTAAACCAGGACACACATTTAACTGATGAAAGTGATAATTCCTACAGCTCTTGCGATATGGCTGTTATGATAGCAGCGCATAATCCCTATTGCCAGAAACCTTATTCTATATTTGGCTCTGGTGATTAGCATCATACGTGCAGTAACAATAAGTTATATTAGGTAATGCCAATACTAGCAGCACATCATAGTCTATGTGTATTGTAAATATGTTTCATGAAAGACAACTAGCATGGTCAATGGAACATGCATGCACAAGCCACAAGGGGCAAATAAGGTTACAAACACTATGCAGAAGTAACTCAGGTGGGAGTTCATACATGAAGTTCCAGGCCAGTAGCACCTCAATAATTCCTCAACATGCTGCGGAACAACATATGCTCTCTTTGATTCATTGAAAGGGTGCCGACACAGGAGCCTTTCACCAATCTATAAACAAATGGTAAATCATAAAACCCACCAGCTGTTTCAGATTTCGTAAAAAAGTAACTATGGCATACAAAATCACAACTGAAAGAAAGAACATGTAGGTGCCATGTAGCCTAGAACTTTGAAGTGATTTTTTTATGCAAGCTCACCGTTTGTATTTTTAAGCATTAACATGGATATTGTTTACCTTTGGACCTGGCTCATCTTCTCCAGTCATTATATCAACCAATGGATATCCTTCTTTGCCATACAATCTGTAGCATTTTTTCTTACATGGTATCGATACCTGGAGCAGACAACTAAGTTCTCGGTCTGTTTGGATGCATAGAAGATAGCTAACTTGTTTCTGCTATGAAGTAATAAGCATACATACCTTTGAGACATCTTCAGAAAGCTTAATGCGAGGCTGTTTGTTAATCTCAACTAATTTGAATACACAACCAAGTGCAGCTTGTGCATAGCATGTAACTAGGTTGGTGCCAATACCAAATGCATCTACCTCATGGCCCTACACAAAAATATGACAATAATCATGCATAGATTGTAGTGACATGATAAATGTAATTAATGCGAGCACACATGTATTTATCACGGCCTTGTACATTTTAACCTGCTTGCACAGCCATGTGTTGTGTTGAATTCATCATAACAAAGAATTAAACAGAGATTCCCACTAGCCAGTTAACTGCTACCAGGTATTTAGCACAAATAATTCATTTAATAATATCTGATCATTGGATCACACATATCATTAGCACAAATTTACACATGTCAGAAATTACAATATACATAATTTCTAAACCTGTTCTACAAGAGAGATTTCTACATGCTACAATGTCAACCATTTTGGATGGTACTATACGGATTACCTGCTTGTTCAGGGCATCTATAGTTTCTTCATTAAGGTCATTGCTTGCTGTGATTCTTGTTTTCTCAAAACCAACAACTCCAAATTCTTTTTCAATTGCACGGAAGAACTTGCGGGTCTCAATGGACAGGTATGCTAAATCACCAGAGTCCAACCTAATTCCGACTGCCTTATACCTGCAATGAAAACTTCTGTAAGTACCAGTGGCAAATGCTTATCACTGATGTTTTCTTTGGAACACTTAACAATCACTAATAGATCAATGAAGTATCTGTGACGTCACATACTTCTGCTCAAATTGCATATTTGACAATACTAACTCGAATTTGCCATTTATAAAAGCATGAATTGTAAATATGAAACTGGTCAGCTCCATCATGCTGTGGCATGACAAAGTTGCCCCTATCCGCATGTCTGTCCTCTGCTTGGTGTCTGCTCCATCTGACAATATCAATAGTCAGCCGGGCCCCCTAAGCTCTTGACGGCCCATGGCCAATTCCTGTGCTTGAGACCTCCCACCCACCAACAGCCTCTCTGGCTCCTGCTGAGCTTGTATGCCATGGCATTGTTGTATGCCACCCACTGCACAGTTTCATACTTACGGACAAACACAGCCGAGATCGAAACCAATGAAGACGAACTGCTCTACAGATCTACCCTAGGAGCAAGCTAACTGATGCACAAAGGGAGCAATTGGGATGAACAAAGCCATGGCTTGAGCAAACCAAACAGGAACTTGAGTCACACAAGACAATAAACCCGACAGTGGTGGCTTGTGAGCTCATAGTGTAGTGCTGCACTTGGTGCGGACAGGGAACAGGATCCCAACAGCGGTGCTTCAAGACCATAAAAAAACTTGAGTAAAATTCACTTGTCAAATCTTGAGTTATAGCAAGTTGCTAATTTATTTAGCAAAAGAAAAAAGGATGTGTCTCCAATAAGTTGCTATTCTCACTTGGTAAAAATAGAGGATGACAGATGGGACCCGCTCACTTGGTAGAAGAATATGTGTCTCCAACAAGTTGCGTTCGGGATAGCAACTTGGGATAGCAACTTGACAAATCTCGGCAGTAGAAACCTCTGATAGCAACTTGGGAAATTTAGCAAGTTGAGATAAGGAGTTGTTGGAGGAGGATTTTTATGCTTTTAGCAAATTTGGTAGGATAGCATGTTGAAATAACAAGTTGTTGGAGATGCTCTAAAACCGAATATAATGGAAGGTGCTCCCGTTGAATTATTGAAAGGCAACCCGTTTTGGAGGTTGGAAGGTCAGGATGTGTAGAAGACATCCAGGGGGCATCATAAAATGGAGGCCAGCAGAAGAGCTCATTGACTACGTTGATAACTGGCACATAAGTTCAGATAGCTCAGGTCTGTGTGGTTGGGAGGCCTAGCTCAGGTGGATTGGTGGCTAGGAACAGGGAGCTGCAGAAGGTTCAATGGCTTGTAGAGGACAGCGACGATGTGTGGTAGCAGCCATGCATGGTGGGATGAGAGGGGCAGAGGTTGGGGGTACTTGGGTCATTTGAACAGTGTCAAGTGAATTGGGCAATCCAGTTGCAGTTCACGCCTTGCCGATAGACCGGGACTTCCAATTGTAAATTGGGTAATTGGGTTACTTGAGCAGTGTCAAGTGAATTGGGCAATCCAGTGGCAGTTCACACTTTGCCGATAGACCGGGACTTCCAATCATAAATTTATAATTTGAGTTTTTATAGCGGCAGATCGAATTTTTAGTCAGACTTATCAAGTACAATAAATAATTTTTAGAATCATTTGTTACTGAAATATATATAAAAAATAGACCAACCTAGGAGGAACAAGGTGGCATTTTATTAATATTAAGAAGGAAATGGCACCCAAATTAGCCTTTTTAGACGAGGACTTGAACCTAAGTGGTCTGGGTATACATCCACACCCTCAACCAACCGAGCTAGCTCAACTTCCTTGTTGCTGAAATATCAAAGCAACTAATACTCACATGCAAACCTGGAGTCTCCTAATACACATGAGATGCATTTCTAGAGTAACCAAAAAAATGCACTTAGGGTAGCAGATTCGTAAAGCAAAGAGCCAAGAGAGCAAGTGCTGGTGTTGGTTCTTATGCCCAAAATGCTTGTTAGGGAGAAAAAATCTTGCTAATTAGTGTTACATATCAGTATATCACAATAAAAGTCCCTGATTATTCCTAAATATTCATGCCATCACTTCTAGGTAAGTTAGGCAACAATGAACCTCAAAACTGGAGCTTGAGTAAAATGGAAGGGCTAATGAAAAGACAAGTTTATGAAAGTGCAATTGAACTTTATAAAGGAGGCAACCACAAAGTTTTACTTGTGCTCGTTGAGAAAAGGAAAACCAAGAGTATTAAGGAGACGAGCTCAGACAAAATTACCCCATATCATTGAGGGCCAAAGCAACAGCACAGAAGTTTGGCACTCCACTTCTCATGACCTAGCAGTGGCATGGATTAAAATATCAGATATGCTCAGATAGAAGTTGATGTGCTAATTCTATCAAGGTCATCCCTAAACATTCACTATCTCATGAGTAATCCACTATCTCTAGTAATCCTAAGCTGGATATAAATAATAATAACTAGCAGGTCAGAATATATGCACTATGCAGGTTAGATGCCCATAATATATCCATCAGAGACTAAGAAAGCAAATGAAAATGCCTTGGTTTTGGTTGCAGGATATCGGGAACTGAGCCTAGCTTAGTTGTATACCCCCCCCCCCCCCCCCCCCCCAATAGCCAGTTTCAAGTTCTCTTCAACTTGAATTTGGGTGCCTTTTTTTATTAACAATTTCACAGCTCCTCCTAGGTTGGTCGAGCTTCCTTTTTTGGTTTTTTTCTACCTTTTGATATTTTTTTTCTCGAACTATGCAGGAGAGCTGCATGTCATTTCAAGAATCATTATGGTGTCTGCAATGTTTATCCAGCCCAGGGGAAAAAGCATTAAACAGAAGAAACATTATTTTGCACATGCCACAGAAAACATAAAGACACAATTGCTGACAAAGATCAACTTACATCATATGTGTCAACCAAGGCCAGGAAGGAATTTGGAAATGCCAGTGCATATGACGTGAATGCAGCCAACTCACTTTGGCTCGTTTCTCCAAAGGTACCATGCAATGAACTAGATTCCTGAGAATAACAAATTATAGATCTTGACTAGAAAAGTTGAAAACAAATTACTAAGTACCAGGAGTTTTGTAACTTGCAAGAAGAAAAGGAATAAGTGCACATGAAATATCTAATTCAGCATCCTTTTCCAAAGCTGAGTAGGTAATAATTAATCTGTAACATGAGCAGCACCTGAATCCTGATCAGCCAATTCTGCACCAGAGAGACAAAGTCTTCACATTTCTTTGAACCATCAGAACTAGTAAGTGCTTTGTTGGTAATTTCATCAAGACCCTGCAAAACGATACTAAGTTAGAGCAGAAGTCCACTGGGAATGATCAGAATAGATTTAGCTCTCATCCAGAACAAAAATATGAATCACATAGTTGCAAAGTTCATAGCGTAATATCTCATTGCCCACTTTAGCATTTGATCCCTGAGTGCACCTTCAGACCTTCTACATTTACATCACGGACAAATTTCAAAATATCCAATCCTGAAACGTCTTTGTTGGGTGAACACTATGCATGCTAGACTTAACAGGAAAACCTCAAAATGTACAAGACAAGATCCCTATCTTCATTATATACTTCACCCATCACCCCACATTATTATCTGATTGAATATTAGGGGGTAGCAGTGGCACCTGACAAACCATCTGGGTTATCAAATGCAATCCAACTAGAAATTGTTTTGCTAAATATGCAAACTAACAGATTCATCATTTCTCAAGCTATGAAATAGTAGTTTAATCCTATAATTGTGCAAACGAGAAACAGAGGAACTATGGAACAAAGCATGCTTGCACTATCTGAACCTGATAAACAAGTATGTACATTACTAAACATTGGATCTAACTACAAAGAAAAGAACAGTTGGAATACGACTAATGTTCAATGTTTCTCAGAAAACTCCCAAAAATGACAGTAAATTTAATCATTCACAAAGCAAGATTGGAATACCAAGAAGTCACCACTAACCATGAAGGAGCTCACAAATGCATGTGAATGAGTCCCACGTATTGGTATCCCAAACAATCTTCCTGCTGCAACATTGCTGTTCAGGTAGATATCATATATTATGATGGTGAAATCAGACTTTCCTTCCAAGTAAATTTGTAAAATAATCTTCTAGCATTGCAAGATCAAGTATACCTACTCAGTTGGAAAAATATGTCACCTCGACATTCTATATGTTACTATTCTAGAGGGTTCATTTAGATTGCATCAGTACCATAAACAGTCAAACCTAGGCAGACAAATACCCAGAAGAGCGCAGAAAATAGCCAATTTAAGCTATGAACGAGTCCAAAAAAGAAAAACTCAAAAGGCTAGATAGAGTCAGAGCATATAGTATTCTATAACTACAGCACTGTGTTCATTGAGTGAACAACGCAGACCTTGTTGCATCAAAGCCTCCCATATAACAATATCTTGATGCACTGATTCCTCCATCAGGCCCCTGATAGATGAGTATTTATAGGTCTAACATACAAAGGTTAATGGATGAGCAAGCAAAACAGAATGAAAAGTAAGACCCACTTGAGCCCGTCGAAGTCCAAATTCAAGTAAATTCTTTGACTTTCCAGCTACAAGTCGGTGTCTTGCCGCATTTGTGGTAACCAGAGAAGCATAGTTGACCAGACTTAGAAATGGAGTTTCAAGAAGCTGGACAACCTGGCACAAAAATCGCAATCTCAATGTATGGGAAAACTGAAATATCAATACAAGTTAAAAATGTGTCGATCTACATCAGCTACTGTTGTGAAGCTTCTACACGCTAACTTACTCCTGGTACTTACAGCAACAGGTCCTTCAATTCTCATCAGTGGAACTTTAGGGAACACAACATAACCCTCGGGTATGGCATAAACCTCCACATCTGAGCAGTCAATCGAACGGAGGTACTCAAAGAAGCCATCCTACAAAAAGAGCGGTGACTTGGAAGCATACATTAGTTGGTTGCCAGAAGACAGGAAAGAACCATTATTATAATATGAAAAGGGCACAGTTGAGCTGCTAATGAAAACAAAAAATGTTCTTCAACTGTACATCATGCAGAATTTCCCATAACATGATCCAGTTTTTTCAACAAGACTAGCAAACCCACCTCACATGTAGGCATGACAGATCGCAGAAATTTGATTTCATCCTCCGTGAACTTGAAGTTAGCAATGAACCTTATACATTCCTCGAGGCCACCAAAGATGGTGAACTCACCGCCAAATGGACTTTTCCGGAAGTAGAGATCAAAACTGAAACAATTTCAGTTCGCAATAAGTACAGGTGCAAGAGAGTAAAACATAACTAGAAGACCGATACAAACAGAAGAAGTGTGACGCTGATTTACACACTTGCTAAACTACCCTGCATTGTACCAAGTACCACCTAGATAAAGCACTTGGCCTAGTGCAAACGGTTTTCCATTGCAAACATCTTAGTAAAACATACTGAAATGAAACTACCGAGAAGAGCCCAAATCTGCTCAAGAGTTTAGCAGACCACAATTATCACAGTAGCCCAGCCTCTCGCACGATTTCACAAAAAAAAAAGTAGAAAAATAATTCCAAAACACTACCCAGTGACGTCTAATTCGAGGCGGGACCATATCTATCATCATTCATCCCCTCCTCACTGGCCTAACAAATCGACCGCTACTCCGCCGGAGGTCAAGTGTAAACTGACACAACAAATCGAGGGACAGGACAGAGGAGACAAAGGGAGCATGGGAGAGTTAGGGGTGGGGAGGGAGCAGGGGGCTCAGGGCTAACACTGCGCGGTCGAGGTGCTTGCCGGCCTTCCAGTAGGCGTAGGCCATGGTGAACTGGTAGAGGTCGGTGAGCAGCGGCGTCACCATGGGGTTCGTCGGGCGCGGTACCCCGCCGCCGCCGTGGCTGGCGTCCCCGTTCGCCGCCGCCATGTGTTGTTTTTTTTACCCTTACTGTGGCGCGCGTCTCGTGCTCCTGTGATGGAGAGGAACGGAGGAACCGAGAGTAAAGCAGGGGAAGAGGAGTGGTGGTGGTGCCGGCTACGGTGGCGGCTCCTGGAAACCTTTTGAGCCGAAACCGAAAGCGAAAAAAGGCCGAGATCGCGACGACGCGGACACGTGGCGCCCCCACTTTTACTGACGGGCCTGGTTGGCGTATGGAGAACGCGAATCACGACTGGGGGTGATTCCCTGGACCGGATACCAAAATAGAAAAAAAAATCTGCTAGAAACTCCTACTTTAAAATCACAAAACTTAACAAAATGGCAGTAATAAAAAAATTTGAGACTTAGATTCTGTTAGTATCTCATTCCCTTACAGATACTGTTCTACATAATAGACTTATCCACAGAAGAAAACGAAGTTAAGGATAATCTTCAGTCATGTGCTAGGCAGAAGATGAAACCAGCAAATTGTGCATTAAATATCCAGAATAAGCCAAACACAGCTCCTTCCTTAATAGCTGTAACTTAACCTTGGACTATGACCAATCAGTGATCACTAGTGGTTATATAGCAGAAATCAGAATTGAGAACAGGATTAGCATGAGTTGCAGTTCCAACATCCACCTAAACCACAGAATGAGATGTTTACATTGCACTCTACAGGGAGCACTAGCTGCAGCATAGGCATCGGCAAGGCCAGGAACAGAGTCCTTGTGACAGTCGATGAACTTTGATTTGAAAGTCTCTTCTGTATAATTCACTAATTGGAAAAGGTTCATATCGCTATCCAGAAATCCCTTTTCCTGCAGCACTTTCATGACATGATGCCGGGGCACTAGCCGCTTCTCCAAGCTGAATGCCAGCAGGATAGGCCTTTGCACAATATACGTGGCTCCATCGCAGCCTCATTGATCAGGAACTCAATCTTGCGAAGAAAAGTGGCATCAGATAATCCTAGTATCTGTGGCATCTTGGACACTGCAATGGAAACTTCAGACTCAGAACAACCAAGAGTCCTCTTCAAGAACTCAAGCTTGGCAGCAACCTTCTCTTTGGAAAGACTGGAGATAACAGCCACTGCATGCCTAAACAACCGGGAAGTAGGAGGCACCCCAAGTTCTTCTGCCCGGAGCAAAAACTCCTTCACGCGTTCCGGTTTGAAGGTAAGCACCCACGATTTGGTTAAACATAGCTGAGCAATGTCCTGTACTCCCCACTGACGAAACAAAGCTACGTTGGGCTTGATTATCTTCTCAAGGCCCACCGTGAAGGTAAGCACCCAGGATTGGGCTTGACGAAACAAAGCTACGTTGGGCTTGATTATCCTCTTTGCGACCAGCAGGACCCGATCGAACAAGCCGAATAAGGAGATGAAGAACTCAACCTTGGGAGCGACATCGCAGATGCTGAGAGCGTGTGAGGCGACCATGAGGAAGCGAGTGATCTGGGGAGTAGACAGACCAACGCGGTCACGGAGATGAAGAAGGCGGGGAGCGAGGTTCTTGGCGGAAGTGCGGAGGAGGAGCGGTTCCGCGGAGACGACGGCTGCGATGTCGGCGCGGGAGAGGCCAGCGCTGTAGAGCAGGTCGAGGATGGCATCGGGGTTGGAGGCGGTGGCTGGAGAAGTCCTTTTTGTATAGTAAGGAAAGCTTTCTTGGACACCTGGCGATCTCTGCTAACAACCATGCAACCGAGGGCAAGATGGACATTTCTCCTGCCTGGTCCCACATGTTAGAGCTGCAAACGGTAGAAAATAAACAGAATGACGCACGGGTGTAGACGAAGATGAAGTTGGACATACAGGTACCAACGAATTTTTTAGGGGCATAGAGGTTCGACCCATCTTTTATAATGGCTTTTAGGTAGAAAGCTCTCGGGGCGAGGCCGCAGGCGGCGACGAGGTAGTCCTCGAGGGAGAAGGGTGCGGGTAAGGTGGTGGAGGTGGAGAGGAGGAGGTGGCAGTAGCACGCGCGAGGGGGGGGGGCGGATCGGGGAGGGTAGCGAGGAGGCAGCGCGGAGCAGAGGGAGGAGGCGATTCCGGAGGCACAACATGGCGACAACGAAGGGGAGGGATGGACGGATGGTGTTGTGCTGGGCTCCTGGGAGAAGGAGGCTGTGTGGGTTTGGAATTCTAGGCCGCCAAACGGGCACATGAATTGGGCCGGATGGACCGGGCCATCAAAATCGAAGGAGAGTTGACGAGCCGCAGCGACCACAATTTGCGTGTGCTACGAATCCATCTTCAGTTCCCATGTCTTGTAGCACATGCAGTCTCAACAGTTTCCCATTGTTGTTGATGTCTCCCTCTCGGTGGGTAGCTGTCACAAATCGCCCTGTTGTGCTTTCCTAGCCCAACTCAACTCTGTCACGCTTTGTGTATCTCTTTTTCCCAGAGCGACCGCTGGCATCAATCTAGTAGTGTGATCACAAAAACATACAAGGTGAGTAATGATGCTAATCACTTCGCACGGCCTCATGCTTTATGAAGCATTTAGGTCGAATACTCATTTTAGTCTCTCAACTGTCGCTTGAGGTTTAGTCTTCATCTCTGAAGTTTCAAAACGATTTTTTAGGTCTTTAAAATTTATTTTTAAGCTCAGTTTTTTTTCCGAGATCGGGCCATTCACCCATTTTTCTTTAAGCTCAGTTTCATCCCAGGACTATCAAAAGTGACCATTTCAAGTGACAAACCTTGAATTTTGGCCTCAATTTTATCCATGAACTACTAAAGTACACCTTTCAGTCCTCAAGCTTTTCTTTTCAGCTCAACTTTATCCCTAGTCCTACATGGAACGCATGATGGCAAAAGGCACTGATCAAGACAAGTCAAGATGGGGCTAGATGATATTGGGGTGACCCAATAGCTGTATTACTCAAGCAGTAGATCAGTATTACTTTTGAGTAGCAGCACATTCTAAGTAACTGGCCAAGCAGTGGCTAAACTCACATTGAAGTAGTTTGAGAATGAGGATAACAAGTCTGTGTCTACTGATCGCCACTCCAGCTACACGGACGATGATAATCAGGAATTCACCAAGCCGTCCAAGCAATCTCATAGAAATCCTGACCAGCATTGTGGTCTGTTGATTGCCTCATGTTGCACTTCTAAAAATGCATTTTTTCCTCTTCTGGTGGCTCCAACCAAAAATTAAACCTTCAGCATTCCATTAGGAACGTGGGTGATAACAACTACATTGCACTTTGAACGCAGTTATGCCAGATGGCTGCAGGTTTACAAACAATCTCTTAAGTTGGACTCTTGTCTCCTTTGCTTTAGCAATGGAACACAAGTTTGATAGTGATGACTGTCACCTTGATCTCACTGAGTTAACAACATTGAGGAAAATTGGCACAGTGAAAGATTATGCCACACTCCCTGCCCTTTTCGAAGGTTCTTTGAAAAAAGAAGATTATGCCACATGTTTTGAGGCCTTGCTGTTTCAAGTGCATGAACATCAATCCCTACGGATCAATCTAGCAATCAACATATATGATGGGCTTTTCTTTGTATCTCATCTCACTGAATGATGAATAGCTTTTGAGGCCTTGTTGTTTCAAGTGTGCATGCACAACAACAAATATGATGACCTTTTCTTTGTATCTCATCTGACTGAATGATGAATGAAATTAAGGATGATATATACTAGGGCTATAGTGAAAGCACATGTAGAACTGACAGTGGATAAAGCATTTATCATTGCCAAAATTCAGCAGAGCCTGTTGGAGAGAACCAAAAGTACAGGTCCTCGGAAATATGCACCTTTTAATAGAACTGCCCAATAAGCACCCAAGTACAACCAGAAACCCCAACCACATATTGGCAATCTCTAGAAAGAAAGGCAACTCATGCTTTAATAGTTAATGATCTGGATCAGCCACTATCTGATGATATCTTGAACCAATTGGTTGTCGAAGAAGCACTTGCTGAAGACTTTTACCACCTCTCATTATATGCCATGACTGCAGCTGACAACTGGGTGCATCAAATCAAATTACGATTATTCATGGGCAACAAGGCTGTGCTTATGTTACTAGACAGTGGACAGTCGCAGTTCTCATTCATTTGTCGGTACTGCTTTTGTTTCCAAAGCTAGGTTACCAATTATATAGGTGTCACCAAAGTGTTAAGTTACCTAGTGATTATCAAAGAGAGTTAAGTTACATAATTGTGCCTAAATTACCAATGACAGTGTTGGATCTGGAGGTCTATGATACTACATTGGGGTATGACTGGCTAAAAGCACATAGTCCCATAACATATCGAAAGATACGGTTGAATTCTAGTCTAAAATTCCTATCATTTTTCTATTTCAGCTGGTTTTATATCCCAAAATATGTGCTTCTCTGCTAGGGACTGCATCTAGAAAGTGAACTTTGCTTGTTCATGGTTGAACTTTATATTTGTGTTACCTGTTCTATAATGCAGTAACCATGCACCTAGATGTTTAGAGGTGATGCATTGTGGTAGAGAAACTTTTATATGCTCTTTGAAAAAAAAAGAAAATGAACAAAAGAACACGCTTACAAGTCACATTTATTTTTAGCATTGTTGGTTTACTTGGCCTCCAACGTGTATGTTATGAAGCATCTTTATTCATTGGTTCAGGTAATGTTTACTATTGTGAACAGAGTTGTGTTATCATGTTGACGTGCGCCTGTTTGGTTCATTGCCCGACCTCCAAACCACCATTGGCTAGGCCCTGTGCATGAAAGATGGTGTTGTTTGGTTACTTGGCTTAGTTCAACCAGGACACAAGGAGCAGATATTTGGTTACCTGTATCAGATTCAAAATGGCAATATGCACGAAACTTGTTTTGTTGACTGCGTATAGGTTGGAGTTACCACTTGCTTGCACTGGTAAGACCACTCACAATGCAAGACTCTATCACAGAGTCCAAGACAATTAATTACATATTATTTATGATATTTTGTTGATATAACAGTATATTTATTGAAGAAAGAGGTAGAAAAAATAAGACTCCAAGTCTTATTTAGACTCTAAGTCTACATTGTTCGAGGTAATAAATAACTTTAAACTCTATGATAGAGTCTGCATTGTGAGTGCCCTAAGCTCACCACCAGCTAGTCTAAGAGGGTTACAACAGAAAGATTGCTTTCAATATTACATCAAGTTTGAAAGCAAAATTACAAACACTAAAGCTTGGACTAATATTATTGCACCCTCCACTAAAATTATAATATCTTTCCATGTCGCACCACCCCTCTTTAGATTAGCTACTGCAGGCTCTGGTTCATTTGCACGAGTATCAGTCATGCGAACATCGCCAGCAACTTCTTGGGCAATAATCCTAGCAGGTGCCACAAGGGAATCTGTAAACGTAGACTTGCCTACAAGAATTAATAATACTACCATATAAGAACGATGTGGAACTTCAATATGTGCAACATAGAGTAGTACAATATTAGGGACAGACAAGCAAATCAAAAGTTAACAAACACACCAGTAGATTACAGTCTAGAGTATATAGCTATTAATTGATACCATATAAAACACAAAAGATAAATACCTGAACACAAGTAGTTAGCTAGGCCTAAAATAGATAGTGCAACAAGAAATGAAACATCTGTTGTAAAAAAATACAGATCTTAATTTTACTTTTTACGGTAGTAGAGCTTAATATTGAAAACACCAAATTAATAACACACAAGTATATTTAATACATACAGCCAATAGATAATATATATGACAATACCTAGAGAAAACGAATACACTAAATACAAGATGAAAATAAACAATAAGCCTATTTCATACATGGGATAGATATCTGTGACTATTGAAACAATAAGCCTATAGTAGATAATGCGGCATGAATAGAACCATCAGCAGTCAAGCACAGTACAGAGCTTAAATATTGAAACAGAACAAGTCTTGACATAAAAAAGGCTTGAGCATTGTTACCAATTTTGTTCTTTTTGTCCATAATTTTGTTCTTTTTGTCCATAATGACACGGAGATCTTCAGCCGAGAACTTCACCATCTTGACTTCTTATGAAGATCACACTACCAATTCCACTATTTAATCCTGTTGTTGAAGGTTTGGGTATTAATAAGAATCTAATAAAAAACATGAGAAAATAACTAAACTGGAAACTTTGACACTGACACCGGTAGCCAAAAAGTAATAACCACTATAGTTGTCCAATGTCAAAACCAAAGGAACTTGAAAATTTTAGAAAGTTAATAAAATGTTTTAACATGCATTATTTGTCAGGATACAAGTATTCCCTTGTTTACACCACACTCACACTTCACAGGATTGTAAGCACAAAATCTAAGAAAAAGGTAAACTGAAAACCATGAATGATGTATCTTAGTTGAACAATCTAAGATCTACTATCAGAACAGCACAACTTATATTCTTTAAAAACAGACCATCGAGGTAACAGACACGAAACAATCGAATAATAGCAATTTAGGCTCGAGGCACTTCCATATGCATGCGCGGATATGGACACAGTATCATGAGAATGCGGATATGAAGATACGATTTTTTTTCCAGAAAACATGATACAGGCACATATAGTAGGAAATTAGAATTGTCCTGTATCCTAAAAGCAGTTGCAACTTAGCAGTAACATAAAAATTGGCCTGTATTCCGATTGACCTGTTGTAGGTGCTGAATCCCGTCTCCAATCTTACAAGTGACAAAGACAGACAATTCATCAACTAATGAATATAAAGGACAGGATCCCGTCCACGATCTTACAAGTGACCAGACAAATGATGGACAATTAGTCGATTTACCGTGGGCTGCGTGCGGTGGTGGCAGCTGCTGCTCGTCGCAACTCGCACGTGCTAGGGCTCGCTGCCGGCGCAGAGGCTGGCGGGTGTATATATAGGTGGTATATAATGGGCCAAACAGTGACCAGCCCACATACTTAAGTGGGCCAAGACATATTCTGGTCTGAAATTCCTGACATTTTCCTATTTCTGGCTTGTTTTGAATCCCAGAAGACGCGCTTTCTGCTAGGGACTGCATGTAGCAAGTGATCTTTGCCTGTTCATGACTGAACTTTAAATTAGCACCGGTCTGTATTTATTTCTATAATGTAGTACCACCATGCACCTTGTGGTAGAGAAACTTTTATATGCTCATTGAAAAAAAGAATATGAATGAAACAACACGCTTACAAGTCAGATTGCACTAACATTGTTGGTTTACTTGGCCCTCAGCGTTTAGGTTGTGAAGCATTCATTGGTTCAAGCAGTGTTTACAGTTGTGAACAGATGTTATCATGCTTTCACATACAAAACCCTGGGCACACCTTTGCCGGCGCTAGAGTTTATCTCTCGAATCTGTCAATCATTCAGCAGTATTTTTCTCTCACAATAAATTAGCAAATAGTATTTTTATCCATGGCTTTTCTGTCAAGCAAACGTCACTCTGCGCTTCTACTTTTACTTGTTTAATTGGCAAAATTTTGGAATTTCGGATACCATAGCACTTTCGTTTTTATTTGACAAATATTATCAATCATGAACTAACTAGCCTCAAAAGATACATCTTACAAATTACAGACAAACTGTGTAATTAGTTTTTGTTTTCATCTAAATGTGATAGGGAATCTAAAATTTTTGGCAAAACTTTTTGAAACTAAACAAGGCCTAACATACCGACAGTCCACAGATTACACATACATACAAACAAAGATGAACAGATAAGTCTTCAAAGTAATAAGCAAGTGGTGTAGCAAGCATGAAAAAGCCAACAACGTTGCTAATGAGCTACAGACTACACATACAAACAAAGATGAACAGAGTAAATAAGCAAGTGGAGTAGCAAGCATGAAAAAGCCAACAACGTTGCTAATGAGCTAGCTCGGCAATGTCTCTAGAGTCTTGTATTTGGGTTGAACCCTCTAGTTATATTTTTCATCTTTAAGCAAACGATATATCAATTTTCTAAAATGAATAAAGCTTAGGATGTGTTTAATAAAAAAAAAGAGGGGGGTGGGGGAGTTGCAAGCAACCAAACATGCTGATCTAAGTATTGGATGACATCATGCATAATGCATCAAAGTACATACCTATTGCTAATTTTGTGGATTTAGATCTACCTCAATTCTAACCTACTACAATCAACATGGATACAAAACAATACAAGAATCAAGAGCTGCAAAAAATGACTATATACTTCACAAAGAAAAGGCAAGGAAACAACGAGCAAAAGGGTTAACTGTCTGACAGATCATGCACAGCGTTAATAAGACAGTGGATATAAGAAATACACCCGGAAAATAAGTATATAACCAATTACTAAACCAAAGATACCACCTCTGTTTCATCTGCTACATCAAAACGGATATCAAAATAGTGTCTCAGGCTCTCAGCACAGATTGACAAACTACATGATGACCAATATAGTTCAGAGACAGGTGCATTCGACAACTAAAACGAAGCAAAATATTCAAGTCGTTCCCATTACAGTACACGAATTGACGATTAAACCAGCAGGTGTAACAGTAGAACAAACAACCAAAAATTTAGAGCTTGTCCTCAAACTCAGAGAGAGGGGTCATCTGTTCCTTGAGACCCTTCCTCTTGCGGATATCCAGCACCAGCTGAGCAGCCTGGGAGCCAGCCTCCAAAGGATCAGAGCCCATCATGTCCCAATGGTCAAAGACACACTGGGGGAACGCCTGACCAGAGGTTGCAGCCCTCAGTTGGCTGGAGAACCCAAACGACTCGATGACAGGGAGGTAAGCCTTGATGTTGTAGAGCGGGGTACCCGGCCTCTGCATCTCCTCAAACACATGCCCTCTCTTCTGGTTCAGAACACCGTAGATACCACCAAGTGCATTTTCTGGGGCCTGAATCTCCACCAGGTACACTGGCTCCAGCAGCCTTGGCTTGGCCGTGAGCTGAGAAGCATAGATGACCCTCCTGGCAGTTGGGATGACCTGGCCACCACCCCTGTGGATAGCATCAGCATGAAGAACGACATCACAGACCTCAAAGCAAATTCCGCGCATGTTCTCCTCAGCCAGTGCACCCTCCTTTGATGCCCACTGGAAACCAGCCACGACAGAATCCTTGATTTCATTGAGATACTGCACTCCCTTACACATATCAACAACCATGTTTGGGCCAGTGGTCTCAGGTCCAAAACACCAAATCTTCTTGGCGAGATCCTTGTCCCACCCAAACTCCTGAGAGAGGATCTGGGAGCGCACCTTAGGATCATCACGTGGGCCAATGCGGCCATCATCGATGGCCTCAGCGAGACCCTCCTCCAAGGGGCGTGCTTCCATGTACAGACGGTTGTGCTTGTTGGGAGACTTGCTCATGACAGTACGGCAGGACTTCTCAAGAACGGTTTCCCGGAAGGACACAACAGGAGGGGAAACAATAATTTCAGCACCACCCATGAAGTCCTCCTGCAGATCCTTCAGGCAAATCTCAAGATGAAGCTCACCAGCTCCAGCAATGATATGCTCACCAGACTCTTCGATTGTACAGAGAACCATAGGATCAGACTTCGCCAGACGCTTCAAACCTTCGACTAGCTTGGGAAGGTCAGAGGCAACCTTGCACTGAACAGCAACACGCACAACAGGGGAGACAGAGAACTTCATTGCTCTGATCGGGCATGCATCAACCTCCTTCTCATTAGTGAGTGTAGCGTTCTTCGTGATGAACTGGTCCAGACCAACCATAGCAACAGTGTTGCCACAAGGAACATCCTCAACTGACTCTTGTTTCTTTCCCATCCAGATAACGGTACGCTGGACACTCTTCACATACAGATCCTTCTTCTGCCCAGGGACATAGTTGGGACCCATGATCCGAACCTTCATACCAGTAGCAACCTTCCCTGAGAAGACACGACCGAAGGCAAAGAACCTGCCCTTGTCGGATGCTGGAATCATCTTCGAAACATACAGCATAAGAGGGCCCTCCGGATCACAGTTTCTGATGGCAGTTGCATAGACATCATCAAGGGGCCCCTCATACAAGTTCTCCACACGATACTTTTGAGCCTTTGCCGGGGAAGGAAGGTGGAATATCATCATCTCGAGCAGTGCAGTGCTTGCTGGTAGCCACGTTTGCATAACACGCTTCATCAAAGCTTTGCCAATCAATTCCTTCTCATCAGACTTCATGGTAACATTGAGCTTTTGCAGCATGGGCCACAATTTCTCCTTCTGGTCGTTCATGCAGGTGTTGATGATTTGCTTGATTGGCTCATAGCAGAACTGAACAAATCCTCTCTTGCAGGTAGGGGAGCCTGTGTTCTTGGTTGTCCATTTCTTGGTGGCAGGGTCAAAGAAGTTCTCACCCCAAAGCCTCTCCATCATCTTAGATTCATCAACTCCAAACTTAGATGCATACATCTTGGCAAAGTTAGTGAGGGTAAAGGCCCATCCGTGCAGACCAGCAGAAAAAGCAACAGTCCCCTTCTCTGGGTACACTTGGACGTCACCAAGGAGCTTATCTTCGTATGTTGCCATGATGACATTGGCATTCTCAATGACACGGGAGAAGGTCTGGTAAGCTTCCTCGCCCTCAACCTGAAGCTCAAGGAAGCACCTGTCCATCTTGTTCACGGTAAGAACTGGCCTAATCCTCTCACCAAGGGCTTGGCGAAGCACAGTTTCAGTTTGCACACAGACACCTTCAATACAGTCAACCACCACAAGAGCACCATCGGTGATGCGAAGAGCAGCTGTGACTTCCGAAGAAAAATCAACGTGCCCAGGCGAGTCAATAAGGTTGATCAGGTATTGGTTACCATCTCTCTCACCCTTGTAATTCTTCAGTGACTCGTCAGTCATCTCATAGTAAAGAGAGATACCGGTAGATTTGATTGTAATACCACGCTCTGCTTCATCTGCACGAGTATCAGTCATGCGAACATCACCAGCAACTTCCTGGGCAATAATCCCAGCAGCTGCCACAAGGGAATCTGTAAGCGTAGACTTGCCTGCAAAGAATTTATAATAGCATATAAGAACAGCAAGGAAATTCAACATGTGCATCATATGGTAGTACAATATTAGGGACAGACAAGCAAATCAAAAGTTAACAAACACAGTAGTAGATTACAATCTAGAGTATATAATTATGAACAGATACTATGTAAACCACCATATCTAAAATATACAATGTATTTCCTACATGTGATAAATATCTGAACATAAGCAGTTAACTATGCCTAAAATAGATAGTGCAGCGAGAAAAGAAACATTAGCTGTAACAGAGCTTAAATGTTGAAAACATAAAAGTTAACAACTCAGTAGTAGTATATTACAATCTAATACATACAGCCAGCAGATAGTATGTATACCACAATATCCAGACAAAAGCAATACATTAACTGTAGATGAAAAAAGCAATTAGGGGATAAATGTCTGTGATATAGGCCTATAGTAGATAATGCAGCATGAATAGAAGCATTAGCACTCAGGCACAATAGAGAGCTTAAATATTGAAACAAAATTAATCTTGACATCAAAATCAAAAAGGCTTGAAAACATTAAGGAATGCATGTATATATATGCTATCTAACAGAGCAGTGTTCTGAACATACCATGGTCCACATGAGCAATAACAGACATGTTACGAATGTTGTTCTTTTTGTCCATGATACCACGGAGCTCTTCAGCTGTGAACTTCACCATCTTGACTTCTTATAAAGGTCACGCTACGAATACCAATATTTATTCCTGCAGTTGAAAGTTCAGGTATTACTAAGAATACAATAATAAACATGAGAAAATAACTATACTGAAAACTTTGACATTGACATCAGCAGCAAAGAAGTAATAACCACTACAGTTGTCAGGAACAAAGAGAGGGAAATTATTAACCATTTCAGAAAGTTAATAAAAATGTTTTAACATGCAGTATTTGTCAGGATACAGTATTCCATTAATATACACCATACTCATACTTCACAGGATTGTGAGCACAAAAGGCTAAGAAAAAAGTAAACTGAAAACTCATACTTCACAGGATTGTGAGCACAAAAGCCTCGTTAATCTAAGATCTACAGCACAACTTATTTTCCTCAAAAAAAAGAGAGAGACCATCGAAGTAACACACGAAACAATCAAATAATAGCAATTTGGGCTCGAGCCGCTTGCATAGCATATGCACGGATATGGACACAGTATCAGGAGGATACGGATATAGAGATACGATATTTTTTCTTTCAGAAAACATGATACGAGCACATAGCAGGAAAATAAAACTGTCCTATATCCTAAAAGCAGTTGCAACGTAGCACCAATAACCAAAAAAATGCAGTTTATTGCGGTTGACCTGTTATAGCTGCTGGATCCCGTCCACGATCTTACAAGTGACCAGACCAAACAAGTGACCAGACCAAACAGACAATTCGAGTAACTAAGAATAAGGACAGGATCCCGTCCACAATCTTACAAGTGATCACAGACAATTCGACTAAGGGACAAGGGACAGTAACAGGGTAAGGGAGAGGGGAAAGAGAAGAAGCTGTTTTGTAGTCGATTTACCGTGGGCGTCGCCGGAGATAGAGCTCGCTGCCGGCGCCGGATCGCGTCGCAGGCGCGGGGGCGGGCGGCGGCTGCGGTGCGGTAGAGATGGGTGACTGGGGGAGGTGAGCAGAGATAGGGTTTTCTGTGCTCTTTGTATAGTATATATATAGGGGGTTAATGGGCCAAACGTTTAACGGCCCACAAACTTAAATGGTCCAAGAGACGTTGGCCCAAATATCCGATTTGTTGAAAAAAATTATAAAATCGGATTTAGGTGTTCTCTTATAAAATTGCAAAACTAGCATCTTGTCGCTATTCAACGGCCGATAGGACACCTGTTGGCTATCGAAAACTAGTTGGTCCTCCAATCGGCTCGTCATTGGCCGAGGCCAGTCTCTTTACTATTTTGGTTTTAAGAAATTTTTTTATATTAGCCCTTGTTTAGTTTCCAAAAAGTGCAAAAAAAAATTCAAGATTCTCCGTCACATCAAATCTTACGGCGCATGCATGGAGCATTAAATATAAACAAAAATAAAATTAATTGCACAGTTTACCCGTAATTTGCGAGACGAATCTTATGAGCCTAGTTACTCTATGATTGACAATATTTATCAAATACAAACGAAAATGCTACAGTAGTGTTTTCCAAAAAAAAATTGGCAACTAAACCAGGCCTAAGCAAAATATATAAAGACCCCCAAAAAATTATTAACAAATAGTTCAGCTAATCTTTTTAGGATCTGTTCATCGATGGTTTAACAAATCAAATGTGAATAAATAGTACGCATGCCATTAGTGGAAACCCTACGTGAAAAATAGTCTCTCTCACATCATAACCATTAGTTGACGTATTATTTGATATATTGACAACTAGCTTCTCGTCGCCTCCAGCATGAACAATCATGAGCTCTAGAATTTTTTTAGCCCAATAAACTAATATTTTTAAAAAACATCACAACTAAATTTTTAGAAACTACTCGATATGGATTTTGTGCTAGTCATTTTTTTAGGTTTGATTAGGTTTTAAAAATATTAAAAATATTTTTATCTTTAATAATTTTATTATGAAAAATATATTCAATGACTTATCTAATGGTACTAATTCTGCATGACAAATAATATTATTTTCTTACATATATTTTATCAAAGTAAAAAAATGACTTATCGAAAGATAGAGGAAGTAGCTCTTTTAGCCACGTCAAAATTAAACTGCCATCCGTCAATCTTTTTTCAATCATCCATTTTATCGGCCGAGCATCTCCCATTTTTCTTATATAAAATACAAAAAAAAAATCCGGACTCACTTCCTCTACCTTTGTCGATCGTGCATCACACTATAAAAAGAGCGAGTTTTTTTAGGGAGCTCTCCCTCTCTAATAACCGTTCGATCTAAACGTCGTGCTATATGTGCCTTCTGTCACCCGTGATCTTACATAATATAAGATATAAGATTCCTCCTAAACCAAGATTCCTCCTAGATTCCAAAAACGGAATATAATAGTCCATATTTGCATATTGGAGTCCAATTCCAATCCGCATGCATAGCTTTTCTGATTTTTTAAGTCCAATTCATTAGCCGTTTCGACTTTTTTAATTTCAAGAAAGAATTAAGAGCATATTTTCTTTTTACCGTGCATGCTTAAGATCGGGCATGCATGATCACTTGTTCAAGAATATACATACAAGATCTACCGGCAATAGGAAGTCAAATCAAATTGAGATATATTCACGCCAATTTTAAAAAATCAACCTATTCATGACAATGTGGTATGAGATGACCCGTATGAATTCTCCTGCGTGAATAGCGTTGATCATGATTGGTCTTTGAGTCAATCGGCAACGAAACAAACTTAATTGGAGAGGCTAGAGCTGGGTTAAGGAGAAATCTTGGTTTAATAGGAGTCTTGTATCTTTCATGTAAGATTGATTTTCCTTTTTTAGGTATACGAGGAATCTTGGTTTAGAAAAAGTTTTACATTTTACATATAAGATCACAGATGACAAATGACTCATATAGCACGACATATAGATCGAACAGAGAGCCTCCTTGAAAAAACTCACCGCCGCTGGCCGCGGATTGTTCGAAAAAAGAAAAAATAATATACATCAAGATGCATACATGCAACTAATAAATAAATTAATTGGAAAAAGAAAAATATGGATGCGTGGATGCAACTATAATAAATAACATCAATATGAATGCATGCTGGCGTATGTATTAGCAATTAAAAAGAAAAATAAATTTGAACACACGTGATTTTATTTATTATGATAAACAAGAAAGAAAAAACTAGCAAACGTTTTACATTGTTTATAGTACCATATTATGAATGAATAAGTGAAAATAAAATCAAGGAACATCTGATAATACAAACACGTGCGTGACGCACGTGCATATTTGCTAGTGTTTGAAATCTCCCACTATAGGTTTCTGCTCGGACTGGGTTCAGCTGATTATGAAGTGCGTTATCTCTGTGTCGTATCGGCTGAAAGTAAACGGCAACCGGTCTAACAGTTTTGTGCAAGAGCCTGGTCTACGGCAGGAGGATCCACTCTCCTCCTATCTATTCCTACTCGGTGCAAAAGGCTTCAGTGGTTTTGTTGAAGGATGCTGAACCAAGGGGTATGAGAGTGTGTCCGAGAGAATGCCATGCATTTGAAGTCTATTCTACAGCTGTATGAGAGTGTGTCCAGGAGAAGTCTGCTGTTCTCCAGTCAAAAAATTGATGAACCCTGATTCGCTATGTGCCCAAGTGCTGCGAGCAAGATACTTCTCTGATGGTGATGTGCTACGAGCCAAACCGAAGAGGATCATGTCCTATACTTGGCGCAGTATCTTGGCCGGGATCGAGGTGCTTAAGAAGGGACTGATCTGGACAATTGGTGATGGAATAACTACCGCTACATGGACTGATGATTGGATTCCAAGGGATCATTTGAGAAAACCATACACGCCGAGGGCTGCTGACACGAGTGCATGAACTTCTTGATCCAACAATGGACTGATGATGTGCTACTTTTTGGCAGGAAGACGAGCGAGGTCATATTGAGCATCCCTGTTCATGACAGGGAATGGATGACATGATTGCTTGGCACTACAACAAGACTGGCATCTCCTCTGTAAAGTCGGCCTACAAAATCCAAGTTGCCAACAGGGAAAAAAGCAATGCAGAGCTAGGAGTGGTGGGTCAGTAATGCTAATGGCGATCAGCTGTGGAAGAAGCTATGACAAGTAGACTGTCCAAAGAAAATGTTGCACTTTATGTGGAGACTGTGTCATAATAGTTTGGCCTTGCGTGTCAACCTAAAACGCCAGGGTATCAAATTGAATCCCTGCTGTGTTCTCTGTGGGCGGTGTCTGGATGAGGATGGAGCTCATTTATTTTTCAAGTGCAAAGATGCAAAGAGAGTATGGGAAGATATGCAGCTCCATGGTGTGAGGGATCGGCTTGCACAAGCCATCACGGCAGTTCTGAAACTGAAGGAAGAAGTGCAGCGAAGGGTGATTACTTTCATGTACATTTGGTGGTCGGAACAATGCAGAGTTCACGAAGGGGATGCACAAAGGAGTCCAGAACAGATCGTCCAGATATACTGTAATAGTCAGTTGCTACTCCGAAGAATGGGCTTCTCTGAAGAATATTTAGGCAGCACCTATCTCCACTATAATTGAAAAACTTTTTGGAACCAGACAAACTTACTCCCCCAACAAACTCATCCCACCGCAGTCCACTAATCCGGCCCACTAATGTTCACCGTAACCAATCCTCACGCCGCGGTCTCTCCAGGTCAATCACGGTTCATCTCAAAATTGAATCCACTCCGCCTGCCGTCCATTTGAAACCACCACCTGCCGTTCATTTGAATCCACTCATCTGCCGCCACAATCTACGCCTCCCTTCCTCTTCCAGCGTACCAGCGATCTACGTACAAGCAGAGCACATACAAGCAGGACACCGCCAAGAGCACGTACTTGACGTCGGCGCCGCCACATCTACTCTTGTCCTCCACAACGACACGGCGGACGGCAGGGAGACGGACTTTGGATCGGCAACAGTCAGGTGATTTTGTGATTCATATACAAGAGCGTACAAACGGTAAAAAAATATAATGCTTTTGCAGATTATTTTTGGCTTTTGATCTTTAGTGTAGACTGTAGGTTACGTTTTACTACCTGCAGGCAATTTTTTTATCTTCCTCTAAATAATACAAGTAGTAACTAATAGTACAAGTATGCGCCGATCATTATAGTGCTTAGGTGTTGCCCCTGCTGCATGTCATAAATTAAACCATCTAATCGTCTTGCTTAGGTCCCTGACGGCAACATGAAACCATTAGTGATCTCAGCATGCATGGTCCTGTAGTATATGCATATACATCTGAATGGTTGCATGTACATCTAAATCTATATACATATACATCTGAATTATTCCATGGTTTCAGATATTTTACAATAGTTGGATCATGAATCATTTAACATGGATTCTGAATGGTTCCATGGTTTCAGATATTTTATATCTGAAATATTATTAATATTTTACAAGAGGAAAAAGAGTTGGATCAAGAATTATTTAATATGGGTATTCGGATGCTCGCGCGCTGACAAAACAAAAATACCACCTCATGGATCTTAAATTTGTTGTAAGTTGTTATATATAAATCATTATAAAATAGTATAATTCATTAAAAATTGCTAATTTCTACAAATTCAACAGGAAATAATTAGGTTTGAATGAGATCCACGATGTTGTGGACCGGTTAACAAAGTATATTAAGAAAAACTGAAAAAAGTACTTGAGTGTTGGCCTGACATACAATATCACATAAATGACTGTAGCAATGTAAGTTAAGTTTTATTTACTATATACTTTGTTTAATTAATTTTTTGCACTTACCAATCAAATATTCTATTTATGTGTCTTAGATTCTACTACCGTATTATCGAGACGGACTGTATATTTTATTCATAATAGACATGTAAAACAAAATTGTGCGTATTATGGATCCACTACAAAGACAAACTGCTTTGGCTGGTTTTAGTCAAGATATGGTATATACAACTACATTCCAAGCTATTGCTACAATGTTCACGTTCGCCATGAAACTATCAAAATCAAAGAGGAACCACTGTATATCTTCATGGCGGCGAGAATACCCTGCATGCGTGACAAAGGTTACATCAAACCACAAAGACTGGTATTACTTTTGGTTCAACTTTGTTTTAGTTGTAACAAATATTTCAGTTTTGTATGCCAAATAAACAATTGATCTTGTACAGGAACTGGGAGGATTTCTTGTATACAATTTCACGAAGTTGTGGGATGATGTAAAATTGTCACCGATCAATAATGTAAGCATATGCAGTCTCCAACTATATTTGCATCAATACACGATTAAATATTAACATAATAATATCTGTCATTCACAGCTGTCAAGATCACTAAGGACGGAGTTCTTGGCTGACATTTTGGCGAGTCATGCAAACAAGTGCTACGACAACATCCCTGAAGATATCCAATATTTGATTAAAAAGTTAGGAAAATGTAAAGATATCTTTATGTACTGATGGTTCATAAAATGTATATAGACTCAAAAACAATTGTTCAAAATTAAAATTCTAAAAAAATTACTATGATTTATATAGCATTTCCTAGCCTTTTCTCCGTTCTGACAAACATGTAGGGTTAGTCGCGTGCCACCGCTTCTCCACGAGTCGGAACGGAGACACTAGGTCTTGTTTACTTCTATTTTTTTTTAAATAGGAATAGTAACATTTTCGTTTGTATTTGACAAATATTGTCCAATTATGTACTAACTAGGCTCAAAAGATTCGTCTCATCAATTTCGACCAAACTGTATAATTAGTTTTTATTTTTTATCTATATTTAATACTTCATGCATACGTACTAAACAAGGCCCTGATCCCCTTCTCTCCTTGCACCTATAACATGCTAGGGGCATGTTAGTCTTTTTTTACGAGTGGCCCCATTCGACGGTTCACGGTCTGTTTAGATTCAAATCTTTACATCTTAAATAGGTGTTTAAATCCTTCTTAAATTTTTTTTATCTGCAACACAAGACACGAGTCCCTAAGCAAGTTTACACAGTTTTAGGGCTCTAAGAGCATCTCCAAGAGATTAGCCAAATCATTTTCTAAAGGTAAATTTGGCTATTGTTGAAGGAAAAACTTCTCCAACAGATTTTGTAAATGACGGTTCAAATTTAGCAGCTCTCCATTCCACCTTATTCGCTCTCTACTTTTAGATAGCCTACCTCACTAGTCATTCTTTTATACAGTCTGTTGGAGTACTCTAATATCTTTTTATCAAATCTATTTTAGAGAGCAATTAAATCAGTAAATTTGCCTAGTCTTTTTGGCTAATCTCTTGGAGATGCTCTAAGGTCCCAAATTCCAAATCTTTACAACCCAAGTTTTACAAGCCCATGTTTAGATCTATTCTTCCAAAAAATACTCATTTCTCTAAAAGTTTTGGCTGTATCTAAACAGGGCCTCGATGTTATGGTAGTGTCATTTTGGGAACAGAAATTTTAAGGAAGGGTAAAAGAAAGATTTGAAGTTTCGATGTCAAATGGGGAACAACATTTTTTTAATGTCAAATAAGGATTTTTCTCATTTATAGAACTGAGTTACGATTTTATAAACAAATTCATGCATGCATTAAACCCGTCACCTGAGATAAACCAAAGGAGCACATACAAAACTAGACAAAACGACCCAATAAAAATAGGAATGATTCCTAACTCATGTTCTTAACAAGTAATTACCCTATATCCAAAACTAGACAAGGAAAAATACGACTGTCCAAGAAATTGCTTAACTGATATCCTAGCTGATAGCTACAACATCCAACCCAAAAATGAGGGTAATTTTTTGTTGCTCATTGTCAAGCCAACGTCCAGGCCTAAACTTCACACTCCAACAGAGCCTAGTGTAATAGCCCAAAAATTTCTAACCTACCATGAATCACACATGTGCAACACATTTAGCATACATTTGAATGTTTTTAATTTAATTTGAAAATAATCCTAAATTTGAGCATGCTTCATTAAGGAACTTTGAGTTTCACTTAAACATGCATGCTAAGAAATTACATGACAAACTACTATTTTTCAAACTATAAAAATAGATATTTTTTCTTGATTTTTGCGAAAACATTTTAGGGCTAAATAGCTTAACCAAAATCTTAAACATAAGTATATAACATTAAGCAAAATTACAAAGGTTATTATGATGCAAGATAAAAGTAAAATGGGCCATGCATGTTTTTTGGCATCTACCTAAAAAGTTATAAGATTTTACGAGATTTCTCTGTACAACCGAATCATAAATATACGCGGCTCATCATGGACACATCCCAAAAAATTTGGCCATTTAAACCTATCTTAATTCTATGCACCCTACAGCCGAATCATAAATATACGGGACTCATCATGGACACGTCAATAGAAATATCAAAAGAGCTGCAAAAATGACTATACACTTCACATGGAAAAGGCAAGGAAACAACCAACAAAAGGGTGAATTTAACTGACAGATCAGGCAAAGCGTTATTAAGACAATAGAAATGAGCAACACAGGGAATACAAGTATGTAACCACTAACTAAACCACACAGATACCAACTCCGTTTCATCTGCTACATCACACCAGATATCAAAATGGAGTCTCAGGCTCTCAACACAGCAGCATACACTACATGACCAATATAGTTCAGAGACAGGTACATTAACTAAAACGAGAGAAAATATTCAAGTCGTTCCCAATACAATAGACAAATTGACGATTAAACCAGCAATAGTAACAGTAGAACAAACAACCAAAAATTTAGAGCTTGTCCTCAAACTCAGAGAGAGGGGTCATCTGTTCCTTGAGACCCTTCCTCTTGCGGATATCCAGCACCAGCTGAGCAGCCTGGGAGCCAGCCTCCAAAGGATCAGAGCCCATCATGTCCCAATGGTCAAAGACACACTGGGGGAACGCCTGACCAGAGGTTGCAGCCCTCAGTTGGCTGGAGAACCCAAACGACTCGATGACAGGGAGGTAAGCCTTGATGTTGTAGAGCGGGGTACCCGGCCTCTGCATCTCCTCAAACACATGCCCTCTCTTCTGGTTCAGAACACCGTAGATACCACCAAGTGCATTTTCTGGGGCCTGAATCTCCACCAGGTACACTGGCTCCAGCAGCCTTGGCTTGGCCGTGAGCTGAGAAGCATAGATGACCCTCCTGGCAGTTGGGATGACCTGGCCACCACCCCTGTGGATAGCATCAGCATGAAGAACGACATCACAGACCTCAAAGCAAATTCCGCGCATGTTCTCCTCAGCCAGTGCACCCTCCTTTGATGCCCACTGGAAACCAGCCACGACAGAATCCTTGATTTCATTGAGATACTGCACTCCCTTACACATATCAACAACCATGTTTGGGCCA
This sequence comes from Sorghum bicolor, assembly GCF_000003195.3. Classification (NCBI taxonomy): domain Eukaryota; kingdom Viridiplantae; phylum Streptophyta; class Magnoliopsida; order Poales; family Poaceae; genus Sorghum; species Sorghum bicolor. The sequence goes on from NC_012870.2 coordinate 1,758,666, forward strand.
GTGGTCTCAGGTCCAAAACACCAAATCTTCTTGGCGAGATCCTTGTCCCACCCAAACTCCTGAGAGAGGATCTGGGAGCGCACCTTAGGATCATCACGTGGGCCAATGCGGCCATCATCGATGGCCTCAGCGAGACCCTCCTCCAAGGGGCGTGCTTCCATGTACAGACGGTTGTGCTTGTTGGGAGACTTGCTCATGACAGTACGGCAGGACTTCTCAAGAACGGTTTCCCGGAAGGACACAACAGGAGGGGAAACAATAATTTCAGCACCACCCATGAAGTCCTCCTGCAGATCCTTCAGGCAAATCTCAAGATGAAGCTCACCAGCTCCAGCAATGATATGCTCACCAGACTCTTCGATTGTACAGAGAACCATAGGATCAGACTTCGCCAGACGCTTCAAACCTTCGACTAGCTTGGGAAGGTCAGAGGCAACCTTGCACTGAACAGCAACACGCACAACAGGGGAGACAGAGAACTTCATTGCTCTGATCGGGCATGCATCAACCTCCTTCTCATTAGTGAGTGTAGCGTTCTTCGTGATGAACTGGTCCAGACCAACCATAGCAACAGTGTTGCCACAAGGAACATCCTCAACTGACTCTTGTTTCTTTCCCATCCAGATAACGGTACGCTGGACACTCTTCACATACAGATCCTTCTTCTGCCCAGGGACATAGTTGGGACCCATGATCCGAACCTTCATACCAGTAGCAACCTTCCCTGAGAAGACACGACCGAAGGCAAAGAACCTGCCCTTGTCGGATGCTGGAATCATCTTCGAAACATACAGCATAAGAGGGCCCTCCGGATCACAGTTTCTGATGGCAGTTGCATAGACATCATCAAGGGGCCCCTCATACAAGTTCTCCACACGATACTTTTGAGCCTTTGCCGGGGAAGGAAGGTGGAATATCATCATCTCGAGCAGTGCAGTGCTTGCTGGTAGCCACGTTTGCATAACACGCTTCATCAAAGCTTTGCCAATCAATTCCTTCTCATCAGACTTCATGGTAACATTGAGCTTTTGCAGCATGGGCCACAATTTCTCCTTCTGGTCGTTCATGCAGGTGTTGATGATTTGCTTGATTGGCTCATAGCAGAACTGAACAAATCCTCTCTTGCAGGTAGGGGAGCCTGTGTTCTTGGTTGTCCATTTCTTGGTGGCAGGGTCAAAGAAGTTCTCACCCCAAAGCCTCTCCATCATCTTAGATTCATCAACTCCAAACTTAGATGCATACATCTTGGCAAAGTTAGTGAGGGTAAAGGCCCATCCGTGCAGACCAGCAGAAAAAGCAACAGTCCCCTTCTCTGGGTACACTTGGACGTCACCAAGGAGCTTATCTTCGTATGTTGCCATGATGACATTGGCATTCTCAATGACACGGGAGAAGGTCTGGTAAGCTTCCTCGCCCTCAACCTGAAGCTCAAGGAAGCACCTGTCCATCTTGTTCACGGTAAGAACTGGCCTAATCCTCTCACCAAGGGCTTGGCGAAGCACAGTTTCAGTTTGCACACAGACACCTTCAATACAGTCAACCACCACAAGAGCACCATCGGTGATGCGAAGAGCAGCTGTGACTTCCGAAGAAAAATCAACGTGCCCAGGCGAGTCAATAAGGTTGATCAGGTATTGGTTACCATCTCTCTCACCCTTGTAATTCTTCAGTGACTCGTCAGTCATCTCATAGTAAAGAGAGATACCGGTAGATTTGATTGTAATACCACGCTCTGCTTCATCTGCACGAGTATCAGTCATGCGAACATCACCAGCAACTTCCTGGGCAATAATCCCAGCAGCTGCCACAAGGGAATCTGTAAGCGTAGACTTGCCTGCAAAGAATTTATAATAGCATATAAGAACAGCAAGGAAATTCAACATGTGCATCATATGGTAGTACAATATTAGGGACAGACAAGCAAATCAAAAGTTAACAAACACAGTAGTAGATCACAATCTAGAGTACAACCTCCGTCCCAGAAAGAATGCAATTCTAGCAGTGTCGCGTTTTAGTACCTTAAGTTTGACCAATTATAGATAAAAGAGTATCAATGTTTATGATACCAAATAAATATCATTAGATTAATTATGAAATGTATTTTCATAATAAATTAATTCAAAGCCATAAATGTGAATATTATCAACAAGAAACTTAGTCAAACGTGAATTCCTTTTTGTGGTGCGCAACCCATGGTTGCATTCTTTTCAGGACGGATGTAGTATATAGCTATTAACAGATACTATATAAAACACAATACCTAGAGAACCAGTACATTAATTAAAAGATGACAAAAGGATAAGCCCATTTCCTACAAGGGGTAAATATCTGAACATAAGCAGTTCACAAGGCCTAAAATAGATAGTGCAGCAAGAAATGAAACATCATCTATAAAGCACAATACAGAGCTTATAAAATATTGAAAACACAAAAGTTAACAACACACTGGTATATTACAATAAAAATACAGCCAACAGATTGGATAAATATCAGTGAATATTGAAACAATGAACATGAATAGAACCATCAGCAGTCACGCACAGTACAGAGCTTAAATATTGAAACAGAACAAATCGACATCGAAAAGGCTTGAGCAGTGTTCTGAGCGTACCATGGTCCACATGAGCAATAACAGACATGTTACGAATGTTGTTCTTTTTGTCCATGATGCCACGGAGCTCTTCAGCCGTGAACTTCACCATCTTGACTTCTTATAAATATCACACTACCAATAACAATATTTATTCCTGCTGTGAAGGTTCAAAAGTACTAGTAAGAATTTACTCAAAAATATGAGAACAAAACTAAACTGAAAACTTTGACGTTGACATCAGTAGCAAAAGTAATTAACCAATATGATTGTCAGGAACCAAAGATACATGGAAATTCTTAGCAATTTCAGAAAGTTAATAAAATGTTTCAACAATCATTATTTGTCATGATACATTATTCCATTGTTTACACCACACTTCACAGGATTGTAAACACAAAAGCTAATAAAGTAAACTGGAAAACATGTATCTAATTGCAGACAAGGTGCAAAATCGTTTAACTAAGATCTACAATCAGGACAACATGTTCTGTAAAAAACAATCGAAGTAACAGGCACGAAATAATCAAATAATAGCAACTCGGGTTGAGGCGATCACATAGCATACTATATGTATGCACAGATATGGAGATAAGGTATTTTTCTTTTCAGAAAACATGATACGGGGACATAGCAGGAGGATCAAAATTGCCCTGTATTCTAAAAGCAGTTGCAGCGTAGCAGGAACACAAAAATCGCCCTATATTCCAGCAATCGTGCTGCTTTGCTCTTCTTCTAGATCAGCAAACCAGCCAAGGTTGACCTATTGTAGCTGCTGGATCCCCGAATAATCTTACGAAGTGACCAGACAAACAATTCGAGTACGCAATAAGGGACAGTAAAGACGTAAGGGAGGGGACAGAGAAGAAACTAGCCGCCGACATGCATCCGGCTTGTAGTCGATTTACCTGGGCTGCGCGCGTCGCTGGCAGCTGCTGCTCGTCGCGGGTGCTAGAGCTCGCTGCCGGCGCCGGATCTCGTCGCAGGCGCGGTGGCGGGCAGGCGGCGGCTGCGGTGTGGGAGAGATGGATGACTGGGGGAGGTGGCCAGAGATAGGGTTTGCTGTCCTCTTTCGAATAATATATATATAAGGCCTAATGGGCCAAACGGTGACTGGCCCATATACTAAAATGGGCCATGACGTGTTCAATCAAAGGAAGAAGTCCAATTTAGGTCGTTCAACTTTCGCAAAAGTCTATTTTTCATCCCTGAACTTCAAAACCGGGTAAAATACATCCCTCAATTTTTGAAACCATGCATATTACGTCCCTGACATGGTTACGAGCGGTTTTGAAGGCAGTTTTGTCTTTTTCATTTTTATTTATTTTGGCTGAATATTTGTAAAATTATAGTAAATCACATAAAATTCATAAAATAGTAAATCTGATTTTGTTGGACTCCAAATAAGTAGATCTACATAATGAACATATAATATAGTATGCTTTAGTACAAAATTTTTATTGTAGCTTTAGAACTGTTTTTTCTATAATTAATTAGAATAATTCATAGCTATAGTTTGTATGGTCCAATTGTGGTGAATTTTTTATGTTAGACTAATTATTATATGTTTAAACTATGGTAAAAAATTCATACTCATTAGATTATGTATAACTTAGTTATAGATTTATTATAATTTAACAAGCATAAACCTAAATAAATCTATAACTAAGGCCTTGTTTAGTTTGCAAAAATTTTCACCGTCACATCGAATATTTGGTCGCATGCATGGAGCTTTAAATATAGACGAAAATAAAAACAAATTGCACAGTTTATCTGTAATTTATGAAATGAATCTTTTAAGCCTAGTTACTCTATGATTGGACAATGTTTGTCAAATAAAAACGAAAGTGTTACAGTAGCCAAAAACTCAAATTTTTGCCAACTAAACAAGGCCTAAATAATACATGATTCAATGAGTATAAAATTTTTACTATAACTCAAACATAGAATATTAGCTCACCATATAAATTTCATCACAGTTAGACCATAGAAAATGTAGCTATAATTAGTCTAATTAATTATAGAAAAACATAGATCTAAAGATACATCAAAAAAATTTGTACTAGAACATACTCTCTCTATACTAGAAATACATGACGTTTAGGACATGATTGTGCTTACCAAGGAGTCATTAATTAGGGGATAATTTTCTGGTTTTGCCCTTATTAAATAGAGATGCGGGTGTATCCTAGACCGACATGAAGCATTCTCTATTCGAATGGTTACCGGGGCTGCTTTTCAAGCGCTCGTGGGCGAGGGTGTTGGTTCGATTCCTGTTGCCTGCGCCTTTTTTTTGAACTTGACGTGATTTTGCATAGGAGCCGGCGTCCGTCCGTTAGCATGCATAGAAGCCGGCGTCCGTTCGTATCCGTTAGCATGCATGCATTGGAGCCGGTGGCCGTTCGCGTCCGTTAGCATTCATGGGATCCGGGAAGACTGGGAGACGCCCGGCCTTTCGTGTCCGTTAGCATGGGAGCGTGATTAATATTCAATGTGTAGATCTAAAAGTCCAACAAAATTGAGTTTTCTATTTTATAATTTTTATATGATTTTTCAAAAAATTCAGCCAAAATAAATAAAAAGAAAAAGGTAAAACCGCTTTCAAAACCAGATCAAGGATGTAATGTGCACGGTTTAAAAGTTGAGAGATGTATTTTGTCTGGTTTTAGAATTCAGGGATGAAAATCAGACTTTCGCAAAAGTTGAGGGACCTAAAATAGACTTTTTCCTCAATCAAAAGCAAAGAGTCTTCTCAGCTAAGGCTTTGTTTAGTTTTCAAAATTTTTTAAGATTCTCCATCACATCGAATCTTGCGGTACATGTATGGTGCATTAAATATACATGAAAACAAAAACAAATTATACAGTTCATCTGTAAATTACGAGACGAATCTTTTAAACCTAGTTACTCCATGATTGGACAATGTTTGTCAAATAAAAACGAAAGTGCTACAGTGTCAAAACCTAAAAAATTTAACAAACTGAACAAGGCGTAAGTTTAACAACCTCTCTAAAAAAACCTAAGTTTCACAATACTTTTTCCTCCCTCAACTTCAAAACCATCTCGGTTAACTTTTTAAACCGTGCATTTTACCTCCCTACATAATTTTAAAGGCGGTTTTGCTATAATAAATTATAGTTTTTCTACGGTAAAGGTGGTTTTGTCTTTGTCTTTTTCCATTTATTTCACCTAATTTTTTGAAAATTCACAATAAATTACAAAAAAAACATAAAATAGAAAATCTAATTTTACTGGACTCCACATGAGTATATCTATACACTGAACATATAGTATAACATATAGTATAGTATAGTATGCTTTAATAAAAAAATTGCTATGATGGTGTTGTCTTTTTTTTATTTTGGCTAAATCTTTGAAAAAATATAGTAAATTACAAAAAATCATGGGAAATCCAATTTTTTTTACTCCACGACAGCATATCTACACACTGAATATATAATATGGTATACTTTAGTACAATTTTTTGTTCTAGCTTTAGATCTATGTTTTTGTGTAATTAATAAAAATACTTCATAGTTGCAGCTTCTATAACTATTTTACTGAAATAAAGCATACCATATTATATATTCACTGTTTATATGTACTCATGTGAAGTCTAACAAAATTAGAGTTTTAAATTTATGATTTATCAGTGATTTACTATGATTTTTCAAATATTCAACCAAATAATTTTTTTTTTAAAAAAGTCAAAACCTTTATAGGAAAAACTTTATACTAAAGCATATCATATTGTATATTTACATTGTAGATCTATGCATGTAGAGTCCAACAAATTTGGTTTTTCTATTTTATGATTTTTTTATTAACTATGTTTTTTCAAAGATTCATCTGAAATATAAAAAAGAGAAAACCACTGTCATTGTACCAAAAACATCATTCACTGTAGCAAATTTATGAAGGAAACTACACCAGGAAGGTAAAATGCATGGTTTAAAAAGTTAAGGGATATAATTTGTCCAATTTTGGAGTTGAGGAAGAAAAACGGACTTTCATGAAAGTTGAAGGAGAAAAGGTAGACTTTTTCCATAAATCATCTTGTATTTAGATGGGCTCATATATATAGAAGCTAATGGGCCGAACTTAATTAAGCAGTGCACAATTAAAATAATCTTGTATTTAGATCGAGGAACCTCCTGGTTTTATATTAAAATCATCTTGTATTAAAACAATCTTCCATTTTTGTACTTAGGTTCCTTCATGATTTTTTTTAGGTTTGCGATTAGGTTCCTTAATGATGTTTTGCATGCCTTTCAAAAAAAATCTTGATACTGCATATTTAGTTTTTATGATAGTACTTCCATTCGTGTATTGTGCAAATTCAGCTTTTGAATTTATAAATGGGAATGCTACCAACATGGCACTTTTGAGAGGATGGAGGTTGGCGATGGACGACATGTGCTGGGCTTGGAGAAAAGAAAACAGATTCTACAATGGAATACATCAACATCCTTGGTGGTTTCTTCTCTGTTTGGCACTATTTTAGTTTGGAAAAAAATACTACAAAGCATGTTGTAACTTGCATTCCATGAAACCTGAAGCTGACAACTAGTTTGTCCCCATCCTGGCCATATGCGCCGTGACCAGTGATTGTTCATGAAATTGGTCAGATCAATGCCCTGCTAGCTTTCATGATATTTGTAGGGACTTTGATGCTTTTTTGAGGGACCTGCTAGCCATGACCAGAAGATGGTTGTAGCAAAGTATAATAGATTGATTTAGATTTACCATATTTTCCGTATTCATAATAATAGGTTGTTTACCAAGTTTCATGAATAAATGTTTAATATGTATTTTTAGATGTCGTCGTAGCGTTAGCACGGGTAATATACTACTCCCTTTGTCTCTAAATGTATGTCGTTTTCGCTTCCCGAGAAACAACTTTGACTAAATAAGTAAATATATAAATTAAAAATAATAATATTTACGATACACAATTAGTATCATTAGGTAGATATTTGAATCTAGTTTTTTAATAAATTTATTTGAAGATAGAAATATTACACGTACTCTCTCTGTCTCTTTTTAATTGTCGTCGTTAGTGTATGTGCCACAAGTTTGACTCAACTTGTTAAAAATACGTGCAACATTTGTATCTTCAAATAAATTTATTAAAAAACTAGATTCAAAATTCTTTCTATAAATATTAATATTTTTTAGTATATGATTGCCGACAGTTGTTTTTTGGGAAGCGCAAGCGACAATTAAAAAGGGACGGAGGGAGTATTTTCTATAAATCACTCAAGTCAAAGTTGTCAGCATTCAAACCGTGGTGACAAATATTTAGGAACAAAGGCAGTAGTATTTCTTTTCTTTTATTTGAACCTGGGACAGTAATATTTCAAGGTCAATAAATTGCTTGGAGGCTCCCCACTCCCAAAAAAAAAAGAAAAGGAAAAAACCAGTGTAGAATTGCCCAACTCGCCGCGTGGCGCAGGCCGCAAACCGGGCACTCGTTTGTCCGTGGATGCGCGCGGTGTTCCAGTCTCCAGACGCGCCGGGCCGGGCGCCAGACACAGTGGCCCACGAACAGACCTATACATGGTACCACGCACGCTACGGCCTGCATTCTGGCAACAATGATAACTGTACCGAACCTTGCCAAAAAAAAAAAAAATTGCCCAGAGCCCAACAAGAGATCTGCATCTTCGACCTTTTTTCTAAAACAAAGTATAAAAAAAAGGTCGAACGAATTTTGGAAAAGAAAAACTAGGGCCTAAAATCGCATATATATATATATATATATATATATATATATATATATATATCAGATGGAGACAGTATATATTAGCCCCACAGCACCGGATCACTCATGGCGGCCTGATGAAATGCACCGATCCAGACATCTTTTTTTTGTCGGTTAGCAGAGCACGTTCGTTCCATTCACATGCTCCCCGGCCCAGCCGGCCGGCCGGGGCCGAGCCTACAGTGTTCCTATCTACTCGGCTCGTCATCACATGCACGACGCGCGCTCGTCACGACACCAAGGACGTACTGCTGGCATGCGGCATGCGTTGTCACAGATCTGGCGCCTCCGATCTATCCGATCCTTTTGCGCTCCATCGCACGCAACTAAAGCAGGAGTACACGTACGAAATAACGTACCAACTCCTACCCGGAGGCTATATAGTATATTCGTATCACAAGGACAACAATGAAAAAAATACAAGGAAACAAACAATGTTCGTTTGTCTTATAAATCGTGTTTTTTATCAATCAATATTATTTTCCTCTCATAATAAATTAACAAATACTATTGTCAAAGGAGGCTGACAAGAAGAGAGTTCCAAGTGTAGTCGGTCGACTCGAGGAAAAGGAGTGAGATTCGCGTGGTGGTAGCCTGGTAGGCTAGCTAGGCTGGGCACGCGCACGGCAGCAGGTGGATGTATATGTACGTCGATCGTCCCGTCCGTCGTTGAGCTTATCAACTTAATTAGCTTGTTGCTTAGTAGGATGGGGCTTCAAGACGCCCGGGTTAGGGCCTTGTTTACTTTCTAAAAAATTTTGCAAATTTTTTCAGATTCCTCGTCACATCGAATTTTTAGACACATGCATGAAGTACTAAATATAGACAAAAATAAAAACCAATTGCACAGTTTGGTCGGAATTGACGAGACAAATCTTTTGAGCCTAGTTAGTCCATGATTGGACAATATTTGTCAAATACAAACGAAAAAGCTACAGTGTCCATTTTGCAAAATATTTTGGAGCTAAACAAGGCTTAGTTCCTTGTTCCATCCGATATTTCCATCCTGAGCCGTGCCGTGTGTCCGCTCTTACTTGTCAACTAGCTAGTATGCGGCCGGGAGCATCATCTATCTCCGGCACGGCGAGCGGGTCTTCTAGGTGCGCTATTCGATCCTTCCTGCCCGTGCCTACTGCATCGGACGATTCTGTTTGCTTTGCTGGAAGGTTGCTGCTGCCGCCCATATCATACTGCCATGAGTCGATCCATCTCCTCCTCTGCGAGCTTTGCTACTTGTGTTGCCACGAAGTGGGCTGCTGGTCCCGGTCCCGGCCTGACCGGAACACGCAGTGCGTGTTAACGATGCGCCTGTACGGTCCTGTCCAAATCCCCCACCCGGCCACCCCCACTGTCTCTCTAGTACTAACGATGCCCCTTTAGGCCTTTAGTTTCTCCATTTTGCATTGCATGGGAAAGGCCGGGCTACACTAGACTCACTTTAATTTCTGCCCAAGTCACGTCACGTATATATATATATATGCATGTGGACTTGTGGAGTAAGCAACCTAATGCTCACTCACACCACACTGTTAGTCACACAGTCAATGATTGGACCAAAAGTAAAGCTCAATTGTTCCAAGTAGTTGCCCGGCCGGGCGTTTGCTTACCTTGCAAGTACTTGGCGCGGGCGCAACACCATGCCTGCCTGCCCCGGAGCTGCAGCAATCACGGCCAAGGCAAAGGCAGGTTTGCCGGCTAAGGTTTTAGTATCTGTAGCCATCATCCCATGATTGCAAAGACGGTGTGTGCGCGTGTGATGCATGAAAGACGGCATCCGTGGCCATGGATTGCATTTTGCATGCACAAACATACAGTACTCGCTTTTTTTTTCGATCCTTGACCATTGGGCGAGGTCGAGGTCAATCAGTGAAGCAGCAGCAGCAGCAGGAGGAGGAGGATCGCCCCACGGAATGACAGAAACTTACGGCGACAGACATGATGGTTGATGGGTCTGGACTCTTCCCAAAGCAAGCAGGATCTTTCAATGTTCTAGTACAGTGTTGCTCCTGACCCACCAGGCCACCGCCATTACGTTGCTAAAACAACAGTACTGCCACTCCAGGTACAGCAATGGCCTACCGCCATTACCAGCACCACCAGTCCACTACCACATGAGGACATCACATATTGGCCAGTAATAAAGCTGCAATCTGCTCTGCTGGAAGAGGAGCAGAAAGACCTTGAGCCTTGTTTAGTTCACCTCGAAATCCAAAAAGTTTTCAAGATTCTCTGTCACATTGAATCTTGTGGCACATACATGAAGCATTAAATATAGACGAAAATAAAAACTAATCACACAGTTTGACTGTAAATCGCGAGACAAATCTTTTGATCTTAGTTAGTATATGATTGAACAATATTTACCACAAACAAACGAAAGTGCTACAGTTCCGAAAACTTTCAGTTTTCGGAACTAAACAAGGCCCAAGAGAATGGACATGTGCTACAGATACAGAGCAAGGACGGCGTCCTGTTCCACAAACAGCAATTGCCTTGCCTTGCCGACATTTTAAGTAGGCCTTGTTTAGTTCCAAAAAATTTTGTAAAATTTTTCAGATTTCTAGTCACATTGAATCTTTAGACACATGCATGAAGTACTAAATATAGACAAAAATAAAAACTAATTGCACAGTTTGGTCGGAATTGACGAGACAAATCTTTTGAGTCTAGTCCATGATTGGACAATATTTGTCAAATACAAACGAAAAAGCTACAGTGTCCATTTTGCAAAATATTTTGGAACTCAATAAGGCCGTACTATCGACAAATGAACCTACAATCTAGGTCATGTTTAGATGTGAAAAGTTTTTAGATTTCTCTACTTTAGCACTTACGTTTGTTTGTGGCAAATATTATCCAATCATAAACTAACTAAGATCAAAAGATTTGTTTCGCGATTTACAGGTAAACTATGCAATTAGTTTTTTTTATCTATATTTAGTACTTCATGCATGTACCGAAAGATTCGATGTGACGGAGAACTTAAAAACTTTTTGGTTTTTGGGATGAACTAAACAAGGCCCTAGTCATAGTGGTGAGAGGAGAGAAACCTAGTCAACAGCAACGATTCGAATCGATTCTTTACTCATGCAGCTGATCACCAAAACAAAATGGCACATTTACAAATTACATCACTGGACGAAGCTGCTACATCACTAGACACCCGCTAATGGAGGAGTCTTGTGTCCTAGTAAGGAGAAATGCACCAGAATGAGGAGCAAGGGAAGGAATGCACAGGCCCTTTCCTTCAATGGGGCAGGGCGAGCAAAGGTATACTCACTCATCACTACTACATAAATAAATAAACAAACAAACAATGTGCATGCATCTCTTCCTCTGCATACATCTGTTCCGTCCTGCCTTATTGAGATAGATGATAAACAACAACTTTGCAGATGTAGAGCAGTTCATACTCAAACAACTTTCTGTTCGGCTCACCGATTAAGTATCCATCCAAAACTAATAAAGAATGCTGAACAATTGAACTCAGGCATCGATTGATTGGTCTCGATCGATCTTCTCTAGTATATTCGTGGCCGAACTGCACAAGGTTGTCGCAGCCTCCGTTTTGCCCAATATTGCAGTCATGAGGCTGAGCTACCACCACCATGGAACAAAAGAAATGCAAAGATTTTTTTTCTCTCCCCGTGTTTCTATCTACAGAGGAAAAAATGAAAAAAAATATGGGCACACATCTGCAAAATTACTTCTTCGACAACACACTGATGGGGAACTCCACATGCTGACCTCCTAGTTGCAATCCAAACCGCATTCCTCCAACAGGGGACCATCATCCTTCGCAAGGAAAGGATCTATCCGGACCCAGAGCAGCGAGAAGATTGAAGCCAAGAGGATGGACCAGACAATGACAATTGTTGGCGTTCTGTTCTGCCTCCCAACCAGACCCTTGAGGAATGGGTAAAGATGGACAATCACCCAAAATGCAAAGAAGAGCTTCCCGAACAGGGGCCCCCATGATTCATATCCATTGTTGATTGCATTGGAAACGCCAGCTACTACTCCAATGAAATTCAGTAGAAGCAGGGTGGTCGGAGGTATCAGAAGGGTTGTCCATTTGAATGTGTACAGCTCTGAGAACTCCTCGTCGTCTCCACCCTTGGATGTCACAGTGAAGCTCGTGTCTACACCAGCTATGACCTTGAGGAGTCCTTGGAACACAGCAAAGAGATGTGAAGACACACCGCCAATGACCCAAAACTGCTCATTTCTCCACCAATCATCGATGCCTACACCACTCCATCTCATTTCCAGGATGCTCGTAGCAAAAATGCAGATAAAAAGTGACATGAACCAGAGGCTGGCAACATTGTTAAGCTGCACGATAGGAGAATGATAGTAATCGTAAGGTGTCATAATCTTCCACAAGTTCAACACCATAATACAATAGAATTAGAGACTGAAAAAATGGTACCTCTGGCGTGATAAATTGCCCTGTCAGCAAGCAGATGGCAGGCAATGTGCAATAGGCCAAGAGCGGGATAGATGTCCAAGGGTATACGATGGAGTTAATGTATGAAAACCTTTCCAGGCACTTTAATCCACCACCATACCCATACCAAAGAGGGCAGTGGTTGCTGAAGAAAATTTCAATTGAACCAAGAGCCCACCGAAGAACCTGGTGAAGACGATCGGAAAGATTGAGAGGTGCAGAACCTTTGAAAGCGGCCCGTTTAGGTATGCAGTAAATTGACCGCCAACCATGGCAGTGCATCTTAAACCCAGTAAGAATATCTTCTGTAACTGATCCATAAATCCAACCAATCTGTAACGAAACATATGATTCAGTATGTGATACTTATTCTGACCAATACAACCAACAAACAGAAACAACAAACATGCTGCACACTTACATCTTTTCCCCAATCTGTCTTGTCTTCATAGCCGCAACTGATGACATGTATAGCTTCCTTCAGAAGAGAAGCTGGACTGGCACTCTTCAGGGTTCCACCATTCTCAAGAAGTGTGGATGCAACAAAAACTGAAGACTGGCCAAATTTCTTTTCCAACTTTTGTTGATTTACAATACTAGCCTTTTCATTTTCAGCTCCTACGGGAAACATTGCAAGGTTAGGCATTAAGGATGCTTGTAGTACGGGGAAAAACAGAGAAGGTTTCCTATTGGAGGTTACGTGGTACCTGGAGCAGCTTCATCAATTTCACCAAGAGCATACGCAGGGGCTTGGTTTTCCTTTTTCTTAAAAAGTTTCTTTATCTTCTCAAATTTAGGTTTAGAGGTCTTAGTCTTCTTCTTGGTCTTCCTGTTACCAAAACAGCAACAGCAAATGCACCACTTTGGCCAGCAGTTGCAAGTCCTTGATGGTGGCTTCTTTGTTTTGGGTGCGTCATAGCCATATAATGCCTGCCTCCTGAAGACACATCCTGTACCAACGTAAATGGGGCCTTGGATACCATCCAAACCTTTCATGTTGATCTGCATGAATGAAACATTAGGGAAATTGCATTTAAGTTCATTCTCTCATGTTAGACGAGAGAGCTTATTAGAAATTTTGATGACAGATCTTACATCGAAAAAGACAACATTTCTGTTAGCATATCGATCATGACGATCAATCCCATCGAATCTTTGAGGAAACTGCACATAGCAAACTTTCTTTCCAAGCAAAGGATCCATCATAAAACACATTGCTTCCTTTATAGCCTTACTATTATTGATGTAGTGATCACAATCCAAGTTCAGCAAATAAGGTGCATTAGTTAGTACAGCAGAGACTCGGACCTGTGGAAGAGCCAAAAACAGGAACAAGAAACTCATGTTATGCATATACAGGCCATAGTGACAGAAAATGCATCAACCAAAGCATACTTACCAATGCATTCATAGCACCAGCCTTCTTATGATGGTCATAGCCTGGCCGTTTTTCTCTTGAAACGTAAACCAATCGAGGCAGCTCATTTCCTTCCACGTCATGGCCACCACTTTGACCAAGAAAAACCTATTGGTAGAGAAATTTGAAATATTTTTATGTGGCACGGTGAAGGGGAAAAAACATAAAACATCCCACCACATGCACTGTTAATTCATAATTGTCAAACCATACCTGAATCATTCCAGGATGATCACGAACATTGTTTCCAGGCCATGGTGTCCCATCCTGCATTGTCCATCCTTCCTCAGGTACCTTTTGGGCTTTAGCAACCAAGGCATTGATTCTAACCTTGAATTCCTCGTACTCTCTCTGGAAAAATAATAAGATGCACTAAATTAGCATAAGACTTGCCACATAAAGGACTGTAGCAAGGGATAACAAAAAAGTACAAATAATGCACCTTCATTGCTCTCCGTTCTCTAACGAAGTTTGGCGCCACCTTGTCTTTCAGGTAGTCTATCTTCTGTTGGAAATACCACTCTGGAGCACGAGGCTCAAGGCTATACCTTTTGCAGAAAGGAACCCATTTCTTTGCAAATTCAGATGTTTCAGACAATGCTTCAAATGTCAGCATGGCAGCACCATCATCAGAAACATAGCATGAAACCTTATCAACTGGATAATCCACCGAAAGGATAGATAGAACAGTATTTGCTGTGACTAATGGAGGTTCCTTCAAGGGATCAACCGTACTGACAAAGAAATCAATAGGGGCGAGTTGAGAAGGCTGCCCTTCCTTGTCAAACCTATCGAGACAAGAAATCCACAACAATAAAAAAATCAGCAAAGATGAGAGGAGGCAAGTAATATCAGGTGACAGCAGGAAGCAAGTAACCAACCTCAAAGTCAGCCGGTCAAGATAGGTTTCCCTCTCGATAGGAAACCACTTTGGAAACTGATCAAGAATCCAAGACATGGCAAACCAAATTTCACAGATCACAGATATGAGCCATAAAGCAAATGCATCAGGCACCGGATGCATCACTCGGTAGTGGAAGAAGAACCCCAAAACCACTAGCCGAATTATGATAATCATCCTATAGGGGTTGATTTGGCTTGAAGGAAGCGGAATCTTTCTGGACAATGGCTGTCTAGCTTCATCCATTCTGGCAAGAAAAAAAAAACAAGAAACATTTGGTGTTTGAGTCCAGTAAAAAATTTTGCATAGAGATGAACAAAATATCTAACTAAGAAAATAGCATATGGACAGTTTTTCCATCAAGTCAGAGATACAAGTACACAGAAAGCAAAACAAATTCAACTGTTTTCTTCAAATTCTTCCGAAGTCCTTTTTTTAAGTCTTCACTGAGTACAGTTATAGCACCTGTTCAAAGAATTCTTACTAGCAAGTTGATAGGTTACTTATATTTTTCGTGGTAACTGGGCCAGGTTATAAAATTTCAAAGTTGACCAATCCACTGTAGTACAAAATAGCATGACAGCTAGGAGCCAGCTAATATAGAAGTCAGCCAAGTTTCAGGGCCATACAGTGGTAGATCTGCATCATCGCCATCATCGTTACCACCACCGTCGTTCCTCGCCTGGTGCATCCTCTCCTGCTTCTGCTTCCAGCTCTCCATCCTCTCCTTCCACGCTACACTGCCGTAGCCATATGCGGCGAGATCCTTGGAAGGGTCCATAGACCTTGGTTGCACTGCAGGTCGCGCAAGCCGTTAATTGATTGATAGTACTGTATTGTAGTATTCAGGAGGTAACCATGGCAGCTGGACGGTAGCTGATGACGTTCAGAACACGCACCAGGAAGGTTGGGATCCGCGTACGGAAGAGGGTGAATCCTCTTCCCACCACCACCCATGAACGAGGGCACAAGTGCGTGCTGCTCCGGCGGGATGTCATCGACCTGGAAGCAGAAGAAGCAAGCAATTCAATTCAGCACTTGAAGTCCGTGGAGGAGGAGGGGGAGCAGGGGGAGCAATGCAATTGCAAGCGGCGTGGGTGGGTTTTGCGGTACCATCTGTCCGTTGGTGAGGAGAGGAACATTAGGGATGGGCTGGAATGGTTGCGGCACGCCGTCGAGGTCGGCGCCGCGGCCGTAGCTCATGTGGGCGTGGAGCATGGACTCGGCGACGTACTGGGAGTCGTGCTTGTCGCTCCAGTTGAACTCGTTCTCCAGGTCGTCGACGCCGTCCTCCTCCTCGTCCCCGGGCACGCGCGCGCACCCTGCAAACAAACACAAAGAGTCAGGACTGCTGAGGACGCGAGCGGCGGCGGGGGAGACGGGACGGGAGGCCGAGAATTGCGAATGCGGGAGGTGGGAAGGGGGGGACTTGCCCTTGAGGCGCTTGAAGCGGGTCTTGCACTGGGGGCAGTTCTGCGTGCCCTCGCGTCGCTCGTACTCGTAGCAGTCCCGGCAGATGGGGAAGGCGCACTCGTTGCAGGCCACGAAGGGCTCCCCGTCCGGGTTGCGCCCCACGTCGTCGCCGCAAATCTGGCACACCTGGCCGTTCCGCTGGTCCATCGGCTTCGGCTGCAACGAAGGAAGCAAAGCAAGCAGAGGGAATCAGCGGCGGGGAACGAGGAACGGCGGGAGGGAGGAGGAACCGAGCAGAGCGAGGCGAGGTGCGGCAGAAGGGTGGACGTACCCCTGGCTCGCCATCGCGGCGGATGACGACGAGCTCGTTCCGGTTGTGCGAGCCGGCGACCAGCCCGGCGCTGGCCTCCATCCCCCTCGCCCTACCAGATCTCCAGATCTCGGGGCGGGCCGCGGGCGCGTGCGGCGGCGGCGGCGGCGGCGGGTGCTTGGGGGAAGGGAATGGAACGGGAGTGAAGCGAAGAGGGAGGGCTTGTGCTAGCTTGTTGTGCTCCGGCTGGGGGGGCTTTTTCCTTTGTTGCGTTGCGCGCGGCGCGCTTCGCTGCCCGTGTCCCCTCCCGTTCCCGTGTGGGGCTTTTGGCTCTTCCTTCTCGGTGGACTGGTGGGTGGGGGTGGGGCTGGCTGGCTGGCGCCTGGGAGGAGAGGACGGACGGAGGAGGGAGGCCGAAGGGGCAAGCAACAAAATGCGACGCGCTAGGCGCTACTGCTACTGCTTGCCCTCCCACGCACAGCTCATCGGCACCACCACCGTGTCTCCCTCCCTCACATGCGCACGCCCGCCGCTGTCCCTCTCGCTTCCCTCTGGTTTTGTTTTGGTGCTACTCGCCTCGTCTGGCCTGGACGCTAGTAGTGCCTGCTGGTGCTGGTGCCGGTGCTGGTAATGGACTGTGGACTACCACCACCACCACCACGCACCCCTCTCTTTCTACGATTCTCGCTTCCCTCGAGCTCGATCAACCATGGGCCATGGCGTGGTACCGTGCCCGTTAATACCTTGCTTGCGAGCTGTGAGCCGTGACCACGGCTCAACCACCACCTCTTTCTTCTCTTGCCTTCTAGGAGCGTGCCAAATCAGATGAGCCTAGCTTAGATATCGGTGGTACGTGTTTTATTATTATTATAAAAAAGTTAGAGTAAAATGATTAGAGGAGAGAGGTGTGTGAGTGTCGGTGACACGACCGGACGACTGTTGACTCTACTGTCTCTACAGATACGGTGAACGGTGTCTGTCTGCGGTCTGCCTGCCTGTGGTTAGTTAGGATGTCTGCTTAGCAAAGTTTGTTTTTTTTTGGCCTTGTTTAGTTCCCGAACAATTTTACAAATTTTTTCAGATTTCTCGTCACATCAAATCTTTAGATACATGTATTAAATATTAAATATAGACAAAAATAAAAACTAATTGCACAGTTTGGTCGAAATTGACGAGACGAATCTTTTGAGCCTAGGTAGTCCATGATTGGACAATATTTGTTAAATACAAACGAAAGAGCTACAGTGTCGATTTTGCAAAATATTTTGGAACTAAACAAGGCCTTGATGGAACTTAGCAAAGTTTGTTACGGCCTGCCTGACAGAGCACAAAACGGTCTTTTTGTTCATTCTCATCCACTCACACTGGAGTACTACATCACTATACAGACTTTCCACTTAATTATTTTATTTATTTACATATTATTAAGAAAAGCTTCAAAAATGGAGTGCGGAGGAAAAGGAGTATCGTGTACGTCTAGTCCAGGTATGTATATTTTTCTTTGTCTGGAAACAAAAAATGCAGTGTGCCAACGGGACGAAAGGTACGCGCTAACTAACGAGCAGGAAAACAAACAAAACAAATAAAATAAAAACAATTCAGGCAGGGGCAGCAGGCTAAAGGAACATAAAGTCGGTAGGTGAGGTGTTATTAGCAGCCCAGCAGCGCGTGTTTACTCATTTGTTTCTTGGCCCCCTTTCTCCCCCAAAACCTTTTTCCCTCCCTTTATCCATCCATCTTCTTCTTTCTTTTTTGTGTCGTGTGTGGCACAAGAATGGAGACGAGAGGAGGAGCGTGATCATGCCATCTTTCCCCCTAATCTTTTTCCCTAATTTAGCGGCAGACAATGAAATAATTATGATGAGGGTTTGTTAGTTTATTATTAAATTAGGATTAGGATAGGACATGGGGGCCCCGGCAGGTGTCGCTGTCCGTGGGCCCGTACCACGGAGAGAGAGTGGATTAATTAGGCCCTGTTTAGTTCTCCACCAAAATTTTTTTCATCCATCCCATCGAATCTTTAAACACATGCATGACACATTAAATGTAGACAAAAAAATAAACTAATTACACAGTTTGGTTGAAAATCGCGAGACGAATCTTTTAAGCCTAGTTAGTATATGATTAGTCTTAAGTGCTACAGTAACCTACATGTGCTAATGACAGATTAATTATGCTTAATAGATTTGTCTTGCAGTTTCCTGACGAGCTATGTAATTTGTTTTTTTATTAGTTTTCAAAAACCCCTTCCGACATCCTTCCGACATATTCGATGTGACACCCAAAAATTTTTCATCTCTAATCTAAACAGGCCCTTATTGCACGACGATGGCGTCCGACCAACCCGGTTAGTTTTCTTCGATTCATGCCTCCATCTCCATGTGTGCTGCTCTCTCTGGGTCTGGGTGCAGTCCTTTGAGAGGCCCACCTGGCAGTGATGAATTTCTTGTGCAGGCTTAAGTGACGAGCCGTCTCTGGGTCTGGGTGCCGTTATAGAAGGTTGGAGAAAGTAGATGACGTGTCGTGTCATTAGCAAATGCAGGTAGCTAGCGGGCTAACATTAGCGGCTGCCTGCAGAACAATGAACAATTCCAGTCCATAGCTACCCCCTTTGGCTGCAACTGCAAGATCTTCTTGTAGCTAACCTAGCTAGCTCTCCCTGATAGTGATAATGATATAGTACTAGTCGTATTACTAGTAGTACGTATATTGAAAGAAGTCGCGGCCCAGTGGCTGGACGAAGGAGACATGGCCGATTCGAACGCATTCACTCGTCCCCGTTTGTCGTTACACCCATGTGACGCCATTAGTCCCGCATTGAAAGCCATTAGCGACCCCAGGTCCGTAAAACACTTCGTTTCGTTTCTGCCACTCCTCCCGTTGACCGAGTCGGTCGAGGCGGCAGAGCCAACGCCGGACGACCGGACTGGAGTCCGGCCCTTAGCAGCCGGTACGGGAACATAGGCACGTTCCCCGTTCCGAGAACTTCGTTTCGAAACGTGGAACGCGAACATCATGAAACATCGTTCTCAAATACGGTGGAACACGAATTATATATAGGAGCAATCATAGGAACGTCAGTCTCTAGCGACTATAGAACTTCGTGGTTTGTGTGCATACTGCGTCGTGCCCGTCCGTGAGCGGTCGGCAAAAAATCTAGATGGTGATTGACTCATTGGCCTAGACCTGCAATGAGCCTTAAGGTTGGAGTTGGACAGCCCTAAATGAAACAAAAATACAATAGTAAACTATATCACGCTAGGAATCAAACTTATTTGGTTCAAAACAACACGTAAAACTACCTGAGCCAACCACTACGTCCCAAACACGTTCCTTTAGAAAGTGGAACGTGTTCCGCAACTTAAAGGAACGAGACGAAGCTATATACCCCCTATATTCTATAGTTTATGAGAATATCGTACTGCGTATCATGTTCCCGTACCACGCTGCTAAGGTCCGGCCACTGTGCTACGGCCGGGGGCGTTGAAGAGGCGAGAGCCGCCGGCCGGCAGGGGCACAGGGGGCCAGCTAGCGGTCTAGTGACGAACGGACGTGCATGCGGTGTCGCCCGGTGGTGCTGCCACGACGGCGAACCCGAACCCCGGTGCGCGTACGTACGTGCAGTGCAGGGTAAATCCCAACCACCAGCGCAGGCACGCGCGCAACGAAGCGTTCGTCGTGCCGTGTGCATGTCTCCTGTTGTCTCTCGCGCCATTTCACCATCACAATTCACACCCTCGCTTTCTCGCGCTGGCTGAGTCATCGAGTGGCCTGCTGGACTCACAGGCGGCATGCACTACACGGTGCTGCCGACACTGGCGCTCGCCAGGGGGACGTTCTGATGGCCATCATCTGCAGCATAAATGAGTTGATTGGATTTCTTATGGTGTATTTTTCTAAATTTTTTCAAGATTTAATGGAGCTACATTTTTAGTAGTAAACGACATGCCACGTGCTGTACCCCTCCAGGCCTCCACACTCCAGCGAGGAGGTTGACGACGACGAGCAAGTGGGGTGGTGGCCATTGGCCTCTCTCTCTCTCTCTCCGTGTCTCCGGCTAGATCTCCGCACTGGATGCTGTCCTACTGCTGTTAGCATGTTTTGTTACACTTTTGTCGTGGCGCGGGAGCCTGAGCGCGGAGCACGGGGATCCAATTACGACGGAGGTGAGGTGACGACGACATCATCCGCCATCGCCGGATTCCTCTTCTTCCTCCAATCCTCC
The DNA here is from genome assembly GCF_000003195.3 of Sorghum bicolor. NCBI lineage: Eukaryota > Viridiplantae > Streptophyta > Magnoliopsida > Poales > Poaceae > Sorghum > Sorghum bicolor. The sequence goes on from NC_012870.2 coordinate 1,779,736, forward strand.
CCCACGCGGAACGCGTTCCCTGGACTGGAGGAGCGACGGGACGATCCGAGTCACGAGTCCACGGAATGGAAGCAACAAGCAACAGACTAATGACATCATTTCTTTACTTGTGGTACGTCGATCGAATCCTTGCTTCCTTCATCAACGCGTACTGTGTACTGTTCCAGCAGCTGGAGCTAGCTAGCTAGGATGAGCGCCGTGTATGATGATGAACATTGAAAAAACCATCATCCTCCCCCAGTTCCAGCTAGATTGATCTCATCTGATCCGACCTGATCCTCCGTTCGTGTAGAGACTGGGCCCCACGCCGAGATTTTTTTGTATAAAAAAACTAATTGACTCCATTATCTACTGGCTTGCTTCTCTCTCTCAAGCATCAGGATATATATGTCGCTTGATGCTACATTAGGATTATTTTGTCTATATATATAGGATTTGCTAGAGTAAATAAATAAAATTATAAAAAACAAAGACGCATGAGTCGCATGGAGCATTCTGCCACCGTGTTACTTTTTATACATGTGGTGTATATACCTGCGTGCATGACCTCACTTATACAGTAATCAAGCCCTGTTCTTGATCCGAAAATCTCTCGCCAAGAAAGTCAATTTGGCTGTCCAAAGGCGGCGGCTTCATCCAGCTCTGCCACTGGAAGAAGCTAGCACAGCCGAGCATGCCCAAAAAGAACTAAAATAGAATCAACATTCTAAGTACATCTGTCCCCAAGATCAGCTAACGCATGAGTTACTTTGTCACTTTCTCATGGTTTGTATTTCACCGTGTAAGCTACAAACTCCGATGCTAACAACATTTTTCCTTTCCAAACCAGACCGCCTGAACCAGATAGATCAAATGTTGTGAAGTCAGGGACTCTTTAATTTCACCATCAGCACTGGATGGTTTTGCTATATATCTTGATATATATGGTATGTCTACATTCGTAGCTTTTACTAGATATATAGTATATCTAAAAAATTCAAAACAACTTATATTTTGGAATGGGTGGAGTCACATTAATAAAACAAACAAATTCACCGTGAAATATATTTTCCCTCACGAGCTTAATATATAAAACATAGATGGTCAACAAAATGGAAGATGAAGCTTAATATATCTAGAGCTCATCTGGTAGACTCTGGCGAGGAACACAAAAATCCTCTACTACATAATTCAGGGATCCAGACAAGGAAAAAAAGTTTCTAACATTCTACTACCTAATTCCATAAACCAAAAAAAAAATCAATTCTAGCAAAGGAATGAAAATTAGTTTCTCTCTTCCGTACGTACCATCCGGTTCGATGGAATGGAACAAAATGATTCCCTCTCTCTTATAGCAATCTGAAGCTTCACTTCCATTTGACATTTTCTTGCGTTCTTTCTGCAATATTCCTCTTGTATTCCTCGTCACCTTCTCGTCTTCATCTTTGCAGGAAAAGAAAAGTAAGAACAGGAAAACATAAATGAGTTCAAATTGGCAAACAGATCCTTTCAGACTACAACGTCTGCATGACTATTATATCTGGTCTAAGTACATTCTTAGCGGCCAGGGGCAAAACAGAACATGTTGAAAGCTGAAATGTGCATGATCAAAACAATGAAGCTATATATATGTACGTACCTGCGGACTTCAGAACAAGTGCGCATAAAAAGAATATGGCTCCTTGGTGTAGTCCATATAGCCCTTTAACCCATCTTCTGGTGCTTCCATGGCAAACACCTTCATGCGCTGGACATGCTGGACCTTCCCCCATTCAGGGGTGTCATACTGCAATGATATCAGCTTGAACAGGCTGGGCCTGCAATGTACATTCAATTTGCTTAGCTCTGCCTCTTGCAAGTATGTTGGCAGCGTCTCAGTGCACAAATCCATCCACGCAGCTGTTCTGAGTGACGGCAGATTCTCTAGTAGCTTCAGCATTGGGCAACTGCAGATGGTGATCTTGTGCAGCCTTGGGCAGCTGCTGACACTCTCTAGCATTGGGTTGTCCCATAACTTGAGCTCAGTGAGGGAAGGGAAGCTCTCTACGGTGACCAGGTTCAGCACATTTCTTAGGTCCAAGAGCGTCAGCTGAGTTGCATGGCGTGAGAGTCCAGGAGGAAGACGATGCAGTTTGCAGCCATCGATCGTAAGCCCCTCCAGAGCAGGCATTGCCGGTATCTGCTGCTCCCAGTCCCACTCTGTCCATCCTGACATGCCCTCGAAACCCAGTGCAGTCAGCTTGGGAAATGCAAAGCCAGTACCACGAGAGATAAGACTAGCAGGCAACTGCCTACTCATGATCAAGTCTGTCACTACTCCTGCTGCTGCATTGTCCTGGCCATCGATTGAGGGAGTGAGGACGAAACCATGCCCAATACATTGGATGGCCGGAGCTTGATCGACCCAGAGGTAGTCCAAGAAGGGGAGCTGGCCCAGTCCATATGGCAGCTCGTCGCAACACAAGTAGCCCTCCAGGACCAACCGCCTTAAGCCACGGAATAAGGCTGGCATCATCCAGGCCCACTGTGGTAAGCCCAACCCATAGTAACCTTTGATGACAAGTTCTTCTATGCAGGTAGGAGGACATAGGTTACCCAACACTTGCTCAGCTCGGTCTTGCTCCTCCCTGCTGATGTTGCCTCGTTTGAGCTCTCCGTTGTCTCCGAGCTGACTTGCAAATCTCATGTTCAGCTCTTCTAGGTGCTCTTTGTTGCAAAGCTTTGCTCTAGCAGCCACTGAACCTGAAGGTGCCTTCTCCAAACCTATTATATCTAGGAATCTGAGCTTTGTCAGAGGCCCTAACTCTTCCAAGCTACACCAACCTTCTGCGCCATCATCCGAATGGGTTGGAAAGCCCGCCATTATGACCAGATCTCTCAGCTTTCCAAAACCACGAGGAACTGAGCTTATCTTGGTGCCTCTAATGTGGAGTAGCCTTAGCTTCCGTAGCTTCAAGATGCTATCAGGAAGCCGTGAGATGTTGCTACACATCACAAACTCAATGCCTTGCAAAAACTGAAGATCTCCTATGACTTCAGGGATCGTGGAAATGCTTGTAGCGCGAAGGCTCAAGCGTCTCAAATGTTTGAGGTGGCTTATGGAGTCTGGCAGCTCATCAAGATTTACATTATCTAGATACAATACTCTTAGGCATGATGAAAGGTTGCTCCATAACTCCTTTGAATTAACCACAGTGCTTCCGAATAACATCAGTGTTCTAAGGGATACCTGTTTTCGCAGAATGCCGGGCTCTACCACCTTGTTTGAAATAGATAGGCGACGGATCTTTGGAGCAGCAGCAAGAGCGATATTGGCATCCTGGCCCTCACCAACAAGGACCCCTTCATGTTTTGTTATGTACTGGGCAAAGGAGCGGATGACATCATGCATGGTGCATGCTGACTGACCGTAGGCCCCTTTCTTCGGTTCTAAGAGGTTCCTTGAGACCAACTCTCTGTAGTGCTTTAGCCCCACATCTTCAAATAGCTCTGATGACGCTGTCGTTTTGTTGTTCACGTATTCTTCTGAGATCCAGAGATTGACTATATCTTCGCGTCTGATCGGTTCATTTGTAGGGAAAAGTGAGCAGTATACAAAGCATTGTTTCAAGTCTGGAGGCAAGTCCGCATAACTCAAGTAGACAGCCTTGTTGATATCATCGTCGATTCCTGATATCGACCATGCGAAGTGGTCACGGACATGCTCCCAAGCATCTCTTGTTTTTCTGATGTGGAACAAGTGCCCTCCAAGCACCTTAATTGCCAGCGGCAATCCCTGGCATTTTTCCACAATCATCATCCCAACATCCTTTAATAATCCATCAACCTCAACTTCATCAATTTCATCAGACACTACCTGTCATAAAAATGTGTCATGTTAGAGGATGCAACAGAGGAGAGTGCCTAGGAATATAAAGAGTTTTTAGTTTGTCCCAAATTAAACTATTTTAAGTTTAACCAAACCTTTCAAAGAATAATACTTTTTACAGTACCAAATGAGTATAAGTACATCTACAAAGAAATTTTATATTGGATGTCAAAATAATAAATACTATATTGGCCGGTTCACGCCACAAAGACCAAAATTTGGTAGATATCATTATAAAATTACAGTTAATTGTGAGACATGATAAAAATATTTTATTCACTTTTTAAATCCATGGAGAGAAAAATGGTAGTAAATGTTATTTTTTTGCCCTATGAGAAAAACAAACCCAACTTTCCAACGGTGCCTTATATCTGTTCAGGTTCACAAAGCCGTTCTTCAGCTTCTCCTACCAAACAACTATTTTGTAACAACTTCTCCCTAGAAGTCACCAAAACCATACTCCCACATGCTCATGAACGCTGGTGAAGCTAAATATACTAGCTTCTCCTAGCTCCCTCTCTGCTATCTTTCATGAGAAACTGTTTTACCAAACATTTTTCAAAAACAGCTTCAACTTCAAGTGAAGCTGCTCATAGAACCGAAGAAAAAAATTATTTCAGTAGTGAAACTGAGTTATACCAAACAGCTCTTCTTAATCTCAAATCACTACAATATACGATAGTGCAACTGAATTTATTTTTTATAGGAAAAATAAATAGGTAAAAATTACTGACCTGCTTTTTTAGTAGGACCCAAGCATCATCGCCTTCTAGCTTGCCAACTCGGTGGAGATGGCGCGCATTCATTTTGCGAGCGACGACTTCATTTCTAGTGGTCACCAACACTCGACTCCCCGGTGCAGCAGCGTCTGCAAGCGGTGCTCTAAGAAGGCCACTCCACACGTCCTCGCTCCACACATCATCCATCACCACTAGCAGCTTTTTTCGCCGCGCCGCCTGCTTCAGAGCACATTCCAGCAGGGCCCTGCTGTCACTCGCGGCGCTGCCACCACCGCCATAGCTGCCGCCATGAAGTGCGGCAACGACGTTCCGTAGGACACTAAGATGGTCAACTCCCTTGTTGATGCTCAGCCATATCCGCTCATCAAAGCTCTGCTCCACCTTGCCGTCGTTGAACACCATCCTGGCAAGGGTGGTCTTGCCGATGCCGCCGGCACCTGTGATAACAGCGGAGACAGTGACATTGCCGCTGCTGGTTCTGTGGGCATCAGTGTCCACCTCCTGCAGAAGCAGGGCGATGAGGTCCCGCGCGTCTTTCTCGACCTTGTCGCCCACGACACCAGATCGGACGATGCTGTCCGACGAGCCCAACAAAGAGCTTGCAGCAGCTCTGTTGGTGGAGTGAAGAATGGAAGAGTGGAGCTCCCGGACGATGAACCCAAAGCGGGAGCTCCTATCCGCGATGTCGCGCAGCCGTTTGTTGAGCGCCTTGATCTTCCTCCCGATCTCATGTGCGGCGACGGGGCTGTGGAAGCAAAAGATGTTGAAGCACCTTGAAGAAGCAGTTCTGCTTGGAGCTGCTATGGGATCCTCCTCTCCACCACCAGGACCCTCCATGATCTGGCAGAGGTCGAGGATGTCGTCGACGTCGTACATGGCATCCTTGAGCTCCCTGACCCACCTCTCCACAGCATTGCTTCGGATGCGTGCCATCTCAGCATCCTCCATTATGGCACTCAGGTCGCCGAGCATCGTTTCGAGCTTGGTGATCTCGCCAGGGATGCCGAGGAGCATCTCCACCTCCTCCTTCGCTATGCCCATCAGGATGCCGGCCAGCTTGGCCGCGAATGCACCCAGCACCACCGCCATGGTCAGGAGGAAGTGGTAGCTTGTTACCTAGCTAGCAGCAGCGAAACAAGAGGAGGAACAGGTTTGTGCTCCAGCTCCAGCTCCAGCTGACCAGCTCCACTCTCTGCTGACTTGGGAGGGAGACGACGTTCTATATACAAGCAAGAGTGGACTGCTGGATGCAAGATTACAATACGGACACATACATGAGACCGTGAGAGTGATGTTCAACGCATAGGGCCACGCAACAGCCATGTTTATCGGCCTGTAGTCAGAACGTAAAGATCGAGGAAGTCTTTCTACTCATCACCCCGGAAGGGCGGAAGAGCACGTGGACTGCCAGTGCTCTCCTCTCTAGCGATGTCAACGGGAAATTTCCCGTAAGGGAACACCACCCCATCCCCGTCCCCGAGGATTCTATACGGGTCCCCGTCCCCGACGAAGGCATGGGGTATGCTCAACTGAAGGAGGAAGCCGGCGGCCAAAGAAAAACGAATATATAAAAAAAAAAACTAGATCGGAGGTTGTAGCGGGACCACAGGAGTATCACCTTCTCTGTGTAGGGAATCAGCTCGCCGGAAGCTCATTGGCTCGGTGGCGTTGAGGATCCCCGAGCACCCACCGGCGGGCGGCGGCCGACCAATCCTGCATCTGCATCCAACTGGCGGACGTCGGTGCTTGGATGGGAGATAGTGTAGGGGCGGGCGACGGCAGTTGGGTCATGGGTGAGAGATGGGAGGGTCGGCGGCCGGCGGTCGCGCTTGAGCAGCCGGGATCTGGCAGAGGGTGGCGCTTGGGAACGGGACTGCGAAGTGACGGAGAGATGACCAGTGGAGATTTTTTAGATGAGACGGAATGGACGGATGGATGGAGTTCTACCTCAAATTCACGGTCTCAAATTGACGGTTAGATACATCGATGAACTTCTTCTCTCTAGTTCCTTTCTATTTTCTCGAACCATACATGAGATGGAATGATACTTAATTAGCTGGGTAAATTTGACCCGTCTCCTAGGGAAATTTCTTAGGATAAGGTCTTGTTTAGTTCCAAATTTTTTTGCAAAATAGGAATAGTAACACTTTCGTTTGTATTTGACAAATATTGTCCAATCATAAACTAACTAGATTCAAAAGATTCGTCTCGTCAATTCCGACCAAACTGTGCAATTAATTTTTATTTTCATCTATATTTAATACTCCATGCATGCGTCTAAAGATTTGATGTGACGGGAAATTTGAAAAATTTTGCAATTTTTTTTTTAACTAAACAAGGCCTACATTGTTACAATCTTTGGCCCCATATTTCGTCTCATGTAATGCCATGTAAATTTTTTGTCGATACAGAGAAAAGAGATAAGAGAAGAGCACGAAGCAACACCTCGTAAAGCTAATAGGAATATGAGACAAGTATTGTACTATTGTTTATGTGTAAATTAAAGAATTATGAGTTACCATGAGACAATTTAAAGACAACAATTGCACATATTGTGTATTAAGTTCTCTTAAAATTACATGACGCTATACGAAATCATCTATGAGACAACACAAATATACTTTGCCCTTGTACGAAATAAGAGGTCAAGGCCTAATAGGGTCCTGGCGACGCTTCACTGACATTTCTACATAGTCCGTACAATCAATATCGACTAATGACAATATTTTGTACTAGCAAATAAACACCAAAATGGGTTGATAAAGATTTTTGAATAACTTTAAACTAGGCGTTGTATGATAGAGTTTGATTTTAGAAAAAAAACAGAAACTAGTTCGTAATTTCTATGGTAAAACAATTTCCTCAGATTAAAAGAGAACGCATTGTTTTTCATGTATTTCTATTTTTCCAACTCTTTAGATACTTGTAGTATGATTTAGCTCCCTGAACTTTCAACTTAATTTGAGTTAATTGTCTTGACGTGGCGCTATATTCATAAAATCACCAACAAAAACATCCAACGCGTAAAAACACATTTGATTCAAAAAGTTGAGGACAAGGGGTCCAAAGAAATGATTTTGTAGTTTAGGGAGCAAAATCAGAACTGTATAGTTGATGGAGGTAAATTGAACTTTTCACTTATATAAGGCCGTGGACAATTTTATACATACTAGATGGCCCTTTGAATTAGGTAGAAAGCCATTTTCTTATTTAGGGCTCGTTCGGTTGATCCGGTTTAGGTCCCTGGAATGATTTCAGATGGTTTTGCTTCATTAATTTACATAGTTTTGATAAGCTGGAATGGTTTCTGGACCAAAATCATAGCAACCGAACGCAGCCTTATTGGAAAACTCACATAGGCCCGTTGAACAGCCCATCAGGCTGAAAGTGCATACTGGGCTTTCGCTCTTCCCAGGCCTTCACTGATCACACTGGACCAAACCCCGTCAGCCCTACTCGGCAACTCGCCTCAGACATCACAACGGCACTCCTTAGACTGTCTCCAATAACAAGACCTAAATACGAGACCTATCGGGTGGTTTGAGTCGTGTACAGTTAAAAGGTCACGGACCTAAAACATTGTCTATTCCAACAGAGAACCCAAAAGGCGTGGCCCAGTTTCTCCTCTTCCTCCATCGGGTGCTGCCTTGCTCCTCCGTCTTCGTCTTCTCCACGGCCGGCCACCGAGCAGCGAGCTCCGGCGCGAGATCTGGCGGTTTCCATGGTGGCAGTGAAGGTGTATTCGGCAACCACGGCGGCGGCGACGACGCAGCGGCGGCGGCGGCGGCGCAGCAGAAGCTAGGGAAAGCCGCGTCACAGGCGTGGCGGGCGGTGGTGGAGTGGATCGGCTTCCTCCTCCAGGTCCTGCTCTAGATCCTCCGAGGCACGTCCTCGTACACCTAGCTCCTATCCTTCGTTGGCTTCTACAACCTTCATGTACTGGCTCAGCACCCCACAGCCATGTGCGAGAGATTTGCGTCGTTCCTCTTGCGAGACGCTTTTTGCGTTTCGTTTCAGCCGGTACCTAAAATGGGTCCTTTGTTTGGGTCTTCTATTGGAGCATGTTTTTGGACAGGCAAAATACTGTGCACAACCTATTTTGTGTTTGGGTTATATTGTTGGAGACAGTCTTACCGTGTCGCTGCTTGTGGGGTCGCATGCAAGAGTCACTGACCACTGGATCCAAAAGATCAGCTGCCACAACAGCGGTGTACACGCTGCAAAGCCATTCCCGTTCCCGGTTCTACAGACACAGACACAGAGCAGCGCTGCACAACTATCTCCAATCCCGTCCAGAAACCCGCGCTGAGAAAAACCTCACGGCAACTAGGGTTCCCGGCGAGGGCGCGCGCGTCCATGGCGCGGAGCAGGCGCGGCGGCTTCGGCGGCGGCGGCGGCAACGTGAAGGTGACGCCGAACCTGGCGTGGGACCGGGAGGGGACGCGGATGCTCAACCTCAGCGTGCTGCGGCGACTCGACCCCGGCGTCGCCGACATCCTCATCACCGCCGCGCACGTCGTCGCGTACAGCTTCGACGAGGGCCAGGGGGAGTGGGTACGCTGTCGTACCGGATCCCCTGCACTCTCCCGTTCGATTTAGCTCTGTTGCAATTGCGAGCCCTGATTTTGTGCGCGCGCGTGTCTGCTGCAGACCCGGAAGCCTGTGGAGGGGTCGCTCTTCGTCGTCAAGAGGTTTGTGCAGTCATCCTGTGTCCTCATCAATGGACTCGTGCTGATTTCGTCCATCGCTATTGTTTGTGCCTTGCACTTGGCGTCGGTTTGGTTGTTGGATGGATGCCTAGAATTCGTAGCTACTGTACTTCAATGCTGCTGTGTAGGAAACGTAGTATGATTATCTTCTGCCTGTTGTTCCTGCTGCTCTTGAAACAGCAATGTCATTTCAGTGCAAGTGATTCAAGTACACATGTTATTTTGCATTGTTGGCTTGTTGCTACCACATTGATGTGCCTTTTGCGGTAACCGCTATTGGTCACATGTTGGTATTGTTATTGGTTGATTTATACACTATTATTTGCAGTTGATAAACATAGTGCACACCTATACTGGGTCACGTTTTTTGCGGACTATATACTATCTACTAATCTACTGATTCGGCAGTGTATGTTTCTGAAATGTATCAGGGTAAACACAGATTATTTTCCTAGACAACATAGGCCACCAAGGAATATGTCCAGTAACATTTTCTTTCCATGCAACTGTAGCTTTGTCTGTTTATTTTTTTAGTAAAGTATGTCATGACAGTTTCATCATGTAATTTCGTGTTGTTCAGTATTCAATTAGTGACATTGTTGATGCTCTGGCATACTTGTAGTTATTTTAAATTCTGATGAAGATATTGGCTCTATCAACCACGAAGAGTACAGGTCACCTTGTTTTATCCTGTTTACTTTGCAATAATAAGCATTTATTCTTGTAGGAACACCCAGCCCAGATTCCAATTTATCATCATGAATCGTATAAACACAGGTATGCTTTCACAGCTACTTTATTGAACACACACTTGTGCAAATTCACCCTAGTTGAACATAAGAAATGTTGAAACAGATCATAGATTGAGCACTTGGCGATGAAATACAAATATCAGTACATAATTTAGTTAAGAGGCTTCACCACTGGCCTTTCGAGCTAAGTTAAACTATCAAATGTTTCACTCACAATATATTCACTGGGGAACGTGATAACTTAGGCATCATAAGAGCTCCATTATTGAAAATTGATTCCTCTTAGGTTTACACTTGTGGCTGTTTGTGGCATTGCACAAACAGAAACAGAAACAGAAACAATGTTTGCTCATTCATCTGACAACTTTACCAATCATAATTCTGTGTTGATTAAGCGAAATGTGGCTATTCAATTTCCATTTTCCAATGGTACCAACGTCAGTGATGTTATTTCTTATATGTGAATTTTATGTTGCCTTTTCTCCTAGAACAGAAAATCTAGTCGAAGATCTCTTGACGAGTTTTGAGGTTGAGGTGCAAAGCCCCTACTTGATGTACCGTAATGCTGCTGATGAAATCATTGGAATTTGGTTCTATGATCCACAGGAATGTCAAGAAGTTGCACATCTTTTTAGCAGGTAACTATTTGATCTGTTCCTTTCAATTTCATCCACACTGGTATGTGGTATCATCCACCCCGTTTTGTACTGTCCTTTCTAGGTAGATGCACCAATTATGCAATTGCAGCCTTGGCTAATCTCATATTGCGTTCCACTTCTGTGCTAATATTATTCTCTTTTAAGATGAGACTAAATAACAATTTAATCTGTTCCTTTCAGTCTCATCTACACTGGTCAGACATTTAAATGTTTAATCAATACATCCTGACTCGTACTAACTCTAGTCCACTTTTGAATTATAGTTCCTTATGTGTGCCAACTTGGTGTTATAGAAGGGGAAGGGCAAGACAAGATCTTGCAAGTTTTATGTACTTTTCTTTATTAATTCTGATTAGCCTCACATTCAATGTATAGGATAGCATATGCATATTCAAGGGCGTCACCCAAGACAAATCTTTCTTCCAAAAGGTATACCAGATTTGCATGCACTCCTGTTTTCGTTGGAAAGAAGGCTGTACCTGATTTTTTTTATGTCAGGAGTTGCTATGTTTACTTGTTATATTTTTGTGTCCCCATTTTCATTTTACTAATCATTTCTAATTTCATGCTCAGTATTTTCTCTTCACATATGGTCGTTGATAAAAGTCGGGTTGCTGTTTTAGTCATATGCTAACTACAATCATCTCTTTCAGGAAGTATGATTATTGCAGTAGATACTCATACAAAAGTATCAAAATAATTTTGGCATTAAAGCCCTTTTAGGCCATGAGGTTTACTAACCACGTTGATTATTAGACTTTTCAAAAAAAAGAGGGACGAACATTGAGTTGCTTGAATATATTATTGAAAAATAAAGAGAAAATACAAAATAGTGTGAGTGTGACTTTTAGTTGAATTGATCCCCTTGAACTCAAAATGTCACCACCTACAGTTGGCTAGGTGTTATGTTGAAACTATCTCTCCTACTATGTCTGTTACAGTGTATTTGAAGAACCAGAAGCAGCATCTGGGCCATATGCTCTACCTGTAGTTGAAGATACTCTACAACAGCCACCTACCACGGATGATGACGATGTTGAAGAGTTCTTCCTAACCCCTTCGAAGGTAAGGAAACTTCCCTTCTATTTCTCGGATAGCTGTAGTTTAATTTTAATGTTGTTCATATTTATTATGATCGTTTGCAATCTTAATTAACCATTACATGAATTTCCTCAAACAGGCGGCCACATGTGTACATACAATTGGTGGAACAGGCGCAGTACAACCAAACCAATCTTTCAGGGCTATCCCTTCTCCAGGTCATGGATCACATAATTCTACTGCAGCACACTCTTCTTCCCTGCACAGTCTGCTTCCTTCACGAACTTCATCAGTTACTCTGAGGGCCTTTGATGTTCATAGACCCAATAGCTCTACCACCATTCAGCCTACAAGTCTTTTAGATTCAAAACCACCACTACTTGCACCGATGGCTACTACGCAGTCAACAGTAGCTAAAGCTGCTTCGTCACTGCCTACTGTTCCTCCACTTCATCCTCCCTTTGCTGATCAGCAACCAAAAAGTGCTCCCTTGCTCCACCCCTTTTCACTACCCCCTGTGCCCCCTGTTCCACCATATGGCATGCCCTTGCTTCAACCATTCCCACCTCCTAATCCGCTGCCATTGCTTACCCCAGCATCTTATAGCCAGGTGGTAACAAGAGAGCAAGTAGGCGCTGCACTGCTGAGGCTTGCACAGGTATTCTCACTTCCTTGGACTCTGCTCGTTGCCAGTGCATAGTATTTTTGAGAGTTCGCAGTCAACTGAGGCTTGTTATTCTACAAGGATTTTTTTTTCTAGACCAATCTAATTATTTCTACAAGGATAGTTTTGTGCCAATCTAATTATTTCTACAAGGATAGTTTTGTGCACAGCCTTTCTGGACAGGGATAATTTTGTATTGCGTTTTCACAAACATGTCTGTTAAACAAAGCTCAACACATCTCCCCTGTGAAACTTCTGCTGAGACTAACATTTCTTTTGGCAGAATGATAATTTCATCGACATGGTTTACCGGGAGATGGCTAAGAGACCGTAACCATGAAGAGAACATGGTGGTGTGTCTGCGGCAGCTGCTTAGGTGTCTCATCTTTTGCCTTTTGCCCAGCCTTTTTGGACACATCTGTGGAATGTGGTGGCTGCGGTTTAACAGCACTGTTTGAGTTGTAGTCTGATATATCAAATGCAGAGGCCAATGGGTTTTAAACAACTTTTGTAGTTTGAGCCGTTGTGTGGGAATGGGAATGTTCCCGGGTATACAACTTGCTGCTTGCGCAGCTGGCAGCTGCACCCAACATCTGAGGTGAGGCGGTGAGCTCGTGTATAATTTTATCCGAGTTTACATTCTACTTTGTGAAATCAAAATCTGTCTGTTTAGTTCAGTATTTTTATGCCTGTTCAGTATTCTGAAGGAAGCTGACAGTTGGTCGAGGGTATGGATGTATGCTCAGATCATCCAGGTTGTGTCCTCATCGAGGAGAATTTCGGCGTCTATTTTGTTCTTAATATAAAAATCCCATCTATTGGTATTTTTTTTTCTATGTTCAGTACTTACTGCTTATAAAGATGAGCAATATTATACGAGCCATCCACAAATGCATGTAATGGTCGGCCCCTGCGATGAACAAAATGGCAGAACGGTATGCATTGTCAATAGCTAGCTGCAGCTTTTGGCCTTGGCGCAGACGCCTATTTGTTCAGGTACTCGATCGCCACGGCGGCGTGGAGCGCGGCTCCGATGGGGAGCGCGGCCTCGTCGATGTCGAGGTGCGGCGAGTGCACGTGGTGGATCTTCCCCGTCTCGGCGTTGCGGACGCCGACGCTGAAGAATGCCGCTGGGATCCGCTGCGAGTAGAAGCCGAAGTCTTCGGCCGCCATGAACTGGGGGCACAACCTCACGTTGGCCTCCCCGATCATGCTCTCGGCCACCGCCTTGGCGTGGCCGTACACTGCCTCGTCATTCACGGTGGCTGGATATGGCTTCATCTTCTCCTCCATGAAGTCGACGACCGCCGTGCACCGCCCCACGGCGGCCTGCCCTTGTACCACCTGGCATTATTGCCAACGTTCATTCCAGGGAATTTGACTCATTTCATTTCAAAATCCTACAGAACAGCCTGTTTGTCTTGGTTTGTTACCTCTCGGATTCTCTTCATGAGGTAGGACAGGCCTTCAGTTGTCATGCTCCGGCAGGTGCCACCCAGGGTCACAGACTCTGGAATGACGTTGAAAGCTTCGCCTCCTCTGATGAAGGTCACGGACACCACCTGCAAGCGCAAGCAAAGAAGACGCCAATTACACTCGCGAGTCAGTCGGGGAAGCCCGCCGCTGCAGATCGCGATGACGAAACGTACAGCGCCCTGCAGGGGGTCGATCTCGCGGGCGACGAGCTGCTGGAGGCTCAGCACGGCGGAGGAGGCCGCGACGATCGGGTCGACGACGAGCTGGGGCCCCGCCGCGTGGCCGCCTTTCCCGGTGATGGTCGCCGTGAACCGAGCTGACCCGGCGAGGAACGGGCCCGGCCTAGAGCCGACGGTGCCCACCGGTAGGGCAGTGTCCACGTGCACGGCGAAGATGGTGTGCACGTCGTCCAGGACGCCTTCCTTGAGGACATAGTACCCGCCGGCGTGGCCCTCCTCGGCCGGCTGGAACACGAGCTTTACTGTACCCTAGGGACAAAATCCACAATTATGCCAAATGGCCATTTTTTTAATAAGAACTGGGAGTGAATCACATTATGGTCAGCCCGTACACATGGTCGACTCAGCAAACAAAATTCAAATGCCAAATTAAATGGCCATTGGAGAACGCCTGCCTGCTCTCCCATGTCCATGCCCAAGTACATATATGGTCGACTCAGCAAACTAAATTCATCGCCTGCTCTCCCATGTGTTGAATCTGACACGGACGATCTGAATCCAGCATCTTGGCACAGCTAGCTGGAACCAGCTTCAGGAACAATGGACGGACTCTAGTCCCGTCGTGGGTTTGGAATGCCAACTCGAGACCTTCTAAATTTTTTTGCAAAATGAGTATCGCAGCATTTTCGTTTGTATTTAATAAATATTATCTAATTATAAACTAATTAAGTTTTAAAAAAAATCATCTCACAACTTATAAATAAACTATGCAATTAGTTATTTTTTATCTATATTTAATGTTTCATGCATGTGCCGCAAGATTCGATGTGACGGAGAATCTGAAAATTTTTGTAAATTTTTTTTTGGAACTAAACAAGGCCCTGAATTTTGTATTGCACAGGATGCTTCGTTGAAAGTCAAGTATCGATCCTTTTTTATCTCTTGATTGAAAATCGAGCATGCAGAGTAAAAAAAAATGGTGACAAGAGTATAGTATAGTACTACTATAGTAGTACCTTGAAAAGGTCCCTCCTAGACTGAAGCAGCCTAGCAGCTCCGAGTAGCATTGCCACGTGAGCATCATGGCCACAGGCGTGCATCTTACCGTCCTCCTTGCTCTTGAACTCCCACTCTACCAATTCCTGCAAAATGCATGCAAATGGAGGAGCAATCGGGAAAACTGGTCATCGAAATATTCGACCAACCGCATATATAGGACTCCATGCTCACCATAAAGTATAGTAGTACACGTAGTAAGCAGATGAAGCAATATCTCATTTTCGTGCTTGAGTTGTCGGCAAAGATCATGTCCGTTCGGTTTTCTCTGTGTTACGAATGCGACAGGCAAAGCACGCAGCCAGCGTGGGCAGTTTTATATTGACGTCGTAGACCCCGGTTGACAGAGCTCGGATCGATTTTGATTCTGGCACTTCCGTATGCATGCTATAGTAAGGAGCTGTGTTTTTTTATCTTTTCTCCTAAAATAAAACAAAATAGAAGATCCATGCTATTTTCTATTCCATCTGCTCTATAGCCTTAGCAGCCATGCTCCTATAATGAAACATGAAAACGTGAAAAGGGACAGGAGGAATAATGTTATTTTATAACGTGGGCGTTCCCGAATCAAGAATGTCGTCGTTCTCAAAAGGCGAAACATGGCCCATGTTCTACGTTTCCGTCTGCTAAGATTCTAGTTCCTCTAACAAGAAACTGTGCCAAATAAGGCCTATCGATTATGGAAAGTTGGAACGGAACACATGACAATAATGCTGCTGGTCTCGGTCCGTCACAGTCCAGTTAGTACAAAAGAGACTGCATGATAAAAAGGAGAGAGCGCATGATACGTGAACTATAGCTAGTACGTAGTGACGACACTGACAAGAATGGCATGCGGCAACGCGGCGGCATACGATCGATCGATCGATCGAGGCTAGAAAAACAGAGAATGCAATGCATGAATTGCAAAAGTGACTGATCCGTGCAAAGGAAAAAAAAAAGACCTGGAGAGGGAGCGCGTCCATGTCGGCCCGGAGCGCGAACACGGGGCCCGAGGCGGCGCCGGCGACGGTGGCCACGACACCCGTCCGAGCGACGGGCCAGGCGTACGGGACGCCGAGCGCGTCCAGCTCCGCGCGCACGAGCGCGCTGGTGCGGTGCTCCTGGAACGCCAGCTCCGGGTGCTGGTGGATCCGGCGCCGCACGCCGAGCTGCCACTCCGCGAACTCCGGCGCGCGCGCCGCGTCCAGGAGCTCCCGCGCCAGCGCTGCCGCCGTCGCTGCCATCGTCTTCGTCAGGACAGGAAGAGGGAGGAGACGGCGGCGGTGTTTGACGTACTGAGTAGTGAGAGGAGACAGCTGCTCTGCTCGATCGCCTTGTCGGCGACCGAGGCGGCTGTACGCGCCGCGCCGGCCGGCGGAGGACCCCCGCGAGGGAGGTCGCCGGAATCGAGGGTGCGGCGCTGCAGGGCCACGCAGCGGCAGCCTGCGGAGCGGCGGGGGGCGCAGGGCGGCTGTATGCGGCGCGCGGAGCGGGGAAGGAGGACGCGGCTGAGGTCGTGGGGGCCGAGGCGGGTCGGGGCCGCGCCAGAGGTCGGAATGGACTGGTAGCGGTGTTTGTCGCTGGCGTCGACGCGGCACGGAAGGATCGAGGGAGCTTTTCTTTTTTTTTTCTTTTTTTTTTCTGATGATGTGGAAGCGTGGATGGCATCCAATGGTTGAAGGGAGGATCCGACGGCCAGGGAAGCAGCACTGTAGATGAACAGGAACATGGGTGGCGAAAAGGAGATGAATAGAAAACCCATCTTGCTGGGCTGCGGATTATGCTGATGGATGACGCGAAAACTGTATATTTAGTTAGTTGCACAAATGAACGCAGTAAATCCACAGATGTAATAACCATGTGAAACTTTTAGAAACCGATTGGTTGGCTACCAAAATTTACCCAGCTAAGGATTTGACAAGCCATGGTTTTAGCTAATGATTAGTTGGCTTCCAAAACTTGCCAACCATCTCCAACAGTTTGCCAAAAATTACTTGGCAAATCTTATGATTTGACAAGTGGCTAAAACATATGGCAAGTGAAAAAAGATTGTATCTCCAACAGTTTGGCATTTGAGTTTGGTAAAAACAAAACACTCATACAATAAACTGTACGAAAGGAATTCAACGCTACTCACTATTCACTGTAGCTACGTGTGTGTTTGTGTTGCGTGCACTGTGCAGTGCATCCACTCCTTTGACAATTGACATGCATGCTCACTACTGTTCCTACTCAATTTATGTGAAATCCTGCGCCACCTGTTGAACAACACGTCAACACTATAACTTTACCGGAGAAAAGGTGTGTTGGAGACAAAATAGTACCAGCAGCGCAGTGCTCATCGGTCACACTAGGCTCCCTATACACCGACATACTGTACTGCAATAGTATGCATGACACGGCATGGGAACACAAAAAACAGACTAGCAGAGGACAAAAGCAGACTAGCAGAGGACACGCCTTGCGCCTGCTCTGCACGCCTGCTGGCCAACTTTTGCGGATGGCAAACGGAGATCGACGCGCATATATACGCGCGTCGAGGCAGGAAATAGCAAGTTACTAAATTTTAGCATGTCATCTGACAAACTGTTGGAGGGGTGGTTTCTTTAGTTTTGCTAAAAAATAAAGGATAGCAAGTGGGTTTGGCAAACTGTTGGAGATGCTGTTACATTTGACTTGCCAAATCTTTAGCAATTTTTTTGCCCAACTTTTAGCTTGCTAAATTCTTGGTATGATAAATTTTGGTAAGCAACTAATCAGACTCTTGTTTTTATCTCGACCTTGTCCAACCACCTCCATCATTGCTAGCAGGATGCCTAAATTAAATTGCTCTGCCGCCGTCCCCACCACTTAACCGTAGTCAAGCGTGGGCTCATGCATTAGGGTTAGGAAAGGAGAGATAGATGAAGGAGGTGGCCACAAGGTGCGCTAAAAAACTCATAACTGATTTTAAGTCTTTGCTTACTTTTTTATCATATTATTCACATCTAATCAAGAAGAGAGAGCGCGCTAAAGATTTTAGATTTTGGTATTATAGAATTTTTGTTTTTATTTGACAAATATTATCTAATTATAGACTAACTAGACTCTAAAGATTTATCGTGTGATTTACAGATAAACTGTACAATTAGTTTTTATTTTCGTTTATATTATGCTTTATGTATGTGCCCTAAAATTTGATATGACGAGGAATCTTTTTAGATAAACTAAGGCCTAAACACACCTAACGAGCGAGACAATCCGCCTGCCGCCGCTGCACCTGGTCTCTCAAATCACATCGAGAAGTTTTTTTTTTAAAAAAAAAATCACATCAAGAACATATCCTGTCCATCTCCATGCTTCCATGCTTTCTCTTTAAAAATACATACAAATTCAATCGTACTATCTCTGTCCTAAAATAAAAGTTGTTCTTATTTTTTGAGAAGTTAGTTTTAAACTTTAATCAATTATAATAAAAAATATTAATATTTATCATTAGAGAAATTGTTGAATATACTATAATAATAATTTTTATTTAGAGATATAAATATTACACATATTTTTTTCATAAATCTAGTTAAAGTTAAGAAAATTTTACCAACATATATTCCATAACATCGTCTATTCTAAGAATGGAGGGAGCAGACTGATAAATGATTAGAGGATGCATGTTGATGTAAAAAATTTTATTAGACATTTTTTTTTGGATAAGAGGGAAAAAAAGGAATATCGTAACCATAAATTTTTTTAACTCCTATGGATGTGAGTTTTTCTTAGTTTTTTATCATTTAAAATTTAGTCAATTTTTTTTTGTGAGAATCTCATATACTATGATCAATGATATATAGTGTTTTAATACTATTTTAAAACATTAGAAGAATTCTACTTTTTTATAAGCGGGTCGGGCTGAGGAATGACATGGTCACGCAAACCGGGCCACGACCTGGTCCCATTGCATGCTGATTAGGCCTTGTTTGGATACACTTAAAAACCCGCGGCACATGTATAAAATATTAAATAAAAATAAAAAATAATTAATTACACAATTTACATGTAAATTTACATGTAAATCGTGACACAAATATTTGAAGCCTAGTTATTTTATAATTGGATAATATTTATCAAATAAAAACAAAAGTGTTATAATATTAAAATCTAAAAAAAAACTTTTTAGATCTAAGCCTTAGTGTTTACTCTTTTCGTTTCTCCTTGCGGAAACTTCGTTCAACCTCAAATTTTGATTAAACAAGCCTTTTTTTTTTGCAATATACATACTATATCTGTCCATATATATTTTGCTTATTTTTTTCGTACACTTTTATGTGTTTTTTAGTTATCGGAACATGGGAGCACCTACGCGAGCATCGGGCGCCGATGGGCGAGGGCGCGAATGTGGCAAGTGGCGGTGGCGCGCTGGGCACGGCGCGGTATTTGCGACTCGCAGCGCGCGCTGGCACATGTCTTCCTTCCTGGTGGTGGTGCAGCTCTTCATCACGTTTCGATTTTTTTTTTACCTTTTTATTTAGAGAAGTTCTTCAAGTCTCGTTTTTATTACTCTGAGTAGCCAGATCACATGTTCATGTGCAGGCTATGGTTGTTCGAGGCCTAGCTGGGCGCCTGGGCCTCGCTCGCCGCCGGCGAGACGTGTTTGTTCAGGTACTCCATGGCCACGGCGGCGTGGAGCGCGGCTCCGACGGGGAGCGCGCCCTCGTCGATCTGGAGGTGCGGCGAGTGCACGTGGTGGACCTTCCCCGTCCCCTCGTCGCGGACGCCGACGCTGAAGAAGGCAGCCGGGATCTTCTGCGCGTAGAAGCCGAAGTCCTCCGCCGCCATGACCTGCGGCCGCACCTTCACGTTGGCCTCGCCCAGCATGCTCTCGGCCACCGCCTTGGCGTGGGCGTACATCTCCTCGTCGTTCACCGTGGCCGGGTACGGCCTCATCTTCTCCTCCATGAAGTCCACCGTTGCGGCGCACCGGCTCACGGCGGCTTGTCCTTCTATCACCTGCACCATAGTCCATGTATGACATCGTCATTTGTTATGCAAGGGAATAATAGGGATTGTTAGACCATTGTATTTGTTCATGTGAGTTTCAGATTTGTCAGTGTTAACTACCTCTCTGATTCTCTTCATGAGATAGGATAGGCCATCGTTCGTCATGCTCCTGAAGGTGCCGCCCATGGTGACGGATTCCGGGATGACATTGAAAGCTTCGCCTCCTTTGATGAAGGTCACCGACACAACCTGCAATGCAAGCATAGACAGCACGACGACGAAATGCATGCTCGCAGTTCGTCAGCATTGCAGTCTTGGAGTTGCAGACACAAGTTCTGTACTGGTCGTGTACGTACTGCGCCTTGTAGCGGATCGGTTTCGCGAGCAACGAGCTGCTGGAGGCTGAGGACGGCGGAGGACGCCGCGACGATCGGGTCGACGACATGCTGTGGCCCCGCCGCGTGCCCGCCTTTCCCCGTGATGGTCGCCGTGAACCGAGCCGCTCCGGCGAGGACCGGCCCTGGCCTGGAGCCGACCAGGCCCACGGGCAGTCCCGTGTCCACGTGCACGGCGAAGATGGCCTGCACGTCGTCCAGGACGCCTTCTTTGAGGACATGGTAGCCGCCGGCGTGGCCCTCCTCCGCCGGCTGGAAGACAAGCTTCACTGTACCCTGTGGATGAAATAGTAGCAGCGGTAAATGTGGTGGCTCTTTTTCACTGTACGCTAGGTGGCTCTTTTGTCTTTTGTACTTGTAATTTGTAAAATGAGCTATTACTACTTGGAACGGAGAAAGTATTAAGGTTTTGTGCTATTGCACATCTACAGTTTTAGTGTGCCAGTTTGCACAAACCAAATCAATATTGTCAGTGAAGCAATTAGAACCAAATTAAGTTTCAGAACTGTAGAATGGGTTACTCAAATACTATCTCCATCCTATTTTAGCTGGCGCACATGCATGTTAAGATTCAAAATTTAAAAACTTTGACCAATAATTAGGTTAATAATTTTTAATACTCAATCCATCCCAAATTGTAAGTCGTTTGACTTTTTTAATATCAAGTTTGACCACTCGTCTTATTCAAAGTTTTGTACAAAATATTACTTTTTTTGTTGTGTATTGGTTTATTAATAAAAGTTCTTCAAGAATAACTTAAAATTTGACTATATTTGCATAAATTTTTTTAAAATAAGACGAGTGGTCAACTTGGGGTAAAAAAAGTCAAACGACTTACAATTTGGGATGGAGGGAGTAACTATTATAATATAAATTTTATATGATTAGATTTATATGGAATTATACTATCCAATAATTATAAATTTATAAGCATAGATAATATAACATAAAATCATGAATGATCAAATTGTAATTTAGAAGGCCGTGTTATTTTTTTTGAGAGATCTAAGGCCGTGTTATTTTAAGTAGCGCAAGATAAAATGGAAATGTTTCTAACAAAAGTGAGCCTAAAAATGACCCAACAGTACCTTCAAATTGCGCCTCCGAGACTGAAGCAGCTTAGCTGCTCCGAGAAGCATCGCCACATGGGCGTCATGGCCACATGCATGCATCTTTCCGTCTTCCTTGCTCTTGAACTCCCATTCTACCATTTCCTGCCAATTGGAACTTGGGAAGTCATGGTAAAGCCAATATGTTGACAACATTATGTTCTGTATATAGTGCTCTACTTAAGGGATCATCATGAAGCATCTCCATTTGGTTTTATGATGACGCGACAGGCGAGTTGTATGGTTGTCAGTCGCTCTCAAGCTTAGGCCTTGTTTAGATCCGAAAAAATTTTGAATTTCGACACTATAACACTTTCGTTTTTATTTGACAAACATTGTCCAATCATAGAGTAACTAGACTTAAAAGATTCATCTCACGATTTACAAACAAACTGTGCAATTAGTTTTTGTCTTCATCTATATTTAATGCTTCATGCATATGCCGCAAGATTTGATGTGACAGGGAATCTTAAAAAGTTTTTGGATTTTGGAGTGAACTAAACAAGGCCTTACATGTGGGGTTTTTGGTGATACTGAGAAATGGCGATTTTGTCATGTACAGCAGCGCAGGAGGCAGAAACAAACTTAAATCAGCGCAAAAAATACAAGATCTGATCAAATTCAAGCCATCGCAAGAGCCGGTGATGACCTCCGAATCAATCATTCGCAGAAGTCAAAACGAATAAAAAACGAGGGGCACGGACCTGGATGGGAAGCGCGTCCATGTCGGCGCGGAGCGCGAACACGGCCCCCCCGGCCGCGGCGGGGCCGGCGATGGTGGCCACGACGCCCGTCTGCGCGACGGGCCACACATACGGGACGCCTATCGCGTCGAGCTCGGCGCGCACGAGCGCGCTGGTGCGGTGCTCCTGGAACGCCAGCTCCGGGTGCTGGTGGATCCGGCGCCGCACGCCGCGCTGCCACTCCGCGAACCCCGGCGCCCGCGCCTCGTCCAGCAGCTCACGCGCGAGCGCTGGCGGCGCTGCCATCGACGCCGCGGCTCCAACAGACAGACGAGGTGGAGGCAGAGTGAGCTGGCCGGCCGGCCGGCGAGCAGAGGTGTCGGGAGTGCCGCTCGGCTTTGTCTGTTTCCGCGTGGAGCCCTCGGCGGTTTTGATTTGATCCGGCGGAAAGCAGAGCAGGCCAGCAGTGGATCCCTCGTGCCGCCCGTGGCAAGTGAGGGTGGGCCCGTCTCCTTCCCACAGGGAAAGCCCGGCCCAATAAAGGCAGCAACGGAAGCCGCGCGAGGAAATTTTACTTTCGCAGAGAAGAAAAAGTAATCACCATCAAAAGAAGAAGAAGAAGAGGAAGAAACGGAAATCAACAGGGGGGAATTTTCCCTTTGGAACGTCGCCTTCTCCACGGCTGCTGCGAAACTGCAGCCCGCCAAGGAGTGGAGGAGAAGCCCAAGGGAGGAGCAGTAGCGGCAGTCAAAGCGTGGCGGGCGGGCAAGCTGGAATCCATTGAATTGGAGCTGTCAAGGAATCGGAAGAGGAACCCGGCTCTCCCCTCTCTCTCCACCCGGCGCCCCGCGTCGGTTCCCCTAATCTGCGTCCGCGGCGTGAGATGAGACGGTGAGATTTCCTTTCGCCCTTTTCCCGGTGAGTTCCTGGCTCGCTTTTGGTTTGGTCCTCCGTCGTCGACGTGGAGGTCGGATCTCTGAGTCACTCTCGTTCTCTTGTGGAACCGGCACTTTCGTTTCGGTTTGTGGTAGGTTTTTACCACTGGATAAATGATCTGGCGCTCGCTGTGATGTTAGGGTTTCCAATTTATGTAGTATGTATGCTGTTTCCTTCCGATTTAATTAATGATCGCCCCATTTATGTCGTGCTTGTCTTGTCGTGGACATTATTATTGGTATATATGTAAGTTATGGTGCTGGAGTAGTAGTATATGTTAGAATCATAACGGGAATTCACAGCCTTATATATGATTACTTGAAGCAGCAACGCTGATGTACCCCCAAGATGTTGTCACAGAGTTCGGTTCAATCTAGTTGTACTTCTCTACCTGTGGGTGTTTCAGTGATTGACTGAAGTAGTTTGACTTATTCATTTTGGTTGGTCCCTCTGTTATGACGATGAAGTGATCTTTAGAATAATAGTTTGACATTCATAGCAACTTTATTTGCCATTACTAAGATATAGTATCATCCTTTTAATGAGAATGTTTCCTGTTAATTGGAACTCTCTGAACATTTAATGTAAAAACAGTGGCATTGTTAACTATCTTTAAAACTGTTACCAGTAAACCCTAAGCTGTCTGGCATTTATTTCTTAACTTTTTTTAACTAAACTCTGGTGTTTTTTTCTTCAAAAGATAATTAATGTGATGTTCGACTTGTTGTTTCTTTAGCTATCACAGATTCTCTAATTAGCTTACTATGGCATATTTTATAGGTTCTGTAATTGCTGATCGGCGTGATGAATTCGAGGCCAATAGTTCTTATCTTCCTCCTGCTCGTGCTCATTATCACATCACAGTTTGAGTGGAAGCAGCAGATTGGTGAGGCTGAGGCAAATCCGACAGCTACTCGGAGGAGGCAACAGGCACTTGAAAGGGAAGATGCTGTTAAAGAGAAAGTGAGCACTTGCATTCTTATTTTGTTGCATTGATGTTATTTTGTTTATCAGAAGCCCAATAATTTATCCATAACATTTGTTGCATTGATGTTATTTGTTTATCCATTTGTCATGTTCTGACTTCTGAATAAATTGATTTAGTCGTATAGTACCTCCACACTGATAGAGCTGAGCACAGATATTAAAATCAACATCAAAGTGTAGTCTGCAGAGGTTTAGCAAAACCTCTGGCTTTTTAGTTCTACTGGCTTTGTTTATCAGGTGGTTGACTTAACAGACGAAGGCTTTTTCTGAAATGGTTACTGCATCACTCCTTTATGAATCTTTTCTGCTTACAGCTTTCTTCATGTGTAAATCCTAATTGTATAGATCTGAATTTGTAACCGACTGAAGTTTTTGCCAAAGGCTGAACATCTTTGACTTGGAGCACTTGTAGGGTATGACATGACATTTATGTGTCCTGAAAATACTCTTAAGTGCTTGTGGCTCAAAAGGTACTATAATCCTTTAACTCGTATTCTTCACGTGCTTTTGAGTTATTACAGTAGGCCCCAAGCTCGATAGTTTTGACGGTACGGTATGCAAGGTTGCTTGCAGTTCAAGGGATCTGTGGTTCTTTTTATGTTGCATCGATTTGTTTTCATATGTATAATTGGAATATGGTGATTTTAGTGGCCATTTTCTAGCTTGCTCGATGACATTGCAGTTAACCTTATTGTCATGACTAGAGTTAACCACTTTGTTTACATACTTTTGCTGGAAATACCTTTGGACTGTGATGATAGAAGACGACAATCAATGGTTTTGTAATTCTTGGATAAAATGAAATGGGTGTTTGATTGTAGTCTTAGGGTTTGAGCACTTTAAAAGCTCTACACCAGTTTCATAATTTTCTCTGCACATCGTGTAGCTGGCTTCATCTGTCAAGTGATTCCTACACTGTTGGCCTTTTGGCAAGTCTTGAGGAAGTTTCACCGTTCCATATTAGTACCTGTGAAAAGCACATTTTTCATTGTCAGTAGCTATGCTATTACCTGAACAACTGTCGCCCTCTTCTTTGATCATTACTTTCATATGGATTCAAAACATCTGAGTCTCAGGTCATTATGTTAAAAAAACATTTCAGGTCATAATTTAATGTGTTACTTACAGGTAATATTGGCACAAGAGAAGAACATTCAGCAACTTAACGAGCTTATCCAGAGCCTTCAGCTTCAGCTATTGCATTGCCGGGGCAGTAACAGTACTGCTCGCACCACCTCAAGTCAGTCGACAGTGGAGTGGAGGGAAAGGAAATGATTGGTGATTGATAACCCCTCGTCCCCTCCCTCTGCTGACATAGGTAGTTTGCTTCAGAGTATAACCAAGACAAGAACAGAAGCTCTTCAGGCAATGGAAACTCTTGCTGTCGCCATCCGGTGGGCAATGTTGATGTACTGGTATTGTGTGCTTTACATCGTCACCTCCTTTTGCGTTCTCACCCAGCTTGTACATGGTTTTAGTATGTTGGTATAGGTTACTTTCCTGATCAAGGTTCGAATATGCGCGCCAGTCCTTTTTTGTGGTTGTTGGTTCTTTTACCTCTATAAACAAATGTGCTCCAATCTGTACATAATGGATCATTTCTTTGTGTTGTGACGGCGGGTTTTCATGCTCGGCATGTCGCAGAGCTCTTGATTCTATGCAAGTTGTAGATTCAAAATTTTCCCCAGCAAATTTTGTTCTTTGCTGTATTCATTCATGCACTGGCTCCCTTTGTCCTCCGTGAGCGTTCGACAACGAAGCGAAGCGGAGGGTGCAAGGAAGAGATAAAGGAGCATTCTCCAATCTGAAGCAAGGGATTGAGTTCCACTTTGCTGCAATGAAGATATGTGTAGTGTACCAAGCATTCTCTTCTCGATGCGATTGTGCGTTGCTTTTGTAAATGCATTTGAACGACAAAGCCGTGCTGGTTTTTGGAACATGTGAAAAAACTTGATCTGTTTTAATTCGACGATAATTGAACCGCCGGTTGCTGCGAAATTCGTTGAAATTTAATTTAATTTAATTTCCGGGTCTCAAACAAGCCAAGCACACCCCAAACTTTGCATTACGCATGCATGGCATGCAATACGAAGCAATGATAATGACTCCAAACTCTTACGAAGAAAGGGAGAAAAATAAAAAGAAAACGAAACCAAGCAGCCAAACACTGTTTAACGATCTATGAATCCAATGCATGTAGAATTGCAGATGCAGCAAGCGACGAACAACAGTTCAGCACCCCTTCTGCGATGACCGGAGCACCTCGCAGCTGGTCTTCTGGAAGACGACGGCGCCGCCACCGTCCGGCGATCCGAGCTGCAGGTTGAGCGGGCACTTGGCCTCGAGCCTGCACCACGTGCTGTGCAGCTGGTACTTGACCTGGCCGGAGAGCTTCACCTCGATGTCGAACGCCCCCTTGGCGCTCTGCTTCCTGTACGCCCTGACGCCGGCGCTGCCGAGCATGGCGTTCACGGCGTCGGCGCCGCTGGAGAGGCGGAACACGGCGGTCTTCCTGGCGGGCAGGACGTAGGTGGGCGAGGCGACGACGTCGACGCGGTCGAACCGCTGGTCCTCGAAGAGGTAGTCGGCCTGGAGGGACCGGAAGGCGGCGCCCATGGCCCAGTTGCGGTTGCGGACGGCGAGCGTGAGCGTGAGGTTGTAGGAGATGGCGGTGGCGGGGGAGATGGCGACGGCGAAGCGCGTGAGCGAGGCGTCGTCCACCTCGAACGTGGGCTGCGCGGCGTGCCCGTAGCCGAGGACGAGGACGACGATGACGGCGACCGCCGCGATGATGGCGAGGCCGATGCAGAAGCCGCACGCGAAGCGTTGGTACCGCGGGGCGAAGCAGGCGCAGCAGCACTCGCAGTCGTCACACATGATGGAGAATTGGAGATGGAACGATCGGCCGCCTTTGCACGTACCAATACAAGGTAAAGCTTGCTTGCTGGCTATGGCGAAGTGCGCGCGCGCGCGTCGTGTGTGACGGTTATGACAGTTTGTGTTGTAATAAATTGTGAGGCCTGTGTATATGATGTCTGTTCCGTCTTATATAGGTGTACTATGAAACGTGAAATGTACGTACGTACAACGCGTCAAACTTGGATCGCAATATGCTACTACCTTTGTAGGGTCACTTTAGAGCTTTTTCAAATGTTTTTTTTAAAAAAAAATCATTCCCTACCACTACCCATCCATCTCCAGACTCTCTTAGGCCCTGTTTAGTTCACCCCTAAAACCCAAAACTTTTCAAGATTCCAGTCATATCGAATTTTACGGTACATGCATGGAGCATTAAATATAGATGGAAATAAAAAATAATTACATAGTTTATATGTAAATCGCGAGACGAATCTTTTAAGCCTAATTACTCCATGATTGGACAATGTTTGTCAAATAAAAATGAAAGTACTACAGTGTTATTTTGTCAAATTTTTTTGAAACTAAACAAGGCCTTAGGAAGCCCCTTATCAGTTGACCTGAAAGGAAATTTTAATACCTGTGCCCATCTATTAATCTCCAAGCTCTGCTATCCCCATCAATCTTCTCTTGAGAAGCCAGAAGGATAACTCTACTTTTACTATAGTCATGCCCCTTAATTTTACCTCAAGCTCCACCATTACCTACCAGCATCACTTTTCACTCGCTCTCCACCAGAATCACTTCACTAGAGAATCAAATAAAAGAGTGGAGCTGAAGAATCAGGGAGTGAGTTCAATCTCTCTTGAGAAGCCCCTTGATCAGTTGATCTGAAAGGAAATTTTAATACTTGTGCCCAAATACTCCATTGTCTACAAATGGAAGCATTTTTAGCATGATCCAAAGTTTGTATGCAGATGAAATAAACAGTGGTTATCACATTTGAGTTAGTCACATTAAGGCCACATGCATGGTTATCTTGGCCCAAGTACTGATTTGAAGTATGGATGCAAGGACAGTATAGTGTTTGCAACTTTGGTATGATTGGGAAGCACAAAGACTTATGTCTTCCTTTTAACTTTGGTTGCACTATTAAAAGTTAGTCACGACGAAAGTGTGAGCTGAGAGTGTTTGGATGCACACATTTGAGGAACTCCCACTAAGTCAAACACATTTGAGGAAGTCCAATTGGACGAGATCCAACTTAAAACGAAGCCAAACACACCGGAGCTCACAAGAGGAATTTTTAGCTACTCAAATATTTGTTACAAGCAGGAACAATGAAATTATGTATGCAGTACATCTACTCATCTAGGACCAGAAACTTCAGAGGTGATTTATGGTACGCCATATATAATGTTTGCCCTTACAAGAAAGATATCTGAAATGTGCATGTGTAGCTAGGATGCTGATGTTAATCCTCGGAACATGGGCGCTCCAGGAAAACATTACTGCAAAGTTGGGATGCCTTCCTGCAAAACGTAGGCAATGACTAGAGCAATCGCATAATGATCAGCTCTTGCTTTCAGTACTTTCTGCTGAAGTAGAGGATGTTGTCGACGCTGTGAGGTCCCTGGCGCATTGTGACACGTATGGATTGAGCTGCAATCATCCACACATATGATTCATGAGAAACTGCAGGAAAAGATTGTAACTCAACTAATCTTTGCCACATAAGGGGTTATAGGTGACAATTGTCCATCTTCAGGCCCTCTCTTTCCCACCAGTTCTAAACTCAACGTTGCTATGGTAATAAATTAAATAAAAAATTTCGAAATAACTATTTTGTGTTGAGTTTGGCATTTGCAACTACTTTCTTATTATCACAGATTCGCATTTTTAACCTCAATTGGGGCACCGGTGCTCCAAGTTCCTTGTGCTGAAACTGAAAGTAAATTGACTGTCTTCCACAATTTCGTCCAGCAAACAAACTAACTGTGGACTGAAGAAGATAATTTTGATACTTGATGCTTAATAATCTGATCATGCTATCTAAGTCTGTAAAGTGCGAACCCCCCAAAAAAGGCAATTACCTTGAAATCAGTCAAGTCAGGGACAACAAATCTTGGCAACTTTTCATCAACAATCACATATCCACCTACAAAAGCAGTTAAGCTTTTAAGATAATACCTTATAAAAGGAACGAGTACAAATATTTACTCACACCGATGAGAAAGGATTGAATGGAACTAAAATGACAGCAAATGCAGCTTAATAATAGTTATAGTATGAAAATGTTGACTCGAGAAGTAAGATCAAGAGTGCAGTGTGAAGAATGACTTCTTACAGGTGCTCTACAGACTACAGGTACATTGTGGTGGGTACAAACTAGGCATGATCTGAGGCTGAAACCAGCAAAGACATTACCATCTATAGCGACTGCACCACATATGCTGATCTACGTATAAAAAGAGACTCCAGGTTTGTCAGGTGCCACTGCTGCCTCCTAATATTCAAACCAATAATAATGTGGGGTGATAACCCAGATGATTTGCCAAGTGCCACTTGCTCTCTTGGTTCTTTGCTTTAGGAATTCGATGCCCTAAGTGCATTATTTTTCAGTTACTCTACAAATGCACCTCATGTGTATTTCTGAGATTTAGGAGACTCCAGGTTTGCATGTGAGTATTAGTTGCTTTTATATTTAAGCAACAAATTATTCTAAAAATTTCTTCATTGTACTTGATAAATCTGACTAAAAATTCGATCTGCCACTACAAAAACTCAAATTACAAATTTACGCTGTTCAAATGACCCAAGTATCCGGGGACTTGTCTGGATCTGTTTGAGCAATGGAAATACTTTTCCATTTACAGAAAAAAAGTATCTAATTAATGCAATACCATCATCAGTTCGTTTGGCTCAAAAATGCTAATAATTTCAATTAACGTCATTATGTTTTTCCAGCAGATGGCCTCGTCAAGCGACAACGATCGCACACTTCACTCCTGTGAATTCTCATTCCAATATCTCAATGATCACCAAATCTTGATCTTGCAAGCAAGGGTACGAATTGACGAACTGCACCAAAACTAAACATAGCCCAAACGACAAAGCACGGGCGACCTGGGAGGCTGGACTAGTAGACGGTAAAATGGTACCTTTGCGGGTGTGGAACCCGGTGGGCTTGCAGTTCTTGCCCTTGTAGTAATCCCGCGGCGCCCGCTTGGAAGAGAGGATGTCGAGCGAGGACAGCCGCTTCCGCCGCATCGCCCGCCCCAGCGAGCCCAGCGTCAGCCCCAGAGGCATCCTCCGACGTCGCGTCGAGCGAGAAAGCAAGCGACCGCCTTCCCGGCAGATTCCTGCACAGCACAGTTGAGGGGCAAAAGGATCAGCGCGTCCCCGGGGAGATCGGCGACGGCGGCGCGAGGAGGGGGATGGCGAAGGGGGTCGGAGGCCGTAGGCGGCGGCCCAATGGGCCTGACTCGCGCGTGAAAGTAAAAGCCGAGCAACACCGGCCCAGAAAGCCTTCCAGCCGTCAAACTGAGTCGAGCTGCCCTCAGCAGTCAGCTCTACTGTTGCGCGTGCACATTGCGATCTGTGTGCACACACCTTTCAGTTTCAGTTTCAGGAAATGCAATACATTGAATCGTTGATGTTCCATTATGTAAATACAAGTTGCATTTTATAAAGCTGTAAATACATGTACATTAGTCACATCCATGTTCTCGTAGATGTGCATAATTTGTTTTGTGATGCTAGTTTTGTGCTCAGCATTTTTCACCCTCTTTGCAGTTTGTAAATCCAAAGTTCCCTCTCGAGCATTTTTGTTCTTTGCAGCTTGCCAACGTTGCACTCGTGCACCTGATTCCATTTCGGACAATGAAGGCAACCGGCATGCTTCCGCTACTTCTCTTTTTTTTATTCGATCGATTCTCAAATGCATTTGTGTAAACGACACATATCCCTCCGTCCACGAACGAACTAATTTCTAGAATCCGTGCCAGTCAAATTTTTTTTAAATTTGACTAACTTTATACAAAATAGTATCAACATCTATGACATAAAATGCGCATCATATGAAAATATATTCTACAATGAATCTAATGATACTAATTTTATACCATAAATCTTAACATTTTTTTCTAAAAATTTGGTCAAAGTTTAAAAAGTTTAACTTAGGACAACTCTAGAAATTGACTCTTTCATGGACGGAGGGTGGAGCATGTCTGTCCCATCCACTGGCGGAGCCACCGCCCGGCCACCCCAGGCGGCCGGCCGGGCTCCTCGCCAAAATACAAAAAAAAATCTTCTTTATATCTATATAAAATTCTGTGATTTTATAGTTAAATATTTTTGTTTAATGAAAATTGTCCGGGCTCTTGAAATCTTCTGGCTTCGCCACTGGTCCCATCTTATGTTGGTGGTGCAACTAGCTCTGAAACATCAAATGTGTGTACAACACGTCAAACCAGGGTCTTAGTGTGTAGTATAGGGTCTGTTCGGATCCAACCTACTGAAAATTAGCACTAACTATGTTTATGTTGGTGGTGCAGCTAGCTCTGAAACATCAAATGTGTGTACAAGTACAACACGTCAAACCAGGGTCTTAGTGTGTAGTATAGGGTCTGTTCGGATCCAACCTACTGAAAATTAGCACTAACTATGTTTAGATAGACTAAACTTGAACTAATTTAAAAAATAATGCATCCGCGGTGACAAATTGGTGAGACAAATCTATTAATCATAGTTAGCTCATGTTTACTGTAGCACCATATGATCTAATCATGAACTAATTAGAATTAATTAATTAATAGATAGATAGTCACAGAAAAGGATTAATTAATTAATAGATTCGTCTCACCAATTAGTCACAAAAATTCTCTTCAATGCCAAAAATAAAACTAACCAAGCTAATTACTCATTTTCTTAGGTGCTATTTGAGACCGTTTAATTCATTTTTCCTTGAGCGCCATTCGAAACTGCCAAGGAAGTTAAAATTTTTGAATTTCCCAAATGACCTAGAATGGAGATAATGACCTAATATAATCCAAAGTTATAGTACTTGACAAGATATAAAACTTTTTACTTCAAGCCGTTTACATTTGAAATTATTTAGGATCTCAAATATTCATTATAAGATTCACTAAAGCGAATACAAAAGAAAAGAATAATTCATTTAATCATAAGTTAATCCTTTTTTTTGAGGTGGTAAATGTGTTTTCCTTGGAGGTTGCTAGCCTTCAAGAAAAATAATTTGCTTCACGGTTAGGAATATTTCCATGAAGATTGTTGGCCCTTAATAAAAAACTAATTTACTTGGTGGTTGGAATATTTTCAATCAATCCTCGTGTACCATGCATTTTGCATGAAATCAGGGGAATGTTAAACGAACAATGACAACGCCGGGCTACTGATGACGAACAAACAGCACCTCAAGCTCCAGTACCTCTCAGTTCAGTTGACTGCACGTCTGCTCATCCGATGGACAGAGTCAACGCCTCCTACTTCCTTCCCACACAACACCCAGCTGGACTGGAGTCTGGAGCTCAATAAACTCTTGCCCAAATCACAACCACCCAACAGGAATCGCAGAGGAAGAGGATCATAAACAACTGACAACGAATCGATCGTCTCAAATCTCCACAAATTTCTACACATCCAATTTCACCACTCCTACAAATACTCTTCCAATCACACACAACAACAATCTCTTCACTTGCAAGAAGAAGAAGAAGAAGAAGAAAAAATCTTGTCTTGAAGAATTAATTTTACAGGAAGGAAGCAAGAAACTAGAGAGGTAGCCCACCAAGCAGAAATTGAGCTAGCCAGGCCACCAATGGAGAGCTGGAGCAGAGTAATAAGCTAGCAGCCGGACTTCTTGGCCCGGAGGATGGTGCACTTGGTCCGCTGGAACGCGGTGGCAGCGACGTCAGGGTCGACGAGCTGGAGCTGAAGCGGGCAGATGACGACGAGCGGGCACTTGGCGGACCGGCCCTTGTACTGGAGCACCGTGTCGAGCCGCATCTCCACGGCGAACTTGCCCGTGTCGTTCTCCGTCCGGAACTCCCCCACCCCGGCCTTCGCGAGCTTGATGGGCTTGTCGACGCCGCCGACGGTCACGCGCACCGTCGCCGTCTTCCGTGGCTTGTGCTGGAACGCCGGGACGGACGCGGAGTCGTCGAAGCGGGTGCCGTTGAAGGAGAAGGCCACGGCGAGCGCGCCGTAGTCGATGGCGCGGTACATGTTGGGGTTCCGGAGCGACACCGTGGCGGTGAGGTTGTAGGAGACGGTGGAGTTGGACGCCGGGTCGGCCGGGGACAGAGCGAACCGCTGCAGCACGGCGTCGTCGGCGGTGGCCTTGGGTGGGCGCACCACGCCGAAGGCCAGCACGAGGACGATGATGACGGCGCACACGACGAGGATGGCGACGGTCCAGATGGCGATCCGCGTCCAGCTGCAGTCGGAGCAGCAGCCTCCGCCGTTCTTGCCGCTGCACCAGCCCTCGTAGAACGCCATGGCCGGGTCGGGTGTGGGGTGGTTGGGGGGAACGCGGATCTTGCCGGGCTGGCTCTCTGTCTCTGAGACTGAGAGAGTGGGGGAAAAGGATTCTTCCAGCTGAAAGGTGTTTGGTGTTGAGAGAATCAATCGCACTGCCCCCCCTCACGGCCTCGCCGATGGATGTTGTTGTTAAAGGCTAGCTAAATGCTAAAGGGGCGGAGGGAGGGCCAGGAGACGACGACGAAGACGAAGACTTGGGCGTGCGGGGTCATCGCCGGACGCGGAACAC
Organism: Sorghum bicolor; assembly: GCF_000003195.3. NCBI lineage: Eukaryota > Viridiplantae > Streptophyta > Magnoliopsida > Poales > Poaceae > Sorghum > Sorghum bicolor. Next base: position 1,813,571 of record NC_012870.2, read on the forward strand.
GGAGGAAGGAGGTTACGCTCGGAGAAACCCACCCACCAATCGGAAATCTTGGAGAAATGAAATGGCAAGTGACATGAAACAGGACGAGAGGAAGGTGACCGTTGCGTTGCGGGGAAACTGGCAGGGTTTTTTTTTTTGGATGGACGGAGATGCTGCTGTAATGCTGTTCACCGGCCGCCGGACGCCGGTAGCCGGTTGGTGGTGCACTTTACTGAGGGCCGCGCCAGCAGCGCCCGTGCCAGATAGGCACCCGAGGGCTGCGGGTGGACCACCCGAGGGCTAATAGTCTAATACAGTTTTTTTTTTGAGGGAGTACAGTACTCCGTATATTATATAATGATGAAGAAGCTGTATATATATTCCATAAGGGCGCAGAGTATTAAAAAACACTTAAACCAAATTACTCAACCCTTGTTTACCTGCATCCCAATCTACCTCATTGCTAAACCAGTTAATTTTACCTCATTGATAAACCAGTTAATTTTTACCTTCAATCCATCCCAATACATATTAGATTTGGGGTGGATTGAAGTGCAACCAAGCAAGCCTAATAGCGTGTTTCATTTGAGGTGGTTTATCAATCAATCTATAACTATGTTGATTCCACCAAAAATCATAGGATAATAAACTTGTAATGCACCACCTCAAGTAGCATGAGACCAAATATACCCTTATATTTTGCTAGCACACAAAGAGAGCCAACATACCTCTTTTCCCCCCCTCTCCTTCAAATGAGCTGAAAATGGATGAAGCTATTTCCCCACCCCCCCCCCCCCACCCCCCTCAAGAGTCCGTAGACCAAACAATTTCTTAAATGATAGTTCAAGGTAATCATGTCACTGAGGAATCAGATTATCCAGTGGAGACCACTGCTTTGCAGCACATCGATTGCAAAATGTGAAATCCATCCATTATTATTGATACAAGTGTTGAAACATCTATCAGGTTTTTGATATTCAGCTTGGACTCGGAGCCATAATACATCACAATATAAATAAATGGCCACATCTATCTATCAGCTAAAAAGATTAGCAAATACAAAATCTGCTGTACTGAAACAAGCCAAAATTTAGTCTGCTGCTACTTTCTTCAGCAGCCACATCTGTCACCAATAGTGTATCTCTTCTTAACTAGAATGGACTATTGCTGAATCTTCAAGACAGGAAAGGCAATAACATCCCTTATGCTAGAAGAGTTTGTCAAAAGCATTACTAACCGGTCAATACCAAGGCCCTGAGGTAAGGTTCCACAAAAATTAGTCACAGAAGACATAGGTTCTCAGTAAATAACTAGCAGTTCCAAGAACATTAGCAAATTAGCAATCGTGAAATAAACAATTTAATCAGTCATACCATTCCTGATGCTGGTGGCATTCCGTATTCTAATGAAGTCAAGAAGTCTTCATCTAAAGAAACTTCATAGGAATAATCATCATCTCCATCACCCTCAGTAGATTTCACCTCCTTAGCCATTGCAGCTCGCTTAACATTGTGCTGTTTTATTTGATTTTCAAAACGGCTCCTCTGCAATAAAGATAAAATGCACATTTGAAGTTAAAGTGGTCAAGAAGGATGTATGTGATTTCCATCTATCTTAATGATCACCTAAATAACATATTCCAGGTGTTCTGGGGGAATTTTAAGCTATAGTGCTATATCACAGACAGAACGTTGGAAGTAAACCAACCACCTTAATTTGCCTTTGTTTTCATTTAAGTATAGCCCACATTAGATGCCAGTGGAACAAAGAGAATTTTGAAGAAACAGAAACTGTTCGTAATGGTAGACCATTCTATACAAAACAATGTAGTTTTACAGATTGTCAACTGAAATAGTGTCAAATGCGTAAAATTCCAAATACTCAATATTTGATACTCTTTAAAGAAAAGAACTTCACAAAGAAATGCTGCAAATGATGGCACTTCGGCATGCAGTAAGAAACCAGGACATTCTTACCTGATCGATTGGGTCTGTGAGTTCAGAAAACGCATTGCCAATCTCACGACCACAGATGAAAAGTTCGAATCGCTCAGTAAGGCCAACATGACTACAGCAAGAGGAAAAAAATTACTGAGGTGAAAACAAAAGGTCATAACATAATGACATGCACCAAAACTCTAATTAAAGAATTAAAATAGACAAAACAGCTCATTTGTAATGAAAGGTCCCTAGCATCCAGGAACATACATTACATAATAAACAGTGTAGCACTAGCACGTGTCAGAAACCAAAACATTTTTATCTTGTGGCCTTTAGCAGAGTTTGCAGATTAGTCTCAGCCGTTTCTAAAGTATGTGTGTTTGTGCACAATTTTCCATTCATAAGAGTTGCTTGTACAAGGAAAAAAACAGGTTCAAACAATGAACCTTTGACTTTAAAGTGTCCTTAATAAAAAAAAATATTTCAACATTGACTGTCGATTTCTTTGATGGCATGGTACAATTTTAACCACAAAAATGGAATAAAATATTGTCACTCAACCTATTTCATTTGAATCTCAAAATATGTGGGTGCCATGCAAAATGAAATAGGAGTGTTTACCTCCGATGTGGTTTTGCCAATGGTGATATCTCAACTGGGTAGTCAAGGACAAATGTTGGTTGTACAAGAGTAGATTCAACAAAAGTCTCAAAAACCTGGCCATGAGATGTAAAATTGTTAAATGAGGCTCATGAGCTAAAACAACCAAGTTTCAACCAACAGAATGAAACTTACAGCATATCCAAGAGCCTTTCTAAATCTCACTCTTTAAATCATCATTTAGAAAGTCATTTGCATAAAAATAGCTTTTTATATCTTTTGACTCTCCAACAGTTTTTCTATATCTCATGCGCACTCTAGAGAGTCATTCTCGTCTTCTATTTTTGGCTAGCGAAAAATCCGAAATAGAAGATGGCTATATTTGGATAACCATTTAGAGAACACTATATAAGAGCATCTCCAAGAGACTCTCTACATCATTCCTAATTGCTAGGAATAGAGATTTTGGTGAAAAATACCCTCCAACAGCTTCTTTAATTGGTTATCTAAACATAGCCATCTTCTAGTCCGGATTTCTTGCTAGCCAAAGATAGAAAACGAGAAGCTATCTAGAGTGCACATAAGATATAGAAAAACTGTTGGAGAGTGAAAATATATAGAAAATCGTTTTTATGCAAATGTCTCTCTAATGATGATTCAGAGAGTGAACTTTAGAATGACTTGTCGAGATGCTCTAAGACAATTAAATCTTGCAGTTCAAGATTTTGAGTAGATAATACAAAATGACTGGATTTTCAATGCAATAGATCCAACTATGACATCAAATAGAGCTAAATTCAAGCATGAATTTGCCTTGGTTGTCCATAGAACAAAGAGTTGTAATTCTTTGTATTGTTTATTTGCTTTCCTGTTCCCTAATATTGTGTAGTAGTATAGTAGTAAAAGTGAAAACAAGGTAAAAACAACAATCATGGGCCTTCCAACCCTTGACCCTTCCCTTAGAAAGGAGATTCCCACCACCAAGTTGTTGTGGTTTCAATTAGAAACAAAACTTATTCTAAATTACTATTGTAGAAGCCAGTTGAGCCAATAATTCAACTAATCAAAATGTGAACTGAAACCTTGAGTGGTTCGTTGTCCAGTCAAATTACCTTATGGCTTACACCATATTTATTGGGCTTGAGCATGCTAGGGTTTTTTCTCCCATTGGAATGCATGTGGATATTTGCTAGTATATACAAAAAATAGGAGACCATCATACTGTTTCATTAAAAGAAAACAGCGACCAAGTACGCAACATTTCATTGATACTCTAATCAGAATAGAGTTCTTGGGACATAGCCACATACATGTTTATAAGATAGTGAGGTAAACCAAGAAAGCACAATTCTCATGCAGTTTAAGGTGTACATATATTCAAGGCCCTCTTATAAACTTTAGTCCCTATCACATCGAATATTTGGACACATGCATGAAGTATTAAATATAGACTATTTATGAAACTACAAACATAGCTAGAGAATAATTTGCGAGACGATTTTTTAAGCCTAATTAGTCCATGATTGGACACTAATTGCTATAGTTACAAATGTGCTATAGTACCTATTAAACTTTAGTCTCTCCAACCAAACACCCCCTAAACTACACAATCCATAAATCATTAGTAAACTCGTTATGCCAAATCAATAGAAACTTTCTGTATGACCCATGAACAAATTTTCGGAAACAACATATTCATAAGAAAGTCGATTGTGGCAGCCAAATATGTGAGCCACTAGTATGTCCACATAATTAAAAATTCAAAACAATGTATCCATAATTAAACAGACACATTAACTAATAGCATGTTTACTCAGCATAATAGTGGCTCTGGTTTCCATAACCAGGAATGGAACAAGCCACACAATGAGACAAAAAGCCACAACATTCGTTGCCAGATTCCATCAGTGTGGTCTTTGCAGAATATAGTTTACTATTTTTTTTTGGCTGGCTTCTATTTCTCTAACAAAAACTTAAATTTCTTTTTGTAGGCAATTTATTTAATCCCACTTGTTAAGTGAACAGGAGAAAACTCATTACCGTCAACAAAAAATAAAACAACAATAATAGAGTACAGAAATAGAACAAAATGAGCACCATCAATGCAAAAAAGTGTACAAAATGAAAGCCTCAAGCTACCTCGTTGAGAACATGTCCAACAGATGAACAGGCTTGCAACGAAGTACTTTCATTGTTTCCTACTTCGAAACCTGGCAGCCCCTTAACAGCTCTTTTTGCAGATTCAACATCGCCGAAGCTGTTAAAGTCGATTCCTGTTGCTTCTTTGACAAGAGAATGCATGGTCTCCCTCCTCCATGGTCTTTCAAGCGAGATTTCAGTTCCCTGTTTGATATTAAACAGCACATTGTTGACTAATGGTATAAATACAGAAATGTACAGATTTGCATTGAAGTGTCAATGCAAGTGCACATGTACAAGAAGCTCAGGAGGAAGTAATAGTTGATAAGTAATTTATTGAAATGGCACCAAAAAAGGTTACAGAGTAATGAAGCAAATTGGGGATATATACATAAGCGACAAACCGCAGCATGATGTTTGTGTGATAAGACATTGGTGTCCAAACGATGCAAACAGGATAGCATGCAATATATGCTCAAACTAATATTAAAATTTTAAAATAAAGAGCATGATTACCTCATAATCAACCTTAAGCTTGCCATGAGTAGCCATAGCACATCGAGTAACAATTTCTTCAGCCATATTCATCATGCTCTCATAGTCTGAATATGCTTCATACATCTAGTTTGCAAAGACAAGTAAAGTCTGACCTTATTTTAAGTATAAAACATTCTGCAATGCAGAAAGGAGGCACACAAAGGAACATAGAATATACACTGTGCACTTATGCTGGCAAGGACAAAAGTAATCAATTGATACAAGCATATTTGGAGGGGAAAAATAAACTCCTACCTCAATAGTGGTAAATTCAGGATTATGACGAGTAGAAATGCCTTCATTCCGGAATATTCTTCCAATCTCATAGACCTTCTCAAGCCCTCCAACCTGCACTATTTCAATGGTACTCAGGAGTACGAAAAAGATTGCCGTTGAAAAAAAAGTTGTAGAAACAAAATAGACCTTTGGCACAATGCATACTGCATAGTCACATTGATACCCTTCAAATGCTTAAGCGCAGCCGAAAAAAAGGCATGAATACAAGTGCTATAGCATGAAATCTTAAAGTGATAAATTCACCCCAAAAGAAACAAAATATATTGGTATTCGGGGACATATTTGACATCTACCAGTGGAGGCGAGGCACACAGGATTAATCTGGAAAACAAATTTCAAAGCTTATTCAGCATAATTACTACACAGCAGTGTCTGTTATATAAGATTCTGCAGTATGCATGTATACCTGTATTCAGCATAAAGAAAAAGCAATTGATGCTGCCATGAACTGGTTAAAGAATCAACTATGAAGCTATCAAAGTAAAAAGAATGAGGAACCGAAATGTAACCTTACCAACATCCTTTTCAAATGCAGCTCTGTTGCAATCCTCAAGTAAAGATCTCTTTGAAGTGAGTTATGGTAGGTTATAAAGGGTCTAGCTTCAGCACCACCTGCTGCTCCCTGTTTTTTTTAACATTTTTATTATGTGTAATGTTGTAAATGAAGATATGAACAAGCGGAGAAGACAAACTAGTGATCAAACAAGCACCGTGACACAAAAAGAACCTAATTCGTTTATAACCTATTGGTACTATGCTAGGTTGTATTAGCTGCATTGGTTCAACTACACTAATAGCATATTAGCATTTCTTAAGAAAGACATGGTTATGGCCAATATGTTTTCTGCTTTTTTTATGCTGAGCTTTACAACCTATGTGTGCCATCAATGATGATGATGATGAGATGATCCCTTGTTATGCTCCACAAATGATTTAACATCTAGAGATGAATCCAATATGCTGTTTGAAGTTATTCACTCTTAAATAAAATTCAGGCCAAATCAAATTAATGTAAAAATGAAATTGTGCATTTGTCTAAAATTAAATTACATCGCGCACTTTTAAGCTTAAATGCCTTTCTTCTTCAGTGTAAAGTAGTTTCATGAGTTCTATTTTTCAACAAATACACATAGGTTTTCATTTAAAATCACTTTTTTTGCTGAATACGTTTGTGTCGTTTCATTAAAGGTAAGCAAACAAAGAATAACACCACACCATCAGCATATCATATTTTACATTCAGATTATGAACAGAGATTTTGTTAGTGGTTTTGGAGTGCACACATGTGCTGCATTTACAGTTTTTTTTTTTTTGGAAAAAGACATGGAAGTCCTAGTTGGATGCGATCACTAGAACAAAAAATATGGCCATATTGGACCATCTTAAATTGTGTTGTAAAGGTTTGAATATCACAGAGGTGATCAAATCCACTAGCTTAAGAGTTGAATAAGTCTTAAGTTAGTTTTCTTTTTCAAAATTGAGCCTTATAATGTAGAGTAAGGTTTGGAATATAATTCAGAAGCATTACTGCAGTACGCAAGGAGGTAAATATTAATGGTCTATCTTCGGAAAGATTTATAAGATGTGTAGTGGATCTTAAAAAAAAGGTATCACATAAATTAGCCCAAAAAATTTATTCCGGATATCTTATCAGTTAAATGGTTACATATTATATAGCTGACCGATCCTGCTGAAAGACAACCTAAAAGGTATGAAAAAAATAATACCTGTAGAACTGGAGTTTCAACTTCAATAAAACCAAATGATTCCATTGTCTTGCGGATCTCAGAAACCACCTGTCAAAAATGCAAATATCTAAGTTCAAAGTGTAAAAGAAGCTACAACAAATTCTGTTAGTGCTGTAACTATTCATTAAGCTAGTTATTTTTGGAGGACCTAAGGACGTGCTCTTACAATATGACAACATATGTGTTAATTTCTTCTTTCCTACCACACCTCCCTTTAACCCATTAAGAAAAATGTGTTCCCGTGCTACATCAATATTTAAAGATATAAGAGTTTCCAAACTATAGCAAATTAGTAATTAGGTGTAGTTACTTGCCCATCAGTTTCAGAATACAGATTTAGCATCCATGTAGTCAATACCTTTGCCCTAGTTCGGAATACATCAGCAACCTTAGGATTTGCAATCATGTCAACATACCTGTCATTAATCAAAGATAGCACACATGGTCAGTGCACTGTGCAGAACAATCTTGCAATCATTTAAACTAGGACTAGGAATGAAGGAATAGCAACGAAGATGCTAAAATAATAATCCTGGAGGGGAAAATGATACCTTTTAAACCATTAGTCAAGCTGAAAGATACTAGAAATTAAACGCATTGGTAGTACAATTAAAATCAAAACTATATATTAAGGTATTAAATGGGTACTGATTTTGAACAGATGAGATATGACTTAGAAGGTGCAAGAAGCAAGATGAAAGCCAACCTTTGACGATATCGTTTGTCAACATCAGTTAATCCATGATACTTGTCTGGTAGTGGGAGTAAGGATTTTGTGAGAATTTCAAAATTTTTCACATAAACAGATAGCTCCCCTGCAATGAAACCCACCATGTCAAGAATATAGACATTTCGCAAATAAGTTGACAAGTATAGTAAGATATAGCACAAGACTCAAGCAGTCCAGTTTTTTTAAAATTTGGAGCAGGCTATTATTTAGCTGTTTTTCTTATTTATTTGTCTGCATAATAGAAGTAGGTTGCTTAGCTCTGACTTTCACTATTCAAAATAATTTATAATCAGATTGCTAGTACTAGGAACTCACTTAGATACATACGAAAACGAATTCCTTTGAATCTAATTAACAAATGGCGAAAAGAATGAAAAACTCAATAGCAAAGTCGAGGTTTGGAAGCTTGCTCTGCAAAATTAAGAAAAATGGTATATACTGATTCTAAGGAAATCACTGTACAAATATATTTCTGGAAATTGTTATCTCGTGCTTCAAATTTTAACTAAGTACAGATCAATGAAACTACTGACAGATAGAATAGAAGTTATAATGAACCTTTCTCTGTCTTTTTAATGGATCCACTTGCACCTAATATATCACCAATGTCAATAAATGCCTTCAGTTGCTCAAATTGGTCCTCCGTAAGGCTGTCTTTCTCGCAATAAAGCTACCCATAGCCAAAAGAAAGAAAGGCCCAGAAACACATAATCAGCGCCAAACAAATTATCATACTTATGCAGCTACTAATAACAACAAATGCCACTGAAAACTGCACATAGCTCAGCTGCTATGTGCAGATGGCTTACAAGTGCAACATTATCAAGTAGCATACGCATATCCGCATGAAATCAAATTCGAAGGAGAGAACAAAATAAGGCAAGTCAATTGAAAGATCAGACCTGCATAGTCCCAGAGTCATCTCTTACAGTCATAAAAACAAGCTTTCCAAATGCCCTTCGGGCAACAATCCTGCCAGCAACGGACACCGACACGTCCTCGCAGACTTCACCATTCACAAGATGAGCGTACTGCTCCTGAAGCTCCTTGGTCGTGTGAGTCCTGTCCCACTTGTACGCGTACGGCTCATGCCCCTTCGCTCTGAGCTCCTCAACCTTGCAACCAGAAAACCAACGATCCCAAGCCCGTCAGTAGCAGACACGGACTGAAAATTGAGGGCAAACAGGATACACACAGCAAACAATGTAGAACTAAAGACGCGACACAGGAACGGAGAACTGACTTTTTTGAGGCGGATGGCGCGGATGGAGTCGCGGTCAGAGGTAGAGGCGGATGAGGAGGCACTACGGCGTCGGCGGTCCTGAGGCTGCGCCGGCGGGTTCGTGGTGGCGGCGGCCGCGGAACAGCAGCGGATGCGGAGGCCAAGGGTCCTTGAAGCGGCGGCGCGGGAGGCCGCGAATCCAATGAGATTGGAGGAGGCCCTCCACGCCCGCAGCGCCTCCATTGATCCGAGAATGAGCGAGTTTGTCTTGTGGCGCCTCCGGGCCGACCTGCAGTGAGCTCCTCGCCGCGGTAGCCTCGCACGTGCTCGCCGCCGCCGCGTCCCGAGCGCGAGCGCGCGCGTGCGAGTGCGAGTAGCCGCGGCGGGAGAGGGAGCAACGCAACGGACGGCGGCCGCGGGAGCGAGGATAGGGTCTACCTGCTGGCTGCTGAGATGGGCCCGAAACCCAGACACGGCCCACGGGGAAGCGTCGGCAGCCCTGGGCCAACCCAGCCCATTCTGGCTGGGATGACGACGCGTCCAAAGTCGCGGCGCGGGCCGCTGCAACCAGCCGCCAACGGGCAACGGCATATGCCGTGCGCGTTGCAGGCGGACCCACATGTCCCCTGGCGGGCCCCACATGTCGTGCCAACCATGGAAATATCTATCTCTCCTCTGCGCCGCCGCCAGGATTTAGGGTTCTAGGCCGACTCCACTCCAATCCAATCCAATCCAGGGGCGGGCGACTGCTTCCTTGCCCGATTTATTCCCCATCTTGTCCCTCCCTATAAGGTCGCCTTTCCTCCCTTTGCTAAATAGAACGAGGCAGAGGCATCTTCTTCGACTCGACGTGCGCTTCCTCTTCCTCGCTCGCTCCCAGTCGCAGGTGACTACGTCCTCCCTCCCTCACCTACGTATCTCTTTCCGGGCATGTAGATCTCTCTTTGCTCGATCTGCTTTCGGTTTGTCTATGTTCTTCGTAAGATTCACATCTGTGATGCGGCTATAGTAAGATTTGGTCGGGATTTGCTAAGTTTGACCACTGACCTGCGTATGCATCGGCCCCGATCTGAATTCTGGAGCGTGATTATCTCTCTCCTTTTGTTGTTTTCTATATTGTATCTAACAGACAATCTCCATGTGTTGCGTCGTTAAGTTACACGCACACATGGATCTTGTATTTGTATCTACCAATCGATAAGTTGCACGAACACATGATTGAAGTTCAACTTTGCTGTGTTGTCTTTAGGTGCGCTTCCTGAGCACATTATGTACTGATTTCTGCAAATTATTAGTAAAGGGTTATAAACTGTAAAGTCAATTTTCATGACTGTACACTTGTATGCGGTCGCGGCTTCTGCTTTTCTGCTTTTATTCTTCTGCTAACATGCCCGAGCATGTATTTCATTAAGAGGAAGTTCTTCTTCTGCTTATAAAATAAGCTTTGTGTGCTTTGTTTCTCGGGTAAAAAATAAAACGGTGGAAACCTTTAATTCTAAAATAAATATCACAGTGAATTCCTTCGTTGGTCTTTTTTTTTTCCTCTTATGCCTTAGTATAATCAGTAAGTATGACTTAAAAGTTTACTGAACACGGTACCTGTAACCTTCACAGAATCTGCAGTGTTCTCTCTTGGTAGCTCTAGTTTCCTACTTATATATTTACATATTTGTTTATCTGTTCTAGTGATGGCTGATGTTGATGAGTACCGTTGCTTCATCGGGAATCTGTCCTGGTCGACGACTGATGAAAGCCTCAAGGATGCATTCAGCAAATTTGGCAACCTAACTGAGGCGAAGGTAACATGAATAATCTCTTGTCTTTAGTTTTGCCAGAGTAATCCTTTTTACGAGCATGATAATTACCGTAGATTGTGGTGGTAACTGTTGCTTAGGATTTCCTTTTGCACTGCGGTGAACATTGGTATACTACTATACTGCATTAGTTTGTCTCTAAGGAATCTTAAATCTTACTGATTTTGCTCAAAAACATATTTTCTCTCACTATCCATTTTTTTGCCATATAGATATTTATGCTGTTTTATTCCTGTCTTCATGAGTGCTCTAGGAAATATTTTTGCCTCTGAGTGGTCATATTTTTTAACTCGACGTAGCTTGGCATACATCCATCGTGTGTACAGTATTGCTTTGTGCTTCATTTGTTATCTAGCATGTTCTCTTATTTATGGTTTACTTAATTTTGTTTTGCTGGTAATATGCAGGTGGTCCTTGACAAATTTTCTGGCCGTTCTCGTGGTTTCGGCTTTGTAACTTTTGATGAGAAGCAAGCCATGGAGGATGCTATTGAGGGAATGAATGGACTGGACTTGGACGGAAGGAACATCACTGTTGATAAAGCTCAGCCACAAGGACCTGGTAGAGACCGCAATGGTGACCGTGATTATGACCGTGATCGTGGATCTCGTTATGACCGTGGTCGTGACTATGGTAGTGGGCGTGCACCGCGAGGAGGTGGTGGTGGGGACTGCTTCAAGTGTGGGAAACCTGGTCATTTTGCTAGAGAATGCCCATCTGGGGATGGTGGGAGAGGGGACAGATATGGTGGCAGAGATGACAGGTATGGTGGTGGTGGCGGCGGTGGCGGGCGTTATGGATCTGAGCGTGGTGGCGACCGATACTCTGGCCGTAGCCGAGATGGCGGCAGCTATGGGGGTGACCGCTACAGCCGTGACCGATCAGGTCCTTACTGATAGCCTAGTTCTTGAGAAGTATGTGCCATCCAGGTATGAAAGTCTATCTACTATTATAAGGCTTGTTATTGTGTCTGGAACTTAGTTATCCTGTCGTTGGAGTCGCCATGTACCGTGAGAAATCAGTTGCTTTGTTATAGACCGTATTACTGACCGGTTTATTATTGTTTCCTGCTTGCCAGGCATATGACTTGGTCATAGTGCTTGGCGCTTGGATCCTGCATGTTTGCTTGATATGCTATTTGGCTATTAAAAGATGGATATTGTTCCTGTGTTGATGATCCTGGTCCTAATTATGCTTATGTGGATATGCCTGGGATATGGGGGATTGGATGGCAAGTTATTGTCCGCATTTGCGTTCTTTTCGGGGAAGCAAGGGGTTGTCTATAATCTGCTTGAACACACCTACAACCACAAGAAAAATCTATGTTCTTGTCACCTCTTCTGAAAGCAAGTGATGAATCATCCACTAGGGAACATTAACTGGTAATGTTTTCAATCATACATCTTCAGTATTGTCTTACAACGTCATTCTCAAATGACTTTTGTTTTGGCAGGCTTCTTTTTGGTTATTTGTTCTTGTTCTGGATTGGTTTCTACCGTCGTTCTGGATTGGTTACTTACGTCCTAAGATCGTTTCAGTCGTCTCATTTTAGTCTGGCCAGTATCCATGAATGCAAAGAGATTATTCTTTGGTTCCATTCTATGTGCCTTTAGCATTGGAGGACCACTGTTTCACACTTCATCGGGTGTCTTGATGAACTGGTTATGGTTGCTTCACCATGCTGGGGTGTTCCTTGAGCTGCCCTCTGTTCCTGTTCCTGTTCCTTGTGAAACCAGAGATTATGCTTATTCAGCCTGAGTGGATGTGATGCTATCTGGTTGCTGTTCCATTGACACTGCACCGCTGGCCTATTTCAGCTTATACGCTGGTTCCAGAGTAGTTACTGGTCCCTTTTGAGAGGAGTTATGATGATATTATGATTCATCAGCAGCAACTAGTTGTCCTTTGGCATCTACATGTGTCTTGTCTTTGATTTAGAGTAGCCTTTTCTTAATTCACCTATTCTCAGGATGCAAACGTTAGGGAGCATTTGATGTTCGAACTAGCCAATTGAGTTTTTGTACTCAAGTACGTTACATTAGCTGCTCAAGATTCTTTTCCCCGGTTTTAAACATGTTGATTTGTACTGAAAAGTGATTCTCTTTCTCTATGATCCAACTTCTTTCTCTAAGCCATGTGCTGTATGTTTCCATGTGTTGCAATTAGAGCCATTTCGTTTCAGACTATTGAGTCTATTGGTGCCTGAGCTGGCAAAACATTCAGTCATCAACAACAGTAGCATCGTTTTACCATGATCCAGTGGATCCAGCTTGCTTGTTTCTCAGTTTTCTCTACTGTTTTGTGTATATACAAAACATTCGTAGTGATTGATTTGAGACACCTTTTGGTTTCAAAATCGTACAGGTGCCGGATCGGGCAGAACATTCAATCGTTTGCATCAGCAGCCTAGACAGACAGACATACTATCTGATCGTTTGTATCGTTGATGCTGTGGTAGGCTAGCAACGTGCATCTTTCTATCTATTACTACTATATAATACTACTATATAAATCTGTAATCCTGTTCGTTCGTCTTGCATAGCACATTCGTTTCTCATATCTTAGAGCGCGGTTGGTATGATGGGGTACTTGTTCTTGGGCATCCGCACCAGCGTCGGCTGCACCGTGTCGTCGTTCTCCAGCGGTTTCCAGCTGCAACCAAATCAAAACCAAGCGAGTTCAGCTGCTGCTGATGGATGGGAAAGCAGTGGCCAGCCATGGCTACTCCTTGCTGTTGCTGCTGCTTACCTGTACCGGCAGACAAGGTGGTGGACGAAGACACAGATCTCCAGCTTTGCCAGGCTCATCCCGGGGCACATCCGCGGCCCGCTCCCGAACCCCAGGAAGCTGTACGGCTTGAGCGTTTCCTGCTCGAAACAGAACATGGCATCAGCACACTCTGTCAGTCAGCTCGCTTCCTTCCGGCGACAGGCGTTGCCGTCGACCCAGAGGCCAGAGCTTGCCGGAAACTTACGTCGAATCTGTTGGGATTGAAGCGCTCTGGGTCGGCGAAGACGGACGGGTCGTGGTGGATGGACACCACGTCCAGGTTCACCGACGTCCCCTTCTTGATCTCGTACCCTGCGTGTCATAGATTCCACGTCATCAGTCCATTGCCGTAGGCAGGTTTGTGGTGAAAGACGTCACTGCCTCGGTCCTCACCGTCGATGCTGAAGTCCTGCGCGGCTTTCCTTGAGAACCATGGCAGGATGGTTGCTCTCCTCAGGGTCTCGTTCATCACCTGCAGCAGTTCAGTTGCCTAGTGATGAGAGACTAATTATAAACGGCCATAGGTTTGAGATGATCCTGCTGTCATCGTATCATACTTTGTTTGTGTAAGGCATGTTGTTGACATCAGACCAGCTGAGACGCGACGAGCCGTTGAGCCTCTCCTTGATCTCCAGGTGCTCCTCCTGCAACCACACACGTCCATTTCCTGAGCTCATCAGTCACTAGAAGCAACGAGCAGGAACAGATGCTCTCTGGAGGCTCACCCGTAGCTTTGCCAGGACGTCGGGGTTCTCCCCGAGGAACTTGACGAGCCAGGTGAGGCCCGCCGTGGTGGTGTCGTGGCCGGCGACGAGCAGGGTGAGGATGTTGTCCTTGAGCTGCGCGTCCGTGAGCTTGTCGGCCTCGTCGCCGGCGTGCTTCCGCAGCAGCGTCTGCAGGAAGTCGCTCGGGGCCTCGCCGCCGCCGTCCCTGATCCGCCGCCTCGCGATCACCGAGTCCAGCATCGCGTACATCCGGTTCCTGGCCTTGAGTCCCCGGTGGAACGCCGTGCCGGGGAGCTTGAGCGGCAGCGACGCGAACGACGACGAGATCACCTTGAAGTTTGCCCGGAACTTCTCCTGCTCCTCACCCTCCGGCTCCAAGCTCACCAGCATGTTGGCGATCACCTTGAGCGTGAACTGCACGGAGGCATTGGTATGATTCAGTCAAATCCCGTGCGCGTCGACGAGGACGGCGACGGCGACGGCGGTCGATGCTTGCTTACCGACGAGGCCTCCTCCAGCACGAGGACCCTGCTGCGTCCGTGCCACGTGTCGAGCGTCTGGACGGCGAGGTCGTTGATGAACCCCAAGTACTTCTTGAGCGCGTCGATGGAGAGCGGCTCGCCGATGAGGCGGCGCAGCTTCTTGTGCTCGTCGCCGTTGGTGGTGAGCAGGCTGGTGGGGCCCAGGACCTGCTTGCCCGTGTAGAAGAGGTTGAGGCTGACGACGCCGTCCTTGCCCGACAGCAGGATCTTGGCGGCGTCCCTCCCCGTCATGAACACCGTGATCCGCCCCAGCACGTACGTCTTGAACACCTTGCCGAACCGCCGCTGCCGGTCGCGCATGAAGCTCAGGATCCCCGCGGGGCTCGAGAAGTCGGAGATGAAGGAGAAAGTCTCGCCGATCACCGGCCAACCCATCGTGCCCGGGATGTCCCTCATCTCCTTGGACGAGCTGATCCGTGACCGAAGCCACAGGAGGCCCGCGCATGCCAGGGCGACGGCGACGAGCACCGGAGCTCCAAAGACGGCCATGGCAGATACTGATGTGATGATCTGGTGATACCATCAGTGTCAGTTGTCAGGTGCTCATATATATTTGCGCTTCGCGGTGGTGCATCGAAATCTCTGATTCCTCGGGATCATCTTTGTCTTTGGTATTATCTTTTCTTGCCATCGTCGTTGCATGCGAGGGGAACCATTTGGAGGTTCTTTTGGTATCCCTTGTGTCCTGTTTTGTCATCGTTAAAAACTTGTTCCAATCTGCTTGTTTTTTTGCCTATGTACTTGTCGTGGACACACAGAGGTACTCCAATGCCTAGATCCTACTTTGGATCAAAGACTGCGTCATTGCTGGCGATGGCTCTAAAATTTTTTAGTTGTTGTGCAAGCTGATAAAATGTATATAGAGCAGTGCCATTTGCAGTGTAGCAACTTAATACGCAAGCTTTGTTTTGATCCACTGTCCCTAAACTTGATTTTGAGTCTCATGGGTCAAAACAAAGCGATTTAAAAACTCTATATCAAAAAATAATTCATAATTTCTTCATATGAACTCGAATGAAGACAAACTTTATATTAAAGTTGTAGCCCTCAATGTGGTCTATAACTTTGTGGTTGAATATTTTTTTTATCTAAAGTCGTTAGTGTCACAAAATTAAATTTTAAATTTTAAATTTCTAAATCTATAAACTTTCAAAAAATATTTTGCGACCCCAAATGATTTCAATTTAGAAACTTTTCAACTACAAAGTTATAGATCGCGTTGCTAACTATAATTTTGATATAAAGTTTAATTTGAGTTCATATGAAAAAGTTATGAGTTATTTTCCTATATAGAGTTTTTAGATTCACCTTGTTTTTGATCTAGTTGAAACTTAAAAATAAGTTTAGGAACCGGGATGACACAACTGAACAAGTTTGAGGACTTATATGAGAGATTTCTAAGTTTAAGAACCAGGATGACACAGTCGAACAAGTTTAGGTATATAAACAATCGTTTTGCGAGTTTAGGAACTAGGATGACATATCCAAATAAATTTAGGGACCAGTGATGTGCTTTACTCAATGTGAAATTAGGAAGTGCACCTCCCATTCATTTATTTAATTAATGGCGCGGCAGAGCTCAGACTTTACCCCTTTCTAAGACTAAGATGATTGTTTTATCCACTCGTTCTCAAGCCCATCAGTATGTACTAAACATGACCATGCATGTGCCTTGATCCTACACAAGGGAGAGGGAAAAATGAGGCTGGAGTGGATGCTTTCATTCCTATGAAATATGTTCAAAATCATGAACGAAGGAGCCCTAAATCGAACGGTATTGTTTGAAAAAAAAGAAAGCCATTCCCTTGTAATCAAGCTGCCGCAGAACTTCTCCTATCGTTCATCAATGGCAATCGTATTCGTATCCTACCCGGAATTGCAAAAATAGCGTGCAGTGCACACGATACGGCAGCAAGCGAACAATGCCGCCGGCACGCAAGTGTCGCCGGACGTGCGCACCAACAGTTCCAGAGCTCCCCGTTTGCCTCCTGCTCGAGATCGCGGCGCGCACGGATGCCGCCACCATCTTCCGGTGCGCCGCCACATGTACATGCAAGCTGCTCCGGCGCCAGATCTAGAGGGCGGGCTTCGTCCGCCGCGTCTGCCAGTGCCAGGGGCCCGACGCCGTCCGTGACCCTGGAGAGGTACTACCTCTCGTCATTCATGTCGCGCAGCAGCAGCATCGCCGCCGCGGCGCCGCGGGTCTCCTGGAGCAGTACAAGCCCGAGACGTCGCGGAACGGGTTCGTCGTCCTGAGCCGCCGCGAGATCAACAGGCCGGCCGGCGCCGGAGGTCGGAGCGGCGGTCTACGACCCCATGACCAACAGCCCCGCCTTCCTCCCCTTGGCGCCGGACATCGAGCGGGACCCCTACGGCGACAGTGTTGACTACTGCGCCCTGCGCTGCTCACCGCCGCCGACGGCATCGGCTGCTCCTTCATGTTGGTCGCCATGGACATGGCTACGAGCCTGGGGACTGCAGGTCGTCAGCGCGCGTCATGGTGCAGACCATGTCCTCATCGGACTCGGAAACCGGCGGCGGCGCCTGGGTCAGGCACGAAGACGTCTCGGAGGAGTTTGGCAAGAAGAGATGGGCATCCCGTACCAAGTGAACCTTGCGTCTCGGTTTTTTTTTTTAACCTAAATTTAAAACAAAACTCAAATTTGACCCGCTTTTAAAAGTTTTTTCAAAACTAGACCGTTTGGCCCTGCCGCCATGCATGGCAGAGCAAATCTACAGCACCCCGCCATGCATGACGGCGGGGTAGGGATGCCACGTGGCTACCACCTGCGAGCCCGTGCTGACGTGGACCCCGTGCACCATGGCGGCTTAGGGGGACCCCGCCGTGGATCATGGCAGGTTAGGGTGCCCCGCGCATCATGGTGGGGTTGTTCGTGACAAAACGGCCCACCGAGCCAGGCCCAGTGAGTCACACAATGCGCCCCGCCCCGCAACTCGCAGGCTCGCACCGCCGCGCCGCACGTCCGCCAGCCCCGCCCGGCCGCCCCGCCTGCCCACCGCGCCTCGCGCCCGGCGAGCCCTGCCCCGCGCCCGCCCGGTGCACCGGCGCCCGCCGCACGCCGCGCCCCGCGTCCCCTGCGCACGCCGGTGGCCGTGCGTGGTCGGGGCGGCCGCTCGGAGACCTGCTCGGCCTTGGAGGCGCTGCCCCCTATCTCGGCCGCTCGAAGGCCGACGTGAAGGTATTTTTTTTTCTAAATTTTTTTAGTTAAATTGCTATTTAGTTTAGTTAGTTTATATTAGTAGAGGTAAGAATTTAGTTAGTAAGTTAGTTAGTTAGTTATGTTAGTAATTAGTTAGTTAGTTAGTATTAGTAGAGGTAATAATTTACTTATGTAAGTTATTTAGTTAGTTATGTTAGTAATTAGTTCATTAGTTAGTTATTAGTTAGTAATGTAGTAATTAGTACTATCGTATTGGTTAGTACTACTATAATTTTTAGTCGGATGTCAAATCATTTTGTAGATGGATTACGGTGTAAGAGTTTTTCATGGAGGAAGTGTTAGGAGAGAGGATTGTCAGTTTGAGGATATGTATGAAGAATTGGAATGGTTTGATGCCCCCTAGTTTCAGCGATCTATGTGATCGTTTGAGTTTGAAGTTTGGCGATGCTTTCACACTAAAGGATAGGTTTGATGTTGGAAAGAATAGGGCACACTATGTGATGATGGACTTGTGCAACCAAGCTGAGCGGTCCCGATACAATAGGGTCATCCAAGGTTCGAATGTCGGCATAGCTGAGTTGGTGTTGAAGAATATTGAGAATGAGGAGTCGTCCTTCGACGACGGTGGTGCTCAAGGAGATTGTGGTGTGCAGGTTCAATAAACTATGGAGAGTATAGACTTGGATGGTAATTGGACGCAGGAGCGGGTTCATTCTCCTCCAGTTCGTCATATAAGCAATGATTTTGATGTAGACGAGTTTGAAGAGGAGGAGAATGAGGCAGCGGAGGATGAAATGATTGGTGATGATGTTTGCTCTGATTCTATCGAATCAGAAAATGAGGAAGGAGGTTCACCATGTATGGTGGCGGGGCCAAACGGCCTATATTTGAAAATATTTTCCAAATAGGATCAAAATTGAATTTTGTTTCAAATTTGGGTTAAAAATAAAAAAAAATCCGTCTCGGGGGATCTCGGCTCGCCTTCATGAAATGAAATCCTTCTAGTTCTCAACATCCATCTGGTCGATGCATAGCGAGTGATTGAACATCGTTTGCCTAAGCTCTTGCTGCTGGTCACTGCAGCTCTTCAATTCCTCTGGCATGCTAAAAATGTTTTATTTCAACTTTCGACTGCTTCTACGTGTCTGTTATGTTATCTACAGTACTAGACTACTAGTAATATCTGGTTAAGCCTTGTTTAGTTCCAAAAAAATTTATAAAATTTTTCAGATTTCCTGTCACATCAAATCTTTAGATGCATGCATGAAGTATTAAATATAGATGAAAATAAAAACTAATTACACAGTTTGGTCGGAATTGACGAGACGAATCTTTTGAGTCTAGTTAGTACATGATTAGATAATACTCCCTCTCTCCCAGATTAATTGTCGCTGGGAGAATAGTTCCATGTCCCAAATTAACTGTCGTTGTCTATTTTTGAGCCTCAACCGTAGCTGTACACTTGTACTGCACTGCATGTGTAACTGTGAAAAGCGACGATGGCAGAGCCTTCAGCTCATCACTATTGCGTGTGTAACCGTGAAAAGTGGATGTGAGATTTGTTTAATGTAAAAAATCTGTTGTGATGTGTGCAGCAAGCTTGGACTCTCATGGCAAAAGACAAACATTACTGGTGTTCCATCCAAAAGGTGCAGAAGGTAAATCATTGTTGCATAGGGGTGTTTAGGTCTTCTACCACTTGCATTGATTCTTGAGTCTGGTGTCTCGACGACAAATATTGTGGGACGGAGGGAGTATTTGTCAAATATAAACGAAAGTGGTGCTATTCCTATTTTGTAAAAATTTTTGAAACTAAACAAGGCCTAAGTTATTGCGTGCTCTTAAAATACTTAGCACGAAGAAATTAATATAATGATCATCACCTATATATCTCGGCAACGACGGCAACTCATTGCCGGTAGATTGTCGTGGTGGTTAAGTACTTATTTGAAGAGCACGTAAAAGCTTGTTTTCTTTTGTTGCAGGTTGAGATGTGTGTTACTGGTACGGTATTATCAAACATGGTAGCATCTAAATTGGTTTTATGGAGAATTGCAACAGAAAAAGAGGATGGATAGAGCCATGAAGGATGCACCTATCTATGTGGGCACACATAATTCAAATTTGAAAAAAAAAACAGAACAAGGTATATATGGATAAGTTGTTTGTTGTGGATCAAACACAACCACGGGCAGCTATTGCAAAAGAGATGCGATTTTTTTCTTTATCATTTTTTCTTGTACACGTTTTTGTTGGAGCTCAAACTACTTGGACATAAATGGTTGCATTCTCTATCTGTAGTTTTGTTAAAAAGTTTTATGCACCCCTATATTTGGCTGACTGTTTTTTGGCTGATGCTGATTTATTGTGAGAGAGAAACATTATTCCATTTCGGTTGATTTTGACTGATAAACTCAAGTGAATGCTAGTGTTTGACAATAGGTAGTTCTATGGAACACTAAAACACTAACTATATGTGATGGTAGGACGGTAAACCAAATGTACGATAGTGCTAGCAAAAAAACTACAAATCAATATAACTCGAAGCATGAGTAAATCTCTACACTAGAGAAACTCAGAGCCCCTCTACTAGAGTAAAACCCATGGAGCTCCTAGAGAAAAAAAGAAGAAAAAGAGGGAGAGAAAGTGTGTGAGGTGGACGAGCACCCTCTAGTGAAAAATGATCGCGCAAAGTAACTCATATGTAGTGGTAAAATTGTGGTGATCGATCGAAAGATTTTCTTATAATAAATCGTTAAACAGTATTTTTAACTATGACTTTTTAGACAAACAAATGTGTAATAACGTAAAGAAAAAAAAGCTCTTATGAGGTGTTTGCTTCACAAAATCTACAGCAGGCAGGAACCTATATCCTGCCCACACGGCCGACACGGGTAGGGAATTCGGCCTCAATTTGTTTGAAAGCAGTTATGGCCTTGTTTAGTTTCAAAAAATTTTGCAAAATAGGAATAGTAGCACTTTCGTTTGTATTTGACAAATATTGTCTAATTATGGACTAGCTAGACTCAAAAAATTCGTCTCGTCAATTCCGACCAAACTGTGTAATTAGTTTTTATTTTCATCTATATTTAATACTCGATGCATACGTCTAAAGATTCGATGTGACAGATAATCTGAAAAATTTTGCAAAATTTTTTGAGACTAAACAAGCCTATATAAAAACCCAAAAACGGCGGTCAAATTGGTTTTCGCCTGAATTTTGGCTTTGGCCTTTGGCCCCCGTGCCTCTTCCTTTTCTGTAACTGTCGCCGGCGCATATAAATGAGACGGACGCCGTTCTGGCGTTCTCCCCTTCCCTTCCAGAGCAGAGCAGGCACACCTCACCGCAGCGCCCTCCTCGTCTCTATCCCCGTCGGATCCACCACCGAGCACCGACCGACCGCACCTCTGCTCGCTCCTGCCGCCACAATCGCTGCTCTTCTCTAAGTGCTGTCGATTTGTGCGTTGGCTGGTTTTCATTCGGTTCCATCCTTGTGTTGGTAAGTCATCCTACCTTGCGCTGAGAGGTGCTTTTGCTCGTCTTAGTCTTTGATTAGATTAGAGTTGGTTTGGTTTCTTCCCAGTCCTTGGATCCGTCTCCTTTATTAGAGCCGCGCAACTGTAATTCTTGAACAGTTGATGCAAATATGCAGTGTCTTGCTAGTGATAAGAAGCAGTACGTGTTGTCCCCTTCGACCAAGAAGGGGGGAAAATTCTAGTAGTAGTTGTTCATGTGTCATAGCCGGATCCTCGGAGATAGAAATCGATTTGATATATGTGGTGGAGGTGCATGCTCCTAGAAATCTCATCTCATGGTGCTGGACTGCTGGTTTTGGTTTTGGTTTCAAGTAGCAAGTCGGTTACTTGGTGGATACTCGTGGGAAATGAATGAACTGAAGGTTTTTAGTTAGCTGGCCGTGAGCCTACAATAGTTTCTGTAAATCTTGAGGCCGGGTTGGTTTAGATCCCATCCAGTGGCTCATACTTGTGATCTTCTTGTGCTTGGCGGCCTAACTGGGGTGCTTACTGAGCTTTTATTGGGCAAACCTTAATTAGGTTTTCCTAATAACTAATATAAAATTATGTATCTTCATGTCAAATACTGCTAACCCTGACCTGAATCTTTGTCAGGTTATATTGGTGTAAACAGCTCAATCTGTCAAACAGCCAGCTATTGTTTTTTTCCCCTTTCTTTTTGGCATAAACAATCCAGTTGATAACTTTTTGCTAGCTGGAATCGAAATGATGGGCGCCACTACTCACTCCTTGCTGGCACACGGACTTTAGACTTCCATCGTCTACGGCTAAATGAATTATCCAGCTATAGGCTGGATGTGCAGCAACAGCAATAATTCTGATCCAGTACAGCTGTGGTTTTATTCATTTTGTTAGGATCAGTAGCACATGGGTGAGCAAGTGAGCATGTCTCTGCCTGACAGGACAGCTTATGCCAGCTTATATAGCTCTTAGTATACTGGGCATAATCAATCCACTTTATGATCGATCGCAGTGTTACATATTTTTCCTTCAAAGTCATTACCCCTATTTACCGGCTGGTCCTTGTTCAAAGATTCATTAATGGTAATAATCTTGCTGCAACCTGAGTACCTGACCTAGAGATAAGGCCTGCTAAATACAATATTGCGTTCCTTTTACTTGGCTATCACAAATTGCTATTAATTATCAATTTATCATTATGTACCTGAAAATCATATGGCCTTTCTCTTATCAATCTTAACTTAAATTTCCAAGCCATCTAGTATGAACTGGTTAATTTTTTTTTTGTGCTTTAACAAGTGAATATTTGAGATGATCTCTGAATTCAGATTGTCTGTGCAGATCAATGGCTGACGGTGAGGATATCCAGCCACTTGTGTGTGACAATGGCACTGGAATGGTCAAGGTTCGATGCTCGTTCTCTCTGTTCATTCATTCATCTCTGAAACCTGTAAAAGGAGTTGTTAGAGAACCTATGCTTCTCCTCTCTGCAGGCTGGCTTTGCTGGTGATGATGCGCCCAGAGCAGTGTTCCCTAGTATAGTTGGCCGCCCTCGGCACACGGGTGTGATGGTTGGAATGGGCCAAAAGGATGCCTATGTTGGTGATGAGGCACAGTCAAAAAGAGGTATCTTGACCTTGAAGTACCCCATTGAACATGGTATCGTGAACAACTGGGATGATATGGAGAAAATCTGGCATCACACCTTCTACAATGAACTGCGTGTTGCTCCTGAAGAGCATCCAGTTCTGCTGACAGAAGCACCTCTGAACCCAAAGGCAAACAGAGAGAAGATGACCCAAATTATGTTTGAGACATTCAATGCACCAGCAATGTATGTTGCTATCCAAGCTGTTCTTTCCCTATATGCCAGTGGTCGCACAACAGGCACGTGTTCATTTCACCTATTAACTGATGAGTTTTTCTAGGACAACTTTATCTTTGCCTCTTGTCATTGGTGATCTGACCCCATTCTACTTATGTCTTGTATGCAGGTATTGTACTTGATTCTGGTGACGGTGTGACCCACACTGTGCCAATCTATGAGGGATACGCGCTTCCTCATGCTATTCTTAGGTTGGATCTTGCTGGTCGTGATCTGACTGACTGCCTAATGAAGATCCTCACAGAAAGGGGTTATTCCTTCACTACAACAGCAGAACGGGAAATTGTAAGAGATATAAAGGAGAAGCTGGCCTTTGTCGCCCTTGATTACGAGCAGGAGCTCGAGACTGCTAAGAGCAGCTCCTCTGTCGAGAAGAGCTATGAGTTGCCTGATGGGCAGGTCATCACAATTGGCGCAGAAAGGTTCAGATGCCCAGAAGTGCTTTTCCAGCCGTCACTGATTGGGATGGAAGCTCCTGGCATCCATGAGACCACCTACAACTCTATCATGAAATGTGATGTTGATATCAGGAAGGATCTGTATGGCAACATCGTTCTCAGTGGAGGAACAACCATGTTCCCTGGCATTGCTGACAGGATGAGCAAGGAGATTAGTGCCCTTGCACCGAGCAGTATGAAAATCAAGGTAGTGGCGCCTCCAGAGAGAAAATACAGTGTTTGGATTGGTGGTTCAATCCTTGCCTCCCTCAGCACATTCCAGCAGGTACTTACTATCATGGCACTTTCCTTGTTGTCATAGCATTTATGATGTTATCATGGAGATGGTTTCTTAGGTGCCTTTTGATCATCTTCCTTTTTTAAGTGAAACCAACAATCAACCAAATTAACAAGTGCATGTGAACACATCTAAATCAGTAAATTGTGAATGGCAATGTTCCAGTGATTTTTATTGTCGCCATAGCTTTGAATACGAACTAATATCCACTCAATTTCGAAGTATTGTTTTTTTTTTACAGTATATGCTTCTTACTCCAATCATTTTCCTGTTGCAGATGTGGATATCCAAGGAAGAATACGATGAATCCGGACCTGCTATCGTCCACCGAAAATGCTTCTGAGCTTTCAGCCGCACCTTTCGTTGTGTGTCAGGCTGTTGAGATCTGCATTATTGAGTGTCTTTGTGAAGTACATATAGTTTTTGCGAGCATGATTGCATGAGGGAAGGAGTACACCCAACTAAGCATTTGCCTTTCATATGCCCTGCTTTAGTGATCCAGATGCTGCTTCTTCAAGTGATTTGTCGATATAGTATGCGAGCAATGTATTGGTTTTGGCTACAGCTGTCCTGTCATGACATTAGCTATGTATCTATCTATATCTGCATACAGTATTGGCTATTTGGTCGTTTTCCCTGTGGGCGGAAGACTCGATATGATATTTAAGTTCACAGTTTTTTTTTTATGTTCTCTTAAATTTTAGTTACCCATTTGTGGCCGTATAACTATGATATCTTCAAATATAACGGCACAGGAAATGAATCAAATTTGGGAAAATATAACGGCACAGGAAATGAATCAAATTCGAGAAAAGTAGTGAAGGAAAATTGGGTCATGTGAATTGCTGTCGTTAGTGCAACTCCATCTGAGTTAGGCAAGGACAACAAGAGCCCTCGAGTCCTCAACTGGGGTAGACAGGACAAGAGCCAAACGCAAGCAGTCTACTAGTTCAAATCTGCCACCTACCAAAGCATTCGCTATCAGAGATGGCACGAGCGAGCAGTTGCCTTCGGCATCCCCGCTCAATGAGAAATTCAAGATTCTTGGCACAGGAAGCATGTCTCCATGCAGAACTGGATTTCGGTCGTTCTGGCGCAGCCATGTCATGCATTTTTGTTCTCATCAGTACGCAGTTGCGCGTGCACCAGACCAAGCAACAAGAAGCTACAATTTGGCAACACAGCAATCACATGACAAAAGTGTTTGGAAGTTATTTGATTCTCCCTGCTAAATTTTAGCTACTAAAACTATTTCAGTTACTACTCCCTCAGTCTAGTATATAAGATGTAACCACTTTTTATGTCCTATAAATACAGTACTACTAGTGCTGTAAGAGAAAATTAAATGTGTTCTTAGTCTTTAAAAGGTGGTTACATCTTATATAATGGGACGAAGGGAGTACGAACCCGAGGTGGTTACACCTTCTGTGGCCTTGTTTAGTTCATAAAATTTTTTAAGATTCTCCACCACATCAAATCTATATAGATATAAAAGATAACTAACTATACAGTTTATCTGTAATTTATAAGATGAATTTTTTAAGTATAATTAGTTCATGATTGAACAATAATTGTCTAAGTAAAAACAAAAATGCTACAGTAGCAAAATCCAAAAATTTTCGCAAACTAAACCAGGCCTAATGGACGAAAGGAGTATTAGGTGATGGTGGAACTAAACTATTTCAACATCATTTTAGTCAATGTGTTTGGAAGTTTAGCTAAGTGATTAAAGTTTACTTAGCTAAAATTTAGCAATGAAAACACCTAAATGGATGCCAGCATGCCGCAGTACATTCAGAATCAATAACTTCAACACTTCTCCAAACATAACAAAAAGCCATGAAATTATACTATTATGGCATCACATCAGTTTTTTTATTGATTAGCTAGTATTCCCATGGGTTCCCAATCTTAATGCACCAACCCCGAACATAAACTAGCAGAACACAGAAGACAGCAACCACAAAAGTTTGATGCCAAACAGTTTGCACAACTGGTAGGGCAGATGGAGCTTTGCTTGACAACACATTTGAGAGCAATTGGTCCCTTGCCAAATTGAAAAGCCCTAGCCCTAGTACAGGTCACCTTCCTTGTGGGTGTGGATGACGCAGTCGGACTTTGGGTAGGAGACGCATGTCAGCACATAGCCCTCCTCCTGCTGCCCGTCATCAAGGAAGGATCCATCCGACTGGTCAACTGCACCAGACTCGATTTTGCCAGCACAGGTGGAGCAAGCCCCAGCACGGCACGAGTACGGCAACTCCACACCGGCAGTCTCAGCGGCATCAAGTATGTAGGTGTCATCTGGAGCATCAAACTCGTGCTCTTGACCTTCAGGCGTGACAAGCTTCACCTTGTAGACAGCCATCGCAGAGACATCGAGTTTCTTGGAGGTCTTCAGGCTTGGAACCTTCATAACATGGCTGAAGAAGCTAAGAGATGAAGGGCTCTTCACCGCTGTCTGGGAGGCCTGTGTTCTAACATTGCCCAACAGCGTGCAGGAAGTAGCAAATGTGCTGGTCGACATCTTGAAACCTGACTACCTTCAAATACAGGAGGAACATAGTCAGTTATCAAAACCACCTTGGCCTAACTTAAGCAACTACAGAACTATAGTGTTTTTCCTTGTCAAACAAAAAGCAACAATTGGGAACAGGAAACTATTCTCAGGCATCCACATATATAAAAAAGTATCTTGCAACATAGTAACAGGAAAAGCTTGCAGGGCCTTGCTTGAATCCAGATAATCAGAACCAAAACACCATTTTTAAACAAGTTTCAGACATTGACATGGTAAATTTCTGCTGAAGTACCCACACAAAGATACAAGTTAAAAGTCATGCTTCCTTTGCCACGCCTAATAAGCCAATCCAAGCCAATCCCCTAGCATACTAATACTACCAGTCCAGTTCAGAGGCACACAGGGGCTGATGATGTATCCCAATGGTATCTTTACCAAGGAGGAGAATGGGCACATGCCATCCATTCCCTCCATTAAAAGGGGTAGGATTAATCTGTGGAGCAGAATGAAAAAGGCAGGCATCGCTAATGCTCCCTGCCCTTCACTTGAAGCTCCAGGGAAATCAATAAACCACACATAGATGTCTTTTTCTTCTTTTGTGGAACTTTGTAAATCAATTTGCTTGATGTTTTATTGTAAAAATTCCCTAGAAGTACCAAACTAGAAGAGGAGACACACACACAAAGGGGCTGCTGATGTGTCCCAGTGGTATCTCTACCAAGGAGGAGAATGGGTATATGCAATCCATCAACTCCATGAGAAGGGTTATGGCTGATCTATGGAGCGGTATGAAAAAGGCAGGCATCGCTAATGCTCCCTGCCCTTCACTTGAAGCTCCAGGGAATTCAGTAAGCTGCAAATCAATTTCTTTCTGTTTTATTTTTCTCCAGAACTTCATAGAACAATCAGCTTGATGATTTATTCTATCATAAAAAATTCCTGGACAAGAAGTATCAACCTAGAAGAGTTTCACTGCACAAGCGCACAGCTTAACCGACTCCCATAAATCCCAAAACCATCTCCTGGTCGAAAATCTCTAACACCTCATAAGCGACTCCATTTGTTCACTATGCATAAGTAATACTACTAACACAGCTCATAGCGCGTGCACACACGCACGCATGCAAGGCTGCTGCTGCTGCTGTGTCCCAGTGGTGTCTCTACCAAGGAGGAGGAGAATGAGCACATGCAATTCATCCATCCCCTCCATGAGAAGGGGTAGGTTGATCTGCGGAGCGGTATGAAAAAGGCAGGCATCGCTAATGCTCCCCGCCCTTCACTTGAAGCTCCAGGGGAATCAGTAAACCACACATCGGTTATTTTAAGTTTATTTCTTCTGCCGAAACTTAGAAGAACAATACGGTTGATGATTTTTATTGTAAAAGAAAAAGGTTCCCCGGAGAAGAACTGCCAAACCAGGAGAGATTCACTGAACATGCAGAGCCCTTAACGGGCCCCTCCCATAACCCCCCAAATCCACTCTTGGATAGAAAATCTCAAATGTCTCCAGTTTCTACTTCCTCCTCAAGATGGAAAGGAATTACATGCGGAAATAACCGAAATCCGATGCGGTTCAAGCGACCCACGGAACAGCCACCACCCCTAGCAGTAATTTTTTTTCTTAGGAATTAACGAAACCCAAAAGTTGGAGAACAGAACGCGAGATCCCATCATCCATCCCCTAGAACACTCCCGAGAGTCCAGCGGCCAGACCAAACAACCCACCACCAACTAGGGTGGGACGCCGGAGAGCGGAGGGAGAGATCCTACCACCCTATAAAACCCCCCGAGGCGTACGGGGGGAGAGCGAGGGAAGAGACAGGTACCTCGCGGAGATCGGAGGCGGCGGCGGCGGGGAACGAGGGTCCTGGTGCGGTGCCTCCCCTCTTCCCCCCTTGACCCTCCTCCCTCGCTCGGGCTCGCGCGGCGTCGCTTTCCGTCACCCTGCGCTCGCGGCGTGGAGACTGGGGAGACGATAGGAGAGGCGTAGTGGGAGTGGGCGGCCGAGGAGGCGGCGGCCAGGCCCTCGTTTTTAATGGGAGAATGGGGGGCGGCTCCGAGCGGGTCTGGGTGGCAGGCTGCGCGGCGCGGTCGGGCTCGGGCTCGGGCTCGGGCTCGGGTGGGAGTGGAATGGGAAATCCCGGGTGCGCGCCGGATGGGGTTGGTGGTGGTTTCCAGTTTCGGCTCGCGACTCACGATCCCATCTGAGCCTGAGGAAGCTTCTGGAACTGCACGGATGGACGCCGGCTGCACTTGGGCCTGGGACAGGGAGGACTGGGCCACTCTCACTTGGGCCTCACCGAACCGAACAGTACTCCGTGTCCGTGGTCCGGCCGAGCTAGTTCATTTTCTCTTCTTGCTAAAAAAACTGAATTTATTTTCAATTTCTCAAAAAAACTGAATTTATTTCACCATACTCCCTCCCCTATACGGATTTAGATATCGTTTAAGACAACGACACGGTTTCCAAAACACAACTTTTATAAAAGTATTTTTTCAAGACAAATCTATTCATATAATTTTCACATTTGCAAAACTCAACAACTTAAAAGTTATTGGTGATTTATATTCCTAATGTTTGACTCAAATCTTATCCAAAACGACATCTAAATCTATACTCTCTCCATACCTAAAAAGAAAGTCGTTTAGGACAACGACACAATCTTCAAAGTCTAACTTTGACTCTATATTTTTATAAAAATATTTTTTAAAATATGGTATATGTATATTTTTATAAAAATATTTTTCAAGATAAATCTATTCTTATGGTTTTCATATTTTCAAACTCAATAACTTAAAAGTTATTTATGATTTATTTTCCTAATGTTCAATTCAAACCTTGTTAAAAATGACTTTCTTTATAAGTATCAAGGGAGTATTAAAAAGAAACTTAATTATGGTGGTTCAACTGAATTTATTATGTTACCATAGGCATACCTACAAAATGCTAGGCACGCACGGGGAGAGCCGGAACGCCTGATCGTACGACACCCTATAATGCTTTCTTTCTTACGGGAGAATCTAGCTGTTCTTGTACGAAAGTCCAGTAGTGTCGTTTGGAAAGCTGAAGACGGCGTTTTCCGCCCTTTTTTTTTGGTACACGCCAGAGCCTGTTCGCTTGTACTCTCACAATAAATCAACGAATAATATTTTTAATCATAATTTTTCAGACCAACGAACAAGCTCATTTACGAGCACATGCATTTGAATGTGCGAGCGGCGGCTCTACTTGTACTCCACTTGCTGAGCAGGAGCGGCTAGTGGTCGCCCTTCGTTTTTTTTCCTTTCTTTTTTTTAAAAAATATGCATATCGTTTTTTAAAAAAAATCAAGTAATCTTAAATGTGATCAAATATACACAAAAGTTATTAATATTCATTATGGTAATAAAAACATCATTAGATTAATCATACATTTTAATAGCAAAAATATTTAGTGATATCATACTTTTTTTATAAATCTAATTAAAGTTGAAATCGATTGACATCTGAAAAGCGAGATGTGCACTATTTTTAAACAAAGGTAGTATAGTAAAATGCAATGCAGCGTCCTTTTGGTAAGATGTTGCGCAGGAGAATGAAAACTGAAAACATGTGACGTGACCTCCAACTCCAACCTCACACAAACCCGTTTTCTTGGAATGGGCGGCTTGCCACGCCGCCTCAGCTCCACGTGTTGATGGCCATTCAGTGCCCAGCCAGGCTGCACGAAATATGTGCGCGTCCCAGTCCTCGAAAGAAAAAGGAATTCAGTTCGGTGCGCTATCACTGATGCGACAATGACTTGCACTAACAGACTAACTGATGGCAAGGAATGGCTCCACGAGTGTGCTTTTGGCAGGCCAGAAAATCCTCCGCAATTTACATGAAGCAAACGTTCTGTTAGAACCTGAGTAAAGTTGATATGAGACCAAAAGCTTAAACAGTTTGGCACTGCAAGCAGAAAATGATATCCTAACAGTCTAACACAAGGTTGTGTTCAAAAGCACCTACCAAGCAAAAGGGCACAACTTGCAAGATGCCATCTCATGTGGAAAGCAGCCTTCCATACTCGCTCAACAAGACGGGAATGTCATCCATGCGCAACTGCGGTATATCACAGATACAACATAGCGATAACTGATAAGTAGGAGAATGAAAAAGAAGAGATCGTATTGTGTACTAAATTGACTGCTGGTCGTTTGTAGTGGATCACTAGATTGTATGCACTACTATGCATACCTGTGAAGCACTTTTCAAATGGAAAAAACGGAGAGCTTCCATTTCATGAAAAGCTGGCAATGGATTTCCCCTGCACTTGTTGCAAAAAGAAAATGAAGTAATGATCAACGCAGAAATATTATTAATAAATACTTTGCTTTAATGGAGAAGTTGATGATTGGATAATGAAGAATGATCATTTTCAGGCATATCAACCTCTGGCCATGACCAAGTTATCTGCACATGCTCAATTTCTAACTAATCACCACAAAGAATCTGACAGGAGATGCCACAGTTTATTTTTGAACTGTTCTGTGCCTATTGATATCAAACAGGCCAAAACCATGGATATGTAAGTTCCATGGCCATGATAAAATATAATGAACATGACAAACTCACAATATTTTGTAGTGTAAAAATTCACAATTACTCCTATTCCCCCAGAACATCAAATATGCATTCATTTCGAGCAATTCAGGCCATCACAAAAGAGAATAATCCATGGACCAGAAGAGAAACTGTTACAAATCATTCAATTTCTAACAGGCAACTTCTAGATTTTTTTTTTCTTGAACAGGCAGCTTCTAGATTTGTGAAAGAGTGGATGATTGAGTATGCAAATAACAGAGGGAAGACTGAAGAGTGAAACCATACGAATAGCGCTGCAGGATGAGACGTTGATAGTCCCTCAGCAAAGGTCCTAGTTCCTGCAGTTGTAGTGAGCTTGCTGGAGAACTTTTCCAATGATCACGAAGTACCTTGAAATCACACAAAAATTCCAAAAATCTCTCAGGAGCAAATACAGTGAGTTACAGTAATAGTGCAGCATAACTGAGTAAGCACCTGAATTGATGCAACCTGGTCAGTAGCTGGAAGCGATTGACCAGCAAGCCTGGATGACAATTCCGCAAGTTCTTTATCATTGACTTCGTCAATAAAACTTGCCGAAACTTCCTCAGAAAGTGGAATTCCCATTCGTTTGGCCAATTCTGTTACTGGATTCTCCAGAGCTTGTGACTCCTGCAAAACATATTCTAGAAATTGTAGAATTTTCTATCACCTGAAGTTTTCGAAGTGAACACACATGCAAGCATGTACCTTTAAGTTGGATTGCTGGTTATCACCGGTCACAGTGCTAGGTTTGCTGTTTGAATCGATGTTAAGAACTATGTTCCGTTTCGCAATAGGATCATCTGTACATAAAATATGGTGGAATTTAGAAACGAAAAATGATCTCTCTTCATCAAGCATCACAGAGAAAGAAAAAAAATCAAAGAGCATTAGGGGAAAGTTTACCATTTTCTTTTTTAAAGAACAACTCATTTCACACTATTTGGTAAATGAACCTGCATCATAGGTTGTACAGTTTCCTAATATAGATCCAATTAAGCAGCAAATTGTAGAAGAAATTAGTCAAATGAGATCATTTTTCTTGTGGTCTTGGAAATCGACAGAACTCCTCACTTGTCACTACTGAATGCCATGCATGGAAGTTTAAAGGGTATGACTGCAGGAATATGAATTGAAGAATTTATGTGCAGAGTTTTATATCCCAGTACACTCCACACAACCCTCAAGATACCAAGAATATAGGAATGAAGTGTTCCTTTTCAGATAAGCATGCGATGACTGTACCTTCAGGAACAAGCCACCACAAATCACCAAATGTATTCTTTCCATCAAAGCCACCAAATAAAAGAAATCGAGACCCTATGGAAGTCATGGAATGATATGCCCGAGGTGGAGGAGGTTCATTGCTTGTTGGTAGGCGCTTCCATTGAACAGACACTGTGAAGGATCGAAGTATCAGCCAACAAAGATACATGTGCTTATTAAGCAAGTGCCAAGAAAGGTAGGTCAGCATTAAAACAAAGCAGTGAATCATGGAGATGATACTAGCTGTCTGCACTGTGTTCAATACATCCACAATATCCTAGTTACTCGGAACAGTCATAGTTGCAGTGATCTTTTTGAGTGACAAGATTGGCCTTCTGAGGCAATAGTATGTGGAGCAAGTATAATATTAACACATACTAGCCGCATAATTCCAACACAGGTTGTAATGGATGTGGTTGACAATCATATTTAATGCCTTCCAACTACCTACAAAATAACCAAGAAATGCATGCACAGACTTATCTAACACTGATTTTATATCTTGATCAATGATGACTGCTGAAGCCATATCTACAGGACTAGCTTTTTCTAGTTTTCTTGGTTAGTGTTAGGATGTAATCAGACTTAAGTGAGTTGCATTAAGTTAAGCCACAGTAACTTTAGTAGTGTTCTAGATTGATGTTAGTATGTGATCCATACTTGATACTACTTTGTCTTAATCACAAGAAAAATGGAGTTGCATGGCCATGAGATGGCTTTTCAAAAGCGATTACATTTATAGGATGTGGTAGTTAGTTTTGGAAGAATCTTTGTTTTTGGATCTGTAATGGAAAAACAAAATCTTAGTAGTTAGCTAAAGATTCTATCAACTAATTATATTGCACAGCTCAGTGTAAAGCAACCACAAACATGCCCCAAGCAGCACAGAAGCGGCCAGCATCACAATTTCCTTCTTAAGGTTAGTCCTACGAGTTTCCTTGTGGAACCACATCTTATGTTAATAGCAGGGAAACATTTTTTGTACTGAAGAAATAAAAACTGTTGGACTAAACAAAAACCTTTTAAAAGATGCAGCGTCACACCGACAAGAAAGACACACATTCCAGTTCAGTAAATCCCTACGCAAATAAAAAAGGAATTACAATCACATCTTACCCCTGTCTAAAATAATGCATTCATTGTAGTACACGTCATATCTACTTAGCCAACCGCCAGTTCCATGTCCTCCAAACAGCAAGAGCTGACAAGAAAGATCTATACATCTTCAGTTAACTGATCATGCAATCAAGACCTTTACCTGGAAAATTTTTAGAATAATCCAACATAATCTAGCTGATTAACTCGATACCTGAATCATGAACAATTTGAGTTTGCAAAGCTCCCAGTACACAATAAAGAAAATTTATTTTTCAAAATAAATGATTACAGCCTTTCATTTATGTAGTTAATGACAAATAAACTCTGCTAAAGCTGTGCCTAAAATTTACTTCCATCACCAACCTAAGTTAATAGTATCATTGCACATACTGATACCTCAGATCTTAAAACTAAGGACGAAACTCTGTGGAATACAAATACTTTTAGCATAGTCACCAAAGGCATACCCAGGAGCCTATCTATTATTGCATTAATCGTAGCAGGAAATAGACCCCTGGCCTCATCAGATAGAGGGTTGGGACTCAAATAAAGTTCCTACTGGTCTACAGTAGATCAAAATGCATAAATGAGTTCTATATATGCATCAATGGTGCATAGGATTTGTAAATATAAGCAATGATAATTAGTTAATACCAAGTATGGAAATCCAACGGGACCCAAGTTTACAAATATGAGATACCAGCTACTGAATACTTCATATTAGTGCACTGGGAGACCAAAAGAAAAACACAGAATGCAAGTATGGCGGGATCAAATTACATACATAAGGTCCACCAGATGTTACTGAATGACCGCATCGTGGTGAGGGTGATTGCCCTGGAAGTTTCAACTGTGTCCAACCTGGCGTCTCATTGTCTTCCAAAGTAGACAAAATTAGGTTCTGACAACTGCTTACATCAACCAAGAAGTGCAATTCCATACTAAAATAAAAATGAATGACGAACTAGATAGTTAAAACAGGAGAAAGGTGAAAATAATACTTTTCCACTAGTATTAACATATATCAAATAGAATGGGTGATTTCAGCTGTCCTCAGAGGTTAAATAATACTGATGGGCCATCTCAAACTACATGACTTCCAATAAGGCATGAACAATCAAACAGGATTTTAAATAATACTGTACCCTGGATTTTGTTGTAAGTATTACAATAATGTTTGTTTTTTTTTTAAAAAAAAAGGCATCAAACCACATCTGATCATGATCAACAATCATTCAAACAGGCTATTTCCAGGTGCACCGTTAGTTCGACTGGCACCATCATCAACTGACAAGCATATGTTGCACAGATTTTATATGAACAAGAACAAATAGGAGATACCTTCTTCAGTAATACCCTTTAAAGCCCATAAATCACCCATTATTGGCCCTGCTCCACCTGTGGCAAAGAAGATTTGAAGTAATTGGAAATGCGGGTGTTGATGCCCAAAAGATTACGGATTAACTGACTAGTCATTAGAAAGTAGAAACTATCATCACACATTCACACTACAAATTCTCATTAGGAAAATAGCTGGGTTTTCCGCAAGATAATTGGCATGAAAATAATTAGCTAGTGTAGTGCTTAGATTTCCAAAAAAAATCAAAATGATCAATAAAATTTACTTTCTAAATGAATAAGAAAACAAAAATCAAGAACTAAGAATCACCTCTGCCTCCAAATATAAGCAGTCTCTTCTCAATCATGGTTGCGGAATGCCCACATCTTGGAGGTGGCACAGATCCAGTAACAGCTAATTCGGTCCACTCTAGTGACACTATACAATAGAGAATGCAAGAAATCAGCGCTCTACGTTTTCCTTGCCATCTTGAAGAAAAAAAAACAGTGATTGGATAAAGAAGCAGTTTGCTTACTTGTGTCCATGACGTATACATCTGAAAGCCACTTTTTGCCATCCCATCCACCATACCTGAATAAAGATAGAATGTTCTTCAAAAGTAATGGTACACAAAGTATGACAGGGTTGTGCATATCCAATAATGCTTACATAACAATCTTTCTGTTTCCTATGGCTGAAGCAGCAGCAAACTCTCGTGGTGACGGCAAATCACCAAAGCCAGTCATCTCCGACCATTGCCATAAGTCTGAATGCACAGCACTATCAGGAATGTTGCGGCAACCCCTAGAATAAGTGCAAAACAAAACCAGAGACAGGGATCTTGACAATTTGATGGCTTACCAGTGTCTAGCATCCAGAAATCACCTAAACTGAGATAAAAGAAAATTGCATCATTAGTAACTTATAGGAAACTATTTATGCTAAGCTTCCAAATTCTGCTGGATAAGCTATATGGACTGCATACCGCTTGCCCCCAGAACGGCCACCAAAGATGAACATGTTGCAGTCAATGACAACAGCTATGTGAAATGCCCTTGGGCTTGGGCCGGCCTGCCCATCCGACCCATTACCAGTGCACTCAGGAGTGTACCACAGCTTATTCTCTGCAACATAAGTTGAATTCAGAAGTTTGTAAGGCCAAGCTCTTTCTTCCTTCCAATGCATATGCTCCATCTATAAAATCGCAAGCATGTAAATGCAATCTACGTCCCTCAATCTAATAACCCTTAAGATGAGTTGCTGCGTGGCTCACAGACGTGGGCAGGCAAATTGGCACAAGAAGGGAACGGATTCGATTACCGACGTCATAGACGGATACGTCAGCGAGGAAGCGCTTGTCGGCGAATCCGCCGAAGACGACCACCTTGGACTTGCCAATGCTCACCGCAGTGTGCCCGCTGCACGAAATCGCAAAATCGTGAGGTTGTTACTTCGTTAGAGGGGTAGGGTGAAACTCCAGAGGGGTCCAGACGGCGGCGGCGAGGGGAAGGAGGTTGATGGATACCTGCGGGGGGCGGGGCGGTCGCCCCCGAACCCGAAGTCGGAGGAGTCGGCCCTCACCCAGTGCATCTGCTTCGGTTGCAGCTGCTGCATCCTTTCCCTCGTCTCCTCGTCCTCGCTCCAGCTCCCAGTACCTCGTTTCGTTTCGCAAAGGAACTGGACTGGACACGGCTCCAACCGGGAGGATGCGTGCTACGGCTGCACCGACGACTGGATGGCGGCGAGCGGTGGACGGACGGCGGGGAGTCTGGCAGTTGGGGGAGGGGATCGGCGAAGCAGAGAAGTCAGAGCAGGGGGACGGAAACAACCACGCCCCACGGCCACGGCCTTGCCCAAACGAAACGAAACGACCACGACCGGGCCGGAGACACACGCGCGACTCCATTACCACGTCACTGGGCCCCGCTCAGGCCCACCTGTCACCGAAACGTGGCGGCTCCCGTCAGCATCGCCTGGCTGCCTCCGTGTCTCCCTTCCATTCTACGGCCACCTCGGCGGGGAGCGTTAAAAGCGTCGCCCGCGAAGGGAGGCCAGCGTCGGCTCGCCGTCTCCTTCCCTCCCTCCAGATCTCGGCGCGAGTTCACCCTGCAGATTTCCATTTCCAACACGACGGCGGAGAAGAGCTGCGGTCCGGAGAAGTAAACCCTACCCGCCGTCTCGCGCCGGTTGCC
The DNA here is from genome assembly GCF_000003195.3 of Sorghum bicolor. Lineage (NCBI taxonomy): Eukaryota > Viridiplantae > Streptophyta > Magnoliopsida > Poales > Poaceae > Sorghum > Sorghum bicolor. Next base: position 1,850,917 of record NC_012870.2, read on the forward strand.
CGGTGCGCGGGCAAGATCCAGGCGGAGATCTAGGGCGCGGCGCCGGCCATGGCGAGCTCCGGACTCGCCTACCCCGACCGTTTCTACGCCGCCGCGGCCTACGCTGGGTTCGGAGCCGGCGGGGCCACCTCCTCCGCAGCTATCTCCCGCTTCCAGAACGACGTCGCCCTCCTCCTATACGGCCTGCACCAGCAGGTGACGCGTCGGCCGTTGTTTTTTTTTTATCATTTTGGCGATTAATTTGGGTGTGGGGGTGAAATTGCGTGGATCTAGCGTGAGATAGGCTGAATTTGTGTTGGTTGTGATTAAATTGTGTTGCTCTTCTTCGTCCCTCGGGAGAGATTTGCTTTGGTTGATGATCGCAATTCAGTTGGTGATTTTGGGTTTCGTTTTGATCCAGGCCACGGTTGGGCCATGCAATGTGCCCAAGCCAAGAGCGTGGAACCCCGTGGAGCAGAGCAAATGGACAAGGTTAGTTCCACTGGAAACTGCACTCAAACTTCAGGTTGCCACAATCACAGTACAATCCAACTTCTGTGCAGGTTCATCTTTATCAATGATGAAAAAGTGAAACCTCAGTGATTTTCTTAAAACTTGAATTGTGTCTACACGCTAGCAGTGAGTTGAGTAGTTCGTTCTCATGTACTGTCTGCTTATTTTATTGATTAGCCCAAATTTGAAATGTGATTTGGTCCCCAGCCAGTAGAAAATGAGATGCTTATGCTGCAATAACCATGATACTCATGTAATTTAGATTTTGGATAGTTAGCCTGGACGGCTGATAGTGGGAAATACCCAGAAAATAAATACTGTACGTTGAAGTGTGTATTCTGAAAATGATACTTATGATTACATCATTTTATGTTTTTAGCTGGCATGGGCTTGGAAGCATGCCTTCAGCGGAGGCGATGCGTCTTTTTGTCAAAATCTTAGAGGTATGAATAATTACATGATATTGTTCATTGTGTGCAATAACAATAAAGACTTTTAGTCCCAAGCAAGCTGGGGCTGTGCTCTAGGGTCAGTTGGATTTGATATTGTTCAGTGTGTTCAGTTGGATCTGATAGATGTATTGGTATTCTGGCAGGAAGAAGATCCTGGATGGTACTCTAGGGTCCCTGAGTTCAACCCTGAGCCTGTTGTAGATATTCAGATGCATGTAAGTCACACTATTGTTCCTTCTTTTTTCTCTAGACAAAAACATAGAGAACTTGACGCTGTTGGTCTTATCATTTAGTGCACCGTCCCAAAGTCTAGTTCTCTAGTTTTTTTTTTCTTAGCAGGTTTATCAAATTATCCATCTGTCTTGCTTTTTGTTAGAAACCAAAAGACGAGCCACAGAGTGTACCGGCTTCAACAAATGGAACATCAATTCCAGAACCAAAAATCATTTCTGAAAATGGAAGTTCTGTGGAGATTCAGGACAAAGATGTTATCCTGGAAGGCCTTAGTACTGTTAGTTCTCATGATGAGTGGACTCCATTATCTGTCAGTGGTCTCCGTCCGAAGCCTCGTTATGAGGTGCACCAGATACTTCATTCCTCTTCCATCGTTTTTCTCTATTTACTTTTGTAGCACTAATGAGAAGTTTGGTTTCTGTAGCATGGAGCAACTGTTTTGCAAAATAAGATGTATATATTTGGTGGAAACCATAATGGACGTTACCTTAGTGACCTTCAGGTACATGAAGTTTCAAAATGCACTGGCAATTCAAATGTCACCTGAAAGCAGGTCAGCATGAAATATTGTTGATCTAATAAATGTTTTTTTCTTTTTCGTAATTTATACCAAAATAGGCTTTGGATCTGAAGAGTTTGACCTGGTCCAAGGTTGATGCCAAATTGCAAGCTGAATCTGCTGATTCCACTAAAACCACACAAATTGCTCCATGTGCTGGTCATTCTTTGGTAAACTTCTGCACAACTGTTGCATAGTCATTTATCTTGAATCCAGTAGTTAATGACACTTGCCTTTTTATTCTGTACCATTTTGTAGATTTCATGGGGCAACAAATTTTTATCTATTGCCGGACATACAAAAGATCCATCTGAAGGCATTACAGGTTTGATAAAATCAGTTTTAATCTATTTTGGTACCTCTTCTACTTATTATGTCATACATTAATTTGTTCTGCTGTTGTTTCTGGTGGTTTTTATTCTAGTGAAGGAATTTGATCCGCATACTTGTACCTGGTCGATTGTCAAGACTTACGGGAAACCACCGGTAATCATTTTTCTTCAATCGGTTATTGTAACTCTGAACTAATAGGGCCAGTTCTTGTTATGATTTCTTTTGTTCCGCTAATCTTATGTTTGAGCATGTACATCTTTGTTTTGGTGCACAGTGCACTTACTCAGATGGTTTCTTTGATAGTTCTATCTGTACTTTATTTTAGCTTAGAGTCTGTATTTTGAAATGACTAATAAAGAAATTGTGCCACATAACATTGCTCAATTGCTTTGGTCTTAGTTACCCAGTTATATGCAGGAAAGCGCATTTGCTTATATAAGTTTCATCTGCTGCAGGTTTCACGTGGAGGTCAAACAGTGACTCTTGTTGGAACGACACTAGTTTTGTTTGGTGGTGAAGATGCAAAACGGTGTCTCTTGAATGACTTGCACATCCTTGATCTTGAAACCATGACATGGGATGATGTGGATGCAATGTAAGTGCAGCAACCTTGATGGCCCTTTAATGCATAGTTGTAAACCTAATGAGAAGAAGGAAAACGCTGTTAGCTTTCATGTATCTTTGCTATGTGTGCTTAAAATATTACTTTGAACTGGTCCCCAACATAATTGGGATGCATGTTAACTGTCACACATATATGGTAGAGTTAAGAAGCTTTCTTTGGTTAATGAGATGCTTTTCTGACCATCTAGGACTAGGAAATCTTAGGTTAACACTTCTAAGTAATTTCTCTTCAACATAGTTTGCACCACTTTGCTGCTATGGAGTTTTGCAGTTCGACTCAATCGATTCTTGATGGATGGAAGTATTAACTAGCTTTTATATACTAGCACAAAAGGGGAAACGAATATTGATAGCATAAAAGCCTTAAACATATTGTCATAGTGAAAGGGAGCATGTTTCTAAACTTCCATTATGTGGCATAATCGCATTAGGTCAGTTTATGCACATGTTCTGAAACAATAGTGATTTTTTTTAAGCTGAACATTGTATTACTATATTTTGAATTTAGCTCATCGCGATGTTGGTTTTGTGTTTTAGAGGCACCCCTCCTTCTCCAAGGTCCGATCATGCTGCTGCTTGCCATGCTGACCGCTATCTTTTAATTTTTGGTGGGGGGTCTCATGCAACATGTTTCAATGACCTACATGTCCTTGATTTGCAGACGGTACAAACTTTTTTCTTTCTGGAACTCCAAGGTTTTTTGTGCTATCTTTGACTACTATTTTTTTTTGTTGGAAATTACAGATGGAGTGGTCAAGACCCAAACAACAAGGTCTGACTCCAAGCCCAAGAGCTGGCCATGCAGGTGCAACTGTTGGTGAGAACTGGTACATAGTTGGGGGTGGCAATAATAAAAGTGGTAAGAAGTCTGAACTTATTATGTTAAGATGCTTGTTGATAACTACTGTGTGGTCGTTGTGGAGTTCAATTTGTGTGAACATGGTACTAGTACATTTTACCTCCTGAGAGCTTGTACCAATGAGACCTTGTTTGGATGTGTTGGGATTCCACCCAATCTCAACATACCCACACAGTGGCCCATGATATTTTTCTTTGCATTTTTATGTCAAGCATAACTAATACACTCGCCTCTACAGGTGTTTCTGAAACACTTGTGCTTAACATGTCAACTCTAACATGGTCAGTTGTTAGCACTGTGGAAGGACGTGTTCCTCTTGCCAGTGAGGTATATCTCTTGAGCAGCATTCATTGGTTGAGATGATTTTTCTTGGCTGCTAATATTTGAAATTTGGTATTTCTAGGGCATGACTTTAGTGCATAGCAATTACAGTGGTTATGACTATCTCATCTCTTTTGGAGGATACAATGGACGATACAGCAACGAGGTAATTACCATTCAAATCTTATTTTCATTCATGGAATTAACTTCTACCAACATCTCTTCTCTATGATGAGCAGGTTTACACTCTTAAACTCAGTCTGAAATCAGATTCGCAGTCAACCGTAAATGAAGAAACTGTCTCAGATACTACATCTAGGGTCATAGAACCTGAGGCTGAAATTTCTCAAGATGGGAAGATACGGGAGATTGCCATGGACAGTGCCGATTCTGACCTGGTAATTTCCTGCCCAGTATACTTTTCTTTGTTTCTAGAAGTATATGACATGTCCATATTTGGTACCAATCGAAATTCTGCAAGGAAGACAATGCAGCTAATAGCGCTACAAGTATTAACAATAGAATTTGTCTGTTACAAAGTTCATGATGGTGGTTGCTGTTACCAATAATGATGATCCAGGTTACAGGATACTCACAAGATCCTTCTTTTGCCTTGTGCTGTTCTGAATTCCAGAATAACAGAAATGATGAAGCAAGTGAACAGCTTATAGCAGATCTTAAAGCTCAGAAAGAGGAACTAGAAGCAACACTTAGCAGGGAACAGCTGCAAACTGTGCAACTTAAAGAAGACATCGCGCAAGCAGAGACCAGAAATGCAGAGCTGACAAAGGCAATTCATCTTTCTCTTACCTTATGTTTTACTAGTTTTTTTTTTCTTATTTGCTTTGATCATGCGCATTCATTAGAAGTATACTGAGGTCTGATGCTACTTGTAAACTATGCTAATGTTTAGATCAAGCATTCGTTGTGTTGAATGTTTATATGGGTTATTCATTGCTAAGGCCTTGTTTGGATGTTGTCGGATTCACTTCAATCCATGTGTGTTGGTGTGGATTGGGGTAGAAATTAGTTTAAATGCCACTCCAATCCACCTCAACACATGTGGATTGATGTGAATCCGACTACATCCAAACAAGGCCTAAATGATGTTAACATCATGTGCTTGTCACATACTGGCATATTGAACGCAATCTGAGCAAGTGATTTGGAAGTTAAAACTGTTGTGCACTGTTCTATAATACCTTTTCCATTTACCTTGTATAGGAACTTCAAGCTGTCCGTGGCCAACTTGCTTCTGAGCAATCCAGATGTTTCAAACTTGAGGTACATGCTCGCGTTTTGTTTCACCAATCACTACAAATGACAAGTTGTACATTATTCCTAACACAACAGCCCCCCATTTCGCCAGTGGATCACTCAACAAATATCTTATCTGGACATCATTGTCTTATTCTGCTCTGATCATACTTAATTTCAAAAATGCCTCAGGTTGATGTTGCGGAACTTCGACAAAAGCTTCAGAGTATGGATGCGTTGGAAAAGGAGGTCGAACTGCTTCGGCGACAGAAAGCCGCTTCTGAGCAAGCAGCGCTGGACGCAAAGCAGAGGCAAAGTTCTGGTGGCATGTGGGGTTGGCTTGCTGGAAGCCCACCACCAACAGTTTAGTTCGTACAGGCCGTGATTCATATATTTTACTTGTAACATTATATATCATTTGACATTCTCTACAATTTTTTGTCACTTATGGCATTCGTGTTCATTTTGACCACACAGAATAAGGTGCTCTGGCGTGTTCTTATAGAAAATCGTTATCCCTATATGTACAGCAATTAGCAAGTTGGTTTTTTGAGCTGGACACCCATATTTAGCTATTGGGGCTCAAGTAGGGGCCTGCTAGAGTTGCTCTTACTTTCTGATTCAGTCAGCTCATCAGCGTCAGTTGGCATCCCTGCTTCAATTAGTTCAGTGCACTCGGCTACGATCTTGTCCTCAAATTCTTTCAACAACTCATATGCCTGCTCAGGTTCTATCTCTCCCCTCTCACACGTCTCCCAACTCATTAAGTTTGGCCTCCACCTTTTGCTTGATCTCATCTGGATGTAACACGTGAAGTTTCAAAAAAAGAAATAGAATCACAATACTGCTGTACAGGAAAATGAGAAAACACACCCATAGTTTCAAAAAAGACATTGATTTTAACCTAGACTAACGTCCATTGGGCTTCCTAGCCTCCTGTCATGGTTTCACAACAAATCAGACAGATAGCTTGAGAATTGAAGAACTTATTTTCCAAATCATAGGTTACTTAATATTTTTTGAGCCAAACTTCTCTAACTTTGACCATGTTTATAGAAAAATACATCATGAAATTAGTTTCATTAAATCCAATCCATCATGAAATATGTATTGATAGTGCATCCATTTGGTATTATAGATAATATATTTTTTTCTAAAAACTTGATCAAAGTTAGAGAAGTTTGAATTAGGATAAAACTAAAATGACTTATAATTTGAAATGGTTGGAGTTCTTGTTTGTAGTCGTTATGTACAATGAATCTGATTTGTAATACTTATTTATTAAATGGTAAAGAAGCAATAAGTATCTCTAATGATAGCTTGTCCCCTCAGAATCACACAAAATGTATCATTAGGTTTTAACAATGTACTGTGTACACCATGTATCCATTTGACGTTGAGTTGTGCTGGTTGTCAATATAGGTTGTTCGCTTCAGAAGGGAATGTTCATGTCAGTGATTGGCTTGTTTTCGTTAAGCTGCTGTTGACGTACGAACTGCAAATATGGAGAACATACTGTGTTGGCTTCTAAATTCTCTCTCATATCTACAGAAAAGTCACTGCTAAATGACTAATAAACTCAAGCAAACGGGGCCAAGGGTAAGCAGCCAATTTACTTCGAAATGGGTGTCAGGGCAGCGAGTTTATCCCTTCATAATAGGTAGGGATCTTCCCTGCCGGTTCCTCAGAAAGCCTTCAGGCCTTGACCAAAAGATAAACCATTCCACATATTATGGGATTGACATCGTGAGATGATTTCATCTTATTAGGGCCACATAGGCAAATGAACATGCAAGAGTACAGAACTATAACGGTCACTTATTTCTTCTCTGGGATCTTCTTCAATAACTCATCCAGAACCTCGAACAGATCAGCAACCAGTCCGTAATCTGCAACCTGGAGAATGCCAATGCTCGGTTGGCTTAGAATTTTGAGGACTTCTAGCAAATACTGGTGAACAATACGTATATTTTATTAAATGCGAGAAGGAACCTGAAATATGGGGGCATCAGCATCTTTATTGACAGCCACAATAACCTTCGAGTCTCTCATTCCTGCCAAGTGTTGTATTGCTCCGGATACTCCAAAAGCCATATAAAGCTCCGGTGCGACAATTTTCCCTGTCTGCCCAACCTGTGGACAGAAAACGCATTGCATGAATAAAATGAACCAGCAAGGACATGATTTGAGCATGGTGGTAATAAGGCTAGCTTAATAGAAGTACAAGGCATTCCAACTACAAATTAGCCAGATCATACAGAACTCACGGTAGACTAGCAGTCTTACCTGAAGGTCATTTGGAACATAACCTGCATCAACAGCAGCCCTAGTCGCACCCACTACATAAAAGATAAATAATCAATCAGAAAAACGATATACAGGAAAAGAATTTTGCAGGATTTCAGGCCACCAAGATACAAACAGTTGTATGGACAAGTAAGAGAAAAAAAAAATCAGATAGAGGGTCAAACCTGCTGCGCCAAGTTTCTCAGCAAGCTGCTCTAACAATTTAAAATTTTCAGCACTTTTTAAACCTCTGCCTCCAGTGACTACTACACGTGCATTTGCAAGATCAGGCCGCTCTGTGTCTTGGGATGTCAGATTCACCCATGAAGATTTCCCTAAGGTTTGAAGAGAAGGTACTATTCAGATGTGAAAAAATATTAAATCAAGTATATAGGACTAAAGAGGGCTGGGTCTCGCCAAAAAAAAAAAGTTATCAAAAGAGGGGTATTTTTTTTCCTTCAGCCTGTTTGAACTTTATAAAAGTTAAATGGTGTGAAGAGGAAAAATCAATCTAGTGATCCTTAATTAGTACGAGACTTGTGTAAGTCAGAACATTATTAGAGCAACACAAAACAAAAAAAGAGTAGTTCTGAAGCATTGCTGATTCTTAACAGAAGAATATGGTGAAGGAACCAAACAAACCTTCACTGAGGAAAGAGAGATCAACCTGGGTGATAGGTGCAACCTTTGTTTCAGACATAGCCTCAGTAGTTGGGGAAAATGAAGTTGATCTAATACTCATCATGCAAGGATCCTCTCCAGTATATTTCACAGTACAAAGTGCATTCCCAGCATAAATCGGCCTGAAGTCAGATACATATATTAATTGAAGCATGACATAGTGAATGCCATTTAACATTGAGTTCTACGCAAAAGCATGAAGCCCCAACAAAAGGAAACATCACAAAAGGCAGTTATGGACTTATGCGAATGACCGAATGTGGCCATTACATTTTAACACCCACAAACAAATACATCTCAGGTGGGAAAGTAAGAAAGGAGGATGATAATTAATACTGATAAACAGGGCCACAAATCTCAGTAAGAGTAAGCTATCACTGTAGGTTGGGCATAAACTATCAAATATATGAGGGGACATTTGATATTCTGCCACACTTTGATACTGGGAGATCTCTAGTATTAGCAGTTGGGCAGATGACAACAGATGATGAGAACAAATAGGAACCTATAAATTGAGGTGCATGGCCTGTTCTCCAAGATACGACAAATTGCACATATATACTAAATAAAATGCTAAAGATCACAGGAAAAACAGAAGAATACCCGACCTCACAAAGACCCGTGGCTCCTTTACAGCAGTGACATCAGTAACAGGGGAGACATCAAGAAGAGCCGCAGCACGTGGAAGCAAATTCTTCCCGAAAGACGTGGACGAAGCTATGACATGAGAGTAGCCTCCTTTCTGCTGAACAGAACGGAGTAGGTCGGCCCAGGGTTCAGCCAGAGGATGCGCCAAGGCTTCCGAATCGGCCACGAGCACCTGCGGTGATACAAAACCAACTTGATAAGCAGAGGATCCTGAAGAACCATCTGTCTTCTAGTTTGGTCCACCTCCTCCTTTGAGCTGAGCTGAAAGGCAGGAAACTGGCACTGTGGCCCAAAGCCACAAACAAATGATCAGTGGAGTTAACAGGGTGGGGCTAAACGGCAGCACAGTACCTCAGACACCAGTGGATGGCTGGACGCGGCATGGTCGGCAGCCTTGTGAAGCGACGGCCCGGAACCACCCAGCAGGACGGAGATTTTGTTCTCCTTGGCAATCGCCTCTGCAGCTGCCAATGCGCTCAGCGACGACGGCTTGACGAACCCGCCTTCATGCTCCGCTACGACCAGCGTGCTCACCTAGACGATGGACACAGAGACACCTGATCGATAAGCACAGACCACAACCTACAGAGAGCGAACTCGAAGCCCTGAAACCAATGTGAATTGTGAACTCGCACTCGCGGTCTGCCCGCCCTCAAGTCGCTTGATCCGGAGCTAGACCTACCACCGGGGAACCGATTCCGACGCCGCGACGAGAAGCAGGCAGGCTCGGGCGACTGATTAGCGCGGCTCGAGCGCCAGCGCATCTAAAGTTGTCGCGGAGCAACGCCACCACCATCCTCCCGGCTGAGTGGGGGCGAACTGAACTGAATGGACCGAATGCGAGGAGGATAGGAGAGGAAGGCAACTCACGAATCTGCGAAGCGACTGGGCGAGGAGGCGCGAGCCGCCGTGGCATCCACTTCCCCTCCGCAGCGCGCCCACCAGCATCGCCGCCATGCCTGCCTCTGCCTCTGGCTCCTCTTGCTCTGAATCCGGGCGGCGGAGTGAAGTGGAAGTGTGGAACGGGAGGGCTCTGCGCCTGCGGAGATGGATGTAAAGGGAAGAGAGAGGAAGAGACGTCACGGAACTGATTTGGATGGGTCGTTGGTTGGGTTGGAGTTGGAGCAGCTGCACGTGTGCCCACGTGCTTGTGCTTATCACCAAGCCCAGCATGACTGGGCTTGCCTACTACTTTCGTTCCCTATGGGCCGGATTTGTTCACGGGCCTTCTGGATCAAATTGGTTAGTCGAAGGACAAAAGTAGGCCCACTACTGTTCTATTCCGGTTGCTCTTGAACGTAATATGTGAGCACTGAAATGTTTGGACACATGCATGAAATAATAAATGTAGATTATATATGAAACTAGAAATATGGCTAGAGAGTAATTTGCGAGATGAATCTTATGAGCCTAACTAGTCTATGATTGAACAATAATTGCTAAATAAAACGAAAATACTACCACACCTAACATAAATCAAATACCGACCTAGAGCAACTGCAGCCAAACACTTATTTTTTCTCTCTCTCCTCGATTCTCTCAAATGGGAACTCTAGCCTATACCTATCTCTTACTGCACTCTAATTGATTTTCTAATTTTGTTTCTATTTTATATTATTTTTATCGTGAGCCGTTCTTATCATCCACACTTATCAGTTTTGTGGGAAGAGAGAAGGAGTACGAGAGAGGATGAGAGGCTACATCTAGAACCTGGAGACACAAATGAGAACCCCTCATCTATCGAGGGTTGAACAGTAGCTCCTCCATTTAAGAGTTCTTTTGTGTGTTTGAATGTTTGTAAACTAGGATAAAGGCTCAAATAAGGTTTTCATTAGAATTGCACTTATATCCAAACAGGTAAGGTATTTTTTCTAAAAAAAGAATCGGTTAAATCAGAGAAGATTAATGATGTTATAATGAATGCATTTTACATTTTGAAACGGGGAGAATATATCGTCGTGTTTACGATTAGAGGATGTTTATACCACCACGAATCCTCCTCTCGTGTCCGTGTTGTACCCTCAACAGCAGTTTACTGTTCGATCGCTTTCGCCGATGGGCGCGCAAGTTAGTGATGAAGGTGATGGCTCGCTCACCGGTTACCTGCGACGGCTACACCAAACAAAACATCACCAAGGCCCACAGGAATGCACCTTGCTCAGCTCCATCCCCTCCGTCAACAACAACAAAAGAAACAGATGACCTGCCCTGCCTCAGCTTTTACTCTCTCCTTCGACAAAAAAAAATCGCGCTCTTCAAATAGTCAAATAACTTTAAGTTAGATCAAATATATGTAAAAAATACAAATATTTATGGTACCAAATAAATATTATTAGATTAATTATGCAATATGTTTCATAGTAAATCTAATTACAGACATGAATATTACTAAAAGCTAGGTTTTCTGATATTAATTCGTGTTCATATACATCTAGTATACCTTACATTCAAGTTTAGTACGAAAAGCTTGTTTAGATGTGAAACTTTTTGAATTTCGCTACCGTAGCACTTTCGTTTGTTTGTGGTAAATATTGTCCAATCATAGACTAACTAGGGTCAAGAGATTCGTCTCACGATTTACAGGTAAATTGTGTAATTAGTTTTTGTTTTCGTCTATATTTAGTGCTTCATGCATGTGCCACAAGATTCAATGTGACGGGGAATCTTGAAAACTTTTTGAATTTTGATGGGAACTAAACAAAGCCTAAGTCTATTTAGGCCTTGTTTAGATGCGAAAACTTTTTGGATTTCGCTACTGTAGCACATTCGTTTGTTTGTGTCAAATATTATCCAATCATAGACTAACTGAGATCAAAAGATTCGTCTCGTGATTTAGAGACAAACTGTGTAATTAGTTTTTATTTATATTTATATTTAATGCTTAATACATGTGTCGCAAGATTCGATGTGACATAGAGTTTTAAAAACTTTTTGATTTTTAGGTAAACTAAACAAGGCCTTATATATTCTCAAGGGAGTAGCTGTTTTGTTTGTCCATAGTCGATACGGTCTAGCAGTGGCGGGCTAGCAGTGACTAGCAAGCCAGCAGCGACCCTCGACCGAGCGAGAGTGTGATTGGCGGCGGGGCCGCAGGGCGCATGGGGGTGTGAGTGCGAGGCCGAGTCAGGCAGGGGTGTGGGGTCGTGACGGGGACGTGCACCACCGCTGCGCCTGCGCTGGGCGTGCGGACGTCACTCGCCAGCTGGGCAGCTGCATGGTGGACACCACGGCACGGCGGGCTGGGGCCTCCAATAATTCGCCTCCACAAACGACAAGGGAACATGGCTGCTTCCGCGAGCGAGTACTCCTATGATTCGTGCCGCTACGTACACAAAACAAAAAACAGGATGGGCAGCAGGGCACCACAGCATCAGCGCCTGAATTTTTCTAATGTCAGGTTTAATTTACATTTAAAAAGATATCACATCAGCTAACTGCATGAAAGAGAGGGAAAGAAAGAAAGAAAGAACGAAAAAGAACTTATTTTATGGCCATGAAACGAGTGTGGCAACGTTTCCAACATCACGAAATGAGAATGAAATCTACGTTAAGAAGCTCGACTTTATGTGATAAGAGATGAATGAGAGGAAAGATAAGGAGAGAAAAGATAGAGATGAGAGGAAAAATAGTAAAATAAGTTATAAAACGGCACAATTAAACTATGCACTATAAGAAAACCTCGTTTCATATCAATGTTTCATGTGTTGGAAACTGGAAGGTAAAATTCACCATTGAGACTGGCCTAAGGCATACTCAGTGGGATATGACTTAGTTTTCAATACATCTATATTTTAAAACAGTGCAGAAGAGTTTTATCTTCATAAAACTTTCTCTACTCCCATAAAACTATTATTATCTCTCTTTGTTAATATAGTGTCACATCAGTATATTTAATGTCTATAAAACTCCATTGACACTGACTTAAGAGCAAGTACATTAAAAAAAATTATAGGACTTTGTCATCAGGGTACGTTCACTCAAGTATGGGGATGTTTAGTAATTCTACGTCACATCCAATTTTACGGCACATTAGAGTATTAAATATAGATAAAAATAACTAATTGTAAAGTTTATCTATAATTTACGAGATGAATCTTTTAAACCTAGTTAGTCTATGATTAGACAATAATTATTAAATATAAACGAAGGTGTTATAGTAGTCATTTTGCAAAGTTTTTTTGTAGCGCATGATTACTAGCTAATATAATCGGCAAGTTTTATGTTGCCGTCACGCCTATATACAACCAACTGGTAGGATTTTCATATAATGGCTTGTGAACCACATATTAGACCATCAACATCTAATCCGTCTTGATCTCTCACAAATTTTCTTCGAGCATGTGCATTAGCTGCCTACAAGTGTGGTCCCCTCTTTTCTCTCCCTTTTTTTTTCTCTAGCTCAGCGAAAATCTGATGCCAACTCTTACTCCTCTTTTACTTTATTACTACACTAGCCTACTTTACTTTATTACACTTTCTCTAATTAAATCGTATAAATAGGAAAACAATTCTAGCAGCATGCATGCAGTTCTTTTTAATTTTACAGGAGAACTACAAGCAGGAAGTTGCGGTTCAGAAGCTGTGAGCATGCATGCAGTTCTTTTTACAGGAAAACTACTAGCAGGAAGTTGCGGTTCAGAAGCTGTGTTTGTTTAACTCCCTCCATTCTAAAATTCTAGGAAAACCGTACGGTTAGACATTGAAAACTTTTTGATTACTAACACACACAAAAATATATGAAGACACTGTTGCGCATGGAAAATAATACGTCCTACGGGATTTGTCCTTCACCTCATCAACTATGTATGAAGTTTTGCTTAAAAACAATGTTTGTCTATATTCCAAATAGTGGCGGAGTCAGAAATTATACATATAACTTAGGGAGGTTAGTGAAAAAGTTTTGATATATATGAACCATAGTTCGACGTGTGTGTGTTGACAGCGAGACTCATGAATCTCGAAACCGACCAGCTTAGTATTTATGAGGTACTTAGAGTGGAATAGGATGTGTGCTTATTAATAGAGTGAGCGCGTGTGTGCATATATGAGAGCGTTTATTTTTTTTCCCACGATTTAGAGTGTAAAAAGAGAGGCTATAATAGTACTGCTTGATAATGATAAAGTACTGATAACCATTGAATTAATATTACTAGCTAAGTACACATTCAAAAAAAAAATAGATATAACGAAATGTGACATGTAGTATAAAAACTAAAATTTTGTTACATGTGTGCTAATATGGTAGGCAAATAAGTTTAGATTTAGATAAATCAAAATATTCTATTCTGTTATATTTTATGTGATTTTATATTGTCCAAAAGATATCAAAAATATGTGATAAAATTATTGTTATCTTTCTAATATAAATACAGATGAATAAATTATATACTAAGTAGAAAAGATTTGCAGTCGCTGCAGCAGCTGTGCTTCTTTGCTCTTAGCAAAGCACTGTACGAGCAGCAGGAAGCTTTTCCTAAGTGACTAAGATATATATTGTCTAGATATATATTAAAAATAATATAATTTGAAAAAGGCAAAGCAATTTGGAACAGGGTGAGTACTAAACAAGCCTATTTTTTTTATGTGTGTCCAATCTAGCTTCGGATTCTTCTTCAACTCTAAAAACATAGGAATAATTGATCAACGGAACAACTAGTTGAGAACTTAGGAATAATAGATCAACGGTGCAACTAGTTGAGATTCTGCTGGCGCCATTTGAAACCAAATCATCCAAAACAAAACCACTCCTTACTAAATCAGATTCCACCAGTCCGACTTAAACTCTTGCAAGATTTTTCTAGACTTTGTTGAGCAGCCTGTCGTCAAAGGCCATTTGATCACCACTGTTTTTAAAATTTTAATGAGCACCATGATAGTGACAATGCAAAGCCAGCAAGGAACCCCAACTAAAAACAACACTACCCGGCCAGCTAGCCGGGTTCCACTTTGCATCCCCTTTGCCCTTTTTTTCTCAGAAAAAGGGGTCCCTTTGCCCTTTGGAATCCGATACCGGACGCACACCAGCACGCAGATGGAATTCCCTTTTTGCCCCTCACCCCGCCTATAAATAACCCCACATCTCGAAGCCTCTGATGAATCTACTCCCATTTCTCTCACACTCTCAGCCTCGTGCATCCAGTGTTGTAGGAAATTTTGGTCTTTTGGCAAAGGCAAGCCAGCCAGAGCCAGCCATGAAACCCCCTCAGCTGCAGGCCGGGGAGGGCTCCTGGGCTCACGAGGTCAAGCAGGCCCTCCGTGAGAAACTCCGGCGCTCCTACAGCGCCGCCAGCACACCGGCGGCCAGGCCGGCCGGCGAACCGAGCCGTGGTGGCGCTGACTGCCGCGGCTCGGCCGCCGAGGACCCCATAAGGAGAGTCATGTTCTTGGCTCCCTGGGGTCACACATAAAACACAAACCGAGATCTGGGTTTGCAACAGCATGGCCGCTTGTGTGGCCGTGTCTTGGTCAGATCTGCAAGGAACTGAACCATAAAAGAACCGGAGCTTGTCTTGTAAATTAACATGAACATGAACTAGGTACATATGGATATATGGGTATGATGATGTGAAAAAACAAGGTACGTAGTCCATGTCTGATGTTGGAGACGTTGAGTTCTTGGGAAGTTCATGCATGGCATGGGTCATGGGTGTGGGTTCTAAGAGGGAGGAGATCTGAAACTTTTGTAGCCATGAACTTGTTTTCCAGAAATCTTGTAATAAGGGGAACCTGTGAATAGCTATGAGAAAATAAAAATCTTCCTGCTTTGCGTGTCCACTTTTGCTTCTTCCATCTGATTTGGTTCAGAAGAATCTTCTTCTAATGGTGATCTTTTATCTACAATATACTCTGTCTGAAACTATCACTTCTTTACTACCTGCTTGATCTGTTTGGTTGTTGAATGCTTTAATCCTAGCCATGAGAGGCAACCATGTTCATGAGTTGAATTCATGTTTTCTTCTTGCAAAGAAGCGTCTAGAAACTGATATGGTTGACAAAATAAGGCAACCATGTTCATGAGTTGAATTCATGTTTTCTTCTTGCAAAGAAGCGTCTAGAAACTGATATGGTTGACAAAATAAGGTGTCCCCTTTGCATGTCAAGGTGATTCAGTTGGTTGTGAGGAAAGGCCATTCATTTCCTTCCTTCTGATCTGGGCAGCACTGCTGGGATTTTAGGAACCATGAATCCAGCTACGTGCCCATGAAATACTAATTATTTCAACACTTGCAAATTTCAAGCAACGAACCTCAACAGATCTAGGAGTTCAATGAGAGATCAAAGACTACCTATTCAACAAAGCTGCATCTTGAAAGGAAGCTGAATGCTTCTTTTAGGGATATATTTGTGCAGTATCATATCGTTTGTTATAGGTTATATGTGCAATATCATATCATATTATTACTTGGATAGAACATAGAAGTCGCCCAGAAAAAGAAGAATAAAAGGAAGGCCTTTTTTTATATAACTATAAAAGAAAGCACCTTTGAATTGGACTCCTCTTTTCCTATGGATTAATGGAACACGAATCCTATTCTAAACAATAATGAAAAAGACTGCCTCCCACTTGCAAGGGCAAGCCAAACCCAGTGGGCCAATCCTCTTGCTTGCTTTCTCAAGCACCTTATCTTATCTCCAGATATCCACAAAGAAATTGCCAAGGATATTAGCAGAAACAAAAGACTTCACTAATCTGATATGCTGCAAAGAGCATAAATCATGACAATATATTGCCTGCCTATAGACAAGCTATCAGAAACTAAATTTTCGGGGGCCACACTTTTTGTGTCTTCTGATTAGAAGGGATGAAACTGCTTAATGAAAGGGAGGCCAAAAAAGACCATTTTTTGGGGGCATTATGATTCATCAAACGTGTTACTAATTACAATTTTTGACATAATAAGTTGAGTCACTCATCATAGTCATGAAGTTGGCCACCAACTGCGCACTGGATGGGGAAAAAAAAAGAAACGCCATAGCTACACTTATCTCGAATCTTGACAGAAAGCGATGGTTCAACTTCCATTCCTAGCAAGTTGGCAGAGTGTGCAGTTTTCAGCTACCTCCCGTTCTTGAATCATAAGCTGGGTGCACAAATGATGTGCTTGCCAACCTGTGACTGCTTGGATCTTGGGAGTTCTGAATACAGCAACATTAAGCATGTCAGAAAATTCAAAGTATTTCTTAGGACAGATCGAAGTAAAAGCTTTGAGAACTCTTTTGAACACGGATTCAATGAAATATGGATAAACCTATTGAACTGAGCAAACTATTCCAGTGGTTTGTTCGATAAGCAAAAACCCCAGTCAAAATGTCCATGGCATAAATGCCAAGGCAATTCTAATCAAGTTCGACATTTTTTACCCAGTCTTTACTGAAAATTTTCAAAGGTCAAAATAATGTCACCAGCGATTGCTACTAATAATAAGCATACTGACAGGGACGTAAAGTTTCTTTATATGGCTTTGCTTACTGTAGAACAAGGACTCATGCAACACTAATTGTAACAGTTCTCAAACAGAAAAGATAAAGATACCAGATAAGACTGCAACCTATTAACAGAAATACAACATAATCAAGAGGACATAGTGGATTCGGAAAAGAGTTGTATGTGTCATGACTCATGAGTCGTGACCAAAACAGAACGTAGATCATTTATTAGTCTGGCACTCTGGAAGCGATTAGCCCAACACAGTTCTTTATCCATTAAGTCCATCACAGTTCCTTAGTCACTTAGGCAAACAAAGATCCTTAGCTACTTCACTGAAAACAATTCAGGCTCATATATGAGAGATCTAATATTTGTTCTTGGATCTTTGCAATGTATAATGCATTTTTTTTTGTAAATACAAACAGATTTAAAGAACAAGGGCAACCATATGCCTGATATCCAACAAGTAAACAAGT
This sequence comes from Sorghum bicolor, assembly GCF_000003195.3. Taxonomy (NCBI): domain Eukaryota; kingdom Viridiplantae; phylum Streptophyta; class Magnoliopsida; order Poales; family Poaceae; genus Sorghum; species Sorghum bicolor. Next base: position 1,868,567 of record NC_012870.2, read on the forward strand.
CTATATACTATAACAGAGCCTACATATTATAACAGACAAAGTATACATGAATTTCAATTTGCAATAACCAAACGTTAGTGTGGAAGGCACAGGGAAGAGACTAAATGGAGGAATGACTAACAAGCTTCAACAGTAGTTATAACCAAAAAGTAGAAAAACAGAAGGAACAAGGAAAAGATACAAATGTTAGGGTTCAAAATTGTCACACTAACCAGTGCTACTCAGCATTAGGATCTGCACCAGGGTGCATCTTGTTCCACAAATACATTATCACTGAACAGGTACCAAAAAGGGCAATGTTCAGCTGTTCTGAAGTGTTGGCCTTGATGCTGACCCGTCCAGTTAGTTTGTTGTTTACATCAACATGAACTGCCATGTTTGAAGACCTTCCAACAGAGACCTGGGAATCCAAATTTGCAGCCATGGTCCACTCTTTACGCCATTTCACTAAGGATGCACCCAAAGTGGCAAGGCCTTGACCTAGAGGATAGCTTTTTTCACGAAGAGTTGCCTCCATATTCACTCCATATGCAGCATCACCTCTCATGGACACAGCACCAGTGTTGCCTGATAGTGTTAACCTGTTACCAACTAAAAGCTTGTCTTCAAGTTTTGCTCCAGCCACCATGGTATTTCCCAAAAAAGTCATAGATAAACCACCAGTAGTGATGTTTTTCTTAAAGTTTTTGAATTTGGTCTCCCCTCTGAGGGTGTAAGCAAGCTGGTTCATCATTGTTTGGATGTCAAAGCCAGCCAGGCTTGAGGCATAGTCACCATGCTTAACTGACATCGAGGAATCCAAATGGATGGTGAACTCTCTCTTGTCCTTGTTAATTTGAACCCACAGAGAAGCTGGATATTTGTTAGCAATATCATGGCTATGTTGGACACTCACACCGTCAAATCCATAATCATGATCCCATCCATCAGGATTGTTAACAGCGCGCACCAGGAGGTTTGGTGTAGACACAAGGCACCGATAGCGGTACACAGGATCATCAGAATCAAATGAAGATGGCAAGGTCCATTCTGGCGTAGGATATCTATCTGTATCATATCCATCATCGGGATGATCATCATCAGAAGGTACATCATTATCATCGCCCTCTTTCTTCTTCATTTCCTTAAATCTTTCGAGCTGTTCCTTCAACTGCTTCTTCTGAAGAAGCTTAGTTCGGTAATCATATTCATCAAAATACAACTTTTGTAGCTCCTTGGAGAGTTTTGCAACCTGGGATTTACTTAGTGGCTTGAAGGGAGGAAGCTGATCATAGTCATCTTCTTCATCCTCTTGGTCCCCATTCAACAATTCATCTAGGTCAAAATCTGAGTCCACACTCCCAACATTATGTTCATTGGAACGCCTAGGGTGCTCTCTAGATTGCAACAAAGATGATAAGAAGTAAGGAATTGGAGGCACTTGGAAAAAGCGACCTAAAAAACTTGTAGAAGAAGCACGACGAGTTGAGAGACTGTCAATCTCAGCAATCATCTTCAGTGAGTAGCATAGGAGGAGGAGGAGCCGCCTCCAGATAAGGCCATCAGGAAGCACCTTTTCACCTTCTGCGTTCCTCCGACACTCATGATGGTTCTCCACAAGAGCCACTGCATTCTGAATTCGAGGATCATTAGTTATCTGCCGGATGCTTTGCTGAACTGCATGAGTTCGATGAGTCACAATCATATCATAGTTCACCGCGGAACCATTAGGGCCTTCAGGCGGATCTGCTCCTGAGTGAGTGAGAGTAATAATTGTTCTGGACCATATTGACAGGCCTAGCACACTGGTAATGCCTCGCAAGAGAGATAGGCTATTTGCCTCCTCTCGCTGTGTATCAAGCCTATCAACATACAGAATAATATCTGGAGGGCATCTCTTCATATACTTCTTAACAGCTTTGAGCACTTTCCTATTTGATTTGTCATCCTTGGCCGAAATCCCAAGCCCAGGGGTGTCAATGACACGAAACTTAACACCATCAACAACACCAGTAATCTCCTTCACAGATGATGTTGTCGGTAAAAACGCATTTGTTTTGGATTTATCTTCCCCGAAGATGGAATTTATTGTTGCGCTCTTCCCCACTCCAGTCTTCCCAAGGACCAAAACATTGCAGGAGAATTCAAGGTCTTCAGTTCCCTCTGCCTCATGCTGCAAAGCCCTCTTCCAGGCATCCTCGATCTCTGAGGAATGGTTTGTCATCCTTACGCGCCTGAATCCTTCAACAAGACTAAGCCGATACAACACTTGTACTGGTACCTGATGGTTAGTATCATACCCCAATCTATGAACAAGACGCATGTACTTGATTCGTGCCATGTCCACCTTTCTGTATATCTTCTTTTCCTCGTCAGTCATCTCTTTCTCAGGGTCAGCAGTTACTTCTGGCACAGGAGCAGAAGCCACATTCGCCCTAGCATTGGCTGCATTGCTGGCTACCATAGGAGGCAGATGCCTGGGCTCAGAAGATTCAACTGGGAAAACCTTGGCCTTGCCTTGTTCAGGTGAGCTGCTTGCAGCCCTTAGAAGCTCAATTAAAGCTGCATAATCAAAAAGCTCGGCCTCCTTTACATTCATCTCCTCTTCATATTCATCATCGCCATTGATCTCTGCATCATCCGAATCCTCCACACCAAAGCGTGCGCCTCTGGAAGTAGGCACGTTGTCCTCCAATTCTTTTGCAATAAATTCCACGGCATCATCACTTGAAGAGATCGGGATGGATTTGAGATCATTAGAAGCATCGTGGTAACCGTCAGCTTCCTCATCTTCCTTATTATGACCACCGACTTCAGTGGAACCTAGGTCATCAACATTATCACAAACTTGCACGCCATCAGATGTGACCTCTCCTGTGGTAGCATATTCAGGACTAGCATCAAGTTTGGCTGTACTACCTTTTGCATCAGAATCATCGCTGCAAAGTTCAGCACCAGCATCCTCTCCTTCTGTAGCATTGGAAATTGGAAGCGATTCAGCAACCTCACGATCAAGCATCCCCTCCAAAGCATCCACAATGACCAGGTCATCGACCCCAGCAACAGGCTCAGACGCCGCGTCATTGACAGTGTGCTCCACCTGCTTATCATCATCCTTCAGCACGGTACTATCTGAAACGGTCACGAAATCGCCTGAAGCAGCAGCCTCCCCGCCGTCCTGCGCGTCAATGAAGCTCCCGGAAGTTTGGAAGCTACCACCCAGCGATCCCTCGGCGTCCGTCCCGTCGCCATCCTCAATGACGCCGCCATCCAATCCGTTTCTCGCGCCCGCATCGAGCTCTTCGAAGACGCTCACGGGGCTGTCCTCCAGCGGCTCCTCCGCGGCGCCCAAGCCGTCCCCGCCCTCGGGCGCCACAGCAGCAGCGGCGGCGGCGACCCCCCTCGCCGCCTCGCCGTCAGGGACCGGGCTGGGGTCCTCGGTCGTCGTCGGCGGCGGCACCCTGGCGACGCTGAAGAAGAAGCCGTTGGACACCTCCTCCGCCAGGTCGGCGTCGTCGCCGGAGCTGGTTGTGATGTCGTCGAAGTACTCGCTGACATCCTCCTCCGTGGACGAGAGCTGCGCCGCGACCCGCGGGGCGGCGAGCACCGCTGCGCGCGCGCGCGGCGTCGGCGGAGTGGAGGCCGGCGAGAGCGGCGGGGAGGAGGAGGCCGAGGAGAGCGACAACGCGTCGTCGTCGTCGTCCAGCGAGGAGAGCCGCGCGCGCACCAGCAGCGCCATGGCGGCGCGGTAGGCGAGCTCGCCGAGTCCCTAGTAAAATTTGGATGACCTCAATTTGGACCCGAAGGCGTCGGGCGTCGGCTCCGCTGGTTTCTGATTAAAAAAAACTGAAACTTTTTTTTGTTTATTTTGCGGGAGCTGGAGGTGAAGTAGCGGCGAGGCTTGAGGAGGGTTGGATTCCGATTCGGCTCGGGTGGAGACGCGGTTGGGGTTTGGACTCTACTCTATTGGCGTCACGTGCGATTTCAGGGCCCTTTTCTCTTCGTTTTCGGTTAGGATTGCGCCTTGTTTAGTTCCAAAATATTTTTCAAAATCGACACTGTAGCTCTTTCGTTTGTATTTAACAAATATTATTCAATCATGGACTAACTAGGCTCAAAAGATTCGTCTCGTCAATTTTGACCAAACTGTGCAATTAGTTTTTATTTTTGTCTATATTTAATACTTCATGCATATGTCTAAAGATTCGATGTGATGGGGAATCTGAAAAATTTTGCAATTTTTTTTGGAACTAAACAAGGCCTTGGCCGTGAGATTTGCGAAATCTTGTGTGTTTTCTCATTTTTCTCACGTACTCCAGTTTCTGCTGGAGTTTAGATGGACAGCGGAAACCAGTTTTAATGAAAGTCTTTCCTTTCATTTGTCACTAAATTTAGGTGCGTATTTAATATTTTCCTGCTCTGAAGTAAATCTATTCTTCCTTCTATTCTATTCTAACTGAGGACACAAACAATCAGATAATGTGACTAGGCCTTGATTAGTTCGCGAAAATTTTTGAATTTCGCTACCGTAGCACTTTCGGCTTTATTTGGCAATTATTATTCAAATATAGACTAACTAGGTTCAAAAGATTTGTCTCGCAAATTAAACATAAACTGTGCAATTAGTTATCTTTTTAATCTATATTTAATACTTCATGCATGTGTCGCAAGATTCGATGTGACGGAGTTCACCCCAAAACCAAAAAATTTTCAAGATTCTCCGTCACATCGAATCTTGCGGCACATGCATGAAGCATTAAATATAGTCAAAAATAAAAACTAATTACACGGTATGCCTATAAATCATGAAATAAATCTTTTGAACCTAGTTAGTCTATAATTAGATAATATTTGCCACAAACAAACGAAAGTACTACAACGCTCCGAACCAAAAAAAATTTGAAAATTAAACAAGGCCTAAGATGATCAGCAATCAGCATGTCATGGATCGAGAGCTAAAGCATCTTGGCCAACGTGCCCCTTTTGAAATGGGAAGCTTCTATTTCTACCCAAATATGCAGCTCATCAGAGAGCTGAAGAAGTATCCTAAGATCCTTTCAGTCAAGGATGGCATATTTTATACTGAGATCAGATGTATTAGGCGCAATATAGTGTAATCTTAGGGAGAACAAATATTGTGTAATTCTCCAGAGAATTAATAAAGGTATAAGTTCCTTAACTTTTGTTATCCTTATTATTTATTTTATAGATATTTAGTATACAGACGAGCCCCACGTTATTAGTTTATACCTATGCATTATTCAGGTTCCATCCAAGGAGGGGTTTCCTTTTCACGAAACACATACAATTAGTCCTTTTTTAAAAAAAACACACACACACACAATATTTTTTTATACTCCTTCCATTCCAAATTTCTAAATTATAAGTGTTTTGGTTTCTCCAGATACATAGTTCTTTGTCTAGATACATAATAAAAATAATGTATCTGGAAAAGCTAAAACATCTTATAATTTAGAATGGAGAGGATAAGATAGTCATTCTTTGAACCCTTTAAAACAAACATGCAGTCTCACCTACACTCACAGGCTTGTCCTGCTATTTTCTGCATCATGACCATCTGACCAAATCCTACCCAACAGACCTGCCAAAATTGCTCATAGAACAGGTCAAGAATGTTCTTTCTTTTCACTCTTGACAGGAAATCGATCAATCATCGAATAATGGTACGTTAGTGACATTTCATCTTAGGAATGCTACACAATTTCTCGAGCGAGCTACTGATATACAGATATAGGACAACACATGGAACAAAAACCTTGTGGCTGTCAACTGGTATCGTTAGTGAGGGGATCCAACAGCTGCTACGAAGATGAGCCACCAGTCAGAAGATCAGCAACCACTTCATCGATCAAGGAACCTAACAACTCCACCGCTATATCTCCGCCGGCTTGGTGTGATTCCATCTTGAAATCAACCCAGCTCCCCAGAGGACTACTCATTTCCCTGTACACAAGCTCATCCACCATCCACTCCTCAGCAACCTTCAGGCTGGTCATCTCTCGATAGATTTCTTCCGCTGACAAGTTCTGCAGAACCGCCATCCCCATAAACCATAAGCTGTAGCCAGCATTGAAGTAGTAAGCGCATTTCACACTTATTAACTCATTAACACAATCAAAGAGCAGCCTCCGCCTCAATCTGTAACCTTTGCCCTCTTCACCAGCTAACAACCTAATATTGCCATTTAATTCCTCCAATAGATGTGGATCCAGAATACCCGAATTGCCAAACCGCTCCAGATAAGAGAAAATGTGCCGGACAGGAGAGCCAGCATTCAGTATTTCTCTTATAAACTCCACCTCTTGTCTATTATCCATATGACATGAGCTGCTACTTTCTGATCGAGGGATTTCTGCTGTAGCCACTGTGATTGATGAGGCTGTGTCAGAATATTCTGAAGAGGCATCCGCTTCTAGGAATTTGTTGAAGCGTGTCGAATCAGAAGTTGTCACTCCTTCAGTTGAACTAAACAATCTTGTTCCTGCCAGAGTAAAACAGGAAAAAGAAATTAGAAAGGTCCATGGACCATGGGTACTGACGTACTGTTACAGCAAATTCCAAGCTACTGTATTTACCATTTGCACTCCTCCAGCTCTCTGATGAGCTGCAGGTTTCAGTTGAAACTGAAGCCTCCCATGTGAAAAGGGGACTTCGGCCATGATGCTCAAGCTCTGCTCGATCCGTGACATCATGATCATACTTCACAGGCTGAGATGACTGATCAAAGGTAGATATGTTAGCATAAAGATTAATGTTTAACCTGTTATGTATACAATAATACTGACAACGTCCTCTTTGTGTCAGTGTCAATCTACAGCTTTTTAGCAACAAAATAAGACTGTTTCAACTCCTAATCCAGTATGATAAAGTTTGAGTTCCCTTCAGATATATTGATCTATGGCATTAAGTCACCACTTCTAACTTCACTTCTATGGCACTAAAGTTTCAGATAGAATAGATGGAAAAAGGGATCTAATTCTAAGAAAAGGAAGACATGCACCTGATTATACTGAAAACAGAATATAAGGAGTATGCACCTAATTTTAGTGGAAAATGGAGGATGTACCATGTGAACTGTTTACGATTATTAGCAAGTCATTTGCCATTATCTGGCACACAAGTCAGGAACAAACTATCACTCCGTAGCTCTTCTTTCTGATAAGCAATACGGGGATGTGCCTCTCTTTAGTGCAGGAATAAAATATATGTATATTTTAATGTACTATAAGCAACTGCCTACTGTACAGTCAAAAACTTTCAAACTTTGTCCACAAAAAAGAAGTCTTCCCAAACTTCCAATACCAGATAACTAAACACATGTATTATAGAATGTGTAGCTTATATGGAGAGAAATTCCCAGGCCTAAACTAACATAAAGTAATTTCATTTCAAGTTTATTCTGATCTGATATAGTAACAACTAAAAAACATCATATGCTCAGAACTAGCAACTTAATATGCAAGAGATGGCGCTGACAGAAGGATCTGACTGAAAGAGGTGTGACCGAGTCTCTGTCATGCCATACCTGGACACTTCTAGTAGCAAGATCTGTCTGGGGGAGAGTAGCTTTTACATCACTGAAAGACTGTAATGATTCCCTATCATAATCAGTAGAAGCAATGCTAGATGTTTCACATGCTGATGCCATATCTTCCAAAGCAGTTGAAGTGTGGTGAACACCTTTGGCTTGCTTAGTGTAGGGCGATCTCACACCAGATGACAGCTCTCTCAATTTCTGCTCCAACAGGAGTCCCAAAAAATCACCATCAATTACATCAAGTTTAGTGTTTGATGTATTGCTTGAAGTTGACATAGCGCTCAGATTCCCTATAAATTGTTTTTCCACTGAATGATTGGGGAAGTGGGTGCCATGTAGTGACTTATCAACTGGTGAGGTAAATGTGAATGAAACAATCTCAGTGCTGACTTTCTTTTTGTTTGTTGAAAAAGATGATTGCTCATCAATCACAATATTGTGCCGAATCCGCCTCTGGCTTCTGTCAGAACTAATACTATCACTTGACTGGCTTGTATCAGAGCACACTCTCCTGTCTTGTAATCTTCTTGGCTTCGGTATTGCTTTTGGTATAGAACTATTTCTTACATTTGCATGAGCATTTGGCCGCAAGTCCACCTTTCTGCTACTTTGACTACTGTTTCCAGCAAATGTGCTGGCCGCCCTCACCTTTCTGGGATGGGCATTTATTTGGTGAATATTGCTCCGTTGTCTACTAGGGGTTGCTGGGTTTGAATTCACCTTATGTTTGGTGACCGTAGCATTCTGTTTTCTGTTGTTTGTCACAGGCACACTGGACGAACTTGTTGTGCCCATTTGGTTACTATCCTTTTGTCGGTTCAACCCAGTTCTTTCAGCCATGCTATTTTCAGGGTTCTTGCAAGTTTCAAGCTTTCTACCACCTTTTCTCATGCCCCCTTTTTCTTGGGCATGCATAGCCCGAGCAGTGTCTAATCTATTACCAGCTTTGACTTTTGGACCAACTGGAGCACATCCATTTGACTGTGAGATCCTGGAAGACGAGGCACCCTCTGAACCTCTCAATCTTCCATCTGAAGGTTTTCCACTTTGCGGCCTAAAAGATGCAGGGCCATCACGTTTCCTCATTGCTTCATTAAGCTTCTGTGACCTTTGTTGGATTCCTATGATCTCTCCAGGATTGTAAGCACGTGCAGCATTTGCACTCCCAACATCATGAACTCTGTAAGAACTTATATTTTCTACTCCAGGCCTGATGATCCTCGATGCTGCTTCCATTATATCAGCTGCATTCCTGCTGGATATATGGTTAGGGTTTTTCATGGGAGACAACAACTGATACTGTGCAACAGATAGTGTCCTCTTGGCAAGTCTTGGAGGCAGTGCTTCCATTTTATACCGATCAATAGGACTACCCGGCATCTTAAGGGGACTACCAACATAGCTTCTGCCAATCAAATCCTCATGGCTGTTGGTTTGCAAAGGTGGTTGCACAGTTAATGGCAAGGGATTGGATTCGGGTGAGCTTGCCGCAGGCATAGAATCCAATCCCATAAGCCTAGCAACAACCGTCGGACTCCTCCTTGACTGAGCTTCTTCATCAATTACTGAAGATGAGCAGCTATGTTCACTGCTTTCCTTCAAGCTTGGGGCGTCTTCAAGGATCTGTGGAATACACAAAACCATAGTATATTCAGGACCCTGAGATAAGCAACACACTGGACGGCACAGGGAAATAAATAGGGGCAAAAGAACGCACCGAATTTGACCGTGTGCTTGGTGTACTATCATCAATATCCTTCCCATCTCCAGCATTCTCTGCAAAGAAAAATCAGGATATAAATTTAGCCAGACCCCCTTGTAAAAATTTACCATGTGCGCAACAACCACTTGACTCCTATTGCAAATTTTCTTACTCAGATTTGGAGAACTGCTGGTGCTCCCGACGAACTGGCGCTTCTTAGACTTCTTTCCCCAATCGAAGAGGGCAAAGAAACCATGCCCCTTGGAAGCAGGTTTCTCCACATCCATTTCTCCTCACCACCTAAACAAACCTGCAAATAGAACACCTCGTGTAAACACGAAGAATCAACAGAATACTCTGCTTTCGCCCAAATGCAGGTAAAACTAGCTAATCAATAGAGCACCAACACCTAGACTCTGCTCCCAGAACCAAATCTCCATCCCGAATTTGACACAGGAAAACCCGCAGAAAACCAAAAAGATTCCGACCAAGAGCTGACTCCCGCGTCCTATCCTACCAGCGACCTTCTACGAATTTAACCAGAATGCAGGTAGCCCCAAGCACAACCCACTCCAAGAATCCACAGCTCGCCCACACAAAAGGCACAGAACGCCATAAAGATCCAACCTTTCCGAGGCGGAGACGACGGCGGCAGCAGCACCAGCACCAGCAGCGCGGGGTCAACGGCGCGGGATTCACGGAGCCAGCGCCCAACCCGAGGCAAATCGCGGCGCGGAGCAATCCGGATCGAGCCGCATTGGGCCGCCGCGCCACCCTCGCCGTGGAAGCTCCCCAAGCAGCGACCTTTTTTTTTTCTCTCCCCCAACGAGCAACCGGCGGCGTGGAGGGAGGAGGATCCGTGCGGGGGCGAAGCGCGTGTCACGTTAGGGTTCTCGCCGCTGCCGGGAGGATGCGGGGGTGGAGGGAGGTGGCCGCGGCTGCGGAATCCATTAATGCCGCCTGCGTGAGGTGGGATGAGAGAGAGAGAGAGAGAGGGGGGGGGGGGGAAGACGGGGTTGCCGGATTGGAAGGGAGGGAGGGAGGGGAGAAAAAAAGGAGAGGAGAGAGGACGCCTTTCTGGCTTTCTCTCTCACTCGTACTCTTGTGCTGCTGTACGTTTTTGCTCTTATAAAAAAGCATCAATTTTGGTCGTTTTCGTGATGTAATGTAACGAGATTGGGCGTTTGGGGCTGGATGATTTGGCGCCAGGTTTTTTGGAGTTTTCTAGGGCGGTTAGCTGTTAGTACTAGCCCGGGGCAAAAGAATGTTTTTTTTATGTGTGCTCATGTGTGAAGCCCACTGGGTTTGCAGGAAGGAAATTGAGAGAGAATTTCTTTTAAAAATAACAAAAAGGAGATAGATTAATGGCTGGCTCGGTCTACTGCATTTTCTTCTCCAGCCTCCAGGTATTAACTGGTGCACAGTGCAGTGGCGTACCGCGTTAGTTAGCTGTGCCGTCCACGATGTCGGATGAAGTGGTTACCAGCGGCCAGAGCCAGCCAAGCATTTGGCTCCTGTTAACCATGCATGGCAAATTGGCAATGTCATCCGCCGGAAGTGTAGCTTTACCATGTGGAAGGCGTGCAATGAGATGGGTGGATTTTATTAATTTGTCATGTGAGGTTATTGTAGCATTTGCAACAAGTATGGTTGGCTCTTTTTTTTAGTTTTCGGGATTTCATTCAGAACTTGTTTAGTAGAGGAGCATTTCTCTAGCAAAGAAAGCGCATTGTTTTTGGCAATTTATGAATAGTAGTTTTGAGTTTGGCAATATTTACTTGCTAAGTGCCACTAGCCAAATTCTGAAGAAGCGAACTCCAACGTAATTTACTACTCCCTTAGTCGTGAAATATAAGGAGTTGCGTCCAAGTAATTTTAAAACATAGTATTAGTATTATGTGGTAAGACTAATGACACATAGAACCCTCACTGATTGTCATATTTGGGTTGGTGATAAGTATTAACGATAGATATGATGTTAGAAGTGCTACCAAGCCTCGCTCTGCGTGGACGGTTGTTTATGCAATTGATGAGTACCCCACATGCAGGAGCTAGCTAGCTGCCTAGGACATGGCGCCGCCGTGCCGGTGCCGGCGAGGGTGAGGGGCCAGGGCAGAGGGGGGGGGGGTGGTGAAGAACGACGACGAATTGGTGCTTGGAATTGCCGAATTGGACGACGACGCAGAGCGCACACACAGCAAGGGCAAGGCCGGACTGGTGCCGTGCATGGTTGGTGGCGGTGCGCCATCACGGCGAACGGAAGAAGCATCATATCATCACTCACGACGCACTCGCCCTCCTAATGACGCCAAAATTAACCCGCGCTCGCGGCCGGCTGCATGCGATGATGCCATGGACTCTGCAGCACGACGGTCAGAGATGCCATGTCGCTTTGTAATTGTAATTGTAATTGTAATCTATGATATCATAGAGATCGAGGAGCGTGGAGTGGTACGTGCGTCCACGTCGCGATACCACTACTAGCTAGCTAGCAGCAGCGCACCGGGTGGACCGGATGGATGGACGCCAATGCAAGACAGACGTACTTGAACCTGACTGGACATCTCACCTACCGTAGCCCGTCGTAGCTGGTGCCGCTACATCGCAGCAGCACTCCCGTCTCCGCTTCTCTTCTCCACAAGCCACGCATCTGCTGCAACCTGCATCTGCTAGCTACGGGTCAGCCGGGGACAGTATTGAACATGAACACATCTGCAGAAAAACAACGAGGGGAGCATGCCTTCGCCCTGCCTGCCTCCGATCCCTTGTGGTGGCCTGTGCCTGTACACCCAAATACACAGCGTCCTGATCCCAATTACACGACGAGGTGACCCAGCTGCTAATCACGCACACTTAGCTAGAACAGACGACGGGCGATCAGTGTCACCAGGTTTCCTCGCGCCCAGGGCACACACACACACGTACGATTATATTAATTACTGAAACCGCACGGCGCACCAGCTGGTCTCTGCCTTCTCTATCTGCTAAGAATTGATCGACACAGACAGTCAATGACACTGAATCGGATTTCTCGTCTCGTTTAGTAATAACCAGTAATACTCCACCATCGTTTTCTTCCTTCCATCCAAATACAGGTACAAAAGGAAAAGTAGGAATACTCAATCAGCGCGCCACCGATGTCTCAACAACCACGGGCGAAGGCAGTTTTTTAGGGTGTACATGTTGGGCACATTTGGATGGTTCAGATAAGCAATGCTGAGCATGTACATGCTGTATTGCATTATTGACCACGGGCCGGGGTCGAATTCATCTGCTGCTGATCGATCATTCAGTGCTCAAGTACCCATCCGACCCAACAGGTACAATACAATACAGTACAGTACAATACAATGCAATAGCGTCATCCACCGTGAGGCTCATCTATCGGAGGCGTCGAACGATCGCCTGGGTTCCATTCCAGTCCACTGCCGGATGGAATCGAATATATATATTCTGCTGGTGCGGTTGGGTTTTCTCAGGCAGGCAGCACGACACGAGGAGTGTGGAGTGCGGTGGAGGATCCATCCATCTGGGACCGAACGAAAAGGCTACCTGATTCGTTCCTTGCTCTTGTCGCTGCTGCCGTCTAGCAGTCTACTGTACAAGATAAGGAAGAAGCTAGCTAGAGCTAGACCGGCACATGTAGAGGTGTTTGTTGGTACACTGTCGCCATGGCAGAAGATGTGTAGTCCACCGTCCAGCTGCTAGAGATAGATGCTGCTGCAACTGCAATGCATGGCTCGTTCCTTTTGCCCGTGGTAAGCAAAGCAAAGCAAAGGTGGTTTATGCTTGCTCTCGAGGTGATGCCATGCACGCACACGCACGTTCGATCGGAGTATGTAGTAGTGCGGGAGCTGGTGGTGCAGCAGAGAGAAGGCCACAAGGGACGGTGACGGTGAGAGCTGTTTTTTTTTTTTCAAGTTTTCACCCTTCCCCAAACCTACTTTACTTTTCCATGGAACAAAGGCAAGGCAGAACCTTTGTTTGCTTTCTACGTACGTTGGAGATCCTGCAAAATTAAAATTTACTGCCTTTTCATGAGGCATGCAGGGAGGGAGAGTGGGGGCAATGCGTGCGCGGCACTCTGGAAAAAGATGACACCGCCCGTGCATGCATGCGCGGCGCAGCAGATATATATAGAGAGACGCGCAAAGTGCAATATATACATATATACAGTAGTACTGCAATGTGATGTGGGGGGAAACACCGGGAGATCACAGAGCACGCAATGCGATGACGATGTGATTTTAACTGCTGTTGTTAAAGTTTCAAATCAGGGACATCTATCCCCGATTAGCTTTTGACCCTGCACTATCTTAATATGCAGTACTAATAACTCCATACCAAAAAGATGCAATTCTAGGTTTATATCGGAATCATTTTAATTTTTTTACTAGGTTTATAGAAAATAATATTCACATCTATGACTCCCAATAGATATAGTATGGAAATATATTTGATGACTAATCTAATGACGATTATAAATTAATGCCGATCCTTTTTCTGTATAGATTTGATTATATTTAATTTAAAACTGTATGACTAATTGAAGAGTGAGCTAGGATTGCTTCACCCTTGGCGCCTTTTCTTGTTCCAGTGTGGTGTTGGTGTGTGTGGCTGAAGTGAAGGTGTGCAACGCGCAGTGCAGCACGGTTCAGTGAAGCAGTTGAGTAGCCGACTGCTGCCAGCAGGTACGTACTGAATGCAGTTTCGCACGCACGTACTAGTGTACTACCTCGACGCACCACCTCGACGACACGAGCATACAAGTTTGGTATGGTACGCAGTACGCACGACGACGCAGCAGCAGCAGCAGCACAGGGGGAGCATCCACCAGATCAGCGGCAGGTGCCCTGACCGCCTCCACAATCCACATTTCCATCTCGGGGTGGGAATGGGATGGTAATGGCGCCGCCGCCACCGCGTGCCGGACTTGTGGTGTGTGTTGCCTGCCAGTGCCAGTGCCAGTGCCAGAGCAAGGAGTGCAATTCATGTGCACAAGCTGTTGCTGTCGCTTCAAGAGTTGTTGCCCAATTGTGCTTGGAATCGCAAGCACTTTGGTGCGTTGAATGGATGGTTGCAAGTGTCCGTTTCAGCCTTGTGACCGACCCGAGAATTTCATTTCTTCTAATTTAGAATTGCATTTTAGGGCACTGTTTAGTTGTAAAAAGTTTTTAGATTTTGACACTGTAGTAGTTTCGTTTGTAACTAGACTCAAAACATTCGTTTCATAGATTATAGATAAACTGTGTAATTAATTTTTGTTTTCATATATATTTAGTGTTCCATATATATAATATAAGATTTGATGTGACAAAAAATTTAAAAATGAGCCCAGATATATACTGTAGGGAGTGCGGAACACTGATCCCTTCCGGCTAGGCTCTGCATCACTGCATGACTGCCACTCGCCCCACTCTGTTCACCTGTCGGTCCGCTTCAGGCTGCAGCCACCCGATGCAGACTGACGCAGCTTTGGCCTCGTCTAGTTCACCCGAAATCCAAAATGTTTTCAAGATTCTCCATAATCTTATGACACATGCATGAAACATTAAATATAAACGAAAACAAAAACTAATTATACAGTTTGTCTGTAAATCGCGAGACGAATCTTTTGATCCTAGTTAGTTTATGATTAGACAATATTTGTAAAATAAAAACGAAAATGCTACAGTAGCGAAATCCGAAATTTTTTCGGAACTAAACAAGGCTTTGCTTTTCAATACTTGAAACAGATCATATTGTGAAGGAGTATATGCTATTGACGCGTGCAAAAGAAATTCTGAACAAAACCTATGATCCTGTCTTCATGGTAAAAAAAGAAGAAGGCCTAAACAAAAGTAATAGAAGGGTCTCGAGCAGATCATATGATCATGCATGTGTTCTCGAGGATTGTGGATATTCATCACGGGAAATAAAAAAAAAATTCTTTGGAGTTACAGTAAAGGGAAAAAAAATCTAGGTATATATGCTCTTCAAGTATGTGAACCCACTTCTATCGATTCACAATTTAGAGACCATCCACGAAGTTTGAACTCCCTGCCTGCCTCCTTCCAAGTTCGAACTCTGGAAAGCAAAATAATTAGAGATCATCCAAAAAAATCACGCAGCTCACACAACTCATCACAAAACATACCTGGTGTTAACATATATACCGAAACAAAAATATGAAGCGAGGTTACCTCAATTGGTTGGGCTGTGGTTAACCACTGGGTGCTTATTTCCTTAATTCCTTATATAATTGAAAAAAAAAACATCTAGTCCCCCTAAGCCGGTCTCATTTTTTTACATCCAACCAAAACTGAAAAATCAAGTAGTATTATGATCAGATAAAAAAAAACAAGTCAGATTAGAGCGTACACAAGGCATAAGATGGTAAGAAGGATCCAAATAGAATACACGGTCATCTTCATCCTATCCCAAATGATCATGGTTACTTTCGCCTCCAACGAAACAAAAAGAGGTACTCACACGTCCTTTCATTTGCTTGCCCACTCCTCGATTATCAGCAAGCAAGAAGTACCACAAGGTCTATTCTGCTAACAGCCTCTTTGAAATGACGTACGGTCATACCATAGTCCATAGGATTAAAGATCAGCCGCTGATGTTGCTGAGCCAGAACAGCATAGGGAACTGCACAGCCGCCAAGAAGAGCAGGAAGTAGTGGTTCCGGCTGGGGTGCCTCTCGTAGCTCCTTGGCCCGCCCAGAAGAACCCTCTTCATGGTCTTCACAAGGAAGACTCCCGTGCAGATGCAGAACCATGGCATGATGAAGTAGTACAGGTAGCTCCAGAAGATGCGGGCTAGCATCGCAAGGGAAGTGCCGGCGAAACCATATCCAGCGTATGCCACTACGTCCAGCAATGGAGCCTCACTGCTGCCCAGGGAGTACAGCAGACCTTTGATGAGCATGACTTGCAGAAACCAGCCAAGTATCCCTTTAGAGAACTGTAGGGTCAGCGCCTCAGGGGTAAACCTGCATCACCAAGCAATTCAAGGGCGGATCACCAGTCATGTAAGATGCAGCGAGGTTATATATTTATTTGTCTTTCTTGTGTGCAATGTTCCTCTCTAATTCTAGATGGAACACTATAGGTTGTTCACAGCTTATTTACCTTCCAAGAACACCCAAAGCATACCCAGCAACTATAATGTAGGTGCCAAATGCCATCAAGGGGATGTACAAGTCTGGTGCATTGATATCCTGGACTGGAGGTTTGTAGGATAGCCTTCCTCCTACCGGTTCAGTTATTCTTGTCCAGTGACCCTTAATGAAGGCAATAAAGGCAAGACACGTCATATGAGACTTCACAAAATCACAATATGAAAAATTTTGCAGAGGCAGATAGAAGGTTGACAGCTCTTACCACTTACCCTGTGCAAGAAAGGGAACAAGATGACCTTCAGTTTGTTCCTCACATACTGGCTGTTGACTTGAAAGTAGTACTGAGGGTTGGATAAATATTGTGTTATCTGGCAAAAACAGAGTGAGGTTAAGCCGTACAGTTTCAAGATAGTTACACTGATCTCTAAACAAGAAACTTGTGTACAAATTTACATTGCTCTGCATAAATTCAGAACTTGAATCTATAATCCTCCCCCCGTATGCTTCTAGTCCAGTACGGATCAATCCTGATCCAGCACCATGCAAGGCAGTTCCAAAAGGATTTGCTTGTGGGTTTGCAGGCCTGCCACCTAAGCCTCCCAAATCACTATTCATCGCTGCCATGGTAACTGAATAAAATTGGAGTTAGACAACAAGTAATTGAAGGATACATGCACGATAAGTGGTTGTCTGGATCTCAAGATTAGAAATCAGTTTTTCAAAAAAGTTTTTATTAGGATCATCTAAACAAAAAACAAAGGTTTAAGTAGTTGTTCCATCATTCTTGGTTTATACATTTCTGTGCTTGGATAGCAAGTGTTCAATGTGTTTTGTGTAAGGTGAATGGCACATTGTTAGCCACGATGCAAACTGTCCTCATCATCAAAGCTGAGTTAGTTATGTGAATGAAAGATTTCCGGCCGCAGACACATGCATAGGGTAAACTTGTTTTGTTAAAAATGACTAAGAGTAGATTTTAGTAAAACATGTAAACTTGAGTTTACTAGAAACCAGATTTGCTTATCTCCAAGTTAGCTGTAGGAAACAGACCAGGTTTTCTAAATAACAAACTCAAACTGGTTTTAAGAAATCTATTTTTCATAAAACTTGAGATCCAAACAAGGCCTAAAGTACGCTCCACTCACTGTATCTCATTTGAAATAGTGTAACCTACTATCTACAGTAACACAACCATATTGTGATAGAAGTGCTGCTGAAATAGCATTATCTGTGGTTCTGTAACAGTCAGACTTCTGTTGGCCAAAAAAGATAATCTGGACCAACATCAAACTACAAGAGAATTGCTTTTGAGATTGTGTAATCCAGAATGGTCTATACGAATAACAATTTAAACATGATTGAATGCAACAGTGAACTATTACTCGCACATTACAAAAATATACCGAGGAACGCATTGTAACTAGAGATGCAATTAAAGCAATAAATTCCTTTAAAAAATTAAAGCAATAAAAATCTAGAGATTAACCAGATTTGCAGAAATCACAAAGTTTTGTTGTGACCAATAGCCAGTAGGCCACTTTGCAGCCTTTTGGGGACAATACACACACTTCAAGATTAATCGGCAACAGAACCAGAACTAGAATCCTGCATTTTTTTCCAGTCCCAGTCACACCGAGAAAAAAATTCTAACCCTACATCTCTGCTTCTCTAACTTCCTCCTTTCTTAGCCTCACCACCATCAAATACTGCTTCCTTTGATGCTTTAGGCATGTGCACTCCTAATAACCAATATGTGTTCGCTAAATTTTCTCATTGTGCTACCACCGAATTTGTTTCTCTCTGATATAAACCACATTCCTAAACCTTTAGTGATTTATGAGTATTGAGTAAATAGACTGAAAACTGAAAATGAACCGCAACTAAATGCACACCCGATAAGTTTCATTTTTCAAAAAAGTCGAAGTTAGTACTTAATAGGCATAATACATGTACACAGCTGTAATTAGATCAGATCAGATCCGGAAACAAATAGTCAAATAGCCTAAGTTGGGGTTCGTCGCAGCGGGAAGGACGATGAAAAGGGGCGCGCATACCTGGCGGTTGCTTGTCGCCGGAGAAGGCACCGAAGAAGACCTGGGCAACTGGCGTAGCGCGGCGGCGACGGCGGATCGAACACCGACGAGGTTGCCTTGAGAGGCCTGCCTGAACGTTGCGATCTTTCGCGTCCGATCAGTCGGAAACCTTCCGCAGCAACAGGACGACGGCCCACGGCCCAACAGCTGGTTTTCCCGCTTTCTTGTGTTGACGAATAGCCCAATGAGTTGGCTCAATTTCTTCTTGTTATTTTCTCTTCTTCTTTTTTCAGTTTTTTCTTCATTTTCACAGTCAGTTCCACGAGCGTACCTAGGTAGTGCCTGAGTGAGGGCACATGCCGCCACTCAAAAATTGTTACCAGTGATCTAGACTATTTTTCACCATTGGTGCCTCCAACTCAAAAACTGTTACCAGTGATCTAGACTATTTCTCACCATTGGTGCCTCCACTTAGCAAGAAACTTAAGGTTAATCTGATGATCATCACCAGTGAGTGTGCCTCTAGTCAAATTTTCTGCTAGGTCCACACCTGTCAGATTGAATCAAGTTTTGGCCCAATTGTGTTCCACCAGTCCCAATGATATATAATTGTGTTGTTTACATTGTACTATAAGGTTTTGTTCAAGATCTACAAAACATGTAAACAACACAACTATATATGTATACAAAGATTTTTTTTGCTGTTGTATACAAAGATTATGTATACATGCTTTTTGTTGTTCTACGAGTTTTTGGTAAATTGTTCCACGTGTATGCCCCACTTTTTCACATTTGAGGGAGCATAATAGGTTGCTTAGGGGAGATGTGAAAACTGAAGTTCACTGATGAAGCGATGAATTCTTTTGAAGTGCATATATATCCAAGTTCTAGAGCGATGTTACTAATTATCTCCGTGCACAATTACCACGTCTTACACCACACACATGGAGGCGCCAAAATAGTTTTGTGTATGTGTATTACGTACTGTACTTGCATCCGCAATAATAAGAACAACAACAGAGTCACAGAAACTATCATGCAGGCAGCAGCATGCGAGGAAATCAGGGAGGAAGACGTATAGCGAAAAGAAGAAAGAAGCACAAACTCAGCACCAGCCTTTAAATTTACAACAGAAAAACGACGGACGGACGGTCACGAAAAGGTTAACATCACGACGACGCGGCAGAACCTCGCCGGAGGCCGGCCGGCGTACGTACGTCTCCGCCGTCGGGTCAGTACTCAGTAGCGGCGCACGAGGCCGGTGCAGCGGTCCTTGATCCATCGGAAGCCCTTGCGGATGGACGCCTTGACCCTTGCCTCCACGGCGTACGACTTGTACCCGGCCACCCTCCGCCGGCGCTTCGCCTCGGGGTCGCCCGACCACCACGACAGCGCGCGACCGTCGCTGCCGCCGCCGCCGCCGCCGTGCGACGACGCCGGCGGCTGCACCTGCACGCCGCCCCGGAACTCCTCCTGCAGGCCCCTCATGGTTGGCTCTGGACGGACGTGGGTGGGCGGCGCGGCGTGAGGCCCCGCGCCGCCCGCACGTATATGTAGCGGAGAGACGTGGAAGCTGCGTTCGTCGTTTGTGCTTGGCATGCCCGCTGGGGCTGCAGAAATGAAAAGGAAATCGAGCAGGTGAGGGCGGCACGCTGCGGTGAGGCCGAGCGACGCCTCTGTCTGTCACTCTCGCGCGAATTGTTTTAGCGAGGAGTGGAGGAGCAGTGGACGCCCCGTCCCGTCCCCCGTCCGTCCCGCAGCTGCGATACGTTCGCAGCTGGCCTGCAAGTGGAACCAGTCGCGGGCTGGAGAAACCATCCATCTCTCTGTTGTTTTCGCAGCATACATACCTTAACAAACCCGCTATTATAAAAGAAGCATATACCAGAAGAAACCCTCTATTGAAACATCTGTACTTCTGGTGTATTCATTGATGAAGAACAGGTGAGTGACGGACTTGTCCACATAATATGACATATATAATATGAAGATACATCTGGAAACATCCTATTATATGGAGGAAAAAAAAACATTGTGCCACCTATGGTGAATTAGAATGAGACAGCAAATCAGATAATCAGAATACACGGATGCTCCTCAACTCATAATAGGAAATCTTTATTTTTTTTCTCCTCTATTGTTTCTTTCATTCAGTTCTACATTGTCTCCAATTCTGCTTTTTCCACCATCCATCTTTACTTTCCAACAACACAAACCAACCTACAACAGACAACTTATTGGAGACAGGGAAAAAGTTAGCATGCAGGCTTATAACTCATACAACCCCCGTTACAAGAGGGCACTCGTTCTCTATGCGATGCGCCGTAGACACATGTGCATTAGGGGGTTCAGTTTGGACGGCGAGGCAGTAATCATACTAAAAAACCATTTACAGCCATGAGTCATCTCCACGTTGTACTGAAATGGGAGACGAAGAACCGGAAATCCGGATGGTCTACATGTATTCTGCGGAGCCAGCTGTCAGCCTCCTGCATCAGTGAGGTGACACGGTCCCGCTCTTGGGTTCTGTCAGATGTCCAAATGGAGGCACGGAATTTGTAAGGTGCCAGCCCAAAGGTTGGCAACAATAGTTTCCCAGTTGCAGTTGTGCAGCAGTTGATTCCTCCAAAGCCAGGGCATGCTGGCGTAGGAGGATCACAATCTGCAAGAACAATGGGGGTAAGAATTCTATACAATTGGTGCAATCTGAATTTGCATCTACAGGGGCAAAATGTCACACATGTGCCATTGCCATCTGTCCAAGGCAAAGTAAAATCCCTAGGCACTACAAGTCACTTAGTATTTACCCTTGCAAGGTGTTGCTAGGCAATGGAATGTCAAAAAACATGCATCAAGATCCTTCAATGTTGGCCCTGTTGGAATTCTATATATGGGGTACCTGCAATCGGAAGCATGCGGATGAAACCAGTAACGTATAGAATCATAGCAACACCAGGTTAGCAGTGTTGCTCTTCTACACAGGTTGTATCTTATGCTGAAATTCAGCACAGTAGGCAAGCCATTGTTAGGCATTGCAACTGGTAGGCATCCTCTGCATGGGCCAGCACAGTTGGCAAATGTCATAACTCTGACCAGTGCAACAGCATCATGCTAGTTTCTACAAATCGAAACGTGATGCACAGAAAAAAGAAGCACATCATTAAGGCAATGAAACTAGATGTTGGCAGATTATAAATACATGAGATCAACTTAATGCATATATCTTGTGGGAACATCAAACAGCTCATAGACCATAGTTAAATCACAAGAAAACATTGATCTAAACAAATTATTAAACACATTTTAAGTGGGAGTTAGAAGACAACAGCTCAATCAAACAAATCATATCATACATCATTGAGGAAAATGGAAGTAAACATTGAGTGAACAAAAAAATAGTAACTGAAACAATACCATGCAACAGACATCCAGCTCGATGGCAGCAGATCACAGCTTTTGAATGTCTTCAGTGCTGGAAATCTATGTGCAAGAGTTGATACCTGAAACCGACGCATAGTCAGATTCAATACACTATCTTTAGTAACCATTTTAGTTCATAAAAAAAGGAGGGGGGGGCTTGCCTTGTCTGTCAGAGGCTCTCTACCATATGGAGGATCCCTCTCCATATACTCAAATATAGGAAAACTTGAAGATGCATTGCCTTCACCATCATCACTTCGTACGCCACCATTTTCCAGTCGATGTGTACCTTCCAGTGATGATGAGACTCTTAGCCGCTCAACATCATTCTCAATGCTGCTCTCACTGCTAGTATCCATAGATTCCCCATCACTTTCATCCCCAGGACGCCTTAAGTAAGCGAGAAAATTAACTAGAAAA
The DNA here is from genome assembly GCF_000003195.3 of Sorghum bicolor. Lineage (NCBI taxonomy): Eukaryota > Viridiplantae > Streptophyta > Magnoliopsida > Poales > Poaceae > Sorghum > Sorghum bicolor. Next base: position 1,890,784 of record NC_012870.2, read on the forward strand.
AGTTATACACTATCAAAGACATCACCAATGTGATAAAAGAAACCATACTGAACATCGTGCGGTTGTATCTATCTACTCATAACTTCTCTCATTTGTTTACTTCATTTAATTTCTTTCCATATATGTCCACCAAATTAAAGTCACACATGTAGCAATGCCTAGTGAACATCAGGTGATACAAAAGATATCAGCTCTCATCTCAGTGTTCTTGCAAATTAACATAGAACAAATCTGCAAGATGTTGCCACATATAGAATTTCTTGATAAAATCATGTTAGTAAATATCAGCAACGGACATAATTTGCCTCAAAAGGGCGTAGGCAAATATAACTAAAAAGAAAAGTTGGGAATGCTTAATCTGCCTGAAGCTCTAGCTCAATAGCATTCAAGCATACTTCTTTTATACAGATTGGCATATAGGTGTAGAAAAATCGAAAAGCATGGAGCACATTCCATCAGTAATTCAACTTAGTTTTTTTGTTGATATATGAAAATACCAAAGGTCAAACTAACTGAAGCATAACAAGGACAAACAATTGATTTTGGTACACAGGTTGACCCTCTTAAGTCTTAAGGTTTAAGTCAATGGAAAGTTTCTAGACATCATGACTCTTTGTGACACAGAACAGGATGTACCTGTTGCTTGAAGCTGGTCTAGATGGATCCACAAATAGTTGAATAGCAGAAAGATATGGCACATAATACTGAATCACAGAGTCAATGCCATTTAACACCAGTGGAACACCAGCCCCATAAGCACTCCATTCCCTGAAAGATTCCCAAAGATCTCCCAGGAGGAAATAAGGCCGTGAATCCATAGCATCACCACCTCGCCGCATCCTTAGGGTTGTCTGCAGTGGGAAATAAAATTGGAGCTAGTCAGCGGCAGAAAAGCGAGACAATTCCTTAAATGAGTGGTATTTCAACCAGAGAACTGAAGATTGCCATGGATCAAGAATATAGTACAAACATTATACATGATATAGAAATAAACAGCATCGTCCAAATTGCAGTGTATTTACTTATCAGAGTTGACTTCACACAACTGCAAAATTCATATATAGCAATGGATATGCATACACATACACACATTACACGGAACTGCAGTGAAGTTGTAACAAGCGAGCAAGTGCAGCAATTCAGAAACTGGAAGGCATGCCTATACCACCCCATCATTATGGTCACAAAAAACATGTGAATTATAAGCATAGACCTCAAGTTCCATACAAACCAGCAGTGGTGAACTTTTTTTTGCAAATCAGCCCATTTCAAGTTTTTATCGGCAATTTGGTTATCTTCTTTTGATATCACAAAGAGTGATCGTGGCTTTGAATACATGACTATCAACCAGAGCTAAAGAATTGCTTCAAACTAAATTCCAAGTCACGATTCATTCTCTAGTCTTAACTGCAGTGTTTCTACAGACTCATCTGCTTGACTATGCAAATGCAGTACAAAAATGGGACAGAGACTACAATTCTATCCATCGGATCGCCTTCCTATCAACCAGAGCAGATACATCTAAGAAGTCAGACCACAACACAGCAGTCCACTGAAGCAGCAAAGAGAAATCCCGAGAATACCTTGGGCAAGTACTGCGCGGTCACGGAGGGCGTCGTGGAGGTGAGAAACCTCTCCAAATTCCCAGCCTCCGCCACCGCCGCTGCGGCCACATTCACCTCAGGCGCCGCCGCCGTGGTCGCCGTGGACGCCACCGACGGCTTTGACGAGGTGGTCGACGAGGAGTCGTCCGACCGGCTGTCCACATCCACCGACGCGGCCACGGCACCTGCCCCCGGCGGCGGCGGCGGGGCCTTCTGCCTCGCGGACCGCGGCGACGGCGACGGGGACAGCGACGGCGACGGCGACGCGGACCGCAACCGCTGTTGCTCCTGCTGCTGCTGGCGCCGTACGTGGGGAGGGTTGTAGAACCTGTTCTCCGGCACGCCACGGGAGGACGAGGAGGAGGCTGCCCCGCCGGATGAGCCTGCCATGGCGGCGGCGGCGGCGAGAGGGACGGGTAGGTGGGGCTGGGCTAGGGTTTTGCGCAGGACCAGGGATTGTGGAACTGCTGGTGATTAGGGTTAGGGTTTTGGTCGCTTTGTTGAGCGCTTTTTTAATACGCGGGGTTTGGATCTGGGGAAGGCGGCGAAGCGACTGCGCGAGCGGGCGAGGACGAGGAGAGGAGGAGCCGAGGAGAACACGCAGGCAAGCAGAGCGAGAGCGTGGGTGGGCTGGGCGCGGGCGTCGCGTCGCGCTGGTTGTTCACTTCTCCGCGCTCTCGCCTCCCGTGGCTCACTTCTATTCCGTACGACGGTAGCGTGAGGAAAACCTCCTCCGACTCGGGGTTTTCTTCGCGTCGGCACTCGGCACCTTTTTGCGACTTTTGTCTCGTTTATAGTTCCACCCAAAGGCACGTGCATGAAACATTAAGGCTGTGTTTAGATAATAAATTTTTTTAAAAAAATTAATACTGTAGCATTTTGTTTATATTTAATAATTATTGTTTAAATATGAACTAACTAAGCTCAAAAAAATTGTTTTACAAATTACATATAAACTATATAATTAGTTATTATTTATTTATAAAATTAGCAATACCGTAAGATTCGATGTGATGAATAATCTTAAAAAGTTTTTGGTTTCAGGTAAACTAAACAAGGTCTAAATATAGATAAAAGGTAACTAATTATACAGTTTACATGTAATTTGCGAGATGGATCTTTTAAGTCTAGTTGTCCATAATTGAGGTATAACATTGTGCTAATGTATCATAGAGGGATACCAAAAGAAACAAGAATAAATGAACATTAAAATAGGGAAGAAATTATTTAGGTTGCCTAAATAAAAAATAAACTAGATCTAGGGTTTGACGACTCTTATACCCTCGCCCTAGCCGTCGGCCACTGCCCGTCGCGAGTGCTAAGGATAGCCAGAGCTCCAGCAAACCCTAGCGCCCACAACAGCCATCCTCCTTCCCTTCCCCAGCACTACCATTGTCTTCAACTCTGGTGAGCTCGTCCACCGCCATCTTCTTTAGCTCTGCACGAGCCTCCCCGCCCTAACCTGGTTCGGTTGCCCCTACTGCCGCCAGCTCCCTTAAGCCGCCCATCGACCATCCCCACCACCTGCCCTACCAGTCGTTCCCGGGCGGCCATTCTATAGCCCACATGAGGTGAGAAAGATAGGAGAGAGCTCACCAAAACCCTAGAAAAGTAGATTCAGAGAGAGAGAGAGAAGGCCTACCTACCGCTAGATCCGGCATCTCTACCGCTGCCGCTACATCCGCCATGGTCGTGTGCTGCGGAGGCGGCGGGGCACGGGTGCGAAGGCCTATAGTGAAGTGCTCACTGGATATATATATATATATATATATATATATATATATATATATATATATATATATATATATATATATATATATATATATATATATATATATATATATATATATATATATATATATATATATATATATATATATATATATATATATATATATATATATATATATATATATATATATATATATATATATATATATATATATATATATATATATATATATATATATATATATATATATATATATATATATATATATATATATATATATATATATATATATATATATATATATATATATATATATATAGAGAGAGAGAGAGAGAGAGAGAGAGAGAGAGAGGAAAGATTGAAGATAAGTATGGTGTGCGGACAATCCTTTCGGAGGACGCGTGTTTCTTATTTAGTATTTCTGTTAAATAATATAAAATACTCTAGCCTAAAGTGGGTTTTGTAGTATGCATCCTTATCTTTTTACTACTCTCTACAAAACATTAGCAAACTAATAACAATATCATGTCTCACATGCTTGAGCCTTGTCCTTCCATTTATTAGACTTGGCGCATTATTATTTTTTACAGTCGTTTACCCAACAAACATAGAAGCTCGTTGGAGCATCAATGACACGAGTTTTGCCCAAACGTCGACAATCATGGTGGCAAAATCGATGCTTCAGTTCTTCTCTTTTTGCTATCGAATTCATCAGGTTTGCTGATGTTTAGAGTATCTTCAACAATTTGGTAAAATTTATTTGTCAAATCATTTGATTTAGCAAGTTGCTAAAACATACGACAAGTGAGATTTTCTTCTATCTCCAATAGTTTGCCAATTGAGTTTGATAAGAAGACCCACAACCGAAAATCAAATCAACATAGCAACTCCAATAGTTCGCTAAAACTCACTTGACAAATCTATAGTTTTGTCAAGTCTCAAAACCAAATACCAAGTGAAAAAAGAGGTCTTCTCCAACAATTTGATATTTGGGCTTGTCAAAAGAGCTTGACATCCTAGGATTTTTGCCAAAATCACAAAATTGAGACTCCAACAAGTTGGCAAAACTAGTTGGCAAATTGGGATACACATGATGCCAAGCGTTGGAGGACTTGGCATATTTGCCAAGTGAAGGGAGAATTTTGCTAAGCTCACAAAATTGCCAAGTAGTTTTGCCAACTTGTTGGAGGCTGTTTTTTTATGGTTTTGGCAAAAATCCTATGATGCCAAGTACTTTTAGCAAACTGTTGAAGTTGCTCTATGCTGGATAGCAAGTTGACAAATATGGGCGCGCGGTGCTGCTGGATAGCAAGTTGCCAAAAAATGGCAACCAATTTACCAAACTGTTGGAGTTACTGTTTTCTAGTTTTACCAAAGAAATAAGAAATAGCAAGTTCATTTAGGAAACTGTTAGAGATGCTTGGCCTTGTTTAGTTTGTGATTTTTTCAGGTTTGGCTGCTGTAGCACTTTCGTTTTTATTTGATATTTATTAGATTAACTAAGTTTAAAAGATTCATCTCGTAAAATTATAGACAAACCGTGTAATTAGTTTTTTATATATATTTAATGCCTATATATCTAAAGATTTGATGTGAGGAAGAATTTTATTTTTTAAAAACTAAACAAGACCTAAGACGTGATCTAACTATCTAAGTAGACCGTGGTACGTATGTCTTATATCTTCAAAACGAATGGATTGAGTTGACCTAGCACGTCATTTTTATCCTCTTTCCTGCTGCGGAGTTATGTAGTGACACGGTACGTTTTGAAGTTTCGAGTCTACCATCTTATCTTAGGCCTTGTTTAGTTCGCAAAATTTTTTTGTTTTTGGCTACTGTAGCATTTCGTTTTTATTTGACAAACATTGTCCAATCACAGAGTAACTAGGCTCAAAAGATTCATCTCACAAATTAGAGATAAACTGTGCAGTTAGTTTTTATTTTCGTCTATATTTAATACTCCATGCATGCGACCAAAGATTCGATGTGACGGGGAATCTTGAAAGTTTTTGCGAACTAAACAAGGCCTTATAAGGTCTTGTTTAGTTCCGAAAAGTGAAATTTTTTCGGTACTGTAGCACTTTCGTTTGTTTGTGACAAATATTATTCAATCATGGACTAACTAAGATTAAAAGATTTGTCTCGTGATTTACAGCTAAACTGTGTAATTAGTTTTTGTTTTCGTCTATATTTAATGTTTCATGCATGTGACACAAGATTCGATGTGACAGGAAATCTTGAAAACTTTTTGGTTTTCAGGGTGAACTAAGGCCTTGTTTAGTTCGCAAAAATTTTCAAGATTCCCCGTCACATCGAATCTTGCGGCACATGCATGGAGCATTAAATATACATGAAAACAAAAACTATTTGCACAGTTCATCTGTAAACCGCGAGATGAATCTTTTGAGCCTAGTTACTCTATAATTGAACAATGTTTGTCAAATAAAAACGAAAGTGCTACAGTGCCGTTTTTCACAAGTTTTTGCGAACTGAACAAGGCCTAAACAAGACCTAATATTGAAAGGAATTAATGCTTTACCGTACTCGCATTTGCATCTCATCTTCCTGACTCGCGTACATGATCTCTTTGATTCGACATTCATCCACCTTCATCTTCCTCGACCGTGTGCCCTCACTGTCCATGGCTGCTGTTTTTGATGTCTGCTGGGACGTGGGAGGTGGCCAAGTGTACCCAGCATTTACCCCGAATTTAATCGAGGCGTTAACAATTTATTTAGTACGGGCCTCAATTTAGTACATGGGCCACATCAGTTGCTAACACTCTAGAATCGCCAAACAGCCCAACAGAAAAAGAACGTCACGCTGCCAAATGAGCAACTCCTCCGCAGAGCAACCTTTTTCATATCGACGCGTAATGCTTACGAGCACGCATTGAAGCAAAGGCAATTGTCTCAGTCTCTTCTTCTACTGTTGTTACCTCTACACACAAAGGGGGGAAGAAGAAACAAGGCCAAAGACACATGTTGCTTCACTTGTTTTGTTGAGCTTTGTTTAGTTGGTGGAGTGCAATTTTTTTTGTATTATAGCATTTTTGTTTGTATTTAGCAATTATTGTCTACTTATAGAATAACTAGGCTTAGAAAATTCATCTCATAAATTATAGATAAATTGTGTAATTAGTTATTATTTTTATCTATATTTAATGCTCTATGTGCCGCAAAATTCGATGTGATGTAAAAATTTGAAAAATTTTTGGTTTTTGGTGAAACTAAACAAGGCCTTAACTCGTGAAAAAACTTTCTTTTTTCAGGCAAAGAAGCAGCAGAGCCTAATTACTTGAACTTAGGCCTTGTTTAGTTCACTCTAAAAACCAAAAACTTTTCAAGATTCTTCATCACATCGAATCTTGCGGCATATGCATGAATTATTAAATATGGTCAAAAATAAAAACTAATTACACAGTTACCTGTAAATCATGAGATGAATCTTTTGAACCTAGTTAGTCCATAATTGGATAATATTTGCCACAAACAAACAAAAGTGCTACAGTAGCTAAAAAAATTTCATTCTGGAAACAAGGCCTTATATTGTTAAATCAGTCAGTCATTTATAAGTAGTTGACGTAAGCAGCTGCAGGAACTGTGTTTGGGTAGCAGCTCTGCTTCTTGCTACACGAACACGACCCGACCGGGAATCGTCGGTTTAACACAAGCTATGGCCCAGCCAGAGAGAGATCCAGTCCAGGAGAGGAGACACAGGCTGAGTTTTGGGCTGGGCGGGCCATGCTGAGCTCACGATCACAGCGCTAGACTAGGGCCAGAATGTTTGAGGGCCCACGGTGGTGGTAGCTGCTGCTGGTCACGGATGGAGCATGGGGCGGAGGCTGCACGCACTGCACAGTTTGCCCATGAGTCCATGACTGCCTGCCCCTGCCGTGTTCACGGTGTGTGGCCACGCGGCGGCGCCCTCCTGCCATGTGGCCACCTGCCCTGTCCTCGCCACCCGGCTCTCACTCCCAGTCCCAGTCCCACCTTTTTTTAATTGCCCCAGCCCAGTTTTTTTTTCTTTTTTTTTATAAAATGCCCCAGCCCGCACGCCAGCCGGGCAAAAAAAAAAAAAAAAAAAAAAACTCACTTCACTCCTTTCCATAGGCGTGACAGCACCCCAACCCAAAGAACGAAAGAAAAGCAGCCGTGTCTGGCTCGGTTGCTTGCTTCGCTTCCCGAAACCAGCAGGAAAGCATCACCAAAAATCAAGCGCCACGCTATCATCGTCGTCGTCATCGGTGCACCGCTAGGATGGAATGTGCTAACACTAACAGCGCCGTCCCTATCGATGGCTACTAGACTAGAATACCAGACGGCACAAGGCCGGCCCCGTGTGACACTGCTTGTCCACAAGGGAAAAAAAAAAAACCCAAATCACATGGCGCTGCTCCTGCTCCTCGCCAAGAATAATTCATCATCATCAGCAGCAGCAGTATCAGCAAGAGAAAACAAAACGGAACAACCCCAACAACCAGGATCGCAAGATGCCCACGGGCCATCCTATCCATCATCTGTTAACATCGGCTCGGCCGGGCCATCGATTGCCCTGATCAGGACAAAGATAGAGGTAGCAGCCATCACAAGATATTCCCCCCACGGCCTCATGCGCCCTCCGGAAGAGGAAAATTCTCACGAACCTTTCCAGCGCCTCCACTCCAGTCACGACCGGCTTCTCCAGCTATGGTAAGCAAGAGAGGAGCAACAGGTGAGTGCAAAGCGCACAGCCGAGCTGCGTGCTGGAGAGTGTTGACTGCCCTGCCGAGGTGATGGAACGCGACTTCCCTTTCAGGAAACACTGTCACCGTGGGTGGACAGGGTGCGTGCCCAGCTGCTGCTGAGTGCTGACCATTTCATCACACCAGATCGCAAGCAGCAGCAACAGTGACCACCCATACCATAACTTTCGGCCTTCTCCCCGCTCCCCCTCGGATCCGAGGTTGAAGGCTTCAACTTTTCAAAACCATGACCTTCAAAAAAAAAAAAACTTTTCAAAACCAAGCTACTACTACTCCGTAGTTCGAATCATCAGATGGTGCTATACGTAGGTGGAGACGTACTACTCCGACATCAGAGAAAGCATCAGCAGGTCAACCATGACGCAGAAGCATCCACGAGCTCGTACATCAGCTCACACCACAGCAGAAACAACCATGTCGTCATCAGTCCAGCATTAGAGAGACGACGACGATGCAATGCACAAGAGCTAGCTGGAGAGCACACCAGCATTTCCGGACACGATTCCAGCCGGAGCACCGCACACTCGCCCAGATCCGGACACTTCTCAACTACTCGCTTGCAAGAATGATCATAATCTCTCCTTACATTGCAAGAGAAGGTTACAAGACAGCTACTAGCACACTACTAGCGGTAGGATTACAACTAGAGGAGGTGGGGGGCAAGAACAGCAAGGAACGGGACGGGGGAGGAACAGAGCTGCTACTAGCCTAGCACGGACACGGATTATTAACTCGCTTTGTTCGAACTGACGAACTACTACTTAGCCGGGAAAACTTAGCATAGATCCAGAGGGGGAAAAAGGGGGTAAAGAGAGATGCGGATCTCTCTGGGCTCAGATCATGCCGCCCGTCTACCAAATCGGCGGCTTGCAGCACCAGCGGCGGCCTCCTCCTCTCACCCGCCTTCGGGTGCGGTGCTAGGTGGGGGTGAAGTCAGGCGTACACGACGCCGGAGGAGAGCGCCATGAGGAGGAAGGCCGCGCGCTCCTCCTCGCCGAGGCGCCGCCTCCGGCGCATCCGCCGCCGCTGCTTCAGCACCACCTCCTTGCCGAACCCGACGGCGCGGAGCTCCACGGTGACCTCGTCGGCCTCCTTCGACCTCTCCCTCTCCCGCTTGGACGCCGCCGCGGCGGCCGCGGCCGCGGTGGCCTTCTTCTTCCGCTGCTGCTGCTGCTCGGTGCCGCCGCCGGCCTTGCTGCTGGAGTCCAGGCCCATCGCCTCCCGTCTCTTCTTCCGGTACCGGATCCCGCACGCGTTGCACAGCGACTGCGACCACAGATCGGGGGCGGATTAGCCGAGGACAGCACAGATCGGGAACTGGAATGGGCCCCGGAGCCGCGCTAGGGTTCCGGGGAACGAGATCGGGGGTCGTCGGGATCGGGAATACTACTCACCATGGGTCCGCAGGGTCCCCCGCGCCAGAGCGGGGTCTTGGTGGTGTGGCACTCGGTGCAGGCCTTAGTCTCGCCGGACGCCGGCGGGCGCTCGTCCGGATCCAGCGTCCCGCTCCCCTGCTGCGACAGGAGAAGAAACAGACATCGCGATTAATTAAGACCCGCACCCACCATTCGGAACACAGATCGAGCCAGAAGAGCGCGGATCGGAGCTCACCTTCTCAGCGGAGGAGTCCATCTCCGGCGAAAGGACCGGCGGATCTACCACCGCGGAACCACTCCCTTCCTCCTCCGTCTCCAGCCTCACGAAGTCCCCGGCGGAGCGCTCCGGCGCCCGCCGCCACTCCCCCTGCGCGGATCGGGAGGTCGATCCGCGGCGGAGGACACCCCTGCTGCGCGGATCTGGCCGCTGGACGTCGCGGCGGCGGCGGAGCGAACGAGTGGGGGAAGAAGGTACTAGGGGTTAGGAGCGGGAGAAGCGTCGAGTGGAGGGAACCGAGGCGTGCGATTTGTTGTGCGGGGTGGGGTGGGGTGGTGTGGTGGACTGGTGGGGAGAGAAGAAAAAGGGGGGGCTGCGCCAGGATTTGATCTCAAAATGGAGGAGGGAAGGGGGCGCGGGCGTGGAGGGAAAACGGAAATCCGTGGAGGGAAACCAGGGGAAATTTGGGCCGTAGGGTTTGCGTGATTGCGGCAAGACAAAGCGCCTGGGCAGCAACTCGGGCCTTCGGCTCACAAAAGTTTTTACTTGTTTGGCTGATGGTAAGCAGGGTGTATATAAATAAATAAATATTGGATTTGATACTATCCGTTATCTATGGATATGAATTACATATAATTTATAATAAATTCTAAAATTTGAATTTGGTTGAGGAATTTCAGATAAAATATGATGGATAATGATATTATATATTTATTTAAATTTGAATATCTAGATATAGATATGCTGCGAATACTAAATCTAAAAATTTGAATACAATGCATTTTATACGGATACACAAGGTATTTGATTAGAAAATACCCATATTGTTTACATATCTTGTGGTAACCTATTCAAAGGTAAAATAGTTTTATTCAAACTATGTAGAAAGTTTATATGAAATCAGTTTATTTTACTCGAAAAACACGAAGAGAATCCTGAAAAATGAATATTGCTTCAGTAATGAGAGTAGATGAAAGTCTAGTGGATTTTCTCCATTTTGTGATTCTCATGGGCTTTAAACTGAAGTAGTATTTTTGTCAAGATTTTTCTAGCGTTGTCTATATGTACAATAATTCATTGTGAAAGTTTATTTCCAAAAGAAAATATATTAGGGCTCTAACAATTTCTGTAACATCATTTTCAGAGATTTCACACCCAAAAATTTTTCCGGACACGACACATGAGTAGGACACTTGAGTTCCTGTGTTCCAAGCAAAGCCAGGTCTAGGCTATAGCCATACCCTGGCACCAGAAGGCGGTGGAGTTCACTGGCACTTCTACTTCAGTCCCAAGCCAGAACCTTTCAGGGCTTCATGGATGGAGGAACTTCATTCGTGATGAAGCTGAAACAGTTTTATGGACCATTTGGTAAAATAGTTTTTTTTAGTAAAAAAGGTAAAATGTCTAATATTAATTTTATTATTTTCTTTCTTTCTTTTATTTTTTTCTCAATTTATCTTAGGTCAGTGTCAATGGAGGTTTAATGCACAATAAATTTATTGATATGACACTATATTTATAAAAAGAGAGATGACAAGAGTTTTATAGTAGTAGAAATAATTTTATGAGGATGAAATTTTTTTACATTATTTTTTAAAATATAAGTGTTTTGAAAAACCTGGGTCAGCCCCCATTGAGATTGTCATAAACCCTATTGAGACTGTCCATTCACTCACGAAGGTCGCGGCCAACCGCTGCTTATAGTTATAATCACTGCTCGCTGATTTATAATAAGAAAAAAATACTGCTGAATTTATAAGCTTAAACGAAGAAACTTTGTAAATAAAATAAAATATAAAAAAACACGGAGGCCTCTACGCGGAGGTCGCAACAGCACGCGTCGGGGCCCTCCTCGCCGGCACGGCCGCCCTTGCTCCTCCCCAGCCGCGCGTCATGCTCTCCTCGCTGGCATGGCCGCGTGAACCGCGCTCTGCCGCCCAACACCGCCCTTCGTCCTCCTCCCCAGTGGCTCGCCGGGGCGGGCCCTCCTCGTCGGCGCACCCGCCCTCCACCTCCACCACGCCGGAGAGCTCGCGCGCCCGAAGCTCCGGCGAGCGCCCCACCACCTCCGCGCTGGCGCAGCCCGGTGGCTCTGCCGCGGCACCTCCGCATCTTCCCGCTACGTCGCGGCATGGCCGGCTTCAGGAGCCGCGGTAGAATCCCTACCAAAGGGGTCCCCTTCCCCAGTGAACTTCGATTCGAAAGGACGATGGGGGAGGGCGCCACACGGGTGTCCACGCGCTGCCGCGTCGCACCAGATCCAGGCCAGACCGACACTACGACCCAAAAAGAGGAGGCGTGCCTCGCTGCGCGGCTCGGCGCACGCAACAGCGTCCCGTGCACCCCGCCGCTGTTTGCTGTTCGGGCCCGTCCAGCCGATCCCGCGCAGGCCGGGTTGGCGGCAGAAGTGCAGGCCCGCGCTGTCCGCCGCGGGAAAACCCTCAATTTCCCCGCCCTCGACGAATTGACGGAACTGCCCTCGCCTCGCGCGCTTTGACCGGTCAGCTGTGCTGTGCTGTGCTGGGCTGGGCCCGAGCAAAGCAAAAAGCCTCGAAACATCTTGGAGCCATGGGCCTCGGTTGCTGGACCTCGACCTGGACCTGTACGCATCTGCAGGCGCCATGGCCCGAAACCGGAAGATACCCTGAGCGGGCCGCCACTGAGGCCTAATACTAGCCCACTGGCGGACGAGCTCGTATAAACCCTAGCTGGGGACTATCGGGTCCGGGGAAAACCCCCTTCGTCGTCCTCCGTCGCCACAGCAGAGCAGCGAGCGAGCGGCGCGCGCGATGGCGGGCGGCGGCGATCGCCAGGGCGCGAAGAAGCGCAAGCGCGAGCATGCGGAAGGGAAGGCCAAGCCTCGGCCGCAAGTTAAGGGAGGTGGGGACGGAGGGAAGCGGAAGAAGCACTCGGCCGCAGATGGCGGGGCCGGAGAGGCTGTGGCGAGGAAGAAGACTCCGGTTACCCACAAGGAGAAGCGCATCGCGGCCAAGGTATCTCTCAATTGCTCGTTTGTGCTCGGAAGCGCTGGAGCATGGGCTTCGATCGAGGCCGTTGCCTTTTTTTTTTTTTTATCTCTGAGCTTAAATTGACGGGCGGGCTGGACTGTGACAGGAAATGTCGGAGGCCAGGAAGATGAAGAGGAAACGGCATTACAGCCTTGAGAAGGTACTTTAGTGCTTTTTTTTTCGCACCGTATGTTCCATTTGGGGTTTGCAGCACCTGCTTTTAGGTCATAATTATGCTTCTAGTTGTAACACTATTGCTGTAAAGCTGCAACCTGACATGCATTATGATCGATCGTTCCACTATGGACTGAACACATAAACCTGTATGTAGTTATGTCCAGAGAGTCAGTTTCTGCAACTAGGTTCTGCTTACAGTACTTAGATATTGAACGGTTCTTTTGATGATTATTATGTGCTCAACTATCCAACTGATTTTTTTGCCTTTTCGAATTAAATATTAAACGGTTCTTTTGATGATTATTATGTGCTCAACTATCCAAACCTGATTTTTTTGCCTTTTTGAATTGGGACGTTACCCTACCCCCACAATGATCATCAGCATTAACAAGTTCTTCAACCTTGACTAACATTTGTGGTGACAGTAAACTTGTAAGTTTGCTAAATTCAATGCTCTTTTGCTCTGTTTGACCCTGAATACTTGCAGGAACTAACGAAACTGTGGGAAAAGATGAGATGTCACGATGTGAGCAAAGAAGAGAGGTCCAAGTAAGTACTTGGATCACAGTCTTGTATCTTATGTTTGCAATCATATACATTGACATAATTGTCGCCTTTCCAGGGTAGTAAGTGAGGCTATCAAGAAAATGGATGGGAAATATTTGGATATTGCCACATCACATATTACTGCACGTGTTCTTCAAGTAAGCTGAGCACACACAGTATTTGTCAATCTGCTGCTTTTTTTGTTATGTTGCCTGTGTGTCCTGGCTTTTGATGATCAGTTGATCACCGTCTTTTGGCAGACATGTGTAAAGTGGTGCTCGCAGTCAGAGAGGGATGCTATTTTTGATGTTCTACATCCACATTTGCTCGATCTTTCTCGCAAGAAATATGCTGTTTTCCTTGTAAAGAAGCTTATAGAACTCGGTACATTTCATATAACTTTATATACGAATCAGATCATGCGTGGGCATGTGGCTATGTTACATGATAGTTTGATATGACCCTTAGCTTCATTAACATGTCTCTTGTTTGTGGTTGCAGCCTCTAAAAAACAGTTTGCCAGTTTCATCTCTTCTCTTCATGGTCGTGTTGCCAAACTTCTTCATCATACTATAGGAGCTGCAGGTGTGTGTTCAATTATGTTATTGCAGTGAATGGCTTCAAACTCATCATTTTCTCTTCTCATGTGTTCCTATAAGAAACAATTGAACTAAATCAAGGTCTCGTCAATATATGTTCTTTTTTTAAAACAAGTATATTTTCTTTCTTGCAGTTGTTGATTATGCATTTCAGCGGGGAACAAAACGTCAGAAAAAACAGTTGTTGCTGGAACTGTACTCCACTGAACTTCAGCTATTCCAGGATCTGACTTTGCAAAGTTCCTGCTGGTTGGTACCAACATACATCCTGGAATCCTGGTCATGCATTTTAGAAGTTCCCTTTGCTAATTGCTATTTATTCTTTCTGAACATCTTATGAACAGTTGTAATAAGGTAGAGCTAAGCATGTCTTTTGCAGTTTTTCCCTGTCTTAGAATTATAGGGAAAACTAATGTAACTTTGGTTATCTGTAGGAGGTTTTTTTTTGTCTCTAGATACAACAGTTCCATGGATTTTATTTTGTGGCAAATCCTAATGTTCAATCCTTTTCCAGTTTGATAGATACAATTTCCAAGCTTGGGTTGCAGTTATCATCTGTCCTGCAGTACATGACTATTGTGATTCATAAAATCTTGGAGAAAGGTACTGTTGAGTATTCAATAGTGCACACGGCCATATTGGAGTACTTTACAATTGCAGATAAGGTAATCACATTGTATCCTGTGTTGTGCAATGTTTATTTTACCTGCCCTCATCTGTGAACTAATTATTCGTTTTATCACATTGTAACCTATGTCTGTTTTGGTAGACCTCAGCCTCGGACGTTATTTGTCAACTTATCCCCCTTCTTACTCAAGGAGCATTAATCATAGATGGAGATGAACCATCAAATGCTCCGGAGCTACCAAAGAAAACAAAAGCTAAGAAGAAAAGGTCGAAAGAGCCACTTATCGTTAGGATCATGCAGACAAGGGAAGGTTTAAAACTAGGAATTGGTTGCCTCAAGCATGGCAGTGCAAAGGTATTCTTGTACAGGTTCTTATTATATATTTACTCCAGTTCAATCACTTTCTCCGCTACTATCCACTGGTGTTTTGTTTGGTGCTGGTTTATTTTTGTAGATGCGGTGCTTGTATCTTTGCAAATTGATTATGCAGTACATCCTTATTGCTTATTTATTTTCTGCTGTATGTACTATCTTCGTTAACAAGACTAAATGGACATGGCAATGTATTTCAGGACAGGAAGAAGATCATTAAAAGTTTGAAGGGGCACATTCTGAAGCTTGCTCTAAGTGATTTTGGATGCCTTGTGAGTAATGACTGTATTTATTTATGATTATTTTGGCTATTATAGTTTGGGAAATATTGTGACCTGTTAAGCATTTCTCCCTTTTCTAGATAAGATTCAAGTTTGTTCTTGCAAATGGATTCGGTTTACCCTTAGTCCTCTGCTAACACATTTCCTTTTTATCCAGTTCCTTATCTGCATTCTTTCCATTGTTGATGACACAAAGCTTGTTTCTAAGGTTGGTTAGCACCTACAGTTTGCTTTCTGTGAGAATCAGGCCTCTTGTTGCAAGCAGCTAGAAATGGGCGAACTAACAGTTTATCTTTGGCCTGGTAGATTGTCATTCAAGAGCTGGCAAAACATTTAAAGCAACTCATTTTTGACAAGGTAATAGTTTCCCTTTGTCCGAATAGTTTATCTTGGGATTTTTTGTAAACTTCTGCTCGACTGTTACCAATGGATCTACTTGCTGGAACAGAATGGGAGACGGCCATTGCTGCAACTACTAAACCCTCTTTGCTCACGCTATCTTTCTCCGGATGATCTGGCTTGTCTGAACTACAATGTGCCGTCTCTTAGTCCAAAAGAGGCAAGTTAAGCTACTCTTTCATCTCCAAGTATTCTATAGAGAAAGACATCCTAAATAGTTGATGTTTCTGGTTCAGGGTGACACATCAGAAAACGTAGTAAATGGTATGACTGATGAAGACCCTAATGGCTTAGTAGTCATGCAAATTGTGTCTGAGAGCAAGAAGGATCCATTACAAAGGCGACATGAACTGTTGGTGAAAACTGAGCTGGCTGAGGTGATGCCCGTATCTATTGCATTAAAGAACATATCATTCTTTTAAGAAGCGTGTTAATTCTTGCAACACGGGTAGATATAGTTTAATCACAAAAACTCTAATTCCAGGTTGCTAATCTAAGTGCACAATGTTTTGTGTGAACAGCCATGGTTGTAGAAAGGAAGCAAAATAAGTGGACAGTAAATTATGTGCAGTAGTAGGTCACCTGCAGCATTGCTTGTGTATCCACCTTCTGTTTCTGAAGTTACCAGTGATTCTGATTATATTTCTGTGCCTTGGCCTGTCTTCTTGTGGTTGCACTTATCTGGATGGAATTCTATTTACTATGTAGTGGAAGCATACTTACTAAATACTAATGGCTCCCAAATATGAAATACTTGTCGATGGAAATTGATGTATTGGAGATTACATTCACTCCAGTTTGCATTAGTGCTTAAAGAAAGAAATACTACATCGTTAAGCATGGCCTATAAAAGTTAGTCCCCCCCAACGCAAACGGGTTCTTAAATAAGATCAACTAACTTGTTAATTAACTTCAAGCACCTGGAGTAAACATGAACATCTTATCCTCATTATAAGCATCTCATGTAGTTAGATGACTATATTTGGTACACCTAATATATATTTTTAAATTTGCTTGCAGGCTCTCATCCAATCATGCCTTGAAAATGTTGGAGAATTACTTCGAACAAATTTTGGCAAAGAAATATTATATGAGGTGATCTGCTGTTATCCATGGCTCCATGGAGATGAGAAACCTGCTCTTTACTGTTTATGACTTTTATGTGCACTGTGCAACTCTTTTTGCCATCATGATCTTGATATTCAATTTGTCCCTAGACCTTATTGTGGCATAAACCTTTTTCCTCTGCAAGTTTTCTACCAAAGCAATTCCTTACCACAACATTGATTTGTATAATAACCTTTTTTTTACCCAATAATGACCATTGCTCATTGTTCATGCCATGATAATTTAATGTAGAAGTCTGAAATTCCTTATAGCATTGATTTGAAATATAACCATTTTTTTCTAATAATGACCATTGCCCATTCCATATTAATTTTATCTTCAAGTACAAAATTGGACCAACAAAATGATGGCATTTGTGGACCTTTATGTTAATCTGGCTATTGATTGTCTATCTAATGTGGAGAAATCTGTATCAGTTAATGCAATCTACTTTCTTAGGGATGTTCCCATTGTGTTGGAAGTGTTGAGACGATAGGAGAATAACTATGTACATAATGCTTCATACAAACCTACCTACAGTTTTTTTTCCTGTTATCATTTGTATAAATTTCATGACTATCCTGACTTGAATTCTGTGGTGCTATTTTGAAACCTGAAGATTGTTGTTGGTGGTAAAGACAATATTTTGGAGGGCCTCACTGATAGGATCCACATGTTGCATGATGCAATAGTGTCTGATGCAGCCCAACCGAAGACTGAAGATATTGAACATGCATTTGAGAATTTCTTTTCCAGTCGTGTAATCAGAAGAATGATAATTGACTGTCCAGCATTTGCAGTCACTCTCTGGAGAAAGGTTCTTGAAGGAAAGTGCAAGATATGGGCTGAAGGATACAGGTACAATGTTTTACTTCTCGATGTGATGCCATATTGCCATGTACTTGTGCATCCAAAACTCATGCAGTGCAGATGTAGTTTGTTTGTGTAATTATGGCCTAATGTTTAACCCCTTTTCCATTATTGACTCTGAACTTTTAACAATTCAACATATTGCTGCATTTGCATAGTTACTTGGTATTATTGGATATACCTGACAAATTATATTTTGGACGTCTGGTTGCAGCTCGAAGGTGGTTGCAGGTTTCCTGGAATCGCCAAGTAAGGAGGTCAAGGATCTTGCAAAACCTGAGCTGCAGCCACTGGTTGATGCTGGCATCCTTAAAGTGCCAGACCCTAAGGTTGTTCAGAAATAACTCGTGCGTGCGGACATTTTTGCGTCAATGAAGGATCCAAGGGCCATCCATTCTTGTGTAAGGGACATGGATAGATTTTTGTCGCTTGAGCACGTTCTGCCCATAAATTGTTAGTCACTGAGTGTACGCTAGTCCGCTATAACCTTATAATAGGATATATAGTAAACCAGATCCAGTATTTCGTTTTGAACTCTGAATGCTCCTTTTTATCTGTAATTTTGTTGGGAGATTGGTGTTCTTGTCCTGCTTTGAAGGCCAATAATGATTTTATTGTTGTTTTTTTTAATCCGAAGGCACCCTTCTCTCTCATTCGTTCTGGTTTAGACTCTGCCAGTTAGCTAAAAGCCAAATGAATAAATTGAAGGAAAGAAAAATGAAGAAGACGACTAGTTAAACAATGTTCGATATGATATATTTGCAAATTTGATGTTATTTTTTATACGTTGTTAAAATATATGATATGATGAACCATATGGTGCTGAAAATTTTGAAGGGAAATTCATATAGGAAAACCCTAACTCTTCTAAATGAAACAAATGTGAACTCTTTTTTTCACACTGGTGAAAACTGAATTTCATTACCGTAGCAACAAAATTACAAAGGTATGTGAACTCTGGTTTTTATCTTTCTCCACTAAATTGAAACAATTGACTCTTCTAAAAGAAACAAATGTAAACTCTGTTTTTTATTAAAAAAAAACAGGAACAAAATTGCAAAGTTAAATAAATAGGACAAAATCATAATTAGACCTCAAAAAATAGTGGTAAGAACACAAAAGCCTATTCTTTTGCTAACTTATTAGGTCGTTCATCACGACAAATTTATTCTATTGTTATTCATACTATAAATCCGGTGTATATGAGGAATATAAATTTTCTATATAATTTCTGAATTATTAACGTTGATCTATTTAACCTGCTAACCTAAATAACATATTTTCTACCCTTTCACCTATCAAAACCATTTCATATAACCTTCAAATTGTTTTCACAGGTAGTTTCGCTTTATGGCACCCACATGTTAGTAGCGTTGTGGTATGGCTTCACCTATTAGTGCATTGTGTCTCTCTGCTTCATCGCGTCGTCTACAAGCTCATCCTTAGAGGTGGTGGCGCATGTACGCCTGATTTTGGACTCCTGAGGCTAGGTTCATTTTACTCGCTAGGCACCGCTTACTAGAGCTTAAACGAAACACGCCTGTAGCACCGTGAGTCACTTACCATGCCTTGCATTGGTCATTGTCCATAGCTTTTGAGTTCTGCTTCTGCATCTTCTTGTGTAACAACCTGGTGTCCTAGTCGGCGAGCATTAAGGGGTTGTTTGGTTGCTTGCATCCGGCGAAACCAGGCTGACTGAATGCAGGGCAGCCTTGTTTGGTTGCCTGCTCACGCCATTGAGCCAGGCTCTAGCCATGCAGAAAGAAGGCCATGGCCAGCCTCGGCAGGAACACCAGAATCGGCCGTTTCTGCCGGGCTAGGCTCGCTGGCTGCATGAGTTAGTCTGATTAATGATGTATTAGTGTATGATTAGTAAATATTAAGTGATATTAATATGTTTAAAGATATTTAAGACATAATTAGGTAAAACAAGAATTTTTAGAGCATATTTGTAAAAAATAAAAATCATAATCATGACTTTATATATTTTTTTATCTCATGTAACATATCTTTATATAGGCAACCAAACAATATCTCTTCTCAACTAGACTGAATAAATACAGTCAACCAAACACAACTGTGTTGCATCTCCTCAGCTTATCCCATGTGAGCCTGGCTCCACTGCTACGCGAACCAAACAGCCCCTAAGCGATAGTCTCCTGACCCGATGCTAAGGTTCAATATCGAGCCGTCACACATGCTATGGTTGATTGTTGTTGATTGCGTGAGCTACTTCAAGAGTTTTATGTCTCGAATTATTTTAGCGTCCGTTATTTACCATGGCAATATTAGCGTGTCTTGATCGCTAATCTTGTCTATCATCGTCGGATCAAGTAGATTAAGATGGATATCCACATTTTCCATGAAAAGATGACTTTACGATAAATTCGCATGCTGCATGTCCCCTCCTCTCTCTTTTTTTTTCTTCTTTTTTATCACACCGGTTCTTTATGCCCAATTTTTAGGCAACAAGAAGATGTAGTGTCGAGACTCTTTTCCACAGATTTTGGCACTCATGTTTTCGGCGGCACAAAATAGTTGAGCTTTAGGTCATATTTCGTGAGCCTTAACTCTTGTTGTAGTCGTCGTTCACACATATTTTTTGGCAACGAGGAAAAGAGCTTGTTGTAGCCGTCGTCCGCACATATTTGGCAACGAGGAAAAGAGCTTGGTAATTATGCCTGATCAGGAACATGAAGAAATGGATGGAGCTCTCTGCTCTTTTTCTTGGGAACATTAGCACACGAATTTGGTGCATGAATGCAATGAACTCTCATATGGTGAATGTAAGCTATGGGTGAATGCAATGATGCTAATGATAGGTGTATTTCAGTATTTGCATAGGAAAAAAAACTACCAAGATTTTTTTTTGAGCTATATAGATGTAGCTCAGCATTATCATATCGATGTTCATGCGACAGCAGTGATGCGCAGCAACGCCTTAATTACATTATTCATCTTGGTAATAATCCATGATGTTATATAAGTAGAATTTTTACGAGGAATAAAGCGGTTGTAAACTACTACTAATTAAACTTCAAAGATAGCGAACCAATGAGCGAGTGCGATTATGGTAGACCACATTTCTCGGTCCCATAAAGCTAAATTGTGACGAGGCCTCGCTTCCACAAAAAAAAAGTTCATGTGGACAAGTGAATAGTGTAATGCTTTTCTTGCTTGTTCTGTATCCTTAGAAGAATATATCTGACCTAAAGCTGGTTTGACACTTCATTTTCGAGCTGAAAAACTGGAAAAGAATGGAAAAAAAAAACTCTGCTGCTCATGTTAATGACGTGACGAGTTCACCAAGCACGCCTCTCGGTGCACTCTGTCGCCGCCGTCCTGATCTGGTACACAGGCGACTCGCCACCGTTTCTGCACCACCTCCGATTCATGGCCTGCTGATCCACCGCCGCGCGGCCAAGCCACTCGTCGGATCGCCGGAGCTCCGCGCCACCGAGGCCGAACGGCGGCGGGCGGACGTGCGGGTAGTCCGGGAAGCGGCGGCTGTCGGAGGGGTCGAAGAGCGGGAACGACTGGCGGCGGCGCGCGCGGGCCGCTGCGTCGTTGGCCCGCAGGCACCCGTCGATGACCCGGCACTCGTCCCGCAGCCGGCGCTGCACCTCCCGCTCCGCCTTGCTGCTCCTGGCCGGCGCCGCTGGCGCTGGCGCCTGATGATTGGTCGCGCCGGGCGCGACGCGGAGGGTCGGCGGCTTGGACCACCTGGCGGCGTGGCGGTCGTGGCACGCGGCGCAGAAGCTGTCCCGCCGCTCCGAGTCGAAGGCCCGCCGCCGCGCCTGGTCCGTGAGGCACGCGTGCGCCTGCGTGCACGCAGAGATCAATTACACAGTTAGAGGCCACCACTCCACTCCACTCCACAATCCACATGATTGCTGTAAATGCTAGGAACAGCGGTGCGTGACGAGGTCGGATTCGAAGCGCCGGCACGCGCACGGCAGCCGGCGGCACCGCGACGCATCGGACCGGACCACGACGACCGGCCGCGTAGGTACCCTGGCGGCACGGGCGATGTGGAGGACTCCATTAACGGCCATGAGCCGTATCTGTGACTCTCTAATCTCTGTGGTATGGCTATCTCTTCTCATCTCATCCATCCGAATCCGACGAATGCATGCATGCAATGCAATGCAATGCAACACGACAGGTTGGAGACGCAGACGCTGCTAGTGCTAGCAGTTGCCGGTGTTCATGCATCTTTCGTCTCCTACAAGAATTAATTCTCGTTCTTTTAGAGGCAAACTATTTAAATTTGACCTATATATCTATATAAAAAAAAAGGCACTACCATTTATAATACTGTATATATCAAATAAACATCCTTAAGATTTGGATATATTTTTGAGAGACAAATGCTGGCACAAATTTGACTTAGGTTCGAATAACTGGCACTGGATGGTTGGGGTTTGGAGTGGATCATGGAACTGGAGATTCCAATCCAAAGTAGACGATGCGATTCCAATCCAAAGTAGATGAGGCGAAAGCGTCACAAGGATTAAGGACGGGCGGCATTGCAGGAAGAATTCATTAGAAAAATCATTGGGGAATGGAATGCGGGTGATGTGGTACGGTACCTCGGAGACGATCTTGAACGCCACCTCCGCCTTGGGGTGCCTGTTCTTGTCCGGGTGAAGCTGCAGCGCTGTGTGCGTGCGTGCGTGCGTCCAAAAACCACGGAACAGAATGAGCTGTTAGCAAAACGAATCAGAGATCCATTTGCGCCCACGGCGCGGCGGCGAGATTACGCGTGCTCACCGAGCTGCCGGTACCGCCTCCGCACGGCGTCCTCCGACGCCGCCTCGCCGATCTGCGTGCGTGCGTGACGCCATACGCCACCAAAGAGGTCAGAACGGGTGGGCGGGGGCAATAACGAACGGATCGGAGGAAGGAGAGAGAGTGGTAGTGCTCACGGCGAGGACGAGGTACCAGTCGACGAAGTGCGGGCCGCGCGGTGACGACCGGCGGCGGCGGTGCGTGCAGGACGCGAACGCCGCCGACGCCGCACACACATCCCGCGCCGCCTGTGCCCTGGCCGCCGCCGCCGCATCCGCGCCCGCGCCCGCGCCCAAGTCACGCC
Source organism: Sorghum bicolor (assembly GCF_000003195.3). Classification (NCBI taxonomy): domain Eukaryota; kingdom Viridiplantae; phylum Streptophyta; class Magnoliopsida; order Poales; family Poaceae; genus Sorghum; species Sorghum bicolor. The sequence goes on from NC_012870.2 coordinate 1,913,539, forward strand.
CCGCGCTAACACCCACCATTGCTGGATGGATCGATCGGTCGCCCGCCCGCCCCGGCCGCGCAACTGGTAGTTAGACTACGACGACGATCCTCGGTCGGCGGGGGATGGCGGCCATGCACGAGCGCGGCGAGCACTTGCAATCCAAGATCACCCCACGACTCCACTCCCCCCAGCAGAGCAGACTCTCCACACGGGCGCACGGCGCGCTCGCTAGTAATAGTGGGCGATCAAGGCCGAGAGCGCATGCACGTGCGCACGTCACGTACGCGCGCCGTGCGTGGTCGTGGCCATGACCCTGCAACAGCAAGCGAGGAGGAGGATCGGATCGAGGGCGGTTGGGTCGCCGTGCGTGCGAAAGAGAAATGCGGAGGGGGAGAAGATGACAAGTTTCGCGGTTGGGTTGGGGGGATCGATACGCTCGCTCTGCGGGGATTGCGGGGGCAGCCGTTTCAAAACCAAACCAGAGAGAAAAAAGGGGCGCGCCGAGGCCGAGCAGAGCAGAGAAACAGAACAGAGGATGCACGCCTCTTTCTTTCTTTCTTTCTTTCTTTTTTTTTTCGTTTCCTTTCCCTCTCTCGAGCTGGTCACCGACTCACCGTGCGTTGTGCCCGTACCGTACGTGCACGTTTGACATTTTCTCCCTCGATTTTTATTTTGGTGAGGTTGATAATAAACTCTTCCCTAGAGTTTTGTTCTCCTCTTGGGACTTCGGAGACAGATTGATTCTAGCTGAGCTGCTGTAGCCAAAGTCCAACTATTCTAAATTTAAATAAGCTTGTAGATAATAATATTGTCAACATGAATGACTCCAGATAGATATAGTATAAAGATATATTTTATGATGAATCTAATATTACTTATTTATTATAATAAATGAACAATGCGTGTAAATAAATTTAATCACACTTCAAATCGTTTGATTTAACATTATTATTCTATAGAGCTTTGTTATGGTACTCCAATTACTCAGTAAAAGATAAGAGTTCAAATAAATCTAAGTCCTTGAATATTATGAGAGATAAAAATAATTAATAAAAAGAAAAAAAATAATAAAAAGAAAAATAATTAACGTGCATCTGTACTTGCAATTTGTTTCCTTTTAGTTGCAACCCACGGCTGCACACTTTATGGAAGGCCATCAAGCAAGAAAAAATTCTGGAGTCAAAAATCAACTTTCCATGAAATGCTATTTTATGTTTATTGTTTAGGCATGGTCACGTCACAATAAGAAAATGTCACAATACAATCACAATATGTATAACTTTTTTATATTTGAAATGAAACCAATTTCTACTTCCCGTTCTTCTTCATGTTCCATCAAATAAAATAAAATGTTACAAAATCATGTTGGGTCACATTTTATATTTTTAGTTACAAAAACAGCGTTACATCAGTGTTATTTTACATTAGGTTAAAAAAACATATAGTAGTTAGATCATAGAAAAAATTGTCACATATACAACGTTACGCAAATGTTCTTTTTTTTTCATATTTGTTAGCGTGAACGTTAAAATACTACAGTATGCATGGGCCATCACGCAAGGATCAGGTGGTTCAATATAATTTGGCTAATAGATATCTAATTATAAGATATTTTGCCTATTTTTCTAAAGAAAATAATAAATAAAAATTTATTTCTTTTTTAGAATTATAAAAAAAAATATTTCTATTATAACCTTGTAGAGGTCATATATTATTTAGCCTTTTTAAACCGATGGTCCACAATTATTCGGAAGTACAATAGCAAAGCCCGTTTTGCTTATGGACAATTTAATGTTGTCTTTGCTGAAGACAATCTTTAATTGTGGTAACTGAGTCCTAGGCATTGTAATTATCAAAGTAACATTATCTAGTAGTGGATGGGAGAGCCCTTGAACATGAATAACCTCTCCATCCAATTTGTTTATGAGTTAAATGCATGAATGACCTCTAAACTTAGTAAGGAATGCTAGTTATTCGTCTCATAAACTTTGAAGTTTGAACAAATATTTTTTTTGTTCCTAAACTTGTTAAGTAGTGCATTGCATGCCTCTAAACTTGTTAGATGGTGCACCACAGTGGTTATTGATATGATCAACAATAGACCTGCGTGCACCATCTACCAATTTTAGGGAGTCAGAAATGCGTATTTAAATTTCATAGACTAAGGCCGTGTTTAGTTGGTGAAGGAAAAAATTTCGCGACACTGTAGCACTTTCGTTTGTTTGTGGTAATTATTGTCCAACCATGGACTAACTAGGCTCAAAAGATTCGTCTCATAAATTCCAACCAAACTGTGCAATTAATTTTTATTTTTGTCTACATTTAAAACTCCATGCATGAGTCTAAAGATTCGATGTGACGGGGAATTTTGAAAAACTTTGGGTTTTTGGGTGGGGCCTAAGGGGGTGTTTGGATCGCCACACATTGCCTAGCCATGCATGCAGCTGCCACAATAGTTTGGTTGTTGTTTGGTTAATGCATAAGTTGTGTGGTAGCCATACTTTTTCCTAGTTTATTTGCATGCTTATTTCAACCATACATGTGGTGGCCATTTCTCACGCCACAGCCTTCGGCGGCGCCACGACTTGGATGGCTGGCGTGGGCTATGAACCAAACAGCCCCTAAGGCCCTTCACAGTGTGGCAGTGGTGCCTGGAAAAATGTGGGCCCGTTGGTCAGCAAGAGGCATCGATTCTTCAAAGGCTATAGTGTATAAGCAATTGGCACCGATACTATCTTCTACTGTAGCAAAGCCCATATCAAATATAATAGTCGAAGAGCCAGGACCACGACTCATGTTGCACGGTGACTTTAACTGCCACATGTTGCTGCACAAGTAAAGTAATATTACTTTATAAACTTGGCACCGCTGCTTCTACATGTATCGCTCCTAATTATCTTGGTATCACTTTAAATTGACACCACCTTGTAAAGAGTGATGCCCAAATACTCTCTCTCTCTCTCTCTCTCTCTCTCTCTCTTATTTGTAGCATCACTCAGCCACAGTGGCGAAGCTAGAGTAAATTAAAGGGGGTGCACATGCCTTGTGGGTGCATAAAGATATTTTGTAGGGGTGCATGTATAGTAAAATTTTAACTAAATATACTATTTTTGAATTTTAAGGGGGGGTGCATTTGCACCCCCTATGAGCAACGCAGCTCCGCCCCTGCTACTCAGCCAACACACTACGCAAGGCCTAAAGGCCTAAGGCCTTATTTACTTCCACCAAAAAACCTAAAAATTTTCAAGATTCTCCGTCATATCAAATCACTAAACGCATGCATAGAGTATTAAATATAGACGAAAATAAAAACTAATTACACAGTTTGGTCGGAATTTACGAGACGAATCTTTTAAGCCTAGTTAGTTTATGGTTGGATAATAATTATCACAAACAACCGAAAGTGTTACAGTGTCGTGAAATTTTTTCACCCCGAAACTAAACACGACCTAAGTGGTATCCTTGACAAGTCTACGAGTTACTCATGCATTTAACTCTTTGGTTTTTATGCGCACGTTATGCTATTAGTTGGAGTATATGTCTACCAATCCATGTGACGTGCACATCATGTTTATTTTAGTATCATGCACGCGAGTGATGGGCAGGAGCAGTCTGTATATATATACATGTACGCGGAACTGCGATGACAGGGCGGGACTTGGACTACGCTCTTGTCCTGTTTACCTTAACGTGCCAAGGCTAGCTAGTAGAGCTAACAGGTTGCTTGCTTGCGGCGAGCAAAAGTCATCGTGTACGTACGTAGTCCATCGTGTTCTTCTGGTTTTACATCGGTTTATTCCCCCCGATGACGTACGTGGCTCCGTCGGCGGCGATGACATTCACATTCAGCAGTATATCAGTATAATACTCCTGGTTTGGTGGAGGCAGGCAGCACGTATCATCTCATCGCATGCTCTCTGCTCTCGTTGTTCACATTCAACTACACCTTACGCCTATCGATCTGCGCGGTTCTCTTGGAATTCTCAATTCTCCATGCCAAGAAAATAAGCCAGGCCGGTGTGGCAAGAATCTACTACTGTATGAGCACTGCTAGAAAACAGCACCGGCGTCGAACTTGTAGCTCCTTGAGCCGTGAGACCCTGACACTAATGTCTCAGCACAGCAGCCGTGCTACTACCTGACAAGCAAGGAAGAACAAAGAAAAACAGAGTCCCTTGAGAGCCGAGACTATCAACTACTCCTGCAGGTTAGAGTTAGACTAGCCACAGGTGCCTCAACTACGATTTTCTTTTTTCTTTTCTTTTTTTTTTAAATCACCTTTATTTAACTTTTTGTAAATAGCCTCAAAAACCAAAGTGATTTTAAGAAACTTGCGAGGTCTCCTTCCGAAAATAACTTTTCAAAAACTCGTGCGACCTTTCCTTCCCAGAAGAAGGCCGAATCATTTGGGTGCGGCCCACTGCAATAGGCCCACATGTTCTTTCAGACGCAGCGCACGCCAGTTCAGCCCAAGCAGGCGCCGGGCGGCGTGTGTTCCTCCCACCAAAACCCCACGACACCAGTCCACCGCCAACCCACCAGCGGCCATCCGGGTCCCACATGACGCGGACCCACAAGTCGGTCTCAGCGTGCGGCCGAAGAAACCGTGAGCTTGTGTTGTGGCCAGCCAGCCATCAATCATTCCCGCCGTGGCGAGGGCGAGCAGCGAGCTGACCAATAGACGCCCCCATGTGATCCACGCTGTCCTGCCGGGCCCACCCGTCCCGACATGGGCCACATCACGCAATCGATAGACTCGATAAGCTTCCGGTTCCGGACGAGCCTTGCGAGCGCTGTGCCTGTTTGTGGGTTCCATCCATCCATCCAATTGCGGGTTTGTTGGAGGTCGTTCTCGCAAAACGGGCACGCATTGCCGCATTGGCACTGCCACTTCAGATCTGTCGCTACGTGGACTGCACCCGACGGCAATACACCATTTTCTCGTTTGGTCTTTTGTCTCTTCATTATTCAATTGCTTCTCCCCCAACCACCCCCTCTCTTTTTATATTTGTAATAATGTTCGGACTCCTTTTTTATTAATTTATTTAGTAGGGGCTTGCTCCTCCTATTTCCATAAAAAAACATAAACCTCATGGTGTTAACCTGCTCATGATTTAAAAAATTCTTGATTGTAGCTGCAGCTGCAGTAGCTCTTTTATCCGCTGCTAAGTACTGCAGCTTATACCAAAAATGTTGCAGTTTGCAGCCGCTTTAATGTTCAGCGAACATGCCTTACAACATATTTATACAAAAAGCAATACGACATTTATAAAACAGATGGAGTATATAAGAATATATATATATATATATATATATATATATATATATATATATATATATATATATATATATATATATGTTTTACCATACAACATATTTCTACAACCTTCTTTTTGGTCTAGAGAAGCAGACCTGTGCCTAGTTTTTCCTTTTTGTAACGGCTATAATTCAAGTGAGGCCAATAGGGTCTTTTTGTCTTCAACCATAACGAACTCGTTTTCCCAGCAAGACATGTAGAATTATGGTATCCAAATCATTATTGATATTACCGAATACTTCACTAATGCAAAGTCATTTTGTCTCAAAGTTGATTAAGTTTATACAAAATAATATCAGCATTTATATCCCTAATAAATAAGTTTACAATAAAAATATAAATTGGATAATACTTATTATTGATAAGATAAATGATATCTTTTTATGAATTTAATGAATAAATTTTAAATTAATTGTGAAAAAATATTTTCTGAGGGACGGAAGGACTAGATGATTGTGGCTAGACCATACCGAGACGTCCATTTCAGCTTTTTCAAATATTGCAATCAAGGCCTTGTCACGTTTCATTAAGAACTCGGTAACCACGCGTACTACAGTTTTATCGTCACCCTGGCAATGACATATGCACTCTTCGACGTTACGAAAAAGATATTCGTTTTTTAGTTTTATTTTTGTAAAGGAATTATTATTATTATTATTACGGATAAAATAAAACCTGGCTGCCTGCCTGGCTCACTTTGTGCAAGTTGCAACTTGCACCATTTACAAATGGGCCCTTCCACAAAATAAAAGCCTACACAAATCTTCAACCCCGTCGCCACTTCAACTCTTACCTCCCTCCTCCCCTCGCGATCGCCCAAATCCATCCTCCCCGCCCGCGCCGCCGCGAATCCCGAGGCGCCCCGATGCCGGCCGCCGTCGCTGCTGCTGCAGTGGCCGCTGCGTCGGGCGGCGCGCTCCTGCTCTGCCTGCTCCTTAACTGCTGCACGCAGTCGGCGTCGGACGCGGAGAGGGAGAGGGAGGAGGACGAGGCGTCGCCGCTGCTGTCGGGGTCGGGGCCGGGTCCGGGAAGGGAGGCGGGGAGCGGCAGCGAGGAGGAGGAGCCGTGGCCGGACAGGGCGCCCTTGACCTGCTGCGAGGCGACCGCGGTGGCAGCGCGCACGGCGCGGCGCACGTGGGAGCTCACCGTCGGGCGGTGGGGCCTCCACGGGCTCGCCTTCGGGATCAAGCGCCACATGAAGCGCCAGGTTAGCGGGATCCCTCCATTTGCTCTCCCTCCCTTGTCTCTTGTTCACTCGGTCTCTGACTCAGGGTGTGCCATGTTCTCTGCTTCCTCTGCTCGTGTTTCGTTTGCTCTGCTTTGGTATGAGATCGAACATCGAAGCATAGCGTGATTTGATCAGCAGCTTTCGAACCTGAGTGACCATAGAACTCAAACAATCACAGTAACTAGTTTTTGCGTTTGGTGAATGCGAGTGCTGCTGTTGCCTCGTGCGCGGAAGCTACTAGGTAGTCGCTTTCGGTATAGTGTTTCTATTTTCCAACTTGCTGAAAATGTTTGTGTAAAGGTTGAGCTAACATTTTACGGTTTGACTTGCATTGACTTGGAAGACAGGCTTGAGTTCCCTTTACTTCTGGGCCATACATTTTTGAATTGTTGCTTTTGGGTCATATTTTTAAAAATTTGTTGGTCATTTGCTTGCCTGACTTCAGACTTTTTTTTTCCCGCGATCGGGTTTGTACCCGTATTTCCCTGGCTTCTGACTTCGTACGGTCGCTGTACTACGACACTGCGCTTGCGGTGCCCCGATCGTTTGAGCGGCCGTTAAGATCGGTTGTATGAATGCTCAGAAGTTATGGATCTGTAAGATCCAGTTTGTCGATGTTCTGAGTAATACAATGTCTATAATGCTCATCGCATCATAATATTGAAGGCATACAGACAATGATGCCATAGTTGTGCAAGCAGCTATTTGTGAGAAAATGGAAGCTACACATGTTGGTGATGCTGGCATCACAATGATCTTCCTCTCCTGTCCTTCCATCATTTTCATGAATCATGACTGGTCCAGGCATTGTTCAGATGGATCCAGCTGTTTAGTTATGATTGCATGAATATTACCGAACTACTCTATCATTCCACATTAAGACCAATAAATTCACTCATGTGTCTTTGTATCATCCCAAGCCCTTCATGTCATAAGGAGCCAGCAAACTGTTTCTTCCATTATCGGAAGTCAGCTAAATCGGTTTGACTCTGCATAAACTTACCACTCTGTATTGCTCTTTTGAACACATTTTACTCGTATAGGCAATTTAGGAAGGCATATGGTTAACATATTTTCTTGTCTGTGCCATGTCAGGGTAATTTGCAGCATGAGTATAGTGGAAATGATTGTCTCCAACTTAAAGGACATCAGACATATACTGAAGTATCTTCTCTTCTTGAGTACTTGAAGCTTTGCATGTTCTTCTCAAAGAAATCTTTTTCAGCATTTCTGAAGTTTGGTGGGTACAAACAAGACGACATTCTTATTCACAAGGCTAGGGCGAGGGTGAGTAAGTATCACGGGTGTTAACTTAAGCTTAAGGTCATAATTAGCATTCATTCGCATATGTTGTTACATAATATCTTATGCAGCAATTGCTCAATGCAGCTCATGCAGCCTTCTTTCGCATTGGTGTGTGACCAAAGAACCAAGTGCTTGCTGCTTTTCATTCGGGGTGCTATCAGCACTAAAGAGCGCCTGACTGCAGCAACTGCTGCTGAAGTTCCTTTTCACCATATAATTCTAAGTGAAGGAAAAATCAGCAATGTAGTTTTAGGACATGCACACTGTGGGATGCTTGCTGGAGCTCGTTGGATTGCAAAACTTATTATTCCCCATCTTCATAACAAAATGCAGGAATTTTCTGGGTACCACATAAAGGTAATTCTCACTAATTAGCTGCACGTGAATGAAATGAATAAATGTGCATCATGCTGCAGTTTATTGTACCTGAATAAACAGCCCCTTCTATTTTGTGATTTTGTCTAATTTTCTTGTAGTCGAAAGTGCTGCTTGCAAATACTAACTGTTATTCTAGTGACTGATGCGATGTATGCATAATAAAATTGCTGATATGAAAATCATCCTGTTGTCAATATCACTGCTTTATACAGTTGCATTTCATAATGTTTATATTCTGGCTGAAATAACTTGCACTTTCATTGGTTATTTTGTGTGGAGATTCCAAATTTGAGGATGGTCTACTTTATTTTCTACCTATGTATCTATGCTTTTGGTAGAGCTTTCTAGACATACTAATGTGGTTTGGATGTGTACCTTTTAAGCTTATGAATTCGTCTTGTGATTTGCTTCAAACTGTTGTATAAAGCTAGCATTAGTGCTCAGCACAGATGATAAGGTTTACATGTCTTAATGTGATATAACCCAATTAGGTGTTATCCTTTCTGTTAGGTCATTGGACATTCAATGGGAGCTGGCATTGGAGCGATTCTGACTTATATTCTCCGTGAGCATTATGAGTTCTTGTCATGCAGCTGTCTGGCATTTGCTCCTCGTAAGTAAAATTTGACAAACTTTCAGTTTTATTGATTGTTGAAAGTTTGATTTGGAACATCTCGCTTTTCATTTTATTTATAATGCTAAGATCCTGTGCTGGCATTTGAAATCTTATCTGGCTGTCAGATGCCCTTTGGTTTTAGTGTTTGAAGTTGGCTAGTTGGTCACTTTAAGTCTCTTTTGTTAACCTTTCTCTGTTTGAATGTTGGTAAAGTGGTTCACTCTAAAAGATTCTCATCCATGCTAATTATTTTCTGGAAAATTTGTTTCCTGAATTTGCATCAGTTAACCATGGTTTTAAATTCGAGGACATAATAAAGACTTCCGGGCAATTTCATTGCTGAATGCAAAGCTAATGAAACTTCATTTGACTTGTCACTTGTGGGATCTATGCTATCTGATTATAGTCACAAAGTTCCCTGCTCGATGGGGCCGAGCAACTGGTCAAGGAACGTGGCACACTACTTATGGGAGGTTTTACAAGTAGGGTTGAAAATGACCCCGCGTACCTGGGTCAGGCAAGGATATTTCCAGAATTCTAAAGTACCTGGGTTACTGTGTGGGGTCTTGGACTATGGAAGTTATATTTCTTTCGTAGAAAAATATTTCTAGCATTCTGAAGTACCTTTTGTGTTATTTAGCTGCATGTATGACATGGGAGCTGGCGGAGTCAGGCAAGGATTTCATCACTTCTCTTGTCAATAGAAATGATGTGGTACCAGCATTTTCGAAAGTTTCTTCTGAGAGCCTGCGATCCGAGGTATCCTGATGGTAAATCTTTGTAGTAGCTTATAAAATGTAACTGGACTTTAGCTGACGCAGACTTCTTTAGTGACGAGTAAAAGTATTAAAATACCACAAAATACTCCGCACTGAATGGCAATGCATACCTTAATCATTTTCTGGTATCACAATATACTCCGCACTGAATGGCAATGCATACCTTAATCATTTTCTGGTATCACAATATATTTTAGCTTCACAATTGAAGTCTCATTTCTTGATGGTAGGTGATGGTATCATCAAAGCTGGATGATGTGCAGGATCACTTTCACCATGGTCTATTTGCCAGTATAAGCCAGCGTGTTGCCTTCATCAAGTCTCATATGCTCTCCATCTCTAACTCAACAGGGAAGATTGCAGATCGTGGCTCTAGTATTTCTGAGGTAAAATCCTTCAATATCTCCAGCTTGTACCGATGAACATTTTATGGCTCTTGTTACTGAAATCACCAAATTAACACAATGATATCTAAGACACATCTGGAGTCCTTCACAAATATGAGGTTAATCACCCAAGGGTTTGTAATGTACAAGTAGCAGTTGAGATCCACTAAATCTTTCTGATGTGCCGTCCCAGTCAGTACCAGTACCGCTAGTCCACTAGCAAATGTGGGCCAGCAACACTTGTGTCTAGTACTGTTTGGTAGATCCTACATATAGGTTTGAGTGATTATCCTTTAATTGACACTGCAAGCAAGCCTGTTCGCTTGAGCTTATCTGCCGAATCTGTCAGCCATTCAACAATATTTTTTTTCTCACAACAAATCAGCGAACAATACTTTCAGCCATGTCTTTTCAGCAGTATTATATCATGTGGAATTAATAGCCTGCTGTCTAACTCCTACCAAGTGCATTTCTGCTTATGTCTCGAGTTTTGTGGGAAGCCCCATTTCACCAAGCCAAGCAAATTAATGCGAACAGTATTTCTTCTTTGCTATAGTGTGAGCATACTGTAAAAATAAGTAACTATGATTATGTTTTCTTATCTCATTTAAGACTAGAATTATGATTTCTGAGGACATGTTCCTTCTGCCCTGCAGCCTTTGCTGAAAGATGCTGCAGATACCATACCGCCTACAGCAAATGGACACAGCGTTGATTGTAGCCAGCAACAAGTTGTTGCCTCTGAAGAAACGGTCGTTCTAGTAGTTAGCAACGACCATTTCACCATTGTCAAGCCTGTTGATTCAGGCCTCGCATCACAAGAAGGTTCAGACAGCAACGTGGCATCGGACACTCAACAATCGCCCCCGCCAACAGGCGAAGGAGAAGAAGAAGCTCCGAACCAGAACGGCCCTGAAAAGGATAAGCAGAAAGAACCAGTTTCAGCGGGCTGTTCGTCGCGCCAGCTCTTCCCTCCTGGGAGGATCATCCACATGGTTGCGCTGCCCCCGCCGCTGGACCCAAACCCCGGCGACGGCACGAGCAGCTGTGAGATCATTGGGATATACGAGACGCCGAGGGATTTGTACGGGAAGATACGTCTCGCGCCCAACATGATTAAAGAACATTACATGCCTAGCTATATAAGTACGATGGAATCGTTGTTGGAACAGCTTCAGAAGGAGGATGATGATGATACCAGTGTATGTACCGCATCAAATGACCTGTGAATTATTGTAGAGAACTCCGTTGTGAATATTAGTAATCCAATTCTTTCTCGTCATCTGATTTCCTCTCACATTTTTCACCTGATTATGTTTTTTCGTGTTGTGAGTTGTGACCGACAAAGTAATGGTAAATTTAGTGGTGGGTCAAAGCCGACAGCGTTTCGTTGACCGAGTGACATGGACGTCGCCTGTCCGTACGCGCGTCTCCGGCTCGTCCTCGCCGCGCTGGCATGCATGCCGAGCTTGCGAATTCCCTGTCGGCCTCACGCTACAAGAGAGCACCTCCAGGCTTCCATGAAACAAATTCAGGCGTCCGTCCGTCCGTCCCCTTCCGCTGCAACCCGCAAGCCTGCTGCATCCCTCGCAAGGATCGACATGGCCGCCTCTGGTGGTGGTGCTGCTGCTGCTCTCCGCGGCCTCGTCGTCGTCCTCGCCGTCCTCTCCGTCTCCGTGTGGGGTGCGGAGGCCAAGCTCAACGTCAAGGAGACGTGCTCGTTCACGGCGCACCCGGAGCTGTGCCAGAGTGCCATGACCAAGCTGGTGGGCCCGGACGACGCGCCGGCGCCGGCGCCGGCGAAGTCGGACTGAGATCGATTAGCTCATGCCTGCACGCATTCACGATATATAATATTGTGCTGTAACTTTGGTGTCGTCCTTGTGATTGATCGTCCAGGACGCCGCCGCCAATGTCCTCAAGAAATAGCTCTTGAGTGATTAATCAACACGTTCATGTTTCGTCGTGCGAGTTTCGTTTGTTTCTTAATATTTTTTTTATCAAATATCGTTCATGCATGTTCTACCTTAGAATTCCATCATCAAGGCTAAAAACCTTATAATAACGAAACAGGCAAGCAATGCAAGCGGTGGTTGTGCTGTTGTGCCGATGAAAAACCTTGTGATATCGATCATATCTCCTGCCCGACGACTCGACGAATGGTGTCTTGGGCCACACGGTGAGCAGCCATTAATTCCGGTGGCCACAAACAGAAAGGGAAGGCACCGTACTCGTCCCGGACGCTGCCATGCAATCCTATTATCCCTGTGTCCGATATACGATACAAATTAAGGTTAGTTAAGCCCCGAAAGGAAAAGTCCATGATCAATACAATCCGATTCCACTTCGACAGTTACGTAGCTAGTCCTGTCCCTCTCCGATTCCACTTCCTTATATACTCCTTGCGTTGTGTGCTTGTTATCGACCCGGTCTCTCGCCTTGATCGGCACGGATACTACTCACCCATACGACATGGCCGGCGGCGACGACCACACGACGCCAGATCCGTTCTTGTTCAAGAACGTCCCGCGGCGGCCGAGGACCGCCGCCTCGTGGCCTCGCAAGGAGGAGCCCGACGGTGGCGGCGATCCCGGTGGTATTAGCGTCTCCAATAATGCGTCACCACCGGCGACGACGACGACGTCGGTGGCATCCAATAAGCGACCTGCTTCGTCGACCAATGGCGGCGCCGCAGAGCACGTTCCACGGGCCAAGAAGCACCGGCTGGTTCCCATCGAGGAGCGGAAGCCCAAGGACGCCAAGGACCGCGGCGTCGGCATATTGGGCGGCATGCCACCAGCGCTTTCGCACAAGCATAAGGCAGCTGCTGCGGCAGCCTCGTCGGCGAGCAGTAGTGAGGTGGAGCCGGCATTTGACTGGGCGGAGATTGAGCGTTGCCGCAAGGGGAAGACGCCGGTCGTGAACGAAGACGGCGCATGCGCAGCGGTCGCTCGCCGGCCTCTCGCTGGCAAGCTCCTGGGCGACGCCATCCGGTCCCACGGGAGCACCGCCGTGGCCGGCAGCTGCAATCCATCATCCAGAACGACGAAGCCCAAAAACCCACGAACGAAAACGAAACCCAAGAAGCCAGCAAAGAAGGACCGAAGAACGAAACCCAAGAAGGAGAAGGACCGCGGCGTCTGGTTCTGGTGCGGAACGGGGAAAGACGGGATGTCGTCGGCGGGGTCCGACGTGGACTACTCGTTCGACAGGATCGGCGTCGTGAGCGACAGGCTGCGGACCACCCTGAGGGGCCTCGGCGTCGCCGCCCCCGTGCGCCTCTACGGCAGGTTTCTGACCAGGTGCGACAGGGACATCCAGCAGACACGCCTGCTCATGTCGTGCAAGCGGTGGCGCGCCGACGGCGCCGAGTTCCCGCTCTGCGCGTTCATGACGGAGGAAGAGAAGGAGGCGGCGCACGGCGAGGGGCTGCCGCTCACGGCGTACGACCGCGGCGGCGACGCGTACGAGCTCACGTTTAGGTTCCTGAAATGCAACGTTGCCTACCGGCTCATCTATAAGTGGGGCGACTTCATCAGGCACAACGGCCTCGTCGTCGCCAAAGACGAGCCGGCGCCGGTGGACGACGACGTCATGCTCGACCTGTGGCTGTTCCGGCAGGCGGGGGGAAAGGTCGGGATGGTCATGCTGCACTACCGCAGAGGCGACGCCGCGCACGCCGACGCCGCCTTGGATGAATTGCAACAGAAGAGGCTCCAGATGATGCTGAACAATGGCGACGCCGCCGCCGAAGCGGTTATGGAGGATGTTGTGGGTGATGCGAACGAGGAGAGGGACGAGGACGCTGGAGTGATGGGCGTGGTGGCGGCCGCCGCACCCGCACCATCGTCCCCGTCGGAGCCTAGTGGTGGTGGTGCAATAGAGGCGGCCGAGGCCGCATCGTCCCCGTCGGAACCTGATAGTGTTGGTGCAAAGGCAGACGAGGAACAAGCTGCTGGTGCTCTGGGCGAGGTAGCGGACGCACCGTCGACGACTTCATCAGAGCTGCATGGTGGTGCCGGCCGGAGCGACGAGGTGACCGCACCATTGTCGTTGGGCGGCGATGGAACAGAGGATGAGGAGCAAGAGGCCGGCGGTGCGCTAATGGTAATGGTACTGGAGGTGCAGGCTGCCACACCATCGTCGTTGGACTCGAATGCCGGTGGTGCGGCAAACGAGGTAGCCGCGCCACCATCATCGCCAGAAGCTGGTGGCGGTGCCACCACGGAGGATGATGAGGCTGACGACGAACTTGACGAGGCAGGCGCACGCTCGTGGAATGTTACCAAGTACGAGTTCCAGGCTGCAGAAGGGCTGATGATGCTGTCTAGAACTAATATTAACAGCTAGCCCCGTGGATATACTAGCATTTTGTAGTCGATCTCTACAAACGGCAAATCGAAACTACATGCTAATGTAAAGTGTGGGTTAGAGCATCATGCATGGTGCTGGTTTAGGACTTACTGTACTTGTTAGAGACTAGAGATCAAAATTCGGGTGTCAGCAAGAACATCTCTCCCAAATTAAAGAATTAAAGACCAATGATCGGACGATGCTAGTCTTAAAAGCCGGATTTTGAATGAATGGACCTCGGTGTCCAATGGTCTTAAAAGGAAACGTGGGCTGATATACCCGACCCAAACATCGCCATGCCATCAGAGCTCACCCTCTGAGGCCTGAGCTCGCCTTCGCGGTCCTCGGGCAAGCTCACCCTCACGCTCGCCGCTGAGTTCGCCCAAGAAGACAGGCGAGTCCATGGTCACCACCCACACAACCGTCCACCACCAACCTTGCGCCTTCCCCATTCCCCAAGCACACCGGACCATCACCGCGTCCATGGTATCCAATCCCAATGCGATCCAGACGAGATTCAGAGGAAGAAACAGACACACCATAAGTCAAAATCAAAAAAAAATTAACAATTCTATATGAAAGGCATAACTACACAATCTGGGAAACTACTCCAAACCCAAGATTAACTGAGTTTCCGTAGTCGAAGTATTCGAAAATTTTTGATGGAAAGCAAATGTTCAGAATTTAGGGAACCAGTCCATGGAAGACATCCGCAAATTTGCCTTTGGACTTGTTATCCTATAAGCCAAAACCAGATCCTCATAAATAAATAAATGCATATAATAACAACATAAATGATAATCAAACAGAAGTTTTCTATGGAAAAATAAAGTAAATCCAAAGCATTTACGCGTGGCTATATACTTATCATCCGTGTTGTTGCTTTAATTTCTATCATTTATTTGAAGTCATTCACATCGTACGAAGCTAAGAGTCTGTTTGGCGTAGCATTATTTGGCTCTATTTTCTTCCTACCTACAGTAAACCGGAGCCGAACAAAGCCACCACCGTATCATCAACGGAGTAAATTTAGCCGGTCAAAGTTTGAAACCGTTTGGGTTGACCGTTTGCCGTGGACGTCGCCCGTATGCTCGGCCTTGCATGCATGCAGCTGCTGCAAACCTCCCTGGCCTCACGCTACAAGACAAGAACACCTCTCCAATGGAATTAATGGTCCAGCTCTCCACGAGACAAAGATTTCGCGTTTCCTGTATGCCATCGCCGTCGCTCGCTCGGATCGTCAGCATGGCTGCCAGCCTTCGCGTCCTCATCGTCGTCCTCGCCGTCGTCTCGGTCTCCGTCCGGCGCGCCGCTGCCGCCACGATCACCGTGGACGAGGCGTGCAAGCAGTACACCAAGTACCCGGAGCTGTGCGTGAAGTCCCTGTCGTCCGCGAAGCCGGAGGCGAAGGCGGCGGCGGAGCAGGGCGGCCTGACGGGGCTGGCGGAGCTGTCGCTGGCGCAGGCGGCGCAGGTGGGCACGGAGACGGTGGCGTTCGTCAAGGGCCTGGAGAACACGCCGGGGGGCATGCCGCCGGTGTGCCTGAACGAGTGTTTGGCCAAGTTCCAGGGGGCGCTGGCCGACCTGCAGCGGTCCAAGGTGGCGGTGCAGGAGGCCAAGGACGTGGGCGCCGTGAACACGTGGCTCTCGGCGGCGAAGATCGACGGCGACACGTGCATGAACGACTGCCAGAAGGTGGAGGGCGGCGGCGAGATGCAGGTCGTCGACAAGATCGGTGACCTCGGAAGGATGTGCTCCATCGCCATGTCCCTCACCGATGCTTCTCGTAATCACACCGCGGCCGCCTGAGAAGACGTATATATATATATATGTATGCGTGCAGCGTGCTGCATCGGATCGGCGCATGTTTAATCTGAGCTGTAATACATTATCATTTTTGCATTTCTTGTACAACACAGTACTCTTTCCCCTATACTAAACAAATGTCATTATAACGGATTTGGACGGCGAATACATCAGCTTCTTCATCCTATTAATTAGTGGCTAGCATCAAATGTATGCCTTAAAATGTATAGCAAGGTTACACTCCAGTCTAGAGTGACAATAATATATGTTGTTAAGGAATAAAGATGAGAGGGGATTTTTCTATTTGTCAGAGCAAAGTTACACTATGGCTATATAAAAATATAATGTTCACATATAAAGAAGTGGTGTCGATTATGTGAAGGGATCCCCATAAATAAACTGGGAGGTGGGAGCTGAAAAAAATGTCTTTTCATGACTTACTTTATGAACAGAGTCATTGTATGTATAGAGTTTATCCGAAGAATCACTTCTATCATAGAATCAACTTCCATAGATTATTTGGAGCAGAAGAAGCTCTACCAAATAAGAATGTATGGTTGCTTGCATGAGGGCCACCCACCATATGGATGTTCTCAAGTCGAGGTTCTCCCTATATGCATGGTAGACGGTTTATATCCACTAGTATGGATCCACTTTGTCTTGATCCAGGGTCACTACATCTATCTATGTAATCACTCATACACTTGTCATCTTATCTCTATGCTTGTTTTTATTCATCGAGGATATAAGATATACATATATAGCTCAACGAAGACATAACCAAACACAACCTAAACTTTAGCTATAAATTATGTAATGACGACGCGTATCTTTTTTTTTTCGAAACCGTGCATCGCACGTACTTCATTAAGAGGTCAAGAGTTGTTTAACAGTAACACAAGAACCTTGGCGAGGAGCCAAAGCAAAGAAGTAGCAGCGATGCTACAAGACGGCCACAGAAAAAGAAGAGAAGAGAGGAGAAACATCAGCCAAAGGCACCGTCGCCGTCCGCTGCGAAGACGTCCAGGCCGTTGAATCCAGCCGCAACGCAATCACGGATCTCGTCCAAAATGGCGTCGCAGACTTGAGCTGTCGTGCGGTTCCGGCCGTCGAACGTCCTGCTGTTGCGCTCCTTCCAGACATTCCAGGAGACGACGATCACCACGGAGTCGAAGGCACGACGGAACCTGATCGGGATCTGCTTCCGTGAGCTGATCCACCATTCCTGGAGCGCGGAACCTTCCGTGGGGGCAAGGTGCAGAAGGCCCGCCCGCAAGAGTAGTCGAGACCAGATCTCCCGCGGGAAGACGCAAGCGATAAGCAGGTGATCGATGGTCTCGTCATGCTGGCTGCACAAAGCACAGGCAGCCTCCGCCTGCAATCCGTGGCGTCTCCTTCGCTCCGCAGTCCAAAGCCTCCCGTGTAGGGCGAGCCAAAAGAAGAATTTCATCTTCGGGGGAATCATGGCTTTCCAGGCGAGCATCGCGCCCTCCATTTCCATGCGACCCATGAAGAAGGCTCGGTATGCCGAGGACGCTGAGTACGAACCATCAGCCGTCCATTTCCAAATGAATCTGTCTGCTTCGTGTGGCGAGAGATTTAGGGCGTCTACCAAGTCCCACACTTGAAGGAACTCCAATATAACGGCCACGGTGAGCGCCCCCGTGATGTCTCTTGTCCACTGCCTGTCCGTGAGCGCGTCCCGCACGGAACGGCCTCTGCGCTGCTGCCCGATTGCTTGGAACAGGTTTGGGGCGAACTGGCACAGAGGCCCAGTGTGCAGCCAGGAGTCGGTCCAGAACCTTGCCGATGCGCCATCGCCGATCTGGATAGAAACCGAAGCCTGGAACATAGAATGGACCAATGGCTCAGGTTTGTGGGGGATCAGAGCCCAGGCGACGCTCGGGTCCGTGCGTCGTTTCCATTCCCATCTCAGTCGCAAGGCATAGCCAAGGGTTCGCAGGTCCGGCAGTCCTAGTCCGCCTAAGTCCTTTGGGGAGCAGACCACCGGCCAGCTTACCTTGCATTTTCCACCCGCCACCGATTGTGTGCCCGCCCAGAGGAAGGCTCTTCTGCGCTTGTCGATTTCACCAATGGCCCAAGCGGATAGGCTGCAGCAGATCGAGACATGTACCGGTATCGCCGAAAGTGTGGTCTGTGTGAGCGTCGTTCGGCCAGCGGCGTTCAGCAGTCCAGCCTTCCAGGTGGGAATCCTGGCGGAGATCGTATCGACGATAAGCTGTTCTTGGCCGCGGCGCAGCCTGCTGACGGATAGCGGCGCTCCCAGATACTTGGCTGGGAATTCCTGTACCGCGCAGGGGAACACCTCCAAGACGTCCTGAATTTGCCCGGCTGTGCAATGGATCGGAGTGATTGTGCATTTGTCCACGTTGCAGGAGAGCCCCGAAGCTCCGGCGAATAGGTCGAGGATTTGCCGCATGCAGACGAAGTCATCGACCTCCGGGGACAGGAAAATCACCAGGTCGTCGGCGTACACAGATGCACGGTGGGTGATGACGTTCCCAGGCAGAGGACGTAGCGCTGCACGTCGGTCGGCCTCCAAAATGAGGGCGTTGAGAACGTCCATGACAATGACGAAGAGTAAGGGGGATAGCGGATCTCCCTGGCGCAGACCCCTTGCGTGATGGATGCGTCTGCCTGGGCGCCCGTTAACGAGTACCCTGGTACTCGACGTGCCTAGCAGTGTCGATAACCAGTCACGCCATCTGAGCGGGAAACCTATGTGCGCTAGGGTCTCCAGCAAGAATGGCCAGGCGACCGTGTCGAACGCCTTGGACAGGTCGACCTTCAGGAGCATCGCCGGGTGGCGACGGCCGTGCAGCCATTTGCAGGTTAGCTGAACTGTCCGGAAGTTCTCGTGAATTTGGCGACCTCGGATGAATGCCGATTGGTTGGGCTTGACGATGGATGTCATGAAAGGCGCCAGTCGAATGGCTAGGCCTTTCGCAATGAGCTTCCCAACTGAGTGAATCAAGCTGATTGGGCGGTAATCTCGGAGGCTAGCCGGCGCGTCCGTCTTGTGGATGAGGACCATTGCGGCTTCATTCAGATGGTTAAAGCTCCTGTGATCCAAATCCCAGAAGGCGTTGAAAACGCGCACGACATCAGGCCCGATCACCTCCCAGGCAGCTTTAAAGAAGGCGCCAGTAAACCCATCTGGTCCTGGCGCCCTGTCGCTCGGTGTGGCTTTGACAAAGGCCGCCACCTCCTCCGGAGTGAAGGGCTCAACGAGCGCGCTGAGGTCAAGGACCGGTAACTGGAGCTAGGACAGGTCGATGCGGTGCTCCCTGGTGAACGGAGTTCCCAGTAGGCCGTTGTAATAATTGAAGACAATGTCGGCTTTGGCTTCCTCCTCGCTGAAAGAGTGACCATCATGTGATAGAGCGAATAGGTAGTTTTTCCGCCGACGGTGGCAGGCTTGTAGATGGAAATATTTCGTGCAAGCGTCCCCTTCCCTTAGGTGACGTGTTCTTGCCCTTTGCCTTGCCATGGTACGCTCGAGCGAAGATAGGCCAAGCACATTTCCCTTGAGTTGCCGCCTGAGGTCCCGCTCCTCCGTGGAAAGAGCGCGCGTCTCCTACGCGAGATCGAGCTCAAGGATCACCGCTCTTGCCGCCGCAAGCTGCAGCCTGATGTCCCCCACGCATGTATCACGCCAGCTTCGTAGAGCTTTAGCGGTGGCGCGCAGCTTAAGAAATCTCCTTCCATGATATGACCGATCAAAAAGGATAGTCTAGCGGGCCTCAAGGGAGCCTATTAGGCAAATGCAACCGGACACCCCTAGCAAGAAAACAAGTAAAATCATGAGCGGTCACTCCTCAAACTTGGTGGGTGGGTGTGTCATCTTATCCCTCCCACTCAAGAAATGCTATTTTTTGGGTTATTATACTTGGCTCCCATTGCCTTCCATGTTCCTAACTCAGAAATCATCGTCATTTTTAGGTCCTAAACTGGCTTTGGAGTCTCTAACCTCTACTCTATGTGGTGATGTGGCAATATGGCATAATAAATCTCTAGAAGCACGGATTGACATGTGGTGGCCCACATGTTGGGTCGACCACTCTCCCCTTCGGTGGCAGATGAGGGCTGGTTAGTTAGACCAGTCTCAATGCATGTTTCATGAGAGTGTCATGCACATTAAATAGGGTGCCACATAAGCAAAATTGTTGACTTGGCAGGGTCATTAAATGAAGGAGTTTCATCAGATGAGAGAGGAGTTTCATCCCCATGAAACTCTTATGGCTCGGTTACCTAGTTTATAGTCTTGGTAACTATGTCATGAAACTATACATTGAGACTGGCCTTATAGCTATTTACTATTGCTATAGCGCGGGTAGCTAGAGTTGTGGAGATGAGGAAGGAAAGCATGACACCAAGGAAGAAAACTTGAGGGCACCAACATGGTGAGCCACAGACAATGTATATAGAGAGAGAGATTGGTCTAACATGTTGAGCCCGATCCATATTAACGTGGGAGTAGGCCGGCACCCGTTGGACTTGACGACATCGTTATGAGTTGAAGGACTGGGATGACTGATGACACCTCTATTAAGTTTGAAGACTGCGTTTGAATTTTAATCTAAAAAAGTATACCTTAATTTCATGCGAGGATCAGGGCAATAAATTCTAGGTGTGGGTTTAGTTTTGGATATCCAGCGCAAACTCTCTAGAAGATACCGCTTCATTCACGGTCTCATTTTCGGCTGTTTGTACAGTGATTTTGTGAGAGGCAGAGGCGCAGAGCAGCTGCAAAAACCAGCTACCCCTCCCCTCGATAGCTGCCACGTGGCGGGAAAAAAATATATCCGACGTCCAATGTTCGGGGCTCTCGCAGCACGTGCTCGCTAGGATGATCAGGTGCGCAGGGAAGACGCGTCGGACGTTCTTCGATCACGTGGCAGCAAAATTAGTAATTTACACTTCGGCCGGCCACACATACGTACGCCGGCCGTGTGTCCGTGCATGGAGCCATGGAGCGGCCGGGCGATGCATTCCTTTCCTTGTCACCACATGCAGTATTGGCTCGCAAAGCGCTCCCGGCCGCAGGTGCGCACGAGACGGTGGCGCGGCCTTGTCGGAGGCTGAACCGCCGCGCATATATACGTGTGCCCTCACGCCAGCCGTGCATTCTAGCTAGCTACTACTAGCTATTTCGAGACGCAAGCGTCCGTCTCCGTCTCCGATCCGATCCATCGAGCATACTACGTACGGCGGCGATGGAGGCGAGGTCGGCCATTAGCTGGTACTGCGGCTCCCTCCTGGCCGTGGTCATCGCGCTGTTCCTGTCAGTGTCCCTCGGCGTGCGCGCCGCCGGCGTGGACCTGAAGGCGTCGTGCGCCGCGACGCCGCACCCGGACGTGTGCCTGCGCGCGCTCCAGGACGACCACAGCATCAAGGGGGCCTCGACCCAGCGGGACCTGGCGTCGGCGGCGATCCGCGCGGCGGCGACCGCTGGCGGCGCGGTGGGCGACTACGCGCGGGACGAGCTGAACGTGGTCAAGGACAACCTGATGTGGCAGTGCCTGAACGAGTGCGCCGAGGACATCGAGGAGGCGCTGGACCACCTGGACGACTCCGAGGGCGGCCTCGACGACGACAAGCTCCGCGACGTCAAGGAGTTCCTCGACACGGCGGAGGAGGACACCTGGTCCTGCGACGAGTCCTGCAAGCACGCCCCCAACACGCCCATCAAGACCACCCTGCTAGCCAAGAACAAGGACTTCGCCGCCGTCATGCGCGTCGCCAACGCGCTCATCAAGCGCGCCACCGCCGGTGACTCGCCGGCGCCAAGATTCATCAATTGAAGCAGTACGGTGATTCATCCATTGATTATTCATCCCCGCGCGCGCCATACACATCCACATCGTATTGAATTTGTTGTAGTATGTATATCCTTGTTGCTGGTACCTTTTTATATGTGTCTTGTCATTGTAATTTGATTAGATTGTTTGGGAATTTTTTACTACAGTATTTGTACTCAGATGTACGTAGTGCTTGATGTTCATCTACTAGCAGTTCAATGTGTAGCAAATGATTATATAGAATTATACTAATAAAAAACATCATGGTCTACATTTTCTCATTTTATTTATTGTATATACTATTAGTTTTTTCTTTGAGAAAATTGTATGTACTACTAGTGTATCACCATTTGTATGTGCTACCCTTTTTGAGATTATACTACTCTTTTTTTTTTAGAATCACTTGTATGTGGTGATATCCCCACCTGTGAAAATAAATAAAACAATGGCAGCATCTCTGGGCCTTGGCCGACTAGGTCACCTCATAAGACCACGGGTATGGTTGGGCCTTGTGTGGGCTGCACGTCGGAATGCAGTGCAGTGGGTCGCAGGATACGGTGGTCCCGGCCGTGCGTACGCAGAGACCAGAGAGGGCCAGAGGCGCAGAAGCAGCAGTACGTGGATCAGGATCAGGATCAAAGAACAAACAGGATCAGGATGGGCGCGCCACGTGGGCGGTCGCAATGGGATGGGTCCATGGGATGGCGGCATGGACTTGTCGGACGGCCCCGCATGTTGTAGCCACTGGTGGTCGTGGTGTCAGGCTTATCCTAGGTCTGTTCACCTAAAATCTATTTTTTTTTAGAATTAAGTCTATTTTGGCCCCCTCAACACTTGCTATGGTCTAATTTTAACCCTCAACTCTAAAACCGTCTAGATTAGGTCCCTCAATTTTATAAAATCATCCATGTTTAAATCCCGGGACGGTTGTAGGCTGTTTTAGAGTGACGTGGACATGATTTTGACTGCCACCATGGCATTAACCGCCATGCTGGCAGGACGCTGGAGTGGCGAAAGCAACCGGCCTGCTCTCGACCCCGTCCTCGCTTTCAGCCTCGCTCTGTTTTTTTGCAACCCTAGCACGCCAGTCGCCCGACCCCGCCTCCTGGCGCGGCTCCGACCGACCCCTCCTGCTCCGCACGTCTCCGCCCGACCCCGCCCGCTTCGCGCGGCTCCGCCCGGCACAGTCCCGTCCGCCCCTCCGCCGCCCGCCGCCGATCTGACCTACGGCCACCCGTCGCAGACTGCCCCGCTCGCAAGTGATGGTATGATTCCTTCTCCAATTTTTTCCCTAATTTGATAGATGAACTCAGGTTCTGTATGCCTGAGATTCTGTGTTATGTTGTAGCAATGGACTCTTTGGATTTTCTTGCTGTTCGATTTCATTTTAGCGGTGATTTTTTCAATGATGGGAAGAAGATGCAGTATCTTGGTGGAACAAAGAGGGTCTCATTCATTGACCGTGACAAGATATCCTTGCCTGAAGTAATGGGACATCTTAACGACCACTTCAATCCAACAGATACAGTTCTTTTGCATTGGTTGATCCCTAGAAAAGATTTACGCACTGAGCTCAGAACCTTAGTAGATGACAAGGTTTGTCACGAGATGTCTTCGTGTATTACCCATCCAGGAGCTCCTGATGTTTTTGTTGAGGTTATTTGTGGTGGAAGCTTTGGCAAGGATATCCATTTGGCAATGCCAACGATTGTTCTTGTATATATGCAACGATTGTTCTTGTATATATAGCCATTATTTTACAGAGCGTCCTGCCAGCATGGCGGTCAATGCCACGGTGGCAGTCAAAACCATGACCATGTCACCCTAAAATAGCCTACAACCGTCCCAGGGTTTAAACATGGATGGTTTTGTAAATGGAGGGGCCTAATCTAGACGGTTTCAGAGTTGAGGGTTAAAATTAGACCATGGCAAGAGTTGAAGGGCAAAAAGTGGACTTAATCCAATTTTTTTATAATGAGATATTTCTGTTTTATAATATATAACTAAACTTATGTTAACCTCTCTTTACATTGAGTAACTTATTCTTTTTTAACGATAATAAAGATGTTAACGTGAGAATATATATTACCACACGTACTTAACTAAAACCACCTAATTAAGTGGGGATGTATTAGTATAACTCAAATTGCACTGTGTCCACTAATTAGCTGCAACAGCAAGTCTATGGTTGTATGAGGTCTAGCTAGCAGGAAGCTACGGTATGCTAACATCTTGTCCTTTTACGAGGGTGATAAATACGTCCTTTTCTTAGGAAGAATCTCAGAATCGTCAAAACTCATTAATATGAGCAACTTGTGCCTTGATTATTTGCCATCGTCTAGCTTGCATTATTGGAAAAGGGACTATCACAATGTGTGCGTCTTTTGGTTAAGAATAAAATAGATCATTCAATAACGTGTACCTTTGGTTATATATGAATAAAAAGTAGAGAAAAATAATATATCTCCAGAGTAGTGCCATTGACTGACCCGGCCGGGCACACTTAAAACATAACATGGAAGAGACAACTAGCGACTGTTGAACAAGCGACAAGTGACAAGTGGTGGTTGTGGCCTAACCGCCGAGCACATGCATGCATGAGCCTTCTTCCCCTGCCGTGCCGACTGGGTGCATGCATGATGTGGAAGTAGTCTCTTGGCGCTCTTGGCCTATTGGGCACGGCAGACATGGACATGCATGGAACGCGCGTGGAGAGAGTGGAGGAGAGCCAAGACAAGACCCGCGCTCGGTGCTGCCGAGTCGGTCAACCGGCGTGGCCAGGTCGCGAGTCGTCGGCGACTCGCGACACGCCTTGGGATTGGACCCCAGCAGCCATCCCAGCCCCGCCTATGTAAGAGCACCCGCCGAGAGCTCGCTCGTTCCCGGCAAGGCGAGAGAACGCGTACGTACGATCGACACCAAGAAACCCAAGGCACGTACCACAACGACAGCCTGCTCTGCTCCTCTGTGCCATTGTCAGAATGTATCCGGCCAAGCCCACCGCCGCCGCAGCCAGCGCGCCTGTGGTCGGGATGGCGCCGCCGGTGACCGGCGTCCCCATCTCCAGCCCCGGCCCCGTCGCGGCCACCGAGTGGTCCTCCGGCCTCTGCGCCTGCTTCGACGACTGCGGCCTCTGTAAGCTATACTAGTAGTAGCAGCAGCTAGCTTCTGTCTTCTCTTCTCCGATAGATCCTCCTCCTGCATCCCACTCCCACCCCGCGAGTTGCTAATAAGAACCGTCGTTTGCATGCATGCAATGCAACAGGCTGCCTGACGTGCTGGTGCCCGTGCATCACGTTCGGTCGGATCGCGGAGATCGTGGACCGCGGCGCGACGTCGTGCGGCGCCGCGGGCGCCATCTACACGGTGCTGGCCTGCTTCACGGGGTGCCAGTGGATCTACTCCTGCACGTACCGCTCCAAGATGCGCGCGCAGCTCGGCCTCCCCGACGTCGGCTGCTGCGACTGCTGCGTCCACTTCTGCTGCGAGCCCTGCGCGCTCTGCCAGCAGTACAGGGAGCTCAAGGCCCGCGGCTTCCACCCCGACCTCGGCTGGGACGTCAACGCCCAGAAGGCGGCGGCCAACGCCGCTGCCGGCATGTACCCGCCGGCAGCGCAGGGGATGGGCCGCTAAAAGCCAGCCAGCTGCCTCATCGCGCGACGATCCGCGCCCGGCCCAGCTCCATCGGTAAAAAAAAAAACTCTGTCGTACGTCTCAGTCAATATCATCGCGTACGTACGTGTATTGTATGATATGATGACGTGTATTCATGACTGGTACACAAAGAATGCCTATGTGTGTTTCAAGATTTGTACGGGCTGGGCTGTACGTTTATTTTTTTTTGGTCCACTCAATATATCCGGCGAAAATATTTTTCCTTGAATCTGTTTTTCTTTTTCTTTTTCCCTTTCTTCTTACTCGGTACTTCTTAGCACCGAGTACCATGCATGGAAGTTCATAAGCTAAATATATGTGTGTTTGGTTTACTAGCAAACATGCTCCTGTGTTATATAAACATGCAATGTAACGTGCGAGTCATTGTATGGTCAACTACATGACTTATGGCTCGAAAAATTTATGCAACGATTGTATCATCTTTGTTAGTTCTTGATCAAGTAGATGACTTATGGCTCGAAAATTTATGAAATGATCGTATCAACTTCGTGAGTTCTTGGTTAACTAGACGACTTATGGCTCGAAAATTTATGCAATGTCGACCGTCGGCTTTGTTAGTTCTAATACGACTCCATACCATGGATAGACTCCCGTTGTTTGAAACATGGTCTTGTGTTGGAATTGGTTTATATACCGGCTTTGATTTAGAAACGTGTGAGGCCTTGTTTAGTTTCATCCAAAATTCAAAAACTTTTCAAGATTCTTCCCTATCATATCGAATCTTGTGACACATGCATGGAACATTAAATATAGATAAAAAAATAACTAATTGAACAATTATCTATAATTTACGAGACGAATCTTTTGAGCTTACTTAGTCCATGTTTGGACAATAATTACTAAATACAAACGAAAGTTCTACAATACCAAAATCCAAAAAAAAATGGATCTAAATAAGGCCTGAATTGTAAGAGTGAGACAGAATACAGTGAGGTGCATTGGGATGGGCTGACGAACATAAATGAAGAGGAAAATATTCTCCTTTTAGTATTAGAAGGTATAAAATATCGTTTTTTTCCTACGTCCATGGTTTCAAATAAATAGAATGTCAGTTCTTAATAAGTGGATCTCAAATCAAACGAAGTGCTGCTGAAGTGCCAATCTCCCTGCTGTGTGAGCGGAAAGAAAATAAAGAACAAAAGATTATTGTGTGCGCACATGAACAACTTATTCCTGTCATATACTTAGGCTACATTTAGATCCCATATGGTCCAAAGTTCAGCTATTAAGTTTTAACTTTTGAGACTCTAACAGGTGATTTAAAGTGTTACCTAAAGTTTAGTCAACCTCAAAAAAACATTTATTAGATCACACAAATTTGCTAAATGTGATCTAAAGTTTAGTAGACCATGGGATCCAATAAAACCTTAATATTAGATAGTGAACTTACTCCCTAATTGGACCTTGCATCTACACCCTAATAAGTTGGGCAGCCTGGATATTAGTTCATGGTGAATTTGATAAAATCAACGTGGTGATGTATATGTTGATGCATTTTTTCCCCTACAAACTTGGCATAAGGGGTGTTTGGATAAGGGGGCTAGTGTTAGCATCTATTTTAGGATACCAACTAGAAAGCCTAAATGTGGTCTAATTTTGAGCTAAAAAGAGCTAATGAGGACAGTGGTTAAAATTCATTAGCCCATAATGATTAATGTTTAACCTATTTTCATAAGGTGGGTTAATTTTTAGCCTTGTGATCTAAATGCACCCGATCTGATAACAATTATGGACCAATCCTGATTAGCAGAGGATTGAAGAAGCTGGAAGTGATAAACTGACAAAGTAGCATCTCGCAGAGCCTTTCAAGAATATGTGTCCTTGATCCATTCTTAATTAAAGCCCCCCTGAAAAAGGCTGTTGATTAGCTGATTTCTAATGAGAGAAAAACATTGTTTTTTATGATTGAAAAGTTGTGCTAATAAATTTGAGCGAACATGGCATTAACTAAAACTACCTAGCTTTTCTTGTGATTACTATACAGCTCAAATCGCATTGTGTCAACTGATAAGCTGCAAGCCTATGGTTCGATGCATGAATTCGAGGCTCGAGCATGTAGCTACAATAGCGTTGAAGGTTCACATCTTGTACTTTCTAGGCCTTGTTTAGTTCCTAAAAAATTTTGCAAAATTTTTCAGATTTCCCGTCACATCGAATCTTTAGACGTATGCATGGAGTATTAAATATAGACGAAAATAAAAACTAATTGTATAGTTTGGTCGGAATTGATGAGATGGATCTTTTGAGCCTAGTTAATCTATGATTGGACAATATTTGTCACAAACAAACGAAAGTGCTACAGTACCTGTTTTGCAAAATTTTTTGGAACTAAACAAGGCTCGCTTGCATTGGAAAAAAGGCAGATAATAATACAATACGTGTGTGTCTTTGGTCCTGAAAATAAAGAATACGGCTTTTAAAGAAAAAAAGAGAAAAAAATATTTAGAGTCATTGACTGATATTGACTTGGGCAAGCTGGCAAAATACATAGGGAATAGCCTTGTTTAGTTCACCATGAAATCCAAAAACTTTTCAAGATTTCCCGTCACATCGAATCTTGGGGCACATACATGAAGTATTAGATATAGATGAAAACAAAAACTAATTACACAGTTTGTCTGTAAATCACGAGATGAATCTTTTAAGACTAATTAGTCTATGATTGGATAATATTTGCCACAAACAAACGAAAGTGCTACAGTACCGAAATTCGAAATTTTTTCGGAACTAAACAAGGCGCAAGTTGGCGCACAAGCAAGAAAGGAAAGGGATGGACCCACCAGCTGAGCTAAGCTAGGAAGATGGAGGCGACGCAAGAGGCGCACATGTTAAACTCTGAACAAGTCTTTGCACAATAATTGATTTTAACCTGATGATAAAGTCGTTGAGATTATTAAGGTTCAATTTGTGCCCAAAACAAAAAATGTGAAAAAATATTGGGTGCAAACCGCTCTCTCCGTGCATGCATGAAAACCCTTAAAAAAAATCATATTTAGAGGTTATCAAAAATTATGAAACCATGGACATCCATAGTTTATCCATAGATGTACGTTGTAGCAAAAGTTGAGAAACAAAATCAATCTAGTAAAACTCATAAGGAAGCGACAAATTTCAAGTGCATTTGCACTAGAAAACAAATTCCCAGAATTTTTATCTTTTAGTACACTTGTACTTGAAATTTGTCATTTCTGTATGGACTTTTACACAATAAGTTGGCCTTCCATCTTTTCTTACAACGTATATCTATAAATGAACTATGAATGTGTATCATTTTATATTTTTAAAATCCTTTAAATAGGTTTTATAGAAAAAAAATTATGATTAATACCGAGAGGGTGGTTTGTACCTAATATTTTCCTAAATAATACCCTAACCACCGTTGTATGACTACTTTTTTTTTTCTCAGATGAGAAGATCCCATGTGCATAAGCACATCTTCTCTCCAACGCTTGGGAAAATACGAGTACATTACATATCTTGACCTGGAACTTATTATAAAAAGGAAATACTAAAAATTATCCTCAGAGGCGACATTGACTTGGGCACTGAGACGCAACTACGTGCACGAGCAACGAACCAACGCAACCGAGGGGGGGAAAACGAACACGGCATGTTATGTTACGCGCAGATGAATTGATCACGTCCAAAGAAAACGAGGAATTCTTGCAGAAAGATGTAGGAGGGCCGGTCAACGAGACTGCTGGTACGGTTGTTATGTTACGCGCAGATGAATTGTTAAAAAGTTTTTTTTTTAACAAAGCCGAGGTCTAGGAGGGCCGGTCAACGAGACTGCTGGTACGGTTGGTGGGGCCGGTAGGCCAAGTCGCGACGCGGATTGGGATTGGACCAGCGGCGCGCCACTTGCCGGCACGATCCAGCAGCTCGGCAGCTCGTACTACCAGTATATAAACAGCACCGCCCCCGGCCGTCTTGCTCATTCATTCCCGGCAACGAACGGCGGCGAGCAGGCGAACCCAAACGCAACCGCAGCGAGCGAAGACAGCTACAGCGCTAGTAGATTAGCCAAGAAACCGAGGAGTCGATCGATA
The DNA here is from genome assembly GCF_000003195.3 of Sorghum bicolor. Lineage (NCBI taxonomy): Eukaryota > Viridiplantae > Streptophyta > Magnoliopsida > Poales > Poaceae > Sorghum > Sorghum bicolor. Next base: position 1,943,235 of record NC_012870.2, read on the forward strand.
GCACTGTCAATCGTGCGAGTGCGAGCGCAGCGATCGGAGAAAGCCGGCCAGCTCGACGTCGACGACATGTATCCGTCCAAGCCTAGCGAGCAGGCCGGGGCGGCGCCGGTGACCGGCATCCCCGTCGGCGGCCCTGCCGCCGCCGCATCCCAGTGGTCCTCCGGCCTCTTCGACTGCTTCGACGACTGCGGCCTCTGTAAGCATCATCATCATCATCATCATCATCAACCGCATATGCATGCATTCATATCGCGCGCACAGCAGCGGCTAACCGTTGTTCGTAATTCGTTCGTTCCTTGACATGACATCCAGGCTGCCTGACGTGCTGGTGCCCGTGCATCACGTTCGGTCGCATGGCGGAGATCGTGGACCGCGGCGCGACGTCGTGCGGCACGGCGGGGGCGCTCTACACGCTGCTGGCCTACTTCACGGGGTGCCAGTGGATCTACTCCTGCACGTACCGCGCCAAGATGCGCGCCCAGTTCGGCCTCCCGGACACCCCCTGCTGCGACTGCTGCGTCCACTTCTGCTGCGAGCCGTGCGCGCTCTGCCAGCAGTACAAGGAGCTCAAGGCCCGCGGCTACGACCCCGTCCTCGGCTGGGACCAGCAGGGCGCCGCCGCCATGCACCCGCCGGCAGCGCAAGGGATGGGGCGCTGAGCTACCACTTCAATGCCCGGCCGGCCGGCACCGCCGCCGCTCCATGCATGGATTGGATGCATGGTAAAATTTAATTACGTGGGCAACTGCACTTGTTCTTTGTTTGTGGTGACGTGCGTGGATTGTGATCGATGTGGTGATGTCAGGACTGCAAAGCATGCATGTGTTCTTTCAGACATGAGGAAATGTGCATGTAGATTTCTACTCCATCAGTACGGACTGTAAATTTGATCTTTACTGTATTTCTTGGGTGCGTGCATGCATCATATGCATGGTTTCGAATAAAATTTTTTAAAAAAGGGAGATATGTCCTCTTCTGTTTTTTTTTATGGTGACGACGTGGATTGTGATATGGCAATGTCAGGATTAATTGGTACAACAAAGAATGTTTCTTTCTTTCAGACCAGGATCGGGCCGTACCTTTGACTTTTCCTGTATCGATCTCTTTTGTCCATTTCGATTAAGGTCCTGTTTTAGTTCATAAAAATTTGCCAAAATTTTTCAAGATTCTCAGTCACATTGTATCTTTGGACGCATATATAGAACATTAAATATAAATAAAAAATAACTAATTATATATTTCTATGTAATTTGCAACACGAATCTCTTGAGTCTAATTAGTTAATATAATGATTGGACAATGATTATTATCAAATACAAACAAAAATGCTACAATAGCTAAACCCTAAATTTTTACCATCTAAACAAGGTATAGAAAATGGAAATATAGGTTTCAGCTTCATATCCTTTGCAGAGAGACGCAACATTCTTTTGCGGGTCATAACTGATTTCCAAACTAACTATTTGCATTCTCCAATTAAACGGGATTCAACGACATTCAACTCTGCTGGTGGCAGCATGCATGGATAACTGCATGTCAACGGGAACTGATTACTATATACAACAGCACATGGTGTGGAGAACTGGAGACAGTGACATACTAGTATAGTCTTGAAGAATCGTCAATAATCTAATCATCCTCTGTACGGCAAATCATAAAATGTATTATCGATTATTAAACACACAGTCTCTGATGATATCACTACTATCATTTTAATGTCCTTTTCTGCACTTACCAGTGCTACTATTTTTAATTATTGCTCCACAGTGTTTGGCGTATCCAGAACGGCTAATATTTTTAATTTAAGTTTGGCATAGAGGTTTTCAAATTATTATAGAAAATAATTAAAAAAAAAAGTTCATGTTCTTTTGCAGTGAGTTGGGGTGGTTGTATGTACCTCTGCGTGGATGAGGCTGCATATTTTCTCTATTATCTTAAAAGATATGCTGTACACATTTGCTTGAATGATACATATATATATGTTGTATTTACCCTTGGCTTGATACATAGGGGTTGATTGATAGAATCATCAACCTGCACAGAGCTCCCTTGTAAAAAAAATCACACACGGCTCCTCCAAGCACTGACTCATCAGTCTAGCTAGTTCCTTGCATGACTCATATAATGCGCAGTGCCTCACGCATAACATGAAGACAACCAATAAATAACATTCTACTGCAGCTAATTTGTAGACTTGGTAAAAGAAATATTATCTTTGCTAAGTCAGAGAGCTAGTTGCAACATTGATGATTTTCTACGGAAGCAATTGCATTATGACAAGTCAAAATACCCGTACACACAATAATCCACGACGATGTCACTGCTTATTGGATGGACATAGCCGAAGTTCAAAGTCATTAGGTTCCCAATAATCTCGTCTAAGCAATGAATAAGTAGTACATTTAAAAGGTATGAGTAACGTTTGACGCCAGCTATCAATTTTGACGATTCCATTTTCACTATTCATACACGGCTTTTGTACCGTTTCTTCCAAATCTCATATAGTCCTCGTTTCTTTTTTGCAATCCACACGTTGCTTCCTTACCACACTTTTGTAATGCCAACTGCCAAGCCTCTAACCAGTAACCACACAATGACACCACTCTGACCCAACCTGAGGCTGCGGTAAATATTATTTGCACTGACGGTTGATATAACGGTGCCACAAAGTGAAGATATGTTTGCGCCAACAGTTCTCAAAATTACACCAATAGAGCAATTCACGATTTTTATATATATATATATATATATATAATGCTGGGAAGAGGAACACTACACGTGCAGAGCAGAAAACGGAGAGAACGTGTCGTTGTAATGTACTCGTCGGTGTCCAGGCGTCCAGCTCTCCTGCCGATGGAAAAAAATAGAAACACGAGGGCATGTCGCGCGCGCGATCATCGCCGGGAAAACCTCGCGACCACAAGCCGGCCGGCCGCGGCGATCGACGAACACCAGCAACCACTCGATCCATCCTTAGACCATCCGGAGACGTATATTTACGTGCAGGTCGACGAGAGTCTCCGGTTGCCTCCGATCCGTTCACCCTGCGCTGCCGCTGCCGTGCCAAGTCGCCGGCCAGCGAAACCGGCCAGTACTCGATCGGCGCGCGCGCGCGAGCCGCCATTATTGGATTGGATTAGGCCGCCGCTCGAGCTTGCCGGCCGGCCCAGGCTCCTCGCCCATTCCCGGCGAGGCTAACTCAAGCGCAACCAGGCCAGCTGGTTATTGCATTGGAGATGTATCCTGATGCTGCGCCCTACGAGGCGGCGCCCGGCGGGGTGGTGGTGGCGCCGGTGGCCGGCCTATTCCCCGGCGCCGGAGCGTCGAGGGAGTGGTCATCGGGCCTCTTCGACTGCTTCGACGACTTCGACACCTGTAAGCACTCCTCGATCTTGTTCTTGTGCTTGGTAGCTAGAGCCTAGAGGTAGCTAAGCTGTAAGCTCGCCGTCGTCATGTCGTGCTCTGGTCATGCTCTGCTGATGCATCGATGCAGGCTGCCTGACGTTTTGGTGCCCGTGCATCACGTTCGGTCGGACGGCGGAGATCGTGGACCACGGCACGACGTCGTGCGGGACGAGCGGGGCGCTGTTCGCGCTCATCGAGTACCTGTCGGGGACGTGGTGCACGTGGGCCTACTCCTGCACGTACCGCGGCAGGATGCGCGCGCAGCACGGCCTCCCCGAAGCGCCCTGCGCCGACTTCCTCGTCCACCTCTGCTGCCTGCCATGCGCGCTCTGCCAGGAGTACAGGGAGCTCAAGGCGCGCGGCTACGAGCCCGTCCTCGGCTGGGAATTCAACGCCCAGAGGGCCGCCGCCGGCGTCGCCATGTCCGCGCCGGCCGTGCAGGGGATGGGACGCTGATCCATCCACCCATCGGGGTTTGTCGACTGTTGACAGAAGAGAGTACATACAAGATTTATATATAATTTCAGTTGTTGAGCGTCAGGTGATCGGAGGTGCTACTTACTACTGTTGGTCGTCCGACAACACAGCACCATTATTGTAGCCGGGTCTCTTTTAATTAGCACTTCTCGTGCCTGTCGTGTCTCCCTGACCCTGTAAATCAGAAGATACATCGATCGTTCTAGTTATGGTACATACATCATCTGTATTCTCTCGATCTTGTCGTGTCTAAATATCTCTATATATTCACTTGATCACTGTTTGTGAACTGAGCAGCTCATTTATTAGGTTGCTTTACTTCCACTGAAACTTGTCTACCTAAAATTCCTTGACTTGGCAGGGATTCTCGTATTTTTCCTCTTTTCTGTACAGTACAGCGGAAAAAAATGATGATTCCTTTTTTTCCTTATTTGGTGAATGTTATATTTCTAATAAGCATGATGATATTATGAAAGTACACTGCACCACGGAAGCAGAGCACCACCTCCTGGTGGCTTGCAGGTGCTCAAGACGCATTTGGTTGATGGTTGCGAAATGGAGTACTTGGCCGCAAGTACGCGCAAACGCTTGATCTCCTGACACTGTGCTTGAATAGTGGATATCACCGATGGAAACCTCTGGGATCCCTAAAAGAAAGGAATTCGCTCTCGAATCCTGCTTGTTGTGTGGGAATTGTGGAATAAGAGGAATGCCAGAGTATTTAGGCGCATGAAAACTTTCACCATGAAAAAAAACACAGTTCTTACACAGTTCATAATCCGGTGCCTCATAAATACAGTAACATGAAGAGAACCAAATAACATTCTGCAGCTGATTTTTCAGAATTGATATGAAAAATATTATTTCTGCTAAGTCAGAGCTGGTGGCAACATGGATGGTTTTCAACGGGAGCCAGTGCATTAATTACGACAACACAGCTGCTGCTGATACTAGTATTAAGCCTACTTGACAAGTCAAAACACTCGTAATACATCAAATGAATACATAATCTATGATGATGTCACTGTTTATTGGACAGACATACCCGACGTTCAAGGCCATTTGGTTCCTAATCTCTTCTAAGCAATGGATAAGTACATTTTAATATGTAGAAGTAACGTCTGATGCCAGCTATCAACTTTGACGATACCATTTTTAACTATTCATACAACGACCTTTGTATCGTTCTTTTCTAGTAGTTCTCATTCTCGTATAATTAATCCTTGTTTCTTTTGTCATCGACACACGTTGCTGCTGAGACTGGCCTAACACCTCTTCCAACCAAACTTTTGACTAATGCCTAGCGTCTGAGCGTCACCACACAACTGACAACTCTGACCCAACCTGAGGGTGCGGTAATAATAAGCACTGTTTATTTTGTGCTTTGTAGCAAGCAAGTGTTCCTTCGTCGGTCAGATTAAAGTTATTTCACGAATCATAGCCCACTACTAAGAAAAATTGGAAGACAACACTTTGATTAAGGCCTTGTTTACTTCCAAAAAATTTTGCAAAATAGGAATAGTAGCACTTTCGTTTGTATTTGACAAATATTGTTCAATTATGGACTAACTAGGCTCAAAAGATTCGTCTCGTCAATTTCGACCAAACTGTGCAATTAATTTTTATTTTTATCTATATTTAATACTTCATGCATACGTCTAAAGATTCGATGCGACGGAGAATCTGAAAAATTACTTTTGGGGAACTAAACAAGGCCTAACGGAGATTACGAACCAAATGGCGCCCAAGTGGGGAGGGGGGGGGGGGGGGGGCTGATAAAATAAAGGGTAAAAAAAAAGTATCACCAGATTGCTAGAGGGGAAAATAAAGCTGTTTTGCTCCGGCCGGGAAGAGGAACAAGCGAGGGAATGTCGCGCGCGCGACCATCGCCGAGAAAACCTCGCGACCACACGTACGCCGGCTGGCCGCCGCGACGAAGACCAGCAACCATCAATCCTTGGACGATGATCCCGTGACGTATATTTACTTGCAGGCAGACGAGAGTAGTCTCCGGCTCCAATCACCTGCGCTGCTGCTGTCGTGCCAGGTCGCCGGCCATCCAAACCAGCCGCCGCTCCTTGGCTGGGATAGGTCGGCGCGCGCGAGGGATTACGCCGACGATCCACCCGCCGCCGCAGGCTCACCGGTGGCCGCCGCAGCTTGTAGGCTCGCTCATTCCGTACGTCACTATTGGTTCCCGGCGAGGCTAAGCGCGAGCGCAACCAGAACCAGAACCGTACCAGCTGGTTTATTGGAGATGTATCCAGCTAAGCCCTGCGCGCCGGCCGGGATGGCGGCGGCGCCAGTGGTCGGCTTCCCCGTCGCCGGAGCTCTCAGGCAGCAATGGTCGTCGGGCCTCTTCGACTGCTTGGACGACTGCCACATCTGTAAGCCTAGCTAACACACCCACCGTACCCTGGATGCTCATCATCAGCTCGATCTGTAAGCTCAGCAGCACGCACGCACGCACGCACGCAGGCTGCCTGACGTACTGGTGCCCGTGCATCACGTTCGGGCGGATCGCGGAGATGGTGGACCGCGGCGCGACGTCGTGCGGGACGAGCGGGGCACTGTACGCGGTCATCGCCTGCCTCACGGCGTCGCAGTGCACCTGGGTCTACTCCTGCACCTACCGCGCCATGATGCGCGCGCAGTTCGGCCTCCCCGAGGCGCCATGCGCCGACTGCCTCGTCCACCTCTGCTGCGAGCCCTGCGCGCTCTGCCAGCAGTACAGGGAGCTCACGGCGCGCGGCCTCGACCCCGTCCATGGCTGGGACTTCAACGCCGCCATGTACCCGCCGCCCACGCAGGGGATGCGACGACGCTGATCGCTCCGTCCATCGATGGATATGATGAGGTCCAGTTCATTGGTTTGTTGATGACAGATCGAGACAGAGTACAAGGTATATATATTCGATCAGTTGTTTAGCGTCGTCGGAGATAGATGCTACTGTTGATCGTCTGACAACAGTGCAGCACCGCCATTGTCGCCGGGTCTCCTTATTATTAGCACATCTCGTTTCTGTAAATCAGAAGCTAACCAAATGTAATCGGTAACTTGGTCTGAATATAAATATATACAAGAGGCTAGGCTAGCCTTGTGTTATTGCCCACCGCAATCCTTGTATTTTTCCTCATCAAGTTCTGACGTTCTGTGCTGTAATACAAGGAAAAGAGTATCAATATCTATCTTACGAAAATATATTCTATAATAAATTTAATGGTATTAATTTAGTACTATAAATCTTAATATTTTTTCTATAAATTTGGTCAAAGTTGTAAAAGTTTAACTTAGGACAACTCTAGAAATTGCAGCTTTCAGGGACGGAGCAAGTACGTACTAAAGAAGAACCCTGTATACTCATTTAGAGCACCATCCCGTCCTGCAAGTTTTTGCAGTTGAATGTATTATATACACTCTCCTCGAGTTATTTTTAGCAGCTAGTTAGCTAGAAGGATCTAAACATACCCTAGTTCCTATTGAATTTTTTTTTCAATTGAATTGGTGGCAAAAGAGAAGAACAAGATAACTCAATTACTCAATTCTGATACTGGCTTCAGTGATGCAGCGTTGGCCGTTGGCTTCTCAGCAGCAGCTGGCGGCGCCTTCCTTAGAGCAAGGCTAATAATATAGCCACTGCTGGTGGTAAAGTTTTTTTTACAGCTTTCTTATAGTCAACTTATATAATAGTTAGTACATCACTATTAATACATAACCCATTTGTCTGTCTCACCAACTTTTTTGGTTTTTTGTCTGAGCCGGCTGTACGCTTTTACTCTATCTTCTTCTCTTTCCTCCACCTCAACATTTAGCCGGCTTAGAGACTGCTATAATACTTGCTCTTAGCAGGCCAGCAGTAGCCCTCGGGACATGCTGCCGCGAAAAACGAGGTCTTCACAACAGAGTAACACAGGAAGCGGTCAGTGTTTTTGTCGGAAAACCTTCAGTCAGAGGTTCTTGTAGAGCTCGATCTCGATCCGATGCCTCAGCTCTCTCCCAGCCTCTCGATCGATCATGCATCATGTCGCGCCTGCAGACCCCATGCACCACGTACGCATCATCGGAAAAACCTCCCGGCCACACCGATGACGAACACCAAGAACCACCACTCCCTGCAGCATCCGTCAACGTGTGTATATATATATATATATATCTACGTGCGTGCGATCAGATGATGTGCTCCACAGATCGATCGAACACATCGTCGTTCCCCACTCACTGCTTCTTCACTCGTTCATCAACTACTGGAAATTAGATAGAGATAAAGCAGGCAGGATCTCTCGGAGATCTGGAACTAAAAAGGACGACCAGCGAATTAAGAAGGAGAGAGCTAGATCAGATCGACGACCGATCGAAGACGATGGCGTCGGTGCGCACGACGACGACGACGACGTCGTCCCTGGTAGCAGCAGTCCTGTCCCTCTGCGTCGTCGTCTCCCTCTCCCTCCGCGGCGCCGACGCCGCGCGGATCACCCCCGGCGACAGCCCGATCGTGGCCACCTGCATGACGGGCCCGTACCCGGAGCTGTGCGTGGGCGAGCTGGGCAAGCGGCTGCTGGACGTGCAGACGGTCATCGCGTCCGCGGCGCCCAACAAGGGCGCGGCCAAGATCGCCGGCGCCCCGGGGCAGGTGGACGTCAAGGCGCTGGTGTCCGTGGCGCTGGAGGCGGCCACGGAGGCCGGCACCATCTTGGTGTCCATCTTCGAGGGCAAGCTCCCGGGGTTCAACACCAGCGTGCCGGACTTCCACAAATGCATGGGCAACTGCAGCGTCACCATGAAAAGCGCCATGCAGAAGCTCCACGGCGCCAAGGCCGCGCTGCACGCGGGCGACAGGCAGGTGGCCAAGACGCTCGCGCTGCGCGCCGCCACCGACGTCTCGTCCTGCACCATCAGCTGCAGGGAGCTCAACGGCGACGTGCGCGTCATCGTCGCGCAGAGCCTCACCGAGTTCGCCAAGATGCTCCAGATCGCCATCGGGTTCATCAGCAAGATGAAGTCGGAGCCGTCGGAGCCAAAGCCACCGTCGGAGCCCAAGCCACCGTCGGAGCCAAACCCACCGCCGACGCGGACCACGCCATGATCACGCACGCATGCACCGACCGTGTTTTTAGCTAAGAGAGCGGAACCAACATGCTCCTCGTAATTTAATTAGCCATCATTCTGCCGAGTTTCTTTCGTTTTTGTTTGTTCCCCCCCCCCCCCCCCCATTTTGTTATAGTTTTAGTGTTGGTTTAGTTTTTTTTTTCTTTAGCATGGTGTTGGTTTAGTATGAGTTCTCTCTTCTGTAAATAAGATTTTTCATGCATGACAGGCCTGGACATTGCTTGGCTGCATAGCCTATAAGAATAAGATGCAGCTGGTCATCCTTACATGCATGTTTTCTTTCTCATCCAAGCTAGAAAGACTTACCAATCTTATACTGTATTACTTTAACAAACTCTGTATTTGGCAGTACTTCTACATATGGGATTTTTTTTTACAAAGCATAGTACAGATGTAGACACTCAACCACACACTCCTTGCATCCCTGAATAAATCATTTTTTTTTCAAATTTAATCAAATTTATAAAAAAACGTTATTTATAACACCAATGGATAAATTATGAAAATATATTTTATATTGTATTAATGATATTAATTTGGTATCCTAAATTTTAGTACTCTTTTGTATAAGTTCGAAAAAGTTTAACTAAAAAGTTTAACTTTAGAAATTAGTTTATTCAGGAATGGTACTAGATCGTTGCTAGATACGTTGGCACGCGACAATGGAGAAAATAGTGTGCGTGGCATGCGACAATGGAGAAAATAGTGTGCGTGGGGATGTGTCTATCTTTAGTACTCTCTTCCGTCCGTTTTAACTGGCGTGAGGAGCTTGATTCTACTAGATACCAAGAAAATTTACCAAACGACGCACTTATATTAACTCAGCCTCACGATTAAACGTTTGTGCCCCTGAACCAATGCATCGCCCATGAAACTAGTGGCTGCTCTGCTTTGATGCATGACCATGCATGCATGCAAGGCTTTACTTCTGAGTAGTTTAATTGCCATGCTAGCCAGTTGAGTAAATAAATGCACCCTCGAGACTCTAATACGCCTCCTATTGTGGCCAAAATAAAAAACCAGAACACGCCAGTTAAAATGAACCGGAGGTAGTAGTATATATAAAATTAAATTCTAAAACCTCTACACATGAAAAATATAATGAAGTAATGGTCCTTCAAAACTGATCATTTCCTTCGTCTTTACTTTTGTTTGCTGGCTAGTTCATGATCTTTCATTATATTCATTACCATATGGTCTTCAAAATGAATGCTCCAATTTAATTAGCCGGGTTTTTGTTTCCACAAAAGAATGCTTGAAAGCTGTTCAGTAATTGAGTTCAATGCATGGAAGACAGAAGCCATAGCATCCGGATGCCTAGATGCTCTTTCAGACACACCATCAACCAGGTACTTTGTGTTCGGTCGGGTCGGAAACGACCACTCTTGTATTTTATTTGACTTTCTCTCTTCTTAATATAATGATACGGAATGCTCTTGTGTATTTGAGAAAAACTCTTGTATAAGTAATAAATAAGCATTTCAACTGGGTCCAAGACTCAAGGTTTGTCGATCGGTTCCCCCTTCTTGAATTTGATTATTTTTTCCAAGATTCAAACATAAGATTTAGTGAAACAAAACATTTTGGGAGAAATGATAAGAAGGCAATTAACATTCAGATGATCATATGCTTCCTAATAAATTACTTAAGTTCGAAATTTGCAAAGGTTTCCATGCCTTAGACCTAAAACTAACAAAAGTACAAGAATTTTTGGTTAAATTACTAGTTTTTGAATATGTAGCTGTAAGTCAAGAACATATATAAATAACATGCCATAAATAAAGTAGGAGAGTTTTCTGAAAAAACGAAGTAACAAAAATACTACGCAGAACACCACCACCCCCCGACCTTATCTTCTCACCTGCTCTCTCTCTCTCTATCTCCCTCTCCCTCTCCTCTCTCTCTCTCTCTCTCTCTCTCTCTCTCTCTCTCTCTCTCTCTCTCTCTCTCTCTCTCTCTCTCTCTCTCTCTCTCTCTCTCTCTCTCGTGCGCGCGCGACGGCAGCGGTGACTGATGAGCTCCTCTCAGCGGCGTCCACCACGCGCCCCACTGCATTCCTGCGCCCACGCTGGCCTTGGTGGATCCCGCGGTACCGACAACAGATATGTCGATATGTCGGATCCGGCAGCAAGGGCAGTGCATCCGCGCCAAGTAGGCCGCCTCCTCCTCCTCCTCCAACTCCAACTCCGGCGAGCTAGGGTTCTGGCAAGCTCCCCTTTAGCTTCTCTAACTCCGACAAGGTATAGAATAGCCGGTCGAGGGGAGGTAGGTAGGCCAAGCGGTGGGAGTGGTTGATGGGCGGTTTAGGGGAGCTGGCGGCGGCCGGGAGAGTAGGAGGGGAAGAAGGTGGCTCCACGGGCGAGGTAGGGGAGCTCCGATGAAACCCTAGCTCGCTATGGCGGGGCGAGGGTACTAGAGTCAGTGAAGATAGATATTGAGTTTTTTTTCGACTCAATTTGTTGTGCTAGAGAGGTGTGCAAATATCTTGACCGTTTTCATCCCTACGCACAGGGAGTCCAAATCCTACGCATGCATGCTATAGTAAAGTCCATGAAGTAAATAAACTAGAAACAGTCCTAATGGTGATTAGAGTGGTAGTGCCATTAAGCAATCAATTATTAAGTTATTGTGAACAACCTCAATATGGATTCCACTGGAGGTTAACCCCAAATACAAAGGCATTTCAATACTTCCTGTTTTAAATAAAGGTTTCAAAATCTAGTCAATTTCATAGCATATCAAAAGTGCTGTCGCAATTGTCGATGCCACCCTTTCCTCTTAATAAAACGCGGGCCTGTATGAGCCTGATCGAGAAAAAAAGAAGGCTTTCCCCTTGGAACGCCCACTGGTATTCCAAATCTCTGCGCTTTTCGTCGTATCCTGTAAAACACTTACCCATGAAACATAAGCCAATCTTCTCGTACGCTTGCAGATTTTCAGATCCAGGAAGTACTCGCCTCAGGGTCATTTATGTTTTTCCTTGTCAAGCGCAATTTCAACAAGCTGAATATTTCCCTGTACCGAACCAGAAACCATCCAGCAGTTCAAACACTTCGAACCTACGGTTGTGGCATGTGGTTATGCCAGAAGAATTTTCGAGAAGAAAGATCACCGTCGCAGACAGATCATCAAAATCTTGCCAAATAGACGCAATGGTACGTCAGTAAGCCAAAACAATGACAATACGAATGGAAATTGGTAGGTAGTCGGTGAATGGATGGGACACAAAATGATCATTCACATTTGAGAAATAAGACTGAATATGGAAGCTCACTTGCTGAGTCGTAAATTACATCAGCTCCATCCAAGAATAATGTCAGAATGCAAATGAAATACAGGTAGAGTAGAATTGCAGAAACCAAACTGAACTGGACGCTAAACTTCATAGGCAAACAGATCGATGCAGTTAATGCTATAGTATACAGGATGCATCGATGCATGCATCAAAAACGGAAAAGCAAAGACATAACCAGATGCAACCAAAAAAAAGAGCAGGAACTCATCCTATCACAATGCTTCCACATGCAAGAAACATCCTCTATGTTTCCATATACGGTTTACAAGTACCAATGATCAACAGCAAGCATAAATAAATATTATACAGCCTGTACGTCCAACTAGTAACTAGGAAAATATTACATCACTGAGCATATTAACGAATCAACCAACTTAATTCCTTTCCCCAATGATGCAAATTCACTCGCTCAGTTCATCCACAAAGTTCAGCTGTCACATTTCACCTAAATGGACTAAGCTACTGCAGATAATACCAAAATAAACTAGAGATAACAAACGACACTCCTACAGACATGTCTATTCCGGGGACGGGGAGGTTCAGGAAGAAGCTACGGCGCCACAGCAACCAGCAGGTACCCCATTAACCTGAACTGCCTTCTTGGAGGTGGCGCTCCCTTGAAGCTGCTGCGCTTTGGCACACGCGACTTGCTGATTCACCTAAACTTTGGCTTCTTGGAGGGCGGCGCTCCCTTGAAGCTGCTGCGTTCAGGTGCACGTGACTTGCTGAAGGTCTTCGCCTTGCGGCGCCTCCTCTCTTCCTCACTGTCCGACTCTGCACCGTGCTCACGGTCCGCATTGCTTGCCTCGCGCTCCAGCTCCTCCCAGGTCTTGCCCTTCTCCTCCTCTGAGTCCTCGTCTGACTCTTCATCATCATCATCAGATTCCACCAAGGACTCGCTGTCAGAGTCATCATCTTCTGACTCGGACTCAGGCTCAGCATCAGAAGGCACATAGCCTTGGTCTGACTCCTCTGTGTCCTCAGTCTCTGAGTCACTCGCTTCCATGTTAAGGAACTCCCAGCCGCCATCGTCAATGAACTTCTGAGGATCATCGATTATAGTTTTCAGGATAGGACGCCAGTTCAGATTCAGCCTGCTCTCGTAGTACTTGAGGTCAGTTGTGTCCAGCCACTCCTTTATCGCGTCGAGCGATGCTGAAGGGATGGAATCAATGCGGAGAACATCCTTCTTGAAGTCCTTGAACACAATAGCCATGTCAAAGTTCTTCGTTCCAAAGCCCACCCTCTCCAGGTTAACAATCTCTATCTCACTCAGGCTCACCACCAGGAAGGGGTTCTCAATCAGCTCAACCAAACAAGTAGAAGTTGGAATGATGAAAGCAGAAGCTTTATATGGGACACCATAAAACCCAAGCTCCCTAAGGGGGACATCAAACTCCAGGTCAAGCCCCTTGAACTGTGGTTGCGACCAGTGGTCATTAACCTTGTTCACAAAGTTCTGGAAATCCATGTTAATTCTGTTCTTCCTATCCCTCTCACGCTGCTCTTCTTCAATCTCATCAGGATCAAGTGCCGATCTTCTACTGCCACCAAGAGTCTGGACAACATCCATCACTTCAACATAGAACTGGACATCCTTTGTCTTTTTGTTTCCAACCATGATATGGTTGTGCAGATGGAAATGAAGGAGAGTAATCATTTCTTTCTCTGCAGGCTGGAAAAACGCATGCTTTATATTTCCAAACATGATGTCCACGCGCTCATCAGACCTTGAAGTAGAATATCTGAAACCATTGAAATGAGCCTCAAGATTTCCAGTGAGCTTCCTCCCACGACCACCGAATGCAGGTCGTATCCACACATCAGAAAGTCTCATCATCTTCATTCTGTTGTTTCCTATCTGAAGTTTCTCCTGGGTAACAAGAGTTGCCCTTTCAGCTCTCTCTGACTCCCTTGAAGCAACTTGCCTCCTCAACGTTTTGATCTGCTGAACAACTTCACTGCTATGCCGTGGATCTTTTGAGCGGAATGTAATTTCTTTGAGATAGATAGCGCCTTGAGAATTTAGTTTGCTATCATTTGAGAATGGCATTCCAGGCACATTGAAGAAGATGCGGATAGTGCAGGTGCGGTTGTCCTGGTGGCTGGTCACACTCTTGACAGTAGAAACATGGAAAGGAACCATGCTGCCATAAATAGGTAAGAGGACAGCTTCATTTTTCTGATCTACTTGGATCACCAAATCTCTCACAAATGGTACATCATTAACATTCTTGTATGCAACAAGCTCATTTGAAGCCCTTGCAGGACCACGTCCATCACCAGATCCAGAACCAACCCCAGCAAGCCTTCTAGCAGTCTCTTCATTCTTTTGACGAGCAAGTTCAGCCTGGTGCTGTCTCCGGAGCTCTTCCTTCGACATTTCCTGGTTGTCTGACCTGAGAGTTGCCTTGGTTGGCATGACATCTATGGTCTTCGACTCCATCTTCACCTCAGCAACATCTTCATCATCTTCATTGAACGAATAAGCAACATCTTTGACTGCCTTGGAGCAAGGTGCTGTTAAGATGTCGTGTCCTCTTTCATTAACTAAAACTGTATCAGCTAATAACAGTGAAAACTGCTTTGTCTTCTCACTGGTGGTTTCTGCCTGGACGTTATGCAAACCAAGGGAGACATTAAAAACCATTCCCTGCTTTATCTTACGATCATTCTTGGCATTCAGATTTAAGCCAGATTCTCGGAATTCAAGGCCTATTCCAGTTCCAGCTGACTTTGTTAGATTAGGAAGTAGTTCAGGGGCATCCTTCTCAATCACTGCAACTGCAGCTTGATAAACCGCACTCATCTGATTGCCTGGTTTCACTTCTTGAACAGCAGCTTCATGAGCTTTCAAAAGGGTCTCATATGCTTTACTTTGTTTAGGGGTAGCATCAATAAGATATGTCCGAGCAACATTTGAACAATAGCTACTATATTTGGAACCAATTGCACAGATGATAACACTTGCTGAATCATAATACAGGTACTCGTCGTTGCTAGACGCACCAGGCTTCAGATCAAACTTACCCCCACTTTGAAATACTGGAGGGTAGCATATATCAACATTGTCAGGCTTCAACTTCACCTTGACCTTCAGGGGATCAAGAATAGCCTTCTCTGTGTCATCCATCAACGATGAGTGTGAGACTTTCTTCTCCTCATCAATAACCTTCTCCAACTTTGGAACCACAAAATTTTTCAGAACAGATGAAGTTAAGTAAGCAGCCTTCTTCACACATGTCACCTCTGTGGTGTCCTTCACAGCAAAGAGCTCAGAGAAGCCGTTTGTTACATCTGTAAGCCGTACGCCTGACCCAGATAACTTTTCTGTCCATGTTTCAAGAAGCTTACCCTCAGGTACCTCTTTGGCGATGTGTCCAACAACTGGCTTGTCTGATTTCGATTGATTACGAGCAGCCTGCACTATGTGATCCATCAAGTCAGCACCATCACCATTCTTGGTTTTCACATGCAACACAATGTCAACACCAACAGACTCATTTGCAGCCTTCTTGAGGGTCCCGATAAGATTTGCTTTCTTCTGACTGCATAGAACATGTATTTGCTTGTGCATGAAGACAATTATCGTTTCTGGAAATTCATATCCAAGTAACCAAATATCCAGGGCTGATGATTTCAAATAACGAAGATCATCCGAAGGAGGTGGGGTAGCAATGGCAATAGCATCAGATGAACTCCAAAGATCAGACTTGTGCTCCTTCCAATGGTCATAGAATACCTTCAGCCGCTTACTGAAGTTCTCGAGATTAATTGTATAGGCACCAGATCCGCCTTTGGCATTACCATTATCAGCCATCTTTGTCAATAAGCTAACATTAACCAAGGGAACTGCAAAAAGAATTGATCCATAGTTAGCAAACCAGAAAATCATAAGGTTATCCTAACAGTAAGCCATGAAAGTGTGAGCATTAGGAAATACTTGATAACAAAAAAAAGTACAGGCAAATAGGATGGAGCAGTAACCATACAGAATTCAAAATTGACAGTGGTCATCAAAATAACATTTTAATTATAGAAAGGAGAGCAACTTGCAAGTTACTTCAATTACAATGGATTAGCTATAGTAAAAACAGGCAGTAATGTCCCAATAACACCAACACTGCATACAAAGATGTTCATTTTAACATAATACAAAAGAATATCTTCCATACTTGCAATCTTAAAAGCATATCAACTTCCATGAGTCGGTTTGGGAAGGGGAATTGGAATCCAAAATTCCAAATAATTAGGATTTACTTGATCAAAACAGGCCAGAAGTAACTACAAAACCATGAATAAAAATATCCATACAGACAGCTGAATATAAAAAATGCTAGTTTTGTGTATCTATTAGCCATGGTGGTGAAGAAAACCACTTAACAGGAGCAATTACACAATCTGGTATTAGAGACACTGATGACAGATGAGATGCCAGTCATGTCAATGAGAACAATAATATATGATTTCAAAAGGATATTAACAAGTCATATTGCTGTGGCTGATAGGCATATAGGATCTATGCAGCACGGATTCGGGTACGCGTACAGGTATTGGATGTATACTGAATTACTGATATGTAGGCCTGTTCACTCACGGGTTCAAGCAGTTTAAGCCGGTTTTCCAACCCAGCCCGATGGTAGACAGTTTGCCTGGGCTGGTCCAGTTTTCATGTGTTGTGTGGAGTGTTGCTCTTCGGGTTGGGTTGGGTTGCTGTACGGTTTCAATGGTTTAAAACCAGCCCGCTGGCTGGCTGTGCTTATACGTGCTTCTGAAACATTTAAGCATTCCAGGATGCTTGCAGTGACAAAGCAATGATTGATTGTACATTTTGGGTTAGGTAAGCTGCATGCAATTACTGCCCTCAAGAACTAAAAACTAAACTGAAAACAATGTTTCAATCCTGTAAAAAATGATGCTCTAGCTGCAGCACTATTTCTATCATGTACAAAAAGAAATCCACGCACAAATTAAATCCTTGAAATGCAATTCCTAACATGTATAAAAGATTAAAAAAAAAAAACCAGACACGTCTTATCCAAGCACATCCTGATATGCCAATGAATGTAACAAGGTTGACACAAAGGAATTGAGTTTCCAAATCCATTAAGTAACATTTAACACTACAATCTCAGTGAATCTACAATCTCAGTGAATTTAATGTCATAATATTGGAAGAAAACCATATCAGAGACCCAAGAGCATATCTTATAATGTTTATTTTGCAACAATTCCAAAAATCTCAGTTATCATAGAGTTTCGAATGGAAGACAGATTTCAAATTGTGGTGATGACCCTGTGCAAATATGGGAACATAGACATGTAAGATATTTGAAGAAGAAACACTAGGTCTCAAATTCTCGAATATAGCAGTCTCAAATTTAGGAAATTAACAAAAGGAATTCAGGCTCGCATCAGGTTTATTCTTCGTCATTTGTCTCATTCTCGTCACACATCAAGCCGCAGATCATACAAACCAAAAGACACAGCTTGCACTAGCACTACTCATATTTGGAGACTTGCACTGCACTACTCATATTTGGAGACGCCATATATTGCAAAGAAGCAATCAAGCATGGAAAACCCTAATCAGCACGGGGAAGTGGGGAACAAAGGAAATCAACCAACGAGAAGTGAGTAACTGCAGAAATAGAGTAGACCGAGAATGGGAAGGGGAAGTGGTGGACAACGAAATCAAGCAACGAGAAGTCAAGGACTGCAGAAACAGAGTAGATCGAGAATGGGGAACGGGATGACCTCACGGGTGGTCGCCGGATCGACGTCGCGGGGGCGCAAGATCGTCCCTGGTGGCCGGCGAGCGGGGGCAGGGGCTCGTCGCCGACGGCCGCCGAGCAGGGGAGGAGGCTCGTTGCCGGCGGCCGGCGAGCGGGGGCGAGGCTCGTCGCGCGTGTGCGGTAGAGGCGGCGCGAGGGCGAGGTGCTGGCGTCGGGCGGGGTCTAGGGCGTGCGAGCGTCGGGGACAGAGGGGCGATAAGGGCGCGGCCGCGCGGTGCTATTGTTGGGCTGGGCCGTATTCAGTAAAATTGGATCGGTGCCGTATCCACATCGGGCCCATTGCACTCAATATTTTGGGACGCTATTTCCTTCATGTTAGAGCATCTCCAACAGTTATGCAATTGGACTATGCATTCTAGAAATTTATCAAAAATCTTAAAAATTGCTCTCCAACAGTTATGCATTTGACTTATGCATTTTGACAAACTTGGCATTTGATGGACCAAACTTGGCATTTTTGCATAAGCACAATGGCTTGGCAATTTTGATATCCCGAGTTTCTTGGACTCCTTGTCGTGCGCGACCTCTCCACGCGCTGCGGTAGTTTCTCGCGAGGACTCCTCCTTCCCGCGTGAACTCTTTTTTTCCCGCGCGACGTGAACTCTGCGACCTACGACTTCGTGGACTACTGGCGCGCGTACGACTTCGTGGACTGGCGGACCGGGAGGCCGTGATTCACAGAAACGGCGATGACTTGCGACTTCGTGGACTGCCGGCGACGGGCGACTGAAATTCCCGCGCAAAACAAAAAAAAAGATCCCAGACAAAAATAGTTGGGTCCACTATTTTGGAAAATGCCAAGTCAAAAATACCAAACACTTGGAGATGGACTTATTTTTCCTTTGGCAAAACGTTTAGGGACTTGACAAATTCTAACAAATAGCAAATTCCAATTGCATAACTGTTGGAGATGCTCTTATACAGTGCTTCAGTGCCATAACCCACATGGCCACATTCCTAGAGCTAAAAGCATAGTAGTTGATTAATAAAGTAATGCTGGACGAGAACAACATGTATGGAAAACGAAATTCCCCTTTAGACCTTGTTTGAATGCATATGTATCTACATCAAGCTACAAGTGTTGGAGTGGATTAAAGTGAAACTTAGTTTAAATCCACTTCAATATATATGGATTGAAAAAAAATACATACACATCCGAATAAGTCCTAAAAAGAAAAAACTGGTCAAGTGATTTCTTTTATAAGAAATCTGTGTGTGTAATGGCACTAACCTATGTTACGGGTTTTCTAGGTAAAAAACTAGACATAATTGTGTTACCTTTGAGAAATTGAAAGTGATGACATGTCTTGGTGCATGTCATATAGAACACCATGACTCTTAACTGTCCTAAGATCACTAACATAGCACAACACACTAATTCTGGTACCTACATGTATAATCTAAGTCAGATAAAAATCCTCCAACCTTACAAATGCACACAACTCCACAGCCCTGCTGAATGGGCCATGCTCATGAACCCTAAGGACAATTACCGTCTAGATGACCAAGGGAAATAAGCAAATTTTTCTATTTGACATCCCTAAGCCTTGGCTCTATGAGGTTCCTATAACGAAACCTACAACCAGCACACCTAAGATGTCCTCATGCCAAGGGAGAGGCCCCAACATGCCAAACCGAGCTTCATATTCAAACGCGACAACTATCCAGAAATGCGACGAGGCGAATCCACAACAAAGTAGACATGTGGGAGCGTTTGTCTACGGAAGTCGAAATGGATTCGCGGTATCACGTCACCACAAACATCACGCATGAACGAAAATCAAACAAGGTGCACAAGAGAGTAGGGTAGGGTTTCCTTACCTGGCGACGCGAGGAGGGGTGTGCACCCTGTGAGACTTGTGCTCTCGACGGTAGCGGTAGGGCGCCCTTCGGAGGTGGAGCAGGGCATAGTGGACGAGAGGAAGGCTCTCCTATAGCTTGAGACTGTATAACAAGGTCGCGGTAAGTGGCGCCTCATCGTGAGCGCCGCCGCCAGTGGGAAAGGGCGTAGGAGAAGGGGAATTTTGGTTAGGGTTTATGAGCGGCAACAACTATATAGATGGAAAGAGTGTATTGAGAGGTTGAAGCTGAAGGGAAAGGAAGTGGGCCATAATCGAGGAGAAAGCCACTAATGCTTGTTAGGCTTTTGTTAGTGGGCCAAGCCAGCAAACAATTGTTGAATGGGTAGTGTGACTTTCCTTATTTGATGATGAAAAGAGTAGTATGTGAGAGTTTTTTTTTTCTTATTTTTAAAACTTTTTTTTGTTGTTGAGGCTTGAGAGGGAGCTGTAAAAGAAATTGTGAGTAAGGGTTGACAATGTTGGCTATTTCACTGAATTATTTTCTACTACGTTTTTCTAGTATAATAATTACACGTCAACAAGAAAAAAATGAAAAAGATAACAATTGTATCTATTCGTTTGAGAGCAAAGTCGCAGCCTCTCTAGCTTTCTTTAGTTCTATCTACAGTCGTAGAAGGCAAATTATAGGTGCAATTATAGTACACACGTTGTTTTCATGAGCATTGCTACTCATGCAGTCTTGTGCATCTATGTGTGCCTACTATTCTGTGTTGTGGAGACGTGTGAGCATTAGAATTTGGAAACTCTATCACGTGATGTGTTGCATGCACTCACGCGATCCATGAGCATGTTGTTGCCAACAGGAAGAAGAAAGGGTTAGGGGTTCCTATGTTAGGGAATCCACCCATTGTCAGCTATAGAAGAGGCTTTTGGGGGAGGTGGTCATGAAAAGTCAATGGTAGTGGGTGACGAGAGTCAGATATTAGGCACCAAGATGGGAGGTCTTCACCTTTCGCCGACGCCAAGGCCCCAGGCCAATTGGGTCTAACAACATGAACCAGAACAAGGATGCAGCCGAGGAACATGTGCTCACAAGTTTCAGATTCTTGACCACACAACACACAATCATCCACATCCTGCAGGCCCATGGTGCCTCCAACGGTGAGCCATGCAAAGACGGCAGTGAAGAGCAACCTAGAAGAAGAATTTAACTCGAGGTGATGCCTTGGTTCTCCATAGTTCCTCTGCACCCAAAAGCGACGTGGCTCTAGAGAAAAAGGCGTGGTACGCGGAAGATGCTAAGTTATTACCGTCTGTGGACCACTTCCATATCGGATCAAGCTCGTTTGGCTGCTGTAAGTCTGGAACTGGTGCTAGAGGGAGAGAGAAAAAAAAGCATGGCAAACGCGTGGGACCTCTCTTCCCTACTGTGAAATGTCCCCCGCCCATGAATGAAGCATTGATTTTCCTACTAGAACTAGCTACCATGACAATATTCCTCCATTCTAAATTACAACATATTTTGTTTTTTCTAGATATATTGATAATATGTCTGTATATTTAGACATAAAAGTGCATAGCAAATTTTAGTTACCTATAAATATCAAAACATCTTATAATTTAAAAATGAAAAGAGTAGAAAGAAAAGGAATTTAGAGAGGGACACACCACATGTAGAACGTGTAGGAGAGAAGAGGAAAATGGATTTCATTTATTTCACAAAAGTGAGAGCTCTCTGATAAGAAAGAAACGCGGAAGGTGCGGGAACTTCTTGCAGACCATAAGTTTACTACCACCATCTCTCTCCTAAATCATAAATCATTTTGTCATTTTTAGGTATATAACTTTTTACTATACATATAATTTATATCTAGATGCATATAAAGAGCCATATATATATATATAGAAAAATGCAAAACAATTATAGTTTAGAAAGCGATCGGAAAAGGCAAGTACTACTATGTACTCCCTCTGTCGACGAAAGAATCAATTTCTAGAATCCGTACTAGTCAATTTTTTTTAAGTTTGACTAACTTTATAGAAAAGAGTAGCAACATCTATGACATAAAATGTGCATCATATGAAAATATATTCTATGATGAATAGAATGATATTAATTTGATACCATAAATTTTAGTAGTTTTTTCTAGAAATTGAGTCAAAGTTTAAAAATTTTGATTTAGGACAACTCCAGAATTTGACTCTTTCATGGACGGAGGGAGTACTCTGCTATATTAGTTAATGTGCTTAACGGGTGCCTAAAGAAATGAATAATGATTCACTAATGGCTAATTGGAAAAAGAAAAATTGTGGTTGCATTGCATTGATGGCTATGCATGCAGGCAGGACACAAGAGTTAAGGCCGGGTTGAACAGCACGGCCCGGGATATAAATTAAACTGGAAGAAATCACGGACTGGGCCGCTACTGGATTTCCGATCCGGGCTGAGCATGCCGTGCAGAAAGGCAAGCGCAGGACAAACCGCCCCTGGCAGGAGTAGCATGGTCCTGTGTTCAGAACTCGTGTCATCCTTCAATTCTTCTTCCAACTTTTGCCTTCAAATTCTTCTTCAGTAATCAAACAGTATAAATATAGATATAGATATTGTATTAGTACATATATAATTTCCTGCACATCTGCACTGCAATGCATGCGATCCAAATCTCGAAGTCAAACAATAATCTCGATCTCAGAGCCTGGCATCACATGACACTTGTTAGCGTACTACGTGCATCGGGATGCCCGTATTCATCTAGTAGATCAGTCACGTGACAGTGGACCCGTGACCCGTGATTGTCAAGCTTGCTTTGCATGGGTCTTCCTCCCCTTCCCGGCCCGGCCGCTGACAAGTGAGGATCTCGCCGCCCACCGCTGGCGCTGGGCGGTGCCGGATTGCTGCCTGCTTTGCGTTTGCGCCCATGACATCCACGTGTGTGCCCGCCGCAACTCTCCACACCCCCATGATGCGTCACCGTCCACGGCAGCTGCTGGCTGCGCTGCACGAACACGAAGAAGTTGACCCTCCAACCGCCCCGCCCCCTCCGGCCGGTTCACAGTTCACACTCGCGTCGCGTGCGGGCGTGCGCGCGCGTCTCTCTCTCGCTCTCTCCTTTGATTCCGCATATATATCTCCGCACCGCACCGGCCGCTTTGCCAGCCCAACGAAACGTGAGTCGTCGAGAGAGAGAAGCTAGCTAGCTAGCTAGAGATAAAACCAGCCGGCTGCTGCGGGCGACGACGACGAGCATGGCGGCGATCCGGCACCGGACGGTGGAGGCGAACGGCATCTCGATGCACGTGGCGGAGTCGGGCGCCGAAGGGGACCCCGCGGTTGTGTTCCTGCACGGCTTCCCGGAGCTCTGGTACTCGTGGCGCCACCAGATGGCGCACCTGGCCGCGCGGGGCTACCGCTGCGTGGCGCCCGACCTCCGCGGCTACGGCGGCACCGCCGCGCCGACCGACGTCGCGTCCTACACCGCCTTCCACGTCGTCGGCGACGTCGTGGCGCTGCTCGACGCGCTCGGCATCCAAAAGGTACGTCCACGATCCGTCCGTCCCCTTCCGTGTCTCAAAGCTGACACATGGTGGCGCCGTGTCTCTTCCTTCCCTTTCCACGAGTTTCTCATCTGATCCGGAACAGGATGTCGTGCCGGCAAAAAAATCCGGACCTGAACGTTGAGGATTCTACACCACCACAAACTTTTTATTTTTTTTTTACTGTAAGCCCGCGCGCGGTAGTTTTCTTTAAAATTGATATGTTCTTATTTATTAATTATATATAGTTTCATGTGTTTTTTCAGATGATCCGACTTTATTTATACTGAGGTTGACGACCGGGAGATAATCTTAATTTTTTTAGTTTAAAATCAGAGAGTTTTGATTTTTAGAAACGATAATGCTCTGTGCAGTCTGGTTAGGCTAATTTTGAAGCGAATCAACTAGGTCAATGAACTTTTAATTTTATATTTATCCTGGATGATGGGATAGCATATAGTATATATGAGCAGATATGGATGGGAAGCCATAGCCATATCCGATAATATATCAGTCAACGTATGATAATGATATATGAGGTGTTGCTAACCGGCCACCCTACTCTGCTCTCTTCTCCTGTAATAAACATACACATGATATATATTTTCTCCGGAATAAAAATTAATACACATGTTGTGAAGATATATATACAGTCGTAAGTTGTCGTTGTATAGCATCAGCTTAACGTGTGCATATATGTAGTAATCAACTAAACTAGCATGACAAAACAGACAGCTACCAGCATCGATTAGACTGTTACTCAACTTTAAATTAAACGCATGGACATATGTATATGTACCTACCTATGCTGTGTGCTGCTGGTCCAGCGTACATTGCTGCACATAGATTGGAGTCCCTTTTTTTTTTCATAATATAGGCCTTGTTTAGATATGATTTTTTTTAAAATTTCGTTACTGTAGCACTTTTTGTTTGTTTGTAGCAAATATTAGGATTAAAAGATTCGTCTCGCGATGTACAGGCAAACTGTGTAATTAGTTTTTGTTTTTGTTTATATTTAGTGTTATATATGTATGTGACGCAAGATTTGATGTGACTGAGAATCTTGAAATTTTTTTGGATTTTGATGAGAACTAAACAAGGCCATAATATATAAGTATATGCTCCGGAGCGCACTGCTCCGTTCGGTGTGAAACCAACTTTTCCAGACTGGGGTGTTGGAAACACCACTAGGATAATACAAGCAGCATACTAGAATAGGCTGTGTTGGAAACGCCAAAAACACACACACACATGGAAAAAATATTGTCCATATGATCTAGCATTCTAGCTAATCTATTCGTTGAAACCTCACCTCCATGTACTACTGTACTGTGTACTCTACCAGTGGTCCTGTGTCAGTATATACCGCATCGATCGATCTCAAGGCAGTCATCAGTCATCATCAGCCCCCTGGCGCTTGATTTCGTTTCTGCACGGCCTAGATATATATGTGGTGTGGTTGCATGGCATTAGCATGCATGTGGAGGAATGAATGAACGTGGTGACGTGCACTGATCGATGCATCATGCATGCATGGTGAACCTGATGAATTGAAACAGGTGTTCGTGGTGGGTCACGACTGGGGCGCCATCATCGCGTGGTACCTGTGCCTGTTCCGGCCGGACCGGGTCACGGCGCTCGTCAACACCAGCGTCGCCTTCATGCGCCATGTCTTCATCCGCGCCGGCGCCTCCGCCGTCAAGCCCACCGACTACTTCTGCCGCAACTACGGGCCCACCTACTACATCTGCCGCTTCCAGGTGTGTACTACTACACCGTAATAATTTCGATATCGTACCTACTGTACTTGTCTACATTATCGCAGAACAAGATCTTGAATTTTTACACTCCAGGATACGTCGCGACTACTCTCACCATAATATCTTGAATTTTCACTTATTATGGTAAGAGTAGTCGCGGCTACTTGTCTACATCCGACTACTCTCACCATAATATGTTATCATACATAACCCTGTGCACGTCCCAGATTTTCTTGTTCCATTTTTTTTAGAAATGGCGTTTATTATCAAATTAGTTTGGAAACTTCCATTTCTATATTATGGTTTATAGCGCTCTTATCACGTAAAATCAGAACCAAATATCTCATGCACGAGCAATTTGCATGAACTGATGCATATAGGGCACCTATTTAGGAAGTTAGGGTTTGTTTGGATATAACTTGTCGCATCTCAATTCATATGTGTTATGGAAATTAAACTGGTTTCACCGCAATTTAATCCAATACACATGGATACTATTGAAGTTTGGGTACGTATAGGAGCTATTAAAAAAAGTGTGGTACCAGCTAGGAGTGGGCGATTTGGATGGTGTGTGCGCACATGTCATCGCACAAAAAGGTGCACTAGGGACTAGGGAGATCCATCCACAACGTCGCAGTCCGGAGGTGCCTTGCAAGTAGAAGCAAGGACAGCTCGTCCAGTACGCAGCTAGCTTGCATTATTGCATTGCATTATATTGGTGCAAAGAAACTAGGACATCTCAGACACGCCAAATTAAGAACTTCGATGAACAATCACGACCAAACAAACAAACAAACTTTTTACTTTTATATTGTTTGTACGTAAACGAATGATTCTTATTCATACCGGGAATATATATATAATAGTAACAAATTAAACTAGCAGGGCTGTCAAAATGAACCCTGCGCGCATGCAGTAGGCTTATTAATTGGCTTGCACAAACTTTTGCTCATTGCTGACTCCACGCACACACGATAGAAACAGACACGTGCGACTGACTGACTGATCGGCCCCAGCTTCACGGGACACGATCGATCGACGACGACCATGATCAAAATTGCGATAGAGAACACTGGACGAGAATAATTGAACTACAGAAGAAGATCCAGTATGTGTGATGAGCATGCATGACAAAAACTCGCTCGCTCCAAACATATGCCGCTGTGTCGTCCAGCCGGCCGGCGGTCGGATCGGACGCCGGCGACGATCGACTAGCTAGCTCGGTGGGTCACTGCACGGTGCAGCAGCCGTTGGGGTTGTCGTCGTTGAAGCACACGGGGGCCTGGTTGGGCACGTACTGGCGCGAGGGGAAGTAACCATCGTCCCAAGTCGTCGTCGTCGTCGTCGGCACGTACTGGAGCAGGTGCTGTGGCGCCGGCGCGGGCACCCAGTTGCCGCCGCCGCCGTAGTAGGGGTAGGCGGCGGCGCCGAAGGCGGCGGGCCCATGTACTGCATCCCGCTGTAGTGGTAGTGTTGCGGGTACCCCGGCGGCGGCGCGGCGTACTGGTACTGCGGCTGCGGCTCCGGGTCCGCGCCGTCGCTGACGACGGTGACGGGCCTCCGCGTCCTGGTCTGGATCCGCCACCGCAGCAGCGAAGCGTCCAGCGACGTCCCGGCCACCACCACCAGCCCCGTGTCCACCGACACCCATACCTCCTCCACCCCTGCACGCATGCATGTACACATGGTCCGGCCGGCCGATCGACGACGATGAGCAAGCAAGGTGTTATGCCGCTAGTATATGCACACACAGTAAGATCGGTCGAAACATATAGGACGTACCGGCGAGGAGGTTCTTGACAACCCTGCGGATCTTGCCGGCGCAGCCGTAGCAGAAGCAGTGCACGTCCATGCGGAGGATGACCGGCGCCATTGCTTGTCGTCGTCGTCGTCGGTGACGATGAGGCCGGAGACCGTGAGTGGGAATGACATTTATAGCTAGAGGGAGGGATCGAGGAACGAAATCACATCACGCGGAGACGACGTCGATTTGCATGCATGCATGCATATGGATATGGAGGATCCTTCCATTGTGGCTTTCAAATTTTGGCTCACGTCCTTCCTTTTATTTGCTTTCAAATCACACACTGCTGAATTCAACAACTTTTTTATGTTGCACATACGTACGGTGCATGCAGGAGCCTGGTGTCGCAGAGAAGGAGTTCTCGCCGGCGACCGCCCGGTACCTGATGAAGCCGATCCTGTGCAACCGCTTCACCTCCTCGGCGGCAGGCGGCGAGAAGCCAGCAGACACGGCGGCGCCCGCCGCCCCCGTCGAGGAACCGCTGCCGCCGTGGCTGACGGAGGAGGACGTGGGCCACTTTGTGTCGGAGTTCGAGCGGACGGGCTTCACGGGGCCCATCAACTACTACCGCAACATGGACCGCAACTGGGAGCTGGCGGCGCCGTGGGCGGACGCCAAGGTGCAGGTGCCCACCAGGTTCATCGTCGGCGACGGCGACCTCACCTACCACTACCCGGGCATCCAGGACTACATCCACAAGGGCGGGTTCCAGGCCGACGTACCGGGGCTCGACAGCGTCGTCGTCATCCCCGGCGCCGGCCACTTCGTCCAGCAGGAGAAGGCCGACGAGGTTAGCCAGCATATCTACGACTTCATCTCCAAGTTCTGATGGATGGATCGACGACCATCGTCAGCTTGGCTGCTGTCTGCTGAAAACTGAAATCAACCTCGATCATGTTGCCAATTTGTTTTGTATTTTGAATTTAAATTAACAATAAGTGTATGCACAATACGTGTTTTTAATTATTTGTGACTTCGATATGGAGTGAGTTGTTCCAAGTTTCAGCGTACATACATTGTATGATCGATGTGAAATGAATAAACCATGTATTTCAGAAAATTGAAATGCACAGGCCTAATCGATCTCATTATCAATTGCAAGCAAGCAAGCAAGAAAACTTCAGTTCCGAGCAAAAAGCTAACTAACCTGCTCGGATTCAGCTTCACTAGAAAGCTAAGTAATCAAGCTGCATGCTGCCAGTATAACTTATCGTGATTATATTATATATGGGGTATTACTATACCTTTTTATTAACCTGCCTCCACATGTTATAGATTATTTTCTTCTCAAAATTTGGCAGAAGTTGAGTTTTATTTGCATTTTGTGCGGTAACCATGTGACATGCATGTTTAGGCAGCAAGCAGACATCAACCAAACACTCGCCTACCAGAATTCCAGCGAACACAAACAGGCTGTGCAAATCGCTCAATTGGGCCTGGCCCAGTTTGCGTTTGGGCCAACCCATATGGTCCCGGCTCTCCCCTCCGACACGTCGCGATCACTCGCACCGGTCCCCGCTCTCGGCTCTCCCCTCCCAGTCAACAGCAGCGGCGCGGAGCACGACGCCGACACGCCACGCACCATGGCGGCGATGACGGTGAGGCACCGGCAGCTGGAGGCCAACGGCATATCGATGCACGTGGCGGAGGCCGGCCCCGTGGACGCCTCCGCGCCGGCGGTGCTGTTCGTGCACGGCTTCCCGGAGCTCTGGTACTCGTGGCGCCACCAGATGGACTACCTCGCCGCGCGCGGCTACCGCTGCGTGGCGCCCGACCTCCGGGGCTACGGCGGGACCACCGCGCCGCCGGAGCCGTCGTCGTACA
Organism: Sorghum bicolor; assembly: GCF_000003195.3. Lineage (NCBI taxonomy): Eukaryota > Viridiplantae > Streptophyta > Magnoliopsida > Poales > Poaceae > Sorghum > Sorghum bicolor. The sequence continues at coordinate 1,972,038 of NC_012870.2, forward strand.
CCGCCTTCCACATCGTCGGCGACCTCGTCGCGCTCCTGGACGCCCTCCACCTCCCGCAGGTACCCGCGCGCGGCTCCGTGCCTCCGTTCCCCGTCGAATCGAATTCCATAACGAAGCTTGTTGAAAAATTCCCCACATGTGTTGGGATCTCTGCGGGTGCAGGTGTTCGTTGTGGGCCACGACTGGGGCGCCATCGTGTCGTGGAACCTCTGCCTGCTGCGGCCGGATCGGGTGCGCGCGCTCGTCAACCTCAGCGTTGCCTTCATGCCCCGGAACCCCGGCGTCAAGCCTCTTGAGTACTTCCGCGCCGCATACGGCGATGACTACTACGTCTGCCGATTCCAGGTGAGCAATAGTTTCTCCTATCGTCCTTGGGATGTGCATGTGCCACTGCCACCTAATTATCAGTAACCGATGGACTGAAGAAAGGTCGGTTCTGCGAATTTTAGGCATCCACAGATTGGTTGGCAATCTGTTTGAATTGGAACGTATTTTTCTACACAATTATCATTTGCGCTGCTTATGTAAAGAAGGGGATAAAAGTGATAGGATTACTCAGTTCGCGGATTTCATTTCTTATTGCAATTCTAATACGAAGGGGCTATCTGGCTATTTCTATATGGTTTGCTAATGTGAAGAGGATACAATTGATAAGATCACTCAGTTGTGATCCAAATGCATATGGGTTACTCAGTTCTCACTGAAACGCACATGGGGCCTGTGGAGTTCAGTCGGTCACATTGTGCTGATTTACTGAATGCTAAGGATATGATGATGTTTAAAACAGTCCAAACCGAAGCCCAAAGTGCTGCACACATGTGTCCTTCAGTTTGATGTAAAGTCAATTATGCACAATTCTACGTAGTATGTTCATGCATTGGCATTTCCCATCAATTGATCTTCTAGAGTTGTAGCCTAAAATGTGTGTACAAATTTGCTTCTTTGGGGGTATACTTCTGTTGTAACTTGTTCTCTTTCTTTGAGATCTCTTCTTAGTTGGGTAATATAATATTACTCTTTCTTGAGTTATTAACCAACCTCTTGTTCTGCGGTATGTGAGTTATTTACCAGCAATTTATGATACCTGCGTGGACTGCAAAAGTTAGGATCATATATGTCTATGACCTCCATTAAAGTGTCACATTGATTGGCAGGAACCTGGACTTGAAGCAGAATTTGCTGCTTTTGACCTGAAGAGTTTCTTCAAATTGGCATTGACTCTTCGGGCCACAGGTTCTTCAGTCATGGACCTTAGAAAAATGCAAACATACGCTAAGCAAATAGAGCTACCTTCTTGGCTCTCTGAGGAAGATGTCAATTACCTTGCAAGTGTGTACTCAAAAACTGGATTTGCTGGTGGAGTAAATTACTACCGCTGCTTGGACCTGTAAGTTCGCAACCAATTTATATTCATATAAGCGTGAAATCAAATCATGATGTCCTGAAAATTCATTAAATTTCATAAGCGTGTAATCAAGTCATGATCTCCTGAATTCGTACATGTCGTATTTTCCAAAAAAACTTTCTGTACACACCAAACATCTAAACCCCATCAGCATCACCTGTTTCTACATGGAATATAGTTTTTCATGTAACACACAGGCCACAGTAGAATTAAGATGCAGTGTAGCGCTTCAAATTACAACATATTGCTTTTAATGGTAACACTTTGTGTTTTTAAAAAAACTCAGCAAGAGATTTGCTGAGCGATTTTATTAGAATAAAAAGGTTTTATGTGCTCAATAGAATAGGAATATGAAACAGAGACATGTTTTTTTTTGTTTCATTTTCATTTCAATTTGCCTTGTGATGTGAGTTGGATGCCTTGGACTGACTTTCTTTATATAATTTATTGCTTTGTATCAATCATTCTCCGATATCATTCCACTGCTATGTTAGTGTAGTCATTGTGAACATAGGAATTATCACATAATGTTTCAAAGATAGTGGCACCACTTGTTTTTTAGCAAAAGCAGAATCTCACAGACAACATGAAGTCATAAACCACAATTGAATATGAAATATGAGGAGGTTGCTGGAAATCTACATCAATGTTTGCAAAAATGTTGGAAATGTTTCTTTCATTTTTCTTCCAAAATTAGTTTTTTGAATTTCATGGAGAGAAACATGAAACTCTGATTTGAATAGTTTAGCCTTTTGAACATATAATTTTGGTGCTAGGTTAAATTTCAACTCCTTTGACATCACTCATTAACCAAGAAGAATGGGTGATTGCATTATGCATCATCATCTTCTCGCTGCATCACGCATGCATCAGAAATTAGTTACATCTGACTGACATGTGTGCACAGGAACTGGGAACTGATGGCGCCATGGACAAGAGCAAAGGTGCAAGTGCCGACTAAGTTCATCGTTGGGGACGGTGACCTGGCATACCATCACCCGGGAGTGAAGAGCTACATCCACAAGGGTGGGCTCAAGAGGGACGTGCCCATGCTTGAGGAGGTGGTGGTTATCAAGGGCGCTGGGCACTTCATCCAGCAGGAAAGGGCTCAGGAAATCAGTGAGCACATCCATGACTACATCAAGAAGTTTGAAGCTGGTGTTCTGCCACCACTAAGAGTTTCAAAGCTGTGAAGACTGATGGCTCATGTACAGAACTCTGATAGATCTACAGGATCTACTAGCAATAGAATGAACAGGGATTCGGGATAAAACAATGCATACAGTGACATATATATATATATATATGTGCATACACTAGATCTAATACAACTGAGTAGTAAGAGAGGTTAGGGTTCGACCATCGACGTTGCCGGTGAGAGCAGCTCCTGTGCTGTCCATGTTGAGGGCGTTGACGCGGTGACGGAGTAGATCCCGTCGTCCTTCAGGCCTCCACCGGCACTGACCAACGACGGCGGGGTAGGGGTAGAAGGGTGACGGCGCGGTGGTGCTTCCCGACGCCACTGCGCACTGTCGATCGGCGACCTAGGGTTGTGAGTAGGGTTTGGCGGCGCACGACGAACTTCGTGTTGTGTGCCTGTAGCCCCCTACTCCTATTTATATGTGGCGCAGCGCGTCGGGGGCCCACCAACCATAGATCGGTTGGGCGCCCCCGATCAGGGTGCGATCCAGAGGGAAAAGGCCCCAGCCGTTGGGCTGGGCCTGAGATCAACCTAACATTCTCCCCCTTGATCTCAACTGTGCTTTCTCGCTTTGTCAACTCACCCCATCACAAATCAGTGTATTGAGCATGCTTCATCTTAACAGTTATCACTGCTAGATTAGACAGCCACAAACACTTTTCTGTTTGGAGATGAATTCTCACCTTGGGCCCCTTACTATCCAGGAATCACAGGCTTTCCCTTAAACCCATGCCGGCTACATGTTCTCTGAACACATTGGGCGGTAAGCCTTTTGTAAGCGGATCCGCTAGCATCTTTTCTGTGCTTATATGTTCAAGACTTATGACGTGATCCCGGATTTTATCCTTGACAACATAATATTTAATGTCAATGTGCTTGGCAGCATTGCTTGACTTGTTGTTGTGAGCATATAACACTGCTGGCTCGTTGTCACAATACAACTTTAGTGGTTTATCGATGCTGTCGACCACCTTTAAACTGGGTATAAATTTCTTAAGCCAATTCACCTGTCCTGATGCCTCATAACAAGCAATAAACTCAGCATACATTGTGGACGATGCAGTGACCATTGTTTGTTTTGAGCTCTTCCATGATATGGCTCCTTGCGCGAGAGTGAATATATACCCTGAGGTAGACTTTCTATCATCTCCCGCGTAATCAGAATCTGAATACCCTACTATTTGCAGGTCATCAGATCTTCTATAGGTTAACATGAGCCCTTTCGTGCCTTGCAAGTATCTTAAGACTTTCTTTACTAGATTCCAGTGTTCCATACCTGGATTACTTTGATATCTACCAAGTAACCCGGTCACAAAAGCCAGGTCTGGGCGTGTGCACACTTGAGCATACTGTAAGCTTCCGACAGCTGAAGCGTATGGAACGGCTTGCATGCGATCGCGCTCGAACTTGCTCTTGGGACATTGATGTTCCCCATACTTGTCACCTTTTACAATAGGAGCAGGTGAAGGTCTACACTTATGCATATTGAATTTCTTCAATATTTTCTCTATATATGCCTCTTGGGACAATCCCAATACCCCTCGACTTCTATCTCGGTGAATCTTTATGCCCAAGACAAAAGAAGCTTCACCTAAATCTTTCATATCGAAATTTGAGGACAAAAATCTCTTGGTTTCCTGCAGTAGAGTGACATCACTACTGGCTAGTAGAATGTCATCTACATACAGTACTAGGAAAATGTATTTCCCATTCTTAAACTTTGCATATACGCAATTGTCCTCAACGTTCTCTTTAAACCCAAACTTTCTGATTGTCTTATCAAACTTTAAATACCACTGCCTGGATGCTTGCTTTAATCCATAAATGGATTTCTTCAGGCGACAGCCCATTCTTTCTTTGCCTGTCACAACAAAACCTTTCGATTGTGCCATGTATACTCTTTCTTCTAGATCCCCATTGAGAAAAGCTGTCTTCACATCCATTTGATGCAATTCTAGATCAAAATGTGCCACTAGGGCCATTATGATTCTAAAAGAGTCCTTGCTCGAGACAGGAGAGAATGTTTCATTATAATCTATCCCTTCTCGCTGAGTGAAACCCTTGGCTACCAGTCTTGCTTTGTACCTTTCTATGTTCCCTTTGGAGTCACGTTTCACCTTGTAGACCCATTTGCAGCCTACTGTTTTGGCTCCTTCAGGAATTTCCTCTAGGTCCCAAACTTCATTGGTACTCATAGACTTTAATTCATCTTCCATGGCTTCTTGCCACTTAGATGCTTCGGTGCTCCTCATGGCTTCTTCAAATGAAGTGGGTTCATCCTCCATCTGAACTTCTTCGCATTCATAGACTATATAGTCATCTGGAATAGGAGACTTTCTCGCTCTTTGAGGTCTGCCAGAAGTTTCTGCTACTGGCATTTCTTCTTGAGGTTGCTCTTGTTGGGGCTGTTGTTCTTCGACTATGGGTTCATTCGGCTCCTGAGGGACAGGTTCCAAATTGGCCATAGGCGAAAAAGCAGCAGGTGTTGTCACTACTGGTGTAGATCCAACAACAACGGGCAGCGTAAAGTAGGGTTCTTGCACCATGGGAATGGGCACGAACACCCGCTTCTCTTCAAGGTTAATTTCTCGCGCTGCCTTGCTCCCCCTGATCATCTGATCTTCTAGAAAACTAGCGTGTCTCGTTTCCACAAACTTGGTATGTCTACCAGGGCAGTAGAAACGATAACCTTTCGACTTTTCTGGATAGCCAATGAAATGACAACTTACTGTTTTGGGGTCTAGCTTTCCTATGTTTGGGTTAAATACTTTTGCTTCAGCAGGGCTCCCCCAGACACGCAGATGGTTGACTGAGGGTTTCCTACCGGTCCACAACTCATACGGGGTTTTAAGTACTGACTTGCTTGGAACTCTGTTGAGAATATGAATGGCGGTTTTTAAGGCCTCCATCCATAGACTCAATGGCAGAGTGGAGTAGCTCATCATGCTGCGCACCATATCCATTAGAGTACGGTTACGCTTTTCTGCTACTCCATTCTGCTGAGGGTCCCCTGGCATTGAATACTGGGCTACTATGCCATTTTCCTGTAAGAACCTTGCAAAAGGTCCAGGAACTTGTCCATAAGGGGTATGTCGACCGTAGTACTCCCCCCCACGGTCAGATCTTACTACTTTGATTTTTCTGTCTAGTTGGTTTTCAACCTCAGCCTTGAATATCTTAAATTTGTCTAAAGCTTCTGAGCGTTCTTTGATTGGATAAATGTATCCAAAACGAGAGTAGTCATCTGTGAATGTGATGAAGGAATCAAAACCATCCACAGATGTCACTGGAAAAGGTCCACAGATGTCTGTGTGGATCAATTCTAGTACTCCCATGCTTCGCTTAGCGCCTTTCTTTATGTTCTTTACTAACTTGCCTTTAATGCAATCAACGCATTGCTCGAACTCTGAGAGTTCTAATGGTGGGAGGATTGATTCTTTGACTAAGCGTTCTATTCTCCCCCTCGAAATATGGCCTAAACGACAGTGCCATAATTTCGATGAGGAATCAATTCTCTTTCTTTTCTTGCTAGCATCTGCGGGTATTGCATTCTCAGCATTATTACATTCAGCATTCACATTCTCAGACAAAGATAATAAATAAAGTTTGTCTTGTCGGAAGGCAAGACCCACACATTTATTATTTAACTGTAGCTTACAATCATTCTTGCTGAAATGGCAATCAAAACCATAGTCTGACAAACATGAAACTGAAATTAAATTTCTAGCTAAAGAGGGAACATAAAGAACATCATGCAACTCAAGGGTGAAGCCACTAGCTAAATCTAGAGATAAATTTCCTATAGCTTGAACTTCAGCTTCAACACCAGTGGCCACCTTAATCTGTCTTTCTCCTCTTTGAAGGGTTCTCCCTCCACTGAATCCCTGCAAAGAGTTTGCAACATGAACAGTTGCGCCTGAGTCAATCCACCATGTGGATCTAGCATAACTTAGATATAAGGATTCATCAACAAAAGTTATAATGTCCTCACCTTTCACTAGGCAATGTTTCATGAACTTAGGGCAGTCATGCTTCCAATGCCCTGTCTCATTACACCATCTACAGCGATCCGGGTCCTCCTGCCTGTGCTGGTTGTCTTGCTTTGGCTGTGCTTTAGGCTGTGAATTGCTTCCTCCCTTGTTCTGGGAGGTGGAGGCATCTGGAGCTTTCTTGTTGTAGAATGGCTTCTTGTTCTTTCCTTTCACAAAGTTCACAGAACCACCATTTGCATTCTTGAGCCTTTCTTCCTCTTGCACACACATAGCAATCACCTTCTCTAAATCCCACTCCTCTGGCTGTGTGTTGTAGTTAACAACAAAAGTCTCATACTCTTTGGGAAGTGAGTTTAGAGCTAGGTGAATGAGGAAACCATCAGCGAGGGGCATCTTTAGCTTCTCTAACTTGGCTGCCATGGTGCTCATGCTCAGAATGTGCTCTCTCACACTCCCCCCTGTGAACCTCATGTTAGTGAGTTTCTGGATCAGGGTGGAAGCATGGGCTTTGGTTGAACCAGTAAACTGATTCTTCACTTTCTCAAGGTATTCTTTTGCTGTCTCACATTCTGGGATGGCACCTCTTAGGCCCTCTGTGATGGTTTTCTTGATGACAATCTTGCACTTGCGGTTTGACTTTTCCCACTTGTACTTCTCAAGATCATACTTTGCTCTGATGGGAGCAAAGTCTCGCTTCCGATTAGCAAAAGCTTCATCGGTCTCATTCTGAGCCCTTTCGGGCTCCTCTGGCTCAGTGGGCTTTGGCTCCTGAAGAGCCAAATCTATCTCAGCAAGTGCTAGAGCAGCATCAAGTTCCTCGCGCCACAGAACATAGTTATGTCCCGTCAGCTTTGGAATTGCACTAATGAAGTGCATCGCATTCAGCGCTTGGTCTGAAATTAAACATGAAAAAATAGTGAGGACATCAACATTAAATCTAGGAAAAATAATTGCATATCTTAATTTAACGTTGGTCAAAATCAAGATATACAAAAATTAACTCTCTACATAAATTCTAATCAACGTTGAGCAGAATAGAATATATGCATAAAATTAGAACTTGGAATTTGTAATATTGCTATTATTAACGTTGGTCAAAAAATAACAATATCACAAAGATACTAGGCTTTAAAACTCGTGTCTCAAATTAAATATCCCGTTGGTTCAATTTAATTTGAGAACGAAAAAATCACTTGCGCAGCGGAAAAACATTTACTTGCTGTTTTCAGAAGCATAACTAGCTGATCTTGCTCTCTAAATAATAAACACGTTGGTGCAGATTAAGTAGAGTCAAAAACTGGGTAAATAAATATTCAAATGCTTCTGAAAAATTTAAAAGAAAAAAAGGGAAAAAAAAAATTTCTATGCTATGTTATGCTGAGCAGGCCATTCGGCCTCTGTGCGTTTTGGCCCAGCCCATGCGCGGGCGGAGGCGCTTGGCGAAAACCGCAGCCTGGGCCGGCTCGCGCGAAGCGGCCCAGCAGCGCGGCTTTTTTTTTTTTTTTTTTTTTGCTACGGTTCGCGGCCCATTAAGTTGAAATCGGCCCACGTCCAAGTCTCGCGGCGGCGCGGGCGCTGAGCAGGCCGCAACCTGGGCCAGCTCGCGCAAAGCGGCCCAGGGCGCCCTCCCGCCTGGGCTCAAAGTCGGTCCGGCTGCTGAGCGCCGTCGATCCGCAGATGGCGCGATCTGACGGCTGAGCATGGATCTCGCGCGGATAAAACCCGCCGGCCGCCGCTGGCTGTTTCCAAAACCCTAGTCCATTTTCCCTCTGCCCTTCTTTCTCAGTGGCCGACGGCGCCGACGAGCCCTTTGGCCGCCGCCGACGTTCTGCCATTTCCGGCCGGCCACCTTCTTGCTTTCTCTCTCTCTCTTCTCCAGTCTGCGTCGTAGCCAGCAGCACTAGAGTCCTCGGCGGCCGGAGGAGGTGGCGCCCCGCGGGCCCTATCGCCGGAGCGCGCGCTCCCCGTGGTGGGTGAGCGCGCCGCCGTCGATGGGAGTCGCGAGGGTGCCCTGTGCTTGGCCCCTATGCGGGGTTCTTTCTCGCTGAGTCTCCTTTTTTTTTTCTCGATCTGGATTTGCCGATTCGTGTATTCGTTCTTGCTTGGGTTAGGTTTCCCCGATCTGTGCTTTACATTCTTTTGCATTTCGATCTCGGCGTTAGGGTTTGGAAATTCTCAATTTGACTGAGGTAGGATTAGGATTTCGAAAATCCGAACCTTTTAGTTGCTGTGCTTGCTGGGTAAATCCCGAAAACCCCGATCTATTACTAGATCGGATCTGATACCATTGATAGATCTACAGGATCTACTAGCAATAGAATGAACAGGGATTCGGGATAAAACAATGCATACAGTGACATATATATATATATATATGTGCATACACTAGATCTAATACAACTGAGTAGTAAGAGAGGTTAGGGTTCGACCATCGACGTTGCCGGTGAGAGCAGCTCTTGTGCTGTCCATGTTGAGGGCGTTGACGCGGTGACGGAGTAGATCCCGTCGTCCTTCAGGCCTCCACCGGCACTGACCAACGACGGCGGGGTAGGGGTAGAAGGGTGACGGCGCGGTGGTGCTTCCCGACGCCACTGCGCACTGTCGATCGGCGACCTAGGGTTGTGAGTAGGGTTTGGCGGCGCACGACGAACTTCGTGTTGTGTGCCTGTAGCCCCCTACTCCTATTTATATGTGGCGCAGCGCGTCGGGGGCCCACCAACCATAGATCGGTTGGGCGCCCCCGATCAGGGCGCGATCCAGAGGGAAAAGGCCCCAGCCGTTGGGCTGGGCCTGAGATCAACCTAACAAACTCAAATGGTCTGGGAACTCTTGTAAACTAGTGTTGCGGATCTTTCTATTATGCATGGCATGAAGAACTGAAGATGATATATTTTGGAGAAAACAGCGAGGAAGGAAGGGAGGGAGGGAAGGAAGGAAGGTGTTTGTCGTCGTTGTCCATCGACCTTCTCTTTTATTCCATCTGCATATCGTTTTAAGCAAGTGGAGGGCATTTTGTAACAGAACATTTATATGCACGTACGTAGCATATATACATATAACCGTAAAATATAAGTGTTTCATAAAAGAGTGCATCTATCTGGCCTCACGGGGCGGCAATTCTTGCAGCAATGCTTAAATGCCTCACATTTCCGTTGCTTTTGTTTTTCCTTTTTCCCCAAATCCATGTCCGGCAAGTACTGTTTATAATAACACTATTGTTCGCTAATTTATTGTTTAAGAAAAATACTGCTAGTTGGCTAAAAAATTACGAGCCTTATGGACTGCAAGAACAGAGGAAGACGACCGCGAGGAGCAGGAAGCAGAGCAGACGAGGAGCTCAGCACAACCGCCGTCGCCGTCATCGCGACTACATTCAGTAACACCAAATGGTTGTGAACACTTGTAAAAGTAAAACCTTATTTGTTCTGCGCTGCAAGACACGCACTCGTTTCAGTGTATTTCATCGGCAGTGCACAGCACAGCTGTTTCAAATCGCTGCTGCAGTATTCTCAAAGCAGGGTAGAGAAAAAATGGGATATATATATTTTTTTGTTGCATGCAGAAAGCGAGCTTAAAGCTCCATCAATCATCTGGGAGAAAAGATACTTCAGGAACGAGTTAGCATATTCATAGATAGTCTCCCCGGACCCGGGTAAACTAAATCAAGAATAAGGCTCAACAGCTATCTGCAATTGCTCCAGGTCCAGGAAAGCGATTCACGGTGGAGGACTGCGCTTTGTATTCACCTGCAGACAACACAAGTCCGAAATAATAAGTCGCTGAATCCCTGATAGGCACCAATAGTTACTAGTGAAATTGTTAAGACCATTATAAGTTAAACAATAGCATCATTTTTTTCAATGAGGGTAACGATAGTACATATAGCACAACTTCTAACTGAGTAGTTCATATACATCAGGTTTTGATTGCTATGTATATGTGAGAATGTGAAGTAGGGCGACGTAGCTCTGGCACAGTTTCAGCATATTGGCCCTATACCCTATACATATCCACCATCTGGCTGTCTAATTGGAGTACATTTTCAAGAATTTCATCGAACATGAATATGATGCCCTTTCTGTCATATTGACCTTGCTGCAGGTAAACAGGTTTGCTTTTAAGAAATCAATTGTTTGATATTATTTTTAGTCACACAAAAAATAAAAGCATGCACCCTTACTATCTTATGTATCATCTTATTTATAGAAAAATCAGTTCCGGCTCATATGTTCCGCTTACCATTACTTTCTTGCTTATTGCATCATGTGGAAAATGACCGATTGCGCCTCTGAACATCAAACTCGACATCAATTAGGTCAGTTACACCAGCTGTGATCTTCTGACCTACTCGGACAGGACCCACACCCTCAGGGGTACCTTTTGAGGAACAAATGAATAAGCCACAGAGAAACCTTAGATGCGCAAAAACAAGCTGCACATAGAGAAAATGTCACTACCTGTTAGTATCACATCACCCTCCATTAATGTCATGAAGGAACTGATATAGCTGATCAGAAAAGGAATCTTGAATAGCATGTCACTTGTCGGTCCTTTCTGCCTTAGTTCATCATCTACCTGGATACATTTGGTAGTCAATTGTACAACATATGCTCTATCACTTCAGGCAACATTAAACAAATTCAATACATGTTTGCAGAGATACCTTTAGCCAGAGCTCGAGATCATCGGGATTAGTGACAGCCGATTTTGGAACCTGATTGATGGAGAAATTATCATTAACTGAAGTAAAAACATGGTGTGTCTACAAATTTCATGTCACTAGATGCCTGCGGAGAGCATGGAAGGCAACAAAGATGTCTCCATCTAACAACACTTCTGCACTGACTAACTTGAATATGGCATTGATTCATTGAGGTGTAATTATAACAAGCGAATACAAATAAATAAAACATACTGTCCTGAGCCACCACCAACCAACTCCAAGCACATGAAGAAAAACCATTGCTTACTACTGCACTAATTGGAGTGAAGGTGTCTTGTCCTTTAGCCAAAGTCCATGGAAGGCCTGCAGACTGCAAATTAGTGGATGGTGAATATGATAAGAAACTTAATGGTATAGTTCTTTTTGAATAAAAAAACATCAAGATATTGAGTCTACTTAAGGTCTTGGCAGCCAATTAATGCTACCAGATTTGTACACCAAGATATATTGGAAAACAATGTTATGTGAAATGAATGAAATATACTGGATGGATGAAGACAGTAGCTAGCTCGACTAAAAACATCTGACTCTTTGTTATTCATCAATAGATATGATCATGGAGAAGATCCACTCATGAGACTAAACTGCAAAGTTAGTTACTGAATTTTCTTATGTAGTAAATTGAATGCTTGTATGGTCGTACATAACATTCAACAACAATTAGAGATGACAGATGACACTACAACAACAATAATTGAACAAGTACTGAGACTCAGGAAAACTACAGAAGATAGAACTCACCTTAGCAACAGATTGAAGGTCCCTTGCTGTCATGTCCAAAGCAAGTGCATAACCTGGGAAATTGAATGACACAAGCAGTTATTTCATATTTAGTTTGTCTCAACAAATGCTTTAAACAGATCAATTAAAAAAGCACAAAAAAAATGAGGTAAGCACAAAGGAGATTAGATAGTGTATCCTTTTAACTCAAGTTCAATAATGATGAAGAGAACATATTACAAACAGTTTTGTATTTCTATATGCCATGAAACATACTTTTGTATTCCTGCCTATGGAATAACCACCATCAAATGAGCATGAGGGCTTGCCTTGGCAATTCTAACTGTTAAATTGCTCGCTTGCACTTTCCACAAAGCTTATCAAACGAAGCTATAATTGCTAAAATCCATCTGCTTCTAGCTGCCATCACTCCTTGTCAGTTTTCACAATAAAGCAGCAAGGCCGAAATAACTCTCAATGATCCTAAATAGTTTCCAGAGCATGAACATATGAATCCTAATTGATCTTACTGGACAATGAAACCATAGGAATTTTTTACTACACTTTGCAAACACTCGAATTTTTTCTCTATATAAATGAGAATATAAAGTCTTACTATGGCCCCATCGTTAATTATCTCAGGTCACTCGTTGTGACAACTCTCAAATTACCTCCGACGAAGTCCATGGCGGACGCCTCAGGAACGTCGCGCCCGCGCTGGGAGATGACGACGGCGAGCTCTACCTCGTGGTGCAGCGACTCGAGCGGCTCCGGGATCTCCACGGCGGCGGTGGCAACTCCAGCATGGAGGAACGACGAGGTCGGCTTCAGGAACAGGACGGGCTCCTGCAACACACCCAAACACAAACGAGATCAAACCAGAGAGCCGCACGGGAAGGAGGGGGAGGGAAGTTGGAAGGGCGGCAGCGTTTTGGGATCGAGGATGGGAGGCGCACAGACCGCACCTTTGGGACCGGGTTGCCGAGCTCCTTGGCGTGGGCTACGTAGTTGCGCCCAACGCCGATGATTTTCGTGCTCGCCGCGAGGAGCCTCTGCGCCGCCGCAGCCGCCATGGCCGCCGGCATAGTTGGTGGACCGGAGGCTTTCGACGAGGAAGTGGATGTGACGGTGAAGCGAATTGGTTGGTGGATAACGAGTTAACGACTCTAACTAATCGATACTGATACTGCGGCCCTTTTTTCCTTCTTTTGTTGCGGTTGAGTTACTCTTTTTTTTCTTTTGAGAAAAAAAAAATGCGGTGGAGATACATGTAAGGGCTGTTTTGCTGCTGCATACCTAGGCCCAGCATAAGATGTCCAGAGTTTGGCAACCAAAATAAAAACTCAAAATAGCTTCTTTAATTAGATTTCTAAATATTATCATCTTTTAATATGGATTTCTCAGTACTCTAAGATGGAGAGCGAGCTAGCTCTCTAGCATACACACAAGATGTAAAAAAAAAAGTTGTTGGAGGTTGAAAAAATATAGATAGCGGTTTGTACCCAAATGATAATTTAGACAATGAGTTTAAGAAAAAACTCTTGAAGATGCTCTAAACCATTACCTAGTCTCCTCTAAAAAATCTATTATCACAGTCCAGAATTTCTTCTCAAAGTCTAAAGCCGTGCAAAGTGTCTTCGTCAACCAATTCTTAAAAGTGCTTAAGGTACCTCCTACACTAGTTAGAAGCATTTTTTCCAATAAGCGTTTGATCATGTTTTAATAAAAAAACTAATAAACACTTTATAATAAGGTCTATAAACACATTAAAAAGTGACTCAAGAAAAATCTAAATAAAATACTATATAATAAAAATATATCTATAAGATTTTTAAAAATAGATTTAGCATAAAATGGGAAAAGTATCCAAAAAATCTCAAAACATCCTAGTCAATATCTAGATGTGTTTTTAAAACTTTCCTAACAAAAATATGAGTTGTAAACAATACGAATGTAACATATATTACTGTACAGTGCATTCATACTGGTTACATATTATGCTTTTGTTATGAAAAAATTTAAAAACTTGCTTAGACATTTATTTTGAGAATTTTCTATATACTTTCACGAACTCTAAATAATTTATTTTTGTTTATAGTATTACAATCTATCTACAATTTTTCTTGGAACTTTTATGAGTTTTTTTATCCTTAAATTTGAATAGATGTCTTTTGGTTTAAAAACCTTATCTAGTTTTTACCAAATTTTTTATTTAAAAATAACAAAATCACTATGGGAACCACCCCGGGGAATGAGATAATTTAAATGGTCGAGGGGGGGTGCAATTTGTTTGGTTTCAGAGTTGAGAGGAGGAAATCGGGAATAGAAAAAAAATAGAAAGAGCAAAAACTTCATGTAGCTTAAGAACAATGTTTTCTAGCGAAGCACTACTAACATTTCAGCATCAGCAATAGTCAAATTTCAGCAAAAGGAACACAGCCTAATGCCCATTTCGTCACTCTGCATGCTGAAAATTGATCAACTGTGATTAGTTGTTTCAATCACTGATTTAGGGCAGTTCTAATGCTAGAAACTACACATAGTTTTTATATATATTAATTTCTATAGACACTACATATAAAAACTATGATCCCAATGGATAGTTTCTACAAAATATTTTTTTTATTCAATCACATACATTCTCTATCTTCACATCCTTTCGTATCTTGTTCTCATGTAGATATGATTTCTAACTTAGACCTTCTATGAGTTTTGCTCTCTCTCTCTCTTATAGCTATCTTGCCACGTCAACAAAATTCTTAGATGACAGTACAATTAATGTTCGTAGAAACTATACGAGTTTGACATCAATTTTACAAAGTACTCTCTTCATCTCAAATTGTAAGTTAATTCAAGAATTTTGGAGAGTCAAAGCATCTCAAGTTTGACCAAACTTATATGGTAGGATAATAACATTTATGATATCAACTAAGTATTATTATGTTCTTCATTAATTATATTTTCATAGTATATCTATTTGATGCCATAAAATTTTGTAATTTTTTTTTTATAATTGGGATGTCTGGAGTAGATGATATGCTCAGCCAATTGGGCCGAAAGGAGGAGAATTACGAGTTTAGAACTTTCCCCGTGCTCTACCAAACAACCGGTGCATCACGTCCGGCGTCATGGGCGTTGTGCCAAACGCTGGAAGGAATCAAACAAGCATATCGACTCCATTAGGCCAGGCATGTTTTTGTCGCTGGCCAGCAAGAATTAAACCAACACGACCAGCCAAACAAATCGCCGGAACGGTCCCAACAAGAAAGCGGTGGCAATTTTTCCGCCCATGGAATGCAAATTAATATAACTTGGGCAACGACCAAAGAATATGTCTACGCAACACTGACGAAAACTTGGTTTCACGATGTCTGACTACGGCCCGCATTTGGGGAATTGACACTACAGTGGGAAAATGAAAATTGCCCTCAGTAGTGTTACAGAGGGATGGACAACTACTCGCTATATGTCGAGACCGGCGCACGCCCTGCGGCCTTCTTCTGTTGGGATGGGATGATAACTCTGTCATCAACAGCTCCGATTGAAACTGAAACTGAAAAGAAAAAGATGGTATTCCTCTACCTCGGCGTGCTCTAGAGCTCATCCTGCACAAGCATCAACAGGGAGGAACGTTAGAAGTGAAAAAACAAAAATAGAGTGGTGTCCTCGGCCTAGTTGGTATAGGGACGACGTTAACGCACATGTTTAGCCTCTTCGCTGTCCTCGGCCTCATCAGTATCACTATGATCAGCCTTGTCATCGTCCGCATCATCCTCATCCTCCTGTTACGCATAAGCAAATTGCCATTTGGCGTTAACAAAAGTTTGGATGGCATATAGGTAGAAACTTAAGCCCAAACAAATCAACCCAAAGCTTACATCTACATCTAAGTCGTCATCGTCGTCCTTACTGCTTGCAGATTCCTGTCAAAGAGAAACACTGCAAATTAATACTGAACTGGAAAAAAATATTTTGTTTCGGAAGAGAGGAATATGCTACGCATGAGTCTCTGAAAAGAACAGATTGGGATTGCAAAAAGATAGTGTATGTGTATTACCTCCTCAAGCCTCTTTTTCTCAGCCTCGTCGAAGGCAGCCTTCTCAGCCTGAAACAGATCATTATTTTAGTTGTGTGCAATTAGGAAAGTAGAGTACAAAACAGTAACCCATATAGACAAGTTGGCATACATCTTTCTGCTTGCCCCAGGTATCCACTGCTAACTTCTTGGCGTACTCAGGGTCATCAGTTATCAAAATGTTGTCGAACAAAGTTCCTGATTTAACCTAGTATGATAGAGAATGAAAATTAGTGGGGCATCGGACATGATAAACTAAGAAAGTCATTATGTTCATGGAGTAAATCAATAACCTGCCACAGCTCAATGCCAATGTGCTTCAAACTGTCAAAAGCGTAGATGTAAGGATCGTCCTTGAAATCTGCACAGATCAATAACTAAATCCATATTAACTTTCATAATAAGCATAAAAGCTGAAATGGAAAGCAGGTTTAGCCTGAGGTGAAACTGCCACTTTCTCAAAATTGAAAGGAAAATATACCTGGGTTGTCAATCAAAGGGGCCTTCCACTTGCCCTTGTAGTCTGGATTCTTGATTTTCTGGACAACACAAACATCAACTAATGTCAGCAGATGTGTCACAACTGCGGCTTGTCATGCATAATTAAGCCACTTAGCCATGTTCATACCTTTTGCTTCCATGGTCCTTTGTACTCTGGGTTAGGAATGGTTGGGGCAGTCCATTCACCATCTTCCTCATCATCCCAATCCTCTGGCTGCATCAGGTTACGAACAATGTGAAATCAAGGATCTGCTGAAGATCCGATTACAGGAAGTATATACTATGGAATAAGTGCCATAAAATACAATGGAATAAGCAAAATATGGACCTTCTTTGCATCAGGGTCAGGAATTTCCTTGGGAATATCATCATAACCCTGCAAAGAGCAATCTAAGTCAGACACCAACAATGATAAAGATAATTTGTAAAAGGCTGTTTATAATACTACAATATAGGCTCAAATTGTCATACAAGTAAATGATACTTTTACTTAAAGCTTTGTGAGCTACAGAACATAGTGGAGAGAATATGACCCAAATTACTATGCCAAGCTCAGTAAAGTGAAATTGGCCCAAAATTAAAACCAAAAAGAAATGTATACCTCTGGCTTCTTGTCCTCAGGATCAGGAATGTATTCCTTATCATCCCAGTCTTCTGGCTGCAACCATTACATTCTACATTAAGCTCCTCTGTGAAAAGAGCTCAACCAAGATTTTACAGTATTTAGCAAGGCAGGAAGAATTGTCTAAACATCACCTTCTTGGCTTCAGGGTCTTTGATCTTCTTTGGAGGAAGAATATCCCAATCATCATAGATGCTACCAGATTGCTTCTCATCGTTATCAATGAGAATGCTGTATGTGGCATCAGGCCGGATGATCAGGGTGTAAACATGTGTCAGCTGGTCTGTCTCGCATGGCACCTCCTTCTTGATCAAATGGTTCTTGCCGTTCTTAGTAAGGATAGCGTGGACCTTCTTGGTGGCATACCCGCAGATATCCGGCCCAAACATGATGCTGAAAGTGAAAATTACAGATACAGTTTGTTCAATCAACCAGTTAGAGATGTTATAGCTTGAATACACAAGGAGATCGATGGAGACCCATCTTTACCTGTATGGGGTGTCGCCACCAAACTTCTTCTGATCAACATCAGACCCAAGCAATTTCAAATAGCCACCGCCACAGTCGAGCTTCTGCTCATGCTTCACCGAGAACTGCAGCACCAGGGTCTTATCCTTGTTGCTGAACTCAGGGTACTGCGCTGAAATGGCGTAGAACCTGTAGTCTTCAGAGGTCTGGATTCCTGTACCCTCAAACAGAAATGGATGTCAGTTAAGCAACATGCCGATCGAACAGAACAGAGACCATCACGATCAGTGACTTCACAGATGTCGCTCCTCACCTTTGTCGTCGGCATCTCCGTTCCATTTGCCAGATGTGTGGTTCCACTCGCCTGCCGTGTTGTCGTCCTTCTTCCAGTCGGACTTGACCCATCGATCCTCCCATCCATCTGTTTCAGTTTCAGTCAGTTTGCACAATTCAAACGATAGATAGATTCTCCGGATAATGACCAAGTCATCTCACAAATAACAGATGGCAAACATGGGAGGCACACAACGGCAAAAATTTGAACTCATAACCCCTAAACCTTGGGGCCCAACAAAACCTATCGAGTTACCCAAAATTATTGCAAACGAGTGACAAACACCCACACGGATTACCACTGGAACAGGCTGAATCAGTGTAGAATACAGACGAAATGAAACACGCCCCGAGACCGTGAGATCAGAGATAAAACATCCAGCGGCATGTTGGGCTAGAGATCCCTCGCGGCGCGCGCAGGACTCCCACGTCCGTGAACGCGCTCTAGAACAAACGAGACCACAAAAATTAGCAACGGCCGCACCGACATCGCTCCACGAACCAACGAACAGCAATGCTAGCACATTGTCTCAGATCTAGCACAGGGGCGTCTAATAACCTATTTTTGCTAGATCCGACACACTCAGGAGGACAGGAAATCCAGAGACCACGAAGAGACGAGTGAGGTCCGGGTGTTTACCGTCAAACTTCTCCTGGAAGAAGACCTCGCCGGCGACGCCGGCGACGGACGCGAGCGCGATCAGGGCCGCGACGGCGACGGAGGCCGCGGCGGGGGACGACGACCTCTCGAGGATCGCCATCACCGTGGACGGCGAGAGGGAACGCCCACCACTTCGAGTGGAACCTGCTAGAACCTTCCGCTGATTCTTCTCCTGCCCCGGAAACCCCTCCTGGTAGTGGTGGATAGCGAGCGCGAAACGAACCGCGCTTAATAAGGAGCGGGGCCGGCCCGTGAGGTCCAGCCTAGTGTCTGACGGCTGGGGCCGCAGGAGGTGACGAGGATCACAGTGCACACGTTTGCTTGCGTGGCCCGCAACGGCTGCCCAATAGAACTCACGGGAATAGCGGATGGCCAATGAGGATGTGCCACGTGGCAAGGGCGACGTGTTTCGGAGTTCCGAGACGTGAGTACGCGCCGGCGCCTTGCCTTGGAGTGATCGCTCTTTTTTTTCCCGCAAAGTGTGCATGCCGCACACAATACTGCAAGAGGTATGCTTAATAGAGGAGTGTGAAAGCTCGTTCATTTCTTATGAGTCATATTTTTTTTTATGTTTTTCTCTCAAAATAAATAAGCCAACACCAACAGTAATTTTAGCCATAATTTTTCAGACTAGCGAAGAGATCAGCCCGCATGCTTGGAAGATCTGTGCATTGTACGTGCAAATACTACCTCTCTCCCAAAGATGATGCAATTCTGGATAACTTTCTAAAATCTCATTAAGAGAGTATTTAATTCTCCTTTCATTTAAAAGATTTTGGGTTTTAGTTTATCATTTTGCATAATAGAACAAAACACCATCTATTTTTTTAAAAAAAAAGACGATTATTCTCCATTTTGAATTTTGGCCTCAAACGACCGAAAAAGCCTAAAAGAGCCTCAAAAGACCATAATAAACGCAAATAAATTATATATTTTGGATAGAACTAAACAAGACCTTAAAATTTTTGACATTTTGCATTTCATCGTTCAAAGTAGTTCATATTTTGTATTTTGCATTTCATGAAGAACTAAACAGGTCCTAAGTTTACATAAATAGTATTGATATTTACAGCTAAGAATAATATTACTCTTTATACATATAATTAAAGATAAGATACATTGATTTTATAAAAAAAAACTACAATTGCACCATTTTGGAGATAGAGGTAGTATATGTATGCCTCTATAGTTCTATTTTGTGCTTCGAGAAAGAAAAGAGCATCGACACTTGTACCCCTCTCCATAGATTCTACTAGTCGAGAACTAAAATATGTTTTAGAATGACCACATAGAAATCTAGTCCTCATTTGCGATGGCTTTATATGGCCCCAACTTCGGCTAATGTGTTATATGGCACCAACTTCGGCTAATGTGATATTATAGACGGCATGTAGTTGCACTACTCATGAAGTGGTTTTCTTTCTTCTAAAAAACAACATAGATCCAAAGAAAGCATCGGTTTCAACTTCTTAGATTACTGCATCATGCTTATTATACATCATAAATATTAGCACTTCTATGTATATATATTTCGTCAAACTTTAAAATATGTATATTTATTTTAGCACAGACGAGCCAGCAGGTCGGATGATGCAGAAGCAATCGAGCACAAGCACATGCAATTTGCCATGTTTCTTACCTTTGAAGACACTTCACCGAGCCATGACTTGAAAACAAAGTGATCCCCCTTTTCTACAACGTTCAGAGACCACCATGTCTTGGAAATATCCATTCAAGAAAACTGTTGTGTCTCAGAGGTTCTCATTTGTTTCATACATATTTTCTGTTTCTAATGTTTGCAGCTATCTCCGAAAATACAAAATGCCAAATGAAGGTATAGGAGGATTTTCTAGTTAAAACCACATGCCTTTACAGCAGAATAGAAAATAATTCGCAAACACCATGGCAACTTGGCAACAAAGGCTCTCGGTCAATGCCAAGTATGATCGTTTCATTGTGACAGAGCAAATTTCCAGCACAGGCACAGAAAAGCACTACTGCTTCACATCATCACATGTCGTGTTGATTTAAGGAAAACATATAATGCTGGCAACTAAATCTCCAAACTAGTGCAGCAAGAATCGAACCGCAGCTACAGCATCACCTTTGTGCTCTCGGAGGGTTCTCTCTGCAATCTTCTTGTCCAGCTGCATGTTCAGATACACTTGAGAATGGCTTTTTTAAAAACTAAACATTATTTGTCAGTCGAGGTTTTGGATGAGTACCTCAAGCTCATTAGCAATAATTTCAACATCAGTAGGGTTGATCTTGACAGCAGCTAGTTCTTTCTCCCTGGTGAAAGAGTAAATTTCGTGGATGTGATAACACTGTTACATGGCACTTCTCCGGAAAGAAAAATAAACCAATTTGTCACCAATGGAGGAGATGAACCATATCTGCTTATTGTGTACATTTCAGATGGAGAGTTCATATCACCCAAAAATAATATGTTACAAGAACTACAGAATAACCAGAGTGCACAGAAATTGAAGCACTAAATCCAATTAGAGTATACTGAAATGCACAGAACACCAAAAGGAAAAGGTTAGACTAAAATTACAGAATCAAGAATGCTATATTCCAATTAGACTTTCTTCCAGAATCCATGCTACTTGCTGGTCATCTAACTCAATCAAGATCCTGGAAGCTTTATTTCCATACTGTGGTGCAATAAGCGCCACCCCTACCAAAGCTACCATAGAGGAAGTATTGCAAGGAGGTAACAGTTGTGGTCATGTTATGTGCTAACCTCAGCCTCATCGCGTTCCAGTCAGCCTCTTTGGATGAAGCAAGTGCTGCCATGGCCTGCAACATAAACAAAGCAAGTAAAAAACATTTGTACCAACATATTTAGTATTTAAAAACATATCTGAATCAAATACAACATTTTTCTACAACTCCACATTTGACTTCTACTTTTATCTATGACTTAGTGTTCACAAAACTATAAATAACGTTCAGGGGCGAAGCTTGTTATTGTTAGGGGTGCAAATGCACCCCAAAAATTGCTAAAACTGTAGATTTGGTTAGAATTTCACCATATATGCACAACCTACAACACATGTATATGCACCCACAAGGCAAGTGCACCCCCTCTAATCTACTCTAGCCTCGCCACTGATAATGGTCAAGATCATTGCATTGAGCAGATAAGAATCAAAGGTCAATAGAAAGGTTATCCATGCAAATACAATCGAATGCCACTTTGATTGTTGATCCAATGCTTTCCCTCAAGTGCATACTCCCTCTGTAAATAAGTGACTAAATGTATATCATTTTGGACATATTAAGGTCCACTTGGGCCTTTCTTTTTACTACTAACTTCTCGCGCAGTTTTTTTTTTTTGAGGAAATTTCTCGCACAGTTGTTGGTAAGAAACTACGAATGTGCAGTAAAAGTATTTTAATGATGAATTAACCGGTGTTACTTTACTCAGTCAATCTAGATAAATTTAGCAGCCAAAAAAGAATATATTTGTATATGGAGTGACAGCAAAAATTCTAAAGGGTGTTAGAAAACTGAGTTTAATAATAGATAGCAGTTGACAAACATGTTGCAAACTATATTCAGATCTGTAAGAAATCCTACAGGCATCTTTTGTGGTTAAGCTAGAAATAAGTACATAACTCGACCATGACATGGTGTTATTAGTTTATTTTGGGAAGGTAACTTAGAGCATCTCCAATTGTTTGGAAAAATTGACTTGGAAAAAATTGTCATTTGGCAACTTGCTAAACCTTTTGGCAAGTGAATTTTTCTTGTATCTCCAATTGTTTGGTAAATTGGGCTTGGTAAACATAGAAAAATAGGCCCACATATACCGGTCCAACAAATATATATTGAAGTCGATACATTTAAATTTATATTTCATCCATACATTTAAATTTATATTTCATCCATACATTTTAAATTTATATGCTTTATTTATTCGTTCACCGCATCTATGCAAAATCTGTCCCAGCATCTGGGCAGGACAGCAGCTGCCGGCCATGATTCTGCAGCGAATAATCATGCAGCAGCAGCAAATTTGTCGCCGAGAGCAGCAGCAGAACCTTGCAGTAGCAGAACCAATCAGCAGCAGCAGCAGCAGAACCATGCAGCAGGAGCAGCAGAACCAATCAGCAACTCGCGACCCGGGATACCAAGCCACGGCGAGCGCGGATAGATCCGCGCGTGAGCCCTCTGTTTTCCAACTTGCAAAAATTTAGCAAGTCCTATTCCAAACTGTTGGAGAAGGAATTTTCTTCTTTTTCCAAAAAAACAAGGATAGCAAGTCATTTTTCCAAACAATTGGAGATGCTCTTAAAAAGAAGGTTAGCACACATAGACGTGCAAACAGGACCTATCATGGCCTCATGGGTCCTGGTACAATCAACATTTGGGAATTATGAAATGTCCATGCGCCTTCCATTTGTAGGAATGTAAAGATAGCAGTTAGACTTCACATTCGTGATGGCAGTTGATTCGTAAGTGCAATGGCAGTTAGACTTCCTACTTGTGATTGCAGTGCTTCATAGTGCAATGGCAGTTAGACTTCCTACTCTTGTGGCGGTAAATCCTTAAGTGCAATGGCAGTAGTACTGATACGAGATTTTGCACAGAACAACACGTTCTGTTATTGCTACTAAACACAGTATATATTTAGTTGATGAACCAGGATTAAACAAGCAAAATTACACATGAGCTAGCTATATCAGGATTCAGGTAAATTTACAGGCAGAACTTTAGGTGAAGCATGACATCTCCGCAAAGCAGGTAAACTGCACAAAATCTAAAACCACCTATGCGTGAGGGATCCAAAAAGGCAACATCCTCCAGCTATTCCTCACTAGAGCACTACAGAGGAAACAGAGAGAAGGAATCGGTTGGGACGGGGAGGGGGGAGGGGGGATTAAACGTACGGATTGGACACGGGATGAATCGAGCTGCCGGTCCTCGACATGATCGGTGAGCTTGTCGAGCGCCTTGCTCTGCTGCTGAAGATCCTTGGAGTCCACCGCTCCCTCGCCCTCGGCGGCGGTGGCACCGGTCCCCGCAGCCGCAGCCGCCTTCTCGTCGCCCGCCGCACCCATCGCCGTCTAAAACCCTAGTCCGGATCTCCTTTTCTTCGGAGTGTGCGCGGCGCGCCTGACGAGATGGCCGTGCGCTTCTATTCCTCCATTCGGGCCTTAAGATTCGTGCACGAATAGGGGTGAGGCGCGAGAGAACACTGGTTATTACAGGGATAAAAAACAGTTATAGAAGTTTACAATTTTTCCAAAGTTTAGAGACCTTGAAAAGTTCAGGACTCCCTATAAAAAAAAGCTGAGGACCTTGAAAAGTTACATTTTCAATGTATTTAACTATAAATTTACTGTTTCGTATGAATGTCAATATTTATTTCTTAGATATAAAAATGTGCATTTGTGTACTTACTAGTCCTGTGCATTGCGTATATTCTTCAAAAACAAAGTCTGAAAATGCAGCCAAGCTCAAATTATTGGATGAGTCGTTCATGGTTTCTAACCAATTTTTTTATCCAAATTATGATTTTCTTTGTCTTTTTGATGAAGTGCTCGGATTTAATTAGCTATTCATAGTGACATGACAGGTGTTAATTTTATGCTAGTACTTTAAAACCATCCAACAACTTCTCTACGTACGTCGTGTGTGTACTTTAGAGAATCAATCTTGTTTCTATCTTTGTCCAGAGAAATCCGAAATAGAGTATGTTAGCATTTAAACATTTTATTAAAAAAAGTTATTTGAAAGGCACTTTTTACAAAAATCTATCCCTATCAATAAGACAAGTTGTGGTGTGCGCATCAACGGCTAAAACCAACTATAGGAGTTCATCGTCAATTAGAGCTGGATATCGAGCCAGCTCGGCTCGTTAGTGGCTCGACCTGTTATAGCTCGGCTCGTTATGGCTCATTATATAAACGAGCTAGAAGGTTGGCTCGGCTCGGCTCGTTAGTGAACTCGAGCAGCTCGTTTGGCTCGCGAGCCAAATCATAAAAAATCACATGCATACTTCAAATAAAGTAAATAAGGTACTTATAATTTTAACAATTCAACAAACAAACTAGAGTTTTGTCCAGCCAGCCCACTATGATCATGACCGTGACTACATGATAGTCATACTCATACAGTTTAAGCATCATCTATTGATGGATAAATTTAGGGATTCACGAATGGGCTAGGTCGAGCTACTGAGAAATAAATATTTAGGTATATAGCCGAGCCAATTTTAGTTGATAGCATGAAAATTGGCTGGCTCGTTAGGGCTCGCGAGCAGCTCACGAGCTTGATCGAACTGGTTTGTTATAAAACGAGCTGGCTCATTATAAAACAAGTTGGCTCATTATAAAACGAGTCGAGCTCGAGCCGAGCTATTAACGAGCGAGACGAGCTAGCGAGTTACGAGTTTTTTGTCCAGCCTTATCGTCAATTCAGGTAATCTCTAATATGCAAACATGGATATAGGTCTGACTAAAAGAACAATGATACATGGGTTTTTTTCTCTTCCATGTGTGCATGCGGCCAAACTGAGCATTAATGAAACAAGAGTCATCCACGCTGGCAAATTTTGTTTTAGCATCGGTAGTTGCAAAGTGTGACTCGATGCTCCAGGATTGTCTATCTTATTCCAAGCATTGATTTTTTTTGCAACACTAATGCTAATCTAAAAAGAATAAAGAGAGGCTCTTGGAGTTCCTTTTGTGTCATGGGATCCAAATAGGACCTTGTGTGAGGATTAGTGGGTGGTTTGAGGCTATATATCCTCCATTGTTGATAGATATAGAGATTTCTACAAATACCCTATAGTAACTCATTTAATTATATTTTTAAATACAGCCATTCTTCTATTTTAGATTTCTCACTTGACAAAGATGAAAAATAAGGCTAGCTTATTAGAGTGCACATAAGATATAGAGAAGTTGTTGGAGAATAAAAAGAATAGAGAACGATTTTCATTCAAATAGCTCTATAAATAATAATAATAGAGAGTGAGTTTATAGATGTTTATCTAAATATTAGACAAACACGTTCTTAATAGACGTAGTAGCTTATAAAGTAATAAAAATTAAACGTGAATAGTAACGTGACTATACCCCCTTCGTATATCAGTAGTAGTAGTTTATTAGCTGCAAGTACATTCGCGAAAAAGGTCGCAACTGGTTCAGCCGAGTCAATCGATTGAAAGAAATAGTGGATGGATACTTTTCCTTCCCTACCTACCAAGAAATTGGACAGAGTAAAGTACCGAAAAAGGACCGTGGTGGAGTCATAGAAAATTTTAGGATCACATTCAACATTCTTAAGAAGCTTGTGTAATAATAAGTATATAATGTACCGAATAATCCGCGTGATGGCCACTTGATACAAAAAGTGTATGGGGATGTCCGAATGTGTGTGTATATATATAGATTATCTTGACGTACACAAACGATTATTCTGGGCGGATCAAAGTCCTTGAGAAATCATGTGCGGGCACACCCACACCCGCCTACGATGCGAGCAATGCAAGAGCTGGAGCGGCACACCGCGCTGACCGCACGACACGCCTCGCCTCGCCCGGCCGCCGGCCGGCGGCTGCTTACTTTAAAGCACGCACGAAAAGAAAACGACTATTTTATTTCCGTAATTTTTCCATACACGAAATAAAAAAAAGGTTCCACCTCACGTCCCCACCCCACCGAGCGCGACGCGAGCGAGGAGGCAGGCGCGCACCGCGTCGCACCGAACCCGACACGGCTCGCCCTGCCCGGCTGCCCGCTGGCCGCTGCCCCACGTCAGGGCGTCCGGCTCGGCCGTTCCATCCCGTTCCGTTCCCCTCCCATTCTTCTCGTACGCGGCCGATTGCGACCCTCGCCCCCCTCGCCCCTCCCCACACCACACCACACCACACCACACCACCGAAACTGCCCCGCCTCCGCAGCCGCCGCCCGCGCCCACGCCCGCTCGTCCTCCCCGCGCCGCCTCGGGGACGCCCCGGTCGGCGATGTGGCGGGAGCATGCTGGGCCCGCTCCTCAGGCTCCTCTCGGCGTGCGGCGGGGTCTGGCCCACCTCGCCGGCCCCTGGCGCCGCCGGCGCCGCGGCCTCGGCCTCCTCCTCCTCCGGGGACGACTCTGAGGGCCGCGACGGCCTGCTCTGGTGGCGCGACCTCGCGCGCTGCCACGCTGGCGACGTCTCCGTCGCCGTCGCCCAGGCCAACCAGGTGCTCGAGGACCAGTGCCGCCTCGACTCCGCCCCGCCCCTCGGCACCGTCGTCGGCGTCTTCGACGGCCACGGCGGCCCCGACGCCGCCCGCTTCGCCTGCGACCACCTCGTCCCCAACCTCCGAGGTAATCCATTCCACGCCCTAATGCAACCTCGTCCCGCGGCCGGCGCGCCGTGAGAGTGAAACTGTATAAATAGGCAGGCAGCTGACGCTTGATTGATTTCCGCGCAGAGGCGTCCTCAGGCCCGCGGGGCGTCACCGCGGACGCCATCAGGGAGGCGTTCCTGGCCACAGAGGAAGGCTTCCTCGCGCTCGTGTCAAGCCTCTGGGAGGCCCAGCCGGACATCGCCACGGCCGGGACGTGCTGCCTCGTCGGCGTCGTGCACAACAGGACCCTTTTCGTCGCCAACCTCGGCGATTCCCGGGCTGTTCTCGGGAAGAAGGTGGGCCGCGCCGGGCAGATTACCGCGGAGCAGTTGTGCAGCGAGCACAATGCCAATCAGGAGGCTGTCAGGCAGGAGCTCAAGGCTCAACACCCAGATGATGCGCAGATAGTTGCACTCAAGCATGGGGTCTGGAGAGTGAGGGGCCTCATACAGGTCGGTCTTACCTGAGTCCCTTGTATGGTAAATTCATTCATGAATCAGAGTCTAGTATGTCTGGTGCTTATGATTATGTGGTGGCAGTGCAGGTGTCTAGATCAATCGGCGATGTATACCTGAAACATGCAAAGTATAACACAGAGCGAATCAAACCCAAGTTCAGGCTTTCTGAATCATTCAGCAAGCCATTGTTGAGTGCTGATCCAGCTATCATCTCCCGCAATCTTGAACCAAATGACTGTTTCATCATATTCGCGTCAGATGGTTTGTGGGAACACCTGAGCAATCAGGAAGCTGTTGAGATTGTTCACAACCATCAACATGCTGTAAGATTCCTTTTCTTTTAAGTTCCATAACTACTTAAGTTACTTATGTGATTTCATATAAATACAAACAGTTTGCAAAAATGTTCATGGCCAGAACCCTTAAGATCACAACTATATATTAACACCAAATGCTGCAATATCTCTATGGAGTTTTTGTTTTGCAATGGTAGCAACTAGCAATACTTTCACTACACAAAATCATCAGAACTAGGGAATTGCTAAACACGTGGTGAACCTATTATTCTACCCATGGAATTGTGGACTAGAACTATCAGTCAGTGTGATCAATTTGGAATGTCACGGTCTCCAGTTCTCATAGATTGCATTCACTTTTAAGCTCATGACTGTGTTAAAATCCAGGCAAACATGTCTAGAGTGAATACAACTTGGTTGCATTAAAATCCAGGCCTTACCATTTTGCCAGTATCGGCCTGTTCGCTTGTCTAAAAAGCCATGACTGAAAGTACTGTTCGCTGATTTTTTGTGAGAGAAAAACAATACTGAATAGCTGGCAGATTCGGAATACTAATAATTAATTCATTCTGGATGTGTGGCTGGCATGCAACCTGTATGGCTGTATCCGGACCCCACAGTTCTGCTCCTGTTGTGATCAGCAAGCTGTTACAACCTTTTATTGCTTCGCATTTAGGGTCATCTGTTAGGTATCAGTTATGGGGAAAAGTTTGCAGTGTCAACAGTGTCTTTTTAGCATATCGCTCACACGAGCTGGGCTACATGCCCACACCTCCAGCCTAAACGAGTTTGTGAGTATTGTGACCTGCTTAGCGAGAGTATGTGCTATGTGTCAACGGTGTCCTGCCCTCCAGTAATGCTGCAAGGAGGATTGTGGTCATGATATTTTTTGTCAAATGATGCAAACTGTGTACATGGTTATTAGACCTATGATTAAGTGTAATAAATGTACTACTTGCATGAAAGGAATATCGGTTCTGAGTTATTTTTGAAGTACCGGGGATGCACTACCATGAATGACATCCACCTAGTTACTTTGTCCAGTCTTATTAGTTTTGTGTATTTGTTTGGTCTGCTGCCTCTTGACGACTCACTTGGCTGCCATGGCTGGACATGTTATTGCTTTGTACACTGAAATAGCATGTAAGATGTCACATCAGTCTCCAATTTGACATGTTAAGTTACTGTGCTAGTCTAATGTGCTCAATTTAAATAGTACAATGTCCTTACAAATACATTGAATTACTTTTGTTACTTTCAAAAACAAGAGTTGCATTTACTATGATTGCTGTTTTTTTTTCTTACTCAGGGAAGTGCAAGAAGACTCATAAAAGCCGCTCTACAAGAAGCAGCGCGGAAGCGTGAGATGCGTTACTCGGACCTTACAAAGATCGATAAGAAAGTTCGCAGGCATTTTCATGATGACATTACTGTCATCGTCTTATTTATAAACCATGACCTATTATTGAAAGGTGCTCCGCAAGGACAACCCCTCTCCATCAGATGTGCCCTAGATTATTGACAGTGAGCTAGTTCATCCACTGGTGTTCAGCTCCTATGGGCAGCCATATCCAGAGTCAGCTGACATGGTCAACCGGTTGTGAAAAGCGCACAACCTCCGGCACCAGTTTCCTTTTTCGTTTCCCATTTTTGCACATATAAAATTGACAAGTTGCTGAAAATGGCCAGTTTCCCCTCTTGAACTATGTCGGATAAAATGCGGATACTCTTCGGTTTTGGAGATATATGTCTAGGCTCTAGAGCGTGAGGGAAGTTTATAAAGGCTTACAGTATGTAACTTCTGATCGGTTCGTTCTCTTTCTTACAGCTACAGCTAGTTCGTTTTGTATGTGACAATTGGCAGCATGTTTAACCACAGCCCCCTGGCGTTTGACAGCGACCCGGTTACAGTACTCGAGGCTGTCATGATCAGAGTTGGTATTCAAGCATGAATTAGGATTAGTGAGATGTGATGATCAATCTCCCACTCGGGTTTTTGCAGGAAACATTATGGGTTCAGAAAAGTCCAAACGTTTCTAGTCGTTATTTTAGACTAAAAGGCTTGAAAGCAAACAGCTGGTGTGAGCTTTTGCCACTGAAAAATTGCAGAATTCTCTTATTTTTTCATGAAATGTACAATTGTTCTACCGGATGATTCCACCCAGCCATGGTTTTCCCACGTGCCCAGGAAAAGAAACGGAGCCGGAGAAGCCACAGTTTCCACCTCCCTTCGCCTAGTTCACTTTTTGGGCGAAGTTTTTTTTTTTTTTGAGCCGTTGATTTTGCTGGAGAAGCCACAGCTTACAGCTCTCTTCAGCGGAAAAGCCACAAATTTCAGCTCTCTTTGCCTCTTATTATTATTTTTTTTGACTGGCTTCGCCCAGGAGCCATACCAAAGGAGGCCTAAGTGCGGAATCGATCACGGGTGATATGAATGGAGAAAACATTTATGTATCAATGTTTTGTTTTGGTAGATTTCTGTGAAGCAAACATGATGTGTCCGGTCAGGAAAATAGAGTAGTGTAGCACATGGTTGATAGAAATCACATATGCACACAGAGTTTGAGTTATTCTGAACAAATTGAATGGTAGTATTTTGGACAAGTTGCATTCCAATTAAGCTAAATATAGAACAACTAGAGCATCGGATGTTGGAAAAGTATACTTATATATTAACTAGCAAATATGCCCGTGCGTTGCAACGGAAGAAAAACATCAAATGACCCTAGAAAGTGATGACATAATGTTACATATCTTTTATATTTATCCTTTTTATAAAATTTAAAGTCCATAATTTATTTTATTGATAACAATAACATCTATGGTATTAGATAGTTAATATTTACAATAATATGTAGCTTGAAGACATATTTATTTAATAACAAAAATAGAAATTAGTTAAACCTTATCTCACTCTAATATTACCTCTTAATATACTTCAGTATTATATTAAAACATGAGAAGTTTGATGCTAGCATTATTTTTTTATTTAGATTAGGATTGCTATGAAATATGAATCAAGCATCACATTAAATAGGCTACCATAAACTTTTTATAATAATTGGAGCAAGATAACTACAATTTTAATTTTACACTAAAAAGCATAGGCAAACATTTCCAACAAAAAAAAGTGTACTAAAATTTGTGATATTTTTTGTTTACTTCATGGATCTACATATGTGGAGCTGAACAAAATTTGTTTTAAAATTTTTAGATTTTTCTATGAATTACTACGCATTTATCAATTTTCAGCTGATTTTTTTATTTAGATTAGGATTGCTATGAAATATGAATCCAGCATCACATTAAATAGGCTACCATAAAATTTTTATAATAATTGGAGCAAGATAACTACAATTTTAATTTTATACTAAAAAGCATAGGCAAACATTTCCAACAAAAAAAAGTATACTAAAATTTGTGATATTTTTTGTTTACTGTATGGATCTACATATGTGAAGCTGAACAAAATTTATTTTATAATTTTTAGAATTTTCTATGAATTACTACGTATTTATCAATTTTTAGCCGATTTAAAAAATAAAAGAAAAATAAATTGGAGATTTTACATTGGGAAATCTAGGAAAACTTTTATTCTTTTTTTCTTCCATCATACCGATTCCGGACTGATTGGGTGACGGACGGGAAAAGGAAACAGAGGTTTTGCATTAGGAACCCTAGAAAGTTTTTTATTTTCTTTTTCTCCTCTACAAACTTGGACGGAGGAGGCCACCGCCGAAACCAAACCGAACGGGACGGCGACAGGAGACGGAAGATTGGCAGGAAAAAAAGCAGACTGAAATTTTGACTCTTTATAGATAGGTATAGATAATATGCAGAATATTTTGCGAACCCTCGCAAGCATATACATGGTGTTGGAGAGCGATGATCCCCCAATGCTGTGCAACAGACCAATTAAATGTAAACCTTCTCTAGAATATTAGGTAGTAGGTAGAACACCACTATATAAATGTAAACATTCTCTAGAATATTAGGTAGTAGGTAGAACACCACTAGAACATCATCGAATCTAGTAACCTGCAAGTATGCTAGTGAAATCAAGTTAAAAAAGCACAAAACATCATAATTGAATCTAGTAAGTCTCCGTAGTTGAAGGCTTGCAAAAGAGTAACATGTTCAGATTAATACATTGTACTTGTGGAATTGGGGCATGTAATTCAATTAAATCATGTAGATTTATCCAGCATTTAGAACAGAGCAATCTCGAGGATGTTGGATGCATATGCACCCTGAACTTGATTCACCCATGCATCCAAATCCAAACTACATAAAGGCAAGTACCGTATAGTTTTTGGATTTTAGGTTAAAAAAAGAAGTACTGCAACCAAACCAACATCTCCCATGATGAAGAGAAGTAACTAAAGATTGAAAGCACTAAGGGGGTGTTTAGTTCCTCTTTTTTCTTAATTTTTTTTAGATTTTGGTCTATCATTTTGCACCATGCAAAATTTTTGACAAAAAGGTAGTTATTCTCCATTTTGGATTTTGGGTTCAAGAGGCCAAAAAAAAAACTCAAAAAGAGCCTCAAAAGGCTTTCACGAGGATAATAAATTCTGTATTTTGGATATAACTAAACATGACGTGAAAATTTTAGCATTTTACATTTTATGACTCCAAAGTAGTTGACATTTTGCATTTTGAATTCTACGGAAAACTAAACACCCCCTAAATTTAGGACTACCCCATTTCAGAACTAAGTTCAGAGATCGACTCAAATCAGCTCATGCATATAGCCATATAGGTAGAAAGGAGTACTACTCTGATTTATCAGACATTGGTACGTCGACCGTACTGAGAAAGTGAGAATTGATCATACAATTTTTTTCCCAAGCTCATATATCCCAGTTGGGCCGCAGATCCCAGATCAGCTGGGCCCGGAAATGGGCTGATTCAGACGACACAAAGTGACAGGCCTCGGCGAGCCGGCCGGCATGTCGATGAGCTCCCCAATCCGATTCCGATGCTGTGCTGCTGCGCCACCGCATCCCTCTCGTCTCCGTCTCCTCCCTCGCATGCCGCCGACCCCCACGCGCGCCTCAGGGCGGCGGCAGCATGCTCCGACCTGCCGGGCGCTATCGCCGCCTTCGCCTCCATGTCATCCTCCGCCGCCGCCAACGCGGCCGCGCGCCCCGTCCTCCGCACCTTCACCGCGCTCCTCAAGCTCTGCGCGGCGCGCGCCGACCTCGCCACGGGCCGCGCCGTCCACGCGCAGCTGACCGCGCGGGGGCTCGCCTCCGAGTCCCTCGCCGCCACGGCCCTTGCCAATATGTACTTCAAATGCCGCCGCCCCGTGGACGCGCGCAGGGTGTTCGACCGCATGCCCGCCAGGGACCGCGTCGCCTGGAACGCACTCGTGGCCGGGTACGCGCGGAACGGGCTCCCCGCGCTCGCGATGGAGGCGGTCGTCCGGATGCAGGGGGAGGAGGGCGGGGAGCAGCCCGACTCCATCACGCTCGTGTCGGTGCTGCCGGCCTGCGCCGACGCCCGGGTGCTCGGCGCTTGCCGAGAGGTCCACGCATTCGCGCTCCGTGCGGGGCTCGATGAGCTCGTCAATGTCTCCACGGCGGTCCTTGATGCCTACTGCAAGTGTGGTGCGGTTGAGGCGGCGAGGGCGGTCTTCGATTGGATGCCTGTCAGGAACTCCGTGTCTTGGAATGCCATGATTGATGGGTATGCTGAGAACGGGAACGCCTCGGAGGCTCTGGCTTTGTTCTGGAGGATGGTCCAGGAGGGTGTGGATGTGACGGATGCAGCTGTGTTGGCAGCATTGCAAGCGTGTAGGGAGCTTGGATGCCTCGACGAGGCAAGGCGTGTCCATGAGCTACTTGTGAGGGTTGGCTTGAAGTCCAATGTGTCGGTGATGAACGCGCTTATCACCACGTACTCCAAGTGCAAGAGGGCAGACCTTGCTGCCCATGCGTTCAATGAGCTGGGCATCAAGAAGACACGGATCTCGTGGAATGCCATGATCCTCGGCTTCACACAGAATGGATGCTCCGAGGATGCTGAGAGGCTCTTCGCTAGAATGCAGTTGGAAAATGTGAAACCAGATTCGTTCACCTTAGTCAGCGTGATTCCTGCAGTCGCGGATATTTCTGACCCGCTGCAGGCAAGATGGATCCATGGGTATTCTATCAGGCACCAACTAGACCAGGATATCTATGTCCTGACGGCCCTTATCGACATGTACTCCAAATGTGGCCGTGTTACCATAGCCAGAAAGCTCTTCGATTCTGCAAGGGACAGGCATGTCATCACCTGGAATGCAATGATCCATGGTTATGGTTCGCATGGTTTTGGCCAGGTTGCAGTTGAGCTATTTGAAGAGATGAAGGGCACTGGCAGTTTGCCCAACGAGACAACTTTCCTCTCGGTCCTTGCAGCTTGCAGTCATGCTGGTTTGGTTGATGAAGGGCGGAAATATTTTGCTAGCATGAAGGACTATGGGCTTGAACCTGGAATGGAGCACTATGGTACCTTGGTGGATCTTCTTGGACGAGCTGGGAAGGTAGATGAAGCTTGGTCTTTCATCCAAAACATGCCTATAGAACCTGGCATTAGTGTTTACGGTGCAATGTTAGGTGCTTGCAAGTTGCACAAGAATGTTGAATTGGCTGAAGAATCAGCACAGAAAATCTTTGAGCTGGGCCCAGAGGAGGGGGTGTACCATGTCCTCTTGGCAAACATTTATGCAAACGCTTCAATGTGGAAGGATGTTGCGAGGGTGAGGACTGCTATGGAGAAGAAAGGACTCCAGAAGACTCCTGGATGGAGTATTATCCAGCTCAAAAATGAGGTCCATACCTTCTACTCCGGAAGCACAAATCACCAGCACACAAAGGAAATATATGCAAGGCTGGCTAAGCTCATTGAAGAGATCAAAGCTGTGGGATATGTGCCAGACACTGATTCGATACATGATGTGGAAGATGATGTCAAGGCACAGCTGCTTAACACCCACAGTGAGAGGCTTGCCATTGCATATGGGCTCATTCGAACAGCCCCTGGCACAACAATTCAGATAAAGAAGAACCTTCGAGTTTGTAACGACTGTCATAATGCAACCAAGTTAATATCTCTAGTGACAGGACGGGAAATAGTCATGAGAGATATTCAACGATTTCACCATTTTAAGGATGGTAAATGTTCATGTGGAGACTACTGGTAGTGAAATACTGAAGGCAGTCTGAACTCTGAATATCCATCTTTGAGATTATATAGGAAAACTTCACTGGAATATGAATACAAGTATACGATTGAACTAACAGGTAAAGCTAGTTATTCTATCTGTTTCACACACATCATGTTTTGATTGGAGCATTCTCTATGTTGATTTCATGAGGAGTGTATACCATGTTTTTTTTATAGTCAGTGTAGTTACCCTTTGCATTGATGGTTCTTGGTTAAGCTAGTGAAGTCCAGCAGTTCTTATGATCTCTTCACCATTTCAGGGAACCTACAGCCTACTGTAGAGTTACAGGCTTACAGCAGTCCATTTGACTATGTCCTTGATACATTTTTAAAGTTTTTTTTCTTCCATACAAAAAGTAGTGCACAAGATATTGCTTGTTGAGGACACTGCTTTTCATCTCCATGCCTTGTCTGAAGCTAGATGTGTACATGATGAGATTAGCACTGGTAACTGAAGAAATAAGTGTTTTTTTTTCAACTAGTGGATGAGGATTATAATTCCGAAGATGATAGTTCTGTTGTGGCACTTCAGTATGGCAGTAGCGTTAACACAAGAAATCCAGCAAATAAATATGCAATTTATAAATGTGGTTGTTCTATGTACTTGCAGTCACTCTCACAAACCATGAATGCTTCTATGGAGGAGCTGGCTCGATGCCCAGGAATTGGTGAGCAGAAGGTACTGCAACGTGCACACATTGGTTATCCCTTTGAAAGAAACTGCAAACTCCCTATTTTGAGTTTTTTTTCTTCTACCGAACCCTGTTTCCCTGTTTAATATGTGTGTGTATTGTTTTAGGTAAAATGCCTCTATGATTCCATGAGCCATTCAAACGGGTTTCTGCCTGCCCAAACCTTGTAGTACCGGATACCCCTAGACCGAGAGAAAGCAAAAGGTCAACCTTCATCTACAGATGGCAGTTTGCAAGATGCGGTAGAGAAGCCAGATGCGGCAAAGAAGAAGAAAGGTTCTGATGTAAGGTTGTCCCTTATTCCTTTGCCAAGTATTCAGAGAAGATCCGCAGCCAGGGCCATGATGCAGCAAACGAGGCCGGTGAAGGTATTAGCAGCTCAACCATGGAAGTTGTCAAGTTGACAGGGCGAGAGACTAGATTAGTAGCAGTGGGGTTAACGGTACTAGAGAAATGCTAGTTCGTGCCTTCCTGTTAGGTGTTAGGTGCCTGTTGTTGTTGTACTCGCAGAACATTTTCCTATGTATGTTCCCCTCTTGTAACGTTCACCCTCAGAAGCATGCAAAATGTTCTAGCACGTAACAAATCCTTTTGCCTCCTCTTGTCTCTTGTGAGAAGAAATGACAAGGCCATGCAAAATTTTGTGCTCGAAAGTTTGATGGCCGTGAGAATATTAAAATCACTATAAAATCTTCAGAGCTTGGGGGGCAAAGCTAGAACTCTAGTGAGGAAGCCAAAAAAGGGTGTCATTGTTGCTGTCCAGAGCAGTAAACAGAAAAAAAAAACAGTAAGGCCGATGTCTCAAACCGATTTTTTTTTTATGTAACAAACCGATCTAATTAAGGTGGATCAAAGACACAACGCACCTACAAATTAGGATATCTGGAGATTGGAATTTTGAAGACAATTAAAGTCATGAATTCCAGCAAAGAGGTGCAATCATTTTTTTACTGATTTTTGAACAGGTACACCAAACAATGGGTTCATTTCAACGAACTGCCCATAAAAAAAAAAGAAATTTGGTCGCCTTCGAAGCAAGTTTTGTATGCTTAAAAAGAAAGGGGTTGATCCTCCTGTAGAGGTCATCAAGACAGACATCTCTTATATTGGTTTAATGAAGTCCGATTGAAGAGGACAAAGAACCAATTGTTATTGGAAATCAAGCTCAATCCACTTAGCAAAAAGTGTAGCGAAGTCATTCTAAAAACCATGAAGAGTCAAAACATATCAAGTTTGATTAAATTATAGAAAAAATAACAAAAAATTATAACATCAAATAGGTATATTATAAAAATATAATTAATAAAGAATCTAATGATACTTAGTGTTTAGTTCCCCATAAAATCCAAAATACAAAATGTCAACTATTTTGGAGTCTTGAAATGCAAAATGCTAAATTTTTTAGAATCATGTTTAATTCCATCCAAAATGTAGAATTTATTGTTCTCATGAGAGCCTCTTGAGGCTATTTTTAGGTTTTTTTTGGCCTCTTGAGGCCAAAATTCAAAATGGAAAATAACCACTTTTTTGCTAAAAAAATTTTATGGTGTTTAGTTCCATTATACGAAATGATGGACCAAAACTCAAATTTTTTTGAAAAAAGGGGAACTAAACACCCCATTAGTT
This sequence comes from Sorghum bicolor, assembly GCF_000003195.3. NCBI lineage: Eukaryota > Viridiplantae > Streptophyta > Magnoliopsida > Poales > Poaceae > Sorghum > Sorghum bicolor. Next base: position 2,009,374 of record NC_012870.2, read on the forward strand.
GGCATCATAAATATTATTATTTTATAATATTAATTTGGTTAAATTTGAGATGCTTTAACTCATCAAAAATTTTAGAATTATTTATAATTTGAGATAGCGAGAGTATTTATTAGAAACTTGGTCAAACGAGAAATACTTTAACTAATGCATATACCATAGTTGTATTTTTTTAGAAAAGAGATAGTACATGTGATTATGCCTATACCATAGTTGTATTCTTTTTAGAACAGAGATAGTACATGTGATTACACAGGGAAATTTGCTTTCACGGAGGCTCTCCACGCTTGTCAGCACGAGACGTCACCCCAATGAGTGGCTATCGAAGGGGAAAAAAGGGAGAGAGAGAGAGAGAGATCACTCCATGACAAGGTGTAGGCGGCCATCGCGCGCGAAGCGAAAACAATTCGCGCTCAAAGACGCGGCGGCGCTCTCCCGTCTCTTCTCTTGGACCCTCCCTTCCCGTTTTCCCGCCTCGCTCCTCCTGGACTAGGGTTCCATGGATCCCGCCACCGCCGTAGTCTCCGCCGACGGGAGCGCATTCCTGCAGTTCGTCGACTATGCCATCTCCATGCTCTCCTCGTCCGCCGGCGATGGCGACGGATACGAGTCTCCGGGGGACGGGCCGGCGCCGGCGCGGCCGCCCTGGGGGTGGGCGGTGGCGCAGCTGCTCAAGTCCTGCTGCGCCTACTCCAGCGGCGTCACCGCCGCCATCCTTCTCTCCGACCTCTTCCAGGTGAGGTTGATTCGGCTCGCTGTGTGGCAGTAATTGGGTTGATTTTTTTTTCTACCAAGTCCATGCTACACGTCTCAAAATGCATACATTTTCCGTAAGCTGACGCGGACATTTGTTTTATGCTTTGTGCTCTGCTCGAATTTGAAGCTAATGGCAATGCCACGAAGGAGTTTTAAGCACATAGTCTCTACAAATATTTGTACATGGGCAATTTGAACCTTTTTTTTGTGCTTATTACCATATCTTTTTTTTGTACAGTCGAAAGTAGGATTAAATCCTGGCTTCTCTTGTTAGTCTTGGACAGAACAGCGAAAATCCCTGACCTCGAAGAGGAAGGTCGAGCTGGCCAAACTTATGAACACGAAGAGTAAGAGGAGGAGACTTCCAAATACTGTTACAATCGATTCTATCCATGAGAAGAACTTTCTTTCTCCCAATAGTGTCCTTGAAGCTGTTGTCATTGACGTGTTTGTCCTTCCTGGTATGCTTGTACACTTGCACTATACTTCTATGCTATGAACAAGCTATAGTTGTCAGTAACTTCCCTGGGTAGTTGAACAATGCAGCATCGTAGGGTTCTCTTTCTCTCTGTTAAAACCATATGACTGCCACGCATAATTTCTGAATTTCTACTCATTGGTGCAGCAATACATCGAATAGAATTAATGGTCAAACCTGCTTACAATTTTAGCTCACTTTTTGATATATGACTATCAACTTGCATTTCTCCACAGCATCCTTAGTCATGTGTCATTCTTCTCTAGGTACAAACATATACATGCTTACCTTGGGAGACATGTGGAGCTCATCCACAATCGACCTATATTTACACCGAAGGTAGAGCTGACTAATATTGCTTAGTTTATATTTGTTTAACTGATGTATGCCAGTAAAGAATGCGTCAGCAAATTTGGATGGAAACCTATGTATGCAAGGAATTCTGCAATGCTAACTATGGTTATTAGAAATTATTGTTGAACTTTGAACACTCTGAATCATTCATTGCCCTGAAATGTGTATAATATGTAGTTTTTCTGATTTACATAGATCTTTCTGATTTACAAAAGTTAGATTATTGATCCATCACCCCAAATAGTGCGTGCTATCACACCCCCTGGCGTGCTCAATCATTAACTTGCATTGTCAGTAATTTATCTTTTGGAGTGCAGTTCAACGATACCACATTCATTTTTATTTCGTTTTATTGTATTACTCTTGGTATTTGGAATACTTATACAAAATTTGTATCAGGTACTATGACTGCATTGGACAAAATGGTGTATTGAAGAAGGGTCGAGAAGTTATGCTCACAGGATGTTGTCTTCGTACAGCCATGGAGGGATCTGGCCATGCTCGTATTTTGCCAACAGAATACATGGTGATATTACTGGATGAGGTAATGGTTCATTGTATTTATGTGTATGAGGCAGTATTGCTCAGAGCACATAAGTTGGCAATTTATTACTTTCTAGGTAAAGTTCCTTTGTATAAGTTGCACATTCAGTTGGCGCAAAGTCACAGTGATTTTTCATGCCACGGCAATAGGCTAGGAACTTAAATATTTTGATAGAAATGTCAAAACTAATTTATGTCTATTTTAAATATGCTGCAAATTGTAAAACCCTTGCTTCTTCCATGAATTGAGGCTTGCAATATTGTACTCGTTTCTTTTCGCTTAGAAAAAAATACTGCATGTGCTTCTAGTCATATAATTTCAGCTTTAGCTATTAGAGATTAAATTGGTCAAACTGCTGCTCAGTAAAATTTGTTTTTTTAGTTCACACACGTTTTATTTGTGCAGGACCAAGATGAAGATGCCTTGATACTTGCTGCACAGTTTTGCACCTATTCATTCTCTTCTGTGATTCCAGAGGAAAGTAGAAACAACGTTCCATACTCGTTTTATGCCAGGTAAAGTGATATTTATGGGTTGTTATACTTACGAGCATAATATATATTTACTCAGTTTTAGTTTTAGTATCTATAAAATTTGCAATTAGTTTCTTCATTTTCTGTGCTCTTTGATTTACAAAATCTGGACACAATCATTTTTTTTATTTTTTAAATATTTGTCTGGTAAAATATATGGAGACATGGTCACTATGGTTTGCTGAGAAACATGCGGGAATCGAGGGCTTACTACTCACTAGTCTACTACTTTGTTGCACAGAGTTTCAAAACACTTCACCTTTTTTTCTTCTCTTTTGCAGGATTGAAAAGATTGAGTCGTTGGATCCATTTAGATGTACAGAAAGAATGCAGGTCATTCTTGAAGACAATGATGATGCAAAGATGAAGTTAGTTTTATGGGGAGAGCAGACTTTACTTGCAAATCTGTTCAGGTTCATTCCACTCTATATAAGAACTAAGGACCAAATATTTATTCAGACTACAATAAGCTAAACATATTATTTCAGTGTAGGGAGCATGCTTGCACTGGACAGACCTTTCATAGCAAATTTTATAGACAATAATCATGAGGAGTCCCAGGAACTGTGCCTTGAATATGGCAGTGCAACACAGGTTTACATGGTGCCAATTGCTCACCAAGAGGAACAGGTTTGTAGGGATATATCTTCATAGTTCTTTCTGCAGAACTCCATTTTACTAATATGTAACGTGTGTGCTAGGTGCCTTTTACACCTACTACTCAAGCAAAGAGCCAAGGACCTCGTCTGTCATGTGTTCGGACTGATAATGTAGCTTCACAAGTAACATTACCACGTGATTTGCATGGTTCAGTTGATTTCAGCAAATACCCGTTTCGAGTATGTAACTTACCTTCATTCATTAGGGTCTTCTCAGAAGATAGATTTTGCAACCATGATGATGTTTGGAACCTGAATATTTACCACTTTAGCCTTCAACAACTCTGCTTGTGATACTATCATGTTTAGCTAAACATACTGCTTAGTTTGCCAGTGTAAAAACTGAAAGCATTGATCTCTTATTAGCTATTACATCTCATAATATGATCAGTCTGGAGTAGTTCTTCTCAATAAATATTGTGCTTTTATTCCACCATCTTTCTTCTTAATCACTAAGTTGTGGGTGTCCATTTGCTCACTGCTTACACTTTTTACAAGATTGGTTCCAAAAGTTCCTTAGCATGCACATGCAGATATTACCCTACCATCAGTATTGCTGTTTCCCTTTTTATTCTCTTCATAAGTAGAAACATACTTCTTGAGAGTAACACCTGATCTTTCATGCTTTCTGTCATTATTTTCTGTTTCTCAAACTTCAAATGATCATGTTTTCTTCATGCTTTTGTATAAATTTTAGGCATATGTAAGTGACCTTCATGATAAAATGGTGGGAATCAGTCTGTTTGGTACTGTAACTAGTGTTTGCAAAGTAAGCACATCAGGGACTACATTCTATTTGGAGTTAGAAGACACAACAGGAGTTGTTCTGATGAAGCTTATCTTTATTGGACCCTGGTACCGCCTTTTCTACTTAAGTGATGGCCTATATATTTATTTTCTCGGCCATGCATTCCTTTCTCTGAAATCACAGGCTTGTTTGACGATAAATATTGTATCATTATTTCTGTTTGTCATGCTAAATCCAATGAGCCTCATGTGCAATACCCCCCCCCCCTGCCCCCGCCCCCTCTTTTTTCAATGGTTAGGTTGACAAGC